>NC_142096.1:15674634-16293175 GCF_054644295.1 Miniopterus natalensis | reverse complement strand
TTGTTTTTGTTTTTTTAAAGAAAAGGTGAAGTTGACCTTGCTTATTTAGAGGTGACTAAACCAAAGGCCCTTGAATCCTGGTCAAGCAGCTGTAACCAGCGGGTGATTAGTTAGATCCGCAGAAACCACAAGAGAACAGTTGTTTGTTTCCTGCTCTGGAGGAAGCAGCAAAGGAAGCACAGCTCTGGTCTCTGCTCACACTCCAGTATTTCAGGATGCCTGCATTCTCTTCGGAGCCTTGCTGAGAAAGTAGCCGACCTACATTTGCAAGCCCAAGAGTATTTTGTGATAGCACACTGATCTCTGGGACCTAAGCACTTCTTTCCTTCCTTCTGCAACACCCAGGAGACCTAGAAGCCTAGAAAGAGTGTTTCATCCCTTGTTATCAGTGCACTTTATCTTCAAGGGAATTCTTATGAGGAAATGATGCCATAGCTCTGAGATACCTTAGAGAGCATCCAGAGCAGTGTCTCCTACCTGGAGCCACTGAAGAATTCGCTGGGGAATTCACAAAGGCTTCCCAGGAGAGACTGCAAAAAAGCTAGTTTTACTGGAATCACATTCCAATTTGCTGATCACTTTGTTCTTTCCTAATATTTACCTGACTTTCCCAAGGAGATGCCAGAGGTCTGGGAGTTCACCTTTTCACTTCTCTTTTATGATCAGCCTCTGCCTAGTTTACAAAATAAAGGCGTATCTCCCCTCTTTTTGAAATCTTTCTTGGGTGCACTGCCCAAGGCTGCAAAATCCTCTGGGATGCTTAATGAAAAGGCAATTGGAGACGGCAGAGCTGAGAGCAGAGTTCCACAAGAGCAGAATACAAGAGATTTTGTCCAACTGCCTCTCATCCTCACATAAGGATGCATAAAGCAGATGCCAGCAAAGATATGACCTATCACAGCTGCGAAGGGCAGGTCTTGAGGCTTGAAGCAGCATAGGCCTGCTGGCTTTAGAGGCTGCCCCTTTCCTCCTAAGCTTACTGCTTTAAAACAGGTCAAGATTGGTAAGTGTCTGGCACGCAATCATCTCCGTTCAGTATTTTTGCCCTATCTTACCTTGAGCGTTCAAATCTTAGAGGGAAAAGGTCACAACGAAGTCAGAAACTCCAGTTGAATTAAAACTATAGCCACACTCTTTCAACATAGCCAGTGTATGGCATTACTCTTCAGACTAATGCCTCTTTATTCCTTAGAAGAATAGAAGGTGGGATGGCAAAGGATCATATTACACCCGCTCTGAGCGTTAACGGCAAGTGGGAGTTTAATAGCTAGTTTCTGAGCCAATTTTTGCAATGGCAATTTTCCTCCCTTTCTGTGCTCTCTGACCGTTTCTCCAACCTAATTTGGTTTACAAGCAAATTGTCCCTTCAATGGACTTCAGTGAGACTGAGCAGGTAGTTAGATGAAAGTCATTTTAAATGTATTTCCTGTTGTTGCCTTTTGAGAGGACTTCCCAGAGCTGCGTTATGTGTCCTCCAGCTCCCCAAATTGCATTCCTTCAGGGAAGCCCTGCCAGAACTTGGAAGTGGGAGGTTTGCCTTAAAAACCTGGGCACCAAGCTGAAAATATTCTCTGACCCAAGAAAAGATGTCAATCAGCTCTTTCTTCAGTGACTTATCCCATATGTGATATGATTCAAAGAAGAGAAGGAAGGAGGGAAGGAAGGAAGGAAGGAAGGAAGGAAGGAAGGAAGGAAGGAAGGAAGGAAGGAAGGAAGGAAGGGAGGGAGGGAGGGAGGGAGGGAGGGAGGGAGGGAGGGAGGGAGGGAGGGAGGGAGGGAGGGAGGAAGGAAGGAAGGAAGGAAGGAAGGAAGGAAGGAAGGAAGGAAGGAAGGAAGGAAGGAAGGAAGGGAGAAAGGAAAGGGAGGGAGGGACTGGGAACCAGAGTTCTGAATTCTCATTTAAGTTTTTCCACCACCTCACACAGTTATCTTGGGTAATTTTTGGTAATTATCTTGTCTTCTGTTTATAAAATCTTCAAAATGGGATTAATAAGTCTATCTTTATAAGCTTGTTGAGAAGGTGATATGAGATAAACAATATAAATTAATTGTAGCGTTTAGTTTCTTGCACAGAATAAACTTCTAATAAATTATATGCAGCATTTTTAGGGATTTATTAATGAGATGTGACTCTGCAATGAAATTCTCATTTACTCAGCAAAACCTACTTAGAGAGCACATTTGGCTCCTATCCGGATCAACCAGGTGATGGGGTAGTTGTTCATCCAAGAAACAGACTAACCTTCCTGTCTCTCCAACTCATGCGTTATTATTCCTGGAAGAATTATTGTTTAGTAGGAAAAAACTCAAGCTCTCATTTCCCAGTGGAGAGGCATTGAGAGAATGGTGAGAACAGGAGAAACAAGAAGTAGACACATGCATAAGTCACCACTGAATTTGGGAATAAATATTCAAACAAATGACTCCCGAACAGAATTGACCCAAACAAATGTAAAGGATATATTCTCAGATATGTCTGAGTTGGATTTAAAGAAATTTATCAAGCCACCAAGCTTTCATTTCAAACAGATGACAATAATGAGTGACACATTAAAATATTGTTCTTTCCTAATTTATTAGCTATCATATTTGTGTTAACTCATTTAATCTGTACAACAACTCTTTGTGATTGTAATATTATTACCCATTTACACAGGAGAGTTTATGGTCCAGGAAGGTTATGTATTTATTAATTACATCTCATAAATGATGGAGCCAAAATTTGGATTGGGCATTTTGACTCCAGAGCAGCTGCCTACACCAGTAAGCTATACCATCTTTAATTTTCAAGATAATTAGAGTTAAGAGAACAGAAAGAATGGCACATCTCTGAGTGAGCTTACCTATGCAGCAATTTTCATCAAGATCCTTTCTAAGTGGATATTATAGTAAATATAAAGTTTTTCATAAAAATTAAGAATTGACTGCTTTAGGAAACTTTATGATCGTTCTATTGAAATAGATCATCTTAAAGGCAAGGAAGAGTCAGTCTTTAAACTCAGTCCCCCAACCAGTCTGGTACTCCTTCGAAGGAATTAACATACCTCCAAAATAAAAGCAGGGTTTACCTGTCTGTAACTAGTAATAATTGGTAATAATTGACTCTGGCTGCCCGGTGTTCCAGTCCCATTTACAAAGTCTCCGACTTATTACAGCGTATCAAGGATAGGAGAAAGAGACTAGTTTGGTTAGGTCACCTTGTACTTGGCCAAGATGGAATTGCTCTCTACAGAATATTCTTGGAAAGTGAAAGTATAGAAGAAAAGTTAAAAGAATCATCTGCTAAGGAAATGTACCTAGAGCCAGAGATTGGATCAGGGCCTCTGGTACACAGACTGAGTCTCAATCTGTTAAAATGACAATGTCTATCCATGCAAGGACACACATTACAGGGTCAGGCCCTGTCTACACCTCAGAGAATAAACTGCACATGCATTGCAGCTGTTTTCATGAAATGGGTGTAGAATGTTATGTAGAATTGTACTCTCACCAAAAAATACAGAAGAGGCAACTGATTCAATAGCCATGAAATTAAGCACTTACAGCCCTTACAGATTTTTTTTTTTTTTTCAGATTGTTTGAATATGCTTGCCCATTTTTTCCTTTATTTTTTAGAGTTTCCAACAATGTACCCTCAGTTTGGGATATAATAAATTGTTGAATTGAATGGAGAGGGAAATTCCTCTGGCTTGGAATCATTGCTTCCTTGTTGCAGCATTTCCTAATTCCTTCAGGCCAAATTTGGTGGTGTATTTCTAAAATGACCAATTTCCAGAAAGGCCCATCCAACTAGACCCAAGTAGACCCAAGTATTTCCTATCCATTCATAGAACATGAGTCCTTAGGGTCAGCTTATCGCCTTATCAGCTGAGTTACCTGGAGAAAACACCTAACCTCTCTAAGCCTAGGCTATAAGAGGGAAAAATTAGCACCTAATTCTAGGATTCTTGAGGGTTAGGTGGAATAAAGATGCACTCACTTAGTCCACTGCCTGGCACAGCGTGCACCCCAATACATGTTATTTTAAATCAGCTGTGCATCTGTTCCAGTTGATAAAGATTTTCCTCTAGACCTACAAATTATTGCATTTTATGTATAAAGTAATCTTGACTCCCTTGTACCTGTATTTTGTGTCTTCTTTTGATTTTTAAGAGGTGTGAAATATATCTGAATTAAAGTTAACTATCTGGGCTCTAGTCATAGGACAGGGGACCTGAATGAGCCACTTTGCTTCTCTGTGACTCTGCTCTCCTCATATCTAGAATGAAAACCATGCGTGCCCTTGCAAATATCTTTTGGAAAGACTATTTAAATAAGAAAATCAAACCAGTGGTAAAGTCTTTAATCTGTGCAATGACCTACGAAGATTAATGATCCTGACCCACTAATGAGAGAGAATTCAGTAATTTATCCCACTTTCTAAACCACTCTCTCCAGTGACCAAGGACGCGTGGTTCACTGGGGTGAAGCACACGGTAAGTGAGCATAGAGCTTAGTAACACTAACTGGGCTGCATGAGAACTTCATTATGGCCCCTGAAAACGTCCTTAGAACTTTCCTAAGCCAATGGAAACATGGCTAGATGTACAGAAATGGACACTGGCGATTCTGCCGCTCTGTAAAGGAGCATGTGTGCCTCGCACCCCAGCCTAATAGTTGTTCAGGGATCTCAGCATCTCAGCGCAGAATGCGGTGGGGTGAGCGTGGAAGCTGGGATCCGGGTTCGGTGTTCACGCCAGCTCTGCCACTCTTACTGCGCATATTGCTTAATTTCCCCAATCTGGAACGGGGGAGTAAGTACCACTTCAGGTTGCTGCTGTGAAGATTAATGGCCCAGCGCACGTAAAGGGCTCATGCCCTTAAAGCTCTGAAAAGACCGTTAGTCTCTTTCCTTATCTCAGCAAGTCTTCTCCCCCGAGAGAGGCTGACTCACCGTCCAGCTTCACGGGAGAGAAAAAAGTGAACTCTGGGATGGAATTTTCTGAACCAGCTTATGTTGTTTGCGTGAAACTTTTAAGCCTGAGAATTATACGTCTTTGACCTACACCTCGTGGTTTATAAACAGAGAGAGGTTGCTGGTTAGTTGTGACAGTGGTTAAATTTCTAAGGGCTGTTACATACAAGATCCAAATGTCAGGCATTTTAGCCAGATGATCTTTGTATGCAGAGGCTCCCTCATCTCATTTTCCATCCTGGGCTCGCACTAGTAAACATCTCCTTTCCAAACCCTGACACCCATTGCATACTCCAGCCACTCAAGATAGGCCCAGGTTTCCCCAAATATCACAACTCACGTGCCCCCCCCACCACTCACACTGCAACCCCCCACCCCAACCAGCCTTCACACACACACACACACACACACACACACACACACACACACACCCCACATATATACCACGGCTAGCCTTCACACACACATTCCAATACATCACACATACACATACCCTACAAACACATAACAGACACCCCACATACACACACTACACACACGTTTTGCACCCTCCACACACACATACAGCACCCAGGTCAATTCCTGCTGCACCTGAGAGGAAGTGGGAGGGATTTAGCTTCATCCCACTCATTTATTAGTTAATGCCACTGTAAGTTCTGTCTGCTCAAAAGGCTTTTCCCAAATCACCCAGATATTTCTTTTTTAATGGCTAACATTATGCCTATGTCTTCCCCAGTTGATCAAAGCAGTAACATCATTAACTTATCCAGTGACCTTGTGTTCATCTTTGAATCCCATAGAAATGCTTAGCATAATACCTGGCAAATGCTGGATTCCAAAAAAATATATGTTGCATTGATTTAATTACAGACTCAATAGGATTGAAAGGAGATTTAGGGTCATTAAATCCAATCTGCCACTCATAGACAATTGTGTTTTAGAGGGCTGTCATCCAATATGAAAGCCAGTGGCTACCTGTAGCTACTGAGCACTTAATGAGATTAAAGAAATAAGATTTTAATTTTATTAAATTTTAATTACTTTTAATTTAAATGTAAGAGTTCATGTTTCTGTTATTGCCAAAGGTTAAGCATGTTTGGAACAACATGGGTCTGAGAATCTACTTTTTAAAATGTGAACATTATAACACCTAAATACAGATCGAGTATTTAAAATGTAAATTTAGCATCCTAATTGAGTGACTTAAGTATAAAAATGTTTTGATTAGACCCAGATTTCCTTCTTTGGCAGGAGCTCCCAGGACCACTGTTCTCTGTGGCCTTGGTTCTACTCATTGGGAGGTTTGTCCATGGGGCCACATCTGAAGGAAATGTTGAGTGTAAGCAAGCCTTGGGAGATACACAACTTTTACAGCCTGCTTTAACTTCTGCAGGCTTAGAGGTTCAAGGTTTTCTTTTTAAAATTATTATTATTACATTCAGAAGTGTTTTGAGGGCAGGCCTATGTTTTGGGCAGATCTAAAGGCCAGTAACCAAACCAAAGTTTTCTTTTGAGATATGCCCTAAGGCTCTTTTTTTACTTCCTCACTGGCATGCCACCTTTTTCAAATTAATGGTTGCTTCCTTGAAGCCTATGAAACAATAGGTTTGGGACAGGTAAGTGGGTAGGTGGAGAGGGTAACACCATCAATCTGACTAATATTTGCATTTCAATTATGCATATAAATAAAATCTAATACATATATTTAATGAGTAAGACAAAATCACCCAGCTAGTTAGTGTAATCTCATGCAGGGTTATAGAGTGTTTTGCTTATTTCTGATTGGGGAAAACTACATCTAATATATAGACAAAAATATCTTTCTATGACAGGTTATAAAATGGAAAAATAATAATAATGTTATGTAGTTACACAATTTTAAAGCTAGAAGAGACCTACAACTTATCTGACTTAATTGTTTTCAAATTTTAGTTTTGTTCTGCTTGGAAGGCATAAGTCTATATCGAAATTCAGTCTACACTCCTGTCTATCATCTCCCACTGTTACCCCTGAGGAGTCTAACAGAACCTCTAAACTCACTTGAGTACAGTTTAAAACTCACTGATTTCACTTCATATGTTTAGAAAAAGGAAAATGAAAGAAAATAATGGAATGCTTGAAGGTCATGCTGACAAACACTCAAGTGGTATTTTGTTTCTCTTATTCTCATCTTAAATATTTTTTCTAGCTGTCAGTTACTATGGAAGAAAAAAAGTTATGATTCCAATCTCTTTCATTAATTCATTCATTTCTTCAAAAAAGTGATTGGACAAATATTTATTGAGATTCTACCATGTTCTAGGAGAAGTGGTAGTTACGGAAGAGTCCAAGGTGACCAGAATAGTGCTATAGAATGAAGGTTACAGCCTATTGTGGGAAGAGAAATAGGCACTCAGTTTAAAACATGGTAGAATTAGAAAGAAGAAGCTGGAGATTTATGGGGAAGAAAGACCCTTGAGAAATACAATAAAGCATATAAATGATCTTCTGTGGAGAAAGGAAAAGAGAAAAATGATAAAACAACTTAAATTCATTGCAAGTCCACCTAAAGAATTGGGAAATCATTCCTGACCAAGTATCATGGTTTACAAAAACAGATAATATGCTGTTTTTTCATCATTGACCAATGCACCTGGGAGAGAGCAATTTGTCAGAATCATATAAGCAAAGGCCTCCAACAAGCACAACCAATTCATGGTTCTTCATGCTGTCCCAGGAACTGCGCAAAATCCAACTCCAGCTCTGATTTTTCTTTCTTCATTTGTAGTGCCTTAGTGATATTTCTCAAACTGACAAAGGATCTATTTGGCCTAAGCCATGCTTCCTATTTGCAAGAATAAGTTATAACTTTGGGTTTTAAGTTTCTTCTTTATTTCTCCAAAACTATCCCAAATATTATCCTTAGGATCAGCATTGTATAGGATCTCTGGCAATGGCTAGATTTGAGAACATGCTTAAGTCTCCTGCTCCCCACGTCAATTTAAATTCACACATGTAGTCACTTTAGAATGACAGAGCTTCTCTAAAAAGATAATTCCCTAACCCACTAGACTAACTCAAGAGGGCAGTAATGGAGAGAATAGGGCAGCGTGATTGAGAAGAGAAGGTAATAAAAGAAAAGGGAGACAGACTATTATATTTCAGTTAACGACCCAGCTGCTGGAACAAGTGTCCAATAAGTGGTAGGCCCTCCATAATTTCACTAAGTAGTCAATGTGGAGGACTTGCACATACAGGGAGGGGGGGCATGACATAGAGAGGAATTGGAGCATTAATTCGCCAGTAGATCCCCATCTATAGAAACCTAAGAAGCATGTGAATACACACACACACACACACACACACACACACACACACTCCTACAAGATAAAAGATAAACAGCTAGAGTGGGATTAGGCTATGAGGGTTTCAAAACTAGCACAGACTTAGATATTCTTATTGTGTAATGAAATAAAGAGCAATTTAGGTTCTTTGTCAAGAGAATGCTTTTTATGAAGACCAATACAAAGAATGAATTGAAATTAGAGCAGGTAGAAGGGTATAAGAATTAGTAATAATTAAGTAGGCAGAAGAGTTTGGAGGGTATTATTAGTGCATGGCTTGCCATTTATTCCTGCCAGCTCACTCTGGCTTCCAAATTGATCGAAAAGGATGGTTGGGCCTTTAACTATTCTCTTTGAAAATATATTTCATTTGTACTTGGATGACACTAAAAATCAAATATGTAAATGTCATGTTACTTGGCTTGAAGATCTAGCCAAGAAAATGGAAGAGTGGCCTTTCTTCTCTGGCCTTCAACTCTTAAATTCAAGAACGCACAACAGCTTTCTGCACCATATGTCCTGACCACCTCTGAGTTTCTCATTACTCCTCTGGATCTACTTCAAGACAATATGATTCAGAGATTTTTATTTTTTTTTAAGAAGAAAGTGGAGACACCTAAATAAAATATGTATGCAATATCTTATCATCAATTTTATGCTCAAGACTAATTATGGTATCAGGATCATCATTGATATCATTTCTTTGGGGGGAATATTTTCTACACTAACTAGGAGATGAACCCAATGATAGAATCATGTCTTCACATGTAAAATTATTACAATAATTAAGAAAAGTAAGCCAAGAAAACAGCTTCGCTTGGAATGCTATAATGTGGAGTATTTACTTTTATGAGATTTGATGTTGCTGGCCTCATTTTAAAAGAGAAGATTATTAAATAACAATTGGAAATGTAACAAAAGAGCCTTCAGCCAAAGTCCAATTCATGGGGCAGTAATAAGAGAAGTAGGGAGAAAGATTGTAAAACAGAAGGATCTGGACATAGCTTTTCCTCTACCACTTCCTATTTGAAATGAGTTAGGGGTCCACCTACCTGGATATCAGATGGTTCACTTTTAAGATAATGATAGTCATCACATCATGCCAGTGGGCTGAATCAGATGTTCTGGGAGGTCCCTTCCAATTCTAAAATCTAAGTCTAAATTCTGGTAAAAAGTTAAAAGATGCAAGTGACTAAGAACTTGGGCCTCCATGACAGGTGGAAGGTAGAGCTCTGAAGGCTTCCCCATGCTTCCTCCATACTCTCTCTAGGTTGGGTAATTAGATGTAGTAATTACCAACCAGCTGAATGGTCCAATTTTGCTGCTCCCAGTAGAATGTTTATGTTTTCTCAACCTAATTAAACCCAGAAGTGGCCATGAGATGCACTTTGGCCAAGTAAATGTAGGTAGAAGTGGATATAATTCCTTCATGAAAATAATTCTCTCCAAAAAATGATTAAATGTAGGACTTACCTATATGGTGACCAACCATCCCACTTTACCCAGGTATCGGTGGTTCCCTGGGATGTGGAACTGACTCTTAAGGCTAAAACCCAGAAGGTCCCAGACAAACCAGGATGAGTTGGTCACCATTGGTTTTATTGGTAAAAGCTCCCATGGGTGCCTGAGTGTAATGTTTGCCCATGGCTGCTCAATATCTCCAGCCCAACACTTTTCTTCATCTGCTTCCATGCAAATTTAACATTCCTGTGTCCCATTTCCTCCTGTAAAAGCTTACTAAAAAAAATCTGATAAGCTAATAATAATCCATACAAGATATTCCCTCTCTTACCTGATTGTCAATTTAACAGGAGTCTTCAAGACCTTATCTCAAAGACATATGTAAGTGAAGGCATGAAAGTGAGAGATTTTGGAGAATATAAGATGATGCTCAGCCATCCTCAGTCCATATCATGTACACCCATATAGTGGACACAGTTCTAGATTTACATACATTGGGTATAGCTTCAAGTCCTCACTCTTCTATATAGTAGTTCTGTAACCTTGGAGCTGCCACCTAACCTTTTGAGTTTGGGTCCTCATGTTTTAGGAATGGAGCAAAACAATATAAAAAGCATTCTGCAAACTCTACAAGGCTATAAAATAGTATTGTTATTATTACTATACTATATTCTCATTCTTAAATACTAACCACATTGTTAAATCACATTCTATCCATTTGCCAAAGTAATTTTCTATTTAATGATAATTTCTCTTTACCTCAACTCACATCTATGTATAGCATAAAAAGGGTGGGCATGTGGTGTCTACCCTAGACCCACAAAAATGGACATGATGTCAACTTGTACCAGGGAGAAATTCCAACTTGGCCAACTAAGCATGGGTAGTAATTATTGGAAATGCGTACGTGGCAGTGTAGGTGGTGGGTACAGTGTTGGTGATGGAAAGGAGCTAGTTGGGATTGTAGAAAAAGAAGCAACTTGTCATTATCTGAATCTCAGTACTAGGAGGCAGAAAAGAAAATACACTAGAACTCCTAATGAGTGCATTGCCACTTTAAAAGGGAGCTGTTAATTCCGTCTTAGCCCATTCATACTGCTATTACAAAACACCATAGAATGAGTGGCTTATAAACAGTGAACATTTATTTATTTTTCACAGTTCTAGAGGTTGGAAAGTCCAAGATCAAGGTTCCAGCAGATTCTGTGTTTGGTGAGAACACACATCCTGGTTGATAGTCATCTTTTCATTGTAATGTAACATGGTGGAAGGGGCAAGGGAGCTCTCTGGGGTCTCTTGTTTCTTTTTTTATTAAGTATGTTTTTATTGATTTTAGAGAGAGAAAGGGAGAGGGACAGAAACATCAATCAGTTGCCTCCTGTACGCACCCTGACAGGGGCACTGAATGCTTAATCTGGGCATGTGCCCTGATGGGGAATCGAACCTATGACTTCCCATGTGTCAGACAACACTCAACCAACCGAGCCACACCAGTAGTCTCTTTTTTAAGGCCACCAATCCCAGTCTTGATGGTTCCACCCTCATGAACGAATTACGTCCCAAAGCCCCACCTCCGAACACTATCACATTGAGGATTAGGTTTCCCCATATGCATTTGGGGGAGACACCCACATTCAGTCTATAGCATCCCCTCAAGCCACTCTACCTTCACTCCACTTCATATTTAATTATAGAAGGACCGGTCAGAAAGATGATTCAGAATATTTACCACTCCAAACCTACACCCCGTTTTCTGTCTTACTCTGTGCCCTGGGACAAATTACATCCGTGGGTGTCTGCCATCGGGTTCCTGGTGGAAACAGTGGAAGACCATCGAGGAAGGGAAGTGAGGTCAAGGTATTTCCCCCACTGACCGAACCATTTCCTTGAACGGTTGCTGAGGAGTTCACTGCAGCTGTCGAGTCAAAGTCGCAGCTCCAGTCAAGGTTGTCCCCTCCATGTGACTCATTCCATGATCCTGTTCCCCACTGGTTCAAAGTGATACAGCGCTTTGGTGTTACTGTCCCAGCGACATTATGGTATCAACTTGGTTTCCCTATACCCTGTGAACCTTCTTCAAATAGTCCATTTTGAGAACATGGTTCGTTTCCTACCAGCCTCCAAAGGACCCAAGTACCTCCTCGGTATCAAGCCAGTCTTAACTGCACTTATAGATAGATATATTTTATTTTTTTAATATGTAAAAATCTTCCTTTTCAGTTATCTATAGTAACACTTTGTATTGATTTCATTGAAAGAGAGTACCTTTTTTGACTCTGCCTTTTTTATTGATAAGAAATGAACTAAACTTACAAGATCCAGTCACTCTACAGAAGAGACCCTTGACCAGCCTCTCTGGGCATTGGTTTTAATGACGGCTACTGAATGGCTCAGAAACCGAGTCTCCTGCCCTGCCTGTGCTTTTCTGCAAGATAAGTGAAGCTGAGACCTGGAGAGCTTCCAAAGTGCTGTTTTAAAGGCCTGGCTTCTCTCTCCTCTTAGACCATTTTCAACTAACACATGTGAACAATCTGAGCCTTGCCAGTGTATTTCCTGGCAGACACAGCATGTGTCAGTTTTATTGCTCATTCAGACTTGGGAACTGAATTGAATGCAACAAATGCTTGTTGAGCCACAATTTTGTGCGAAAGCACTTTGTTAGGTGCTATCGAGACTACAGAACTAAGTTATTGTTATCAGCAATAAAAAACTTGGAATTTAGGAAACATTAAAATTGAAACAGTAATTACTAATTGTTACACAACTATTATGTTCCAAAATTTTACTAGCTATTCATTCATTGTTTCATTCCATTTAAATTTCAGAAAAAATGTTGCAAGGGAGCAATTATTTCTATTTTTATGAATGAAAAACAGAGAGCCTCAGGGATGTTAAGTATGTCACCCAGGATCACACAGCTAACAGGTAAGAAGAGTAGGATTTGGATCTACCAATCCTGGTATGCCTGGTGCTGAAGTCCATATTCATTGCCATAACCCTCGAAACTGGCACTAAGCTTATTGTGGATTCAGAAGAGCTCAAGGAAATGATGTTCCAAAATGTCAGCCGCCCATCTTATCTTAATGCCTTCTTCCTTTGAGCTGTCAGAACGCAGGCAAAATGATAGGATGAAATGTGTATTGTCTCCTGCAAGGAGAGTCAGGAAGAAGAGGGGGGTATGGCAGGTAGGGCAGCCAGTCTCCTCCTTGGTTGAGTCTGCCCAACAGTTAGAGGATTTTTACAGACAGGCTCTTTGGCAAGGTGAAGCAAAGAGGCCTGGAGAAAAGGCAGTGTGGTTTTATCCAAAGGGAAAAGCATAGAAATGTCCCCATTTTTCAGTTTTATTAGATGCATGGTTGTCTGTAAACAGAGACTCAGAATATTAGTCTCTTATTAATGCACTAGGAGAGCTTATGAATTAAGGAAAATGCAGTGATTTCTCCAGTTAGACAAAGAATCCTTCTTAAATATGACTTATCATCTGCTTCATTGTTCTTATTTCAAGTTGTTACAAGGAAATGTTTGTTTTCTATCATCACACATTACTAGTGTGTCTTTTCCGGGTTACATACTATGGAATGCAATTATGCCCCAGAAATGTCCTGCTTAAGAAAAAGAAGCCTAAAATAGAAGAATTAAATAATTGGCAGTGTGATAAAGCTAGCACTCTCTCTCTGCTCCAGGACAAAAGACTGCTCCTAGGGAAAAAAAAAACAAGTGCTCGTCCCTTCCTGCCAAAGGAACCCGGTTGTGTCTGCATCATAATTCCAGTGATAAGTGATCTAAATTCTTTATAGAGAAAAAAGTCTCAAAGGATCTTCTCTTCTCTGCTTTTTAAAACAGGAAACATTTTGCTTATTAGTCTAAATGACCACATCATTTGCATCTTGGGAAACAAATGAAGTTTTTTCCCAAAGCTGAGTATTTCTGAAAGGAGTGCTCCATCATTAATGAGCAGAGCCAGGTGTCTTTTCTATAGGCCTTTTTCTTTTGTTTTTTTTTTGTTTTTGTCAAGATGAAATTTGAATTGAATGGCAGCAGGTGAATGCTGGAGATGGTCAGCTGTGCATGTGGTTCAGGAACAGAAGAGAAGTGAGCCTTTCACTTCTGTGCCTTTGTTTTCATTCACTTCTTTTGGAGCCAGGAAGTTGTCCCAGTGTTTTAACAGTATCAGGTATGGAGCAGACACATTGGTTGTGTAAGTACAATAGAGTGCAGACTCAGGTGAGCAGGGAAAGGCTCCTGATGATGGTTCCATACAAGTCTTCCCCATAATACACTTTCTAACCCTCTTTCCTAGGTTCTGTAGCCCTTTTCTTGCCTGACATGGCATGAAATGGAAGGTTGATGCAGGACATGTGGCATCTGTGTGACTTTGGATGTCACTTTCCCTGAGTTTCAGGTGTTTAATGTGTAAACAGGATGAGCTGAGATTAGGTGAACCTCATTTCCCTCAAGCTCTAATACTCCATACACCAAAAAGCAACAGTTTTCATAGAATTCTTCCTCGTGGCAAAGTCATGTCTTTGGAGGAAGTTTCTGGGGTTCCAACGTAAACATTAGACTTTCTTAGCATGGGATATAATTGCTATCACTATGATGATGTCTGGATCATGGTTGTTCTGGTGTCTGATCTCGTGTTTTGTTCCATGTGCAGCAATGGCTGAAGTTCATTCTTTGGAAGAACTGAGATATAGACGACCACCCATGGTGAAGTTTGGGCCATTGTGTTTGAAACAAAATAAGATAGACCATTGTACTTGGAACAATTTGTCAAAGGGCAGATAACATTGTTTGAAAGGGACTATAACAGAGTTTGGCTAGAATAAACAGTCTCCGATATTAGGACTGTCCTGAGAGATATATTCTCCAGACTTTGGATTCTACAGTTGTGATGTGTCACTGTTTGACAAGTCGTTAAGTCACAGCCTCATGTTTCCTAAATACCAGTCATTCATATGCCGCCCACAGAAATTTCCTGAAACCACATTTTTATTTAAATAGATTCATCATTTTAATGTCATTAATTTATTTAAAACAACTTTTTCACTATCCTAGAGAAAGCCATAAGCAGAAATAATCCATAAGATAAAGAATAAATAAAACACTGCTAATAAAATTTATCTACTTTTTTTATATTTTTAAATTATAGTTTACTTTCAATATTATTTTGTATTGGTTTCAGATCTACAGCATAGTGGTTAGACAAATACTTTACAAAGTATTCCCCCAATATTTCCAGTAGCCACCTGGCACCATACATAGTTATTACAATATTATTGACTATATTTCCTATGCTGTACTTTACATCCCCATGACTATTTTGTAACTACAATTTGTACTTCTTAATCCCTTCTTTCACCCACCCCCCCAACTCCCTTCCTCTCTGCAACCAACAGTCTTTTCTCTGTATCTATGTCTGTTTCGATAAGTTTATTTGATCTTTAGGATCCACATATAAGTGAAATCATATGGTATTCGTCTTTCTCTGACTGACTTATTTCACTTAGCATAGTACCCTCTAGGTTTAGCTATGCTGTCACAAATGGTAAGATTTTAATTTTTTTTATGGCCAAGTAATATTCTATTGTATATCTTTATACCACAGCCATTTTATCTACTCATCTGGAGAACCTCTAAAGGCATGCCCGGTTTTGCTCACCACAGCATCTAGCTTGAAAACTGAAAAATAGTAGAAATTGGTCTTCTAATCGAAGGTCAAGCAACAATAAGTGGTGGGACATAAGGGAAAGTCTTATATTTTTCTAGAAAGAGAGAGGCAGTTTTTTCCCTGCAAGAAACTATTTCTTCAGGTAAGGGACACAACTAGGGAGTGATTCTGGGGTAAGGAGGTTGAATTTCAGGGTTCTCCACATTCCCAAACCACAATGACCTAGCCATTCCAATTGTCGGGGCTTCTTTCTTTCTTTCTTTCTTTCTTTCTTTCTTTCTTTCTTTCTTTCTTTCTTTCTTTCTTTCTTTCTTTCCTTCTTTCTTTCTTTCTTTCTTTCTTTCTTTCTTTCTTTCTTTCTTTCTTTCTTTCTTTCTTT
Organism: Miniopterus natalensis; assembly: GCF_054644295.1. NCBI lineage: Eukaryota > Metazoa > Chordata > Mammalia > Chiroptera > Miniopteridae > Miniopterus > Miniopterus natalensis. The sequence continues at coordinate 16,277,387 of NC_142096.1, read as the reverse complement.
CTTTCTTTCTTTCTTTCTTTTCTCTTTCTTTCTCCTTCCTTCCTTCCTTCCTTCCTTCCTTCCTTCCTTCCTTCCTTCCTTCCTTCCTTCCTTCCTTCCTTCCTTCCTTCCTTCCTTCCCTCCCTCCCTCCCTCCCTCCCTCACTTCTTTCTTTCTTTCTTTCTTTCTTTCTTTCTTTCTTTCTTTCTTTCTTTCTTTCTTTCTTTCTTTCTTTCTTTTTCTTTCTTCTTTCTCAATTCTTATTTTTACCTATAAGTACCCTGGTAACTCTTTGAATTGAACACATTCAAATAGATATGAATCTACTGAGTACAAGTTCATTCATGAACTACCTGATATGATCTTGTGTACCACCAATACTTACACCACACTTCAGGGAACCATGCTAGATTTAATATGGGGTTAATATTCCCAAAGCCCAGCTTCTATCATTTCACCTTTCTAAACACAGTAATTTAAGTGTTCTTCCACACCCACAGGTTCCTCCATGCCCACAAAATAGAAAATATTGACTAGACAGACTTTAGGGCCTCAACCTATCTTTCCAGCCTCATCATTAATCACTAACCCTATGCCATTAATCACTTACCCCATGTCCTTACATACTGAACATTCCCTAAATGTTCCCTCCTCTGACCTCATACTTAACGCTACTCCTTCTATGGGGAATGCTGTCACCTCACCTTTTCATAATGTCTAAACCCTATTTATCTTTCAAAGCCCATCTTAAATAGCTCTTCTTCCATAAAACTTGCCCTAATTCTCCTAAATAGATTTAATCTCTCCTTCCATTGAAAGGCACAGGACCAGAATGTTATCTAGTTTCTATTTTAAAATGTATCACCTCTTACATTGCATCGTTCTGCTTTAGTCCCATATCATAACATCACCAGTAAACGGCAAATAATTAAACCACACACTTCTTGTCTGTTGAGGCAAGGATTTTGTAGTATTCATATTTTCATTTCTCACAGTGCCTAGCATAATATAGACACTCAGTAAAATATATAATTGTATAAATGAATCTGACATGTCCCATTTCAAAGAAATGGTTAGCCCTGGGCAGGTGGCTCAGTTGACTGGAGTGTCATCCTGTGACCAAAAGTTGGGGGTATGACTCCCCATCAGGGCATGTACCTAGGTTGCAGTTCCATCCCTGGTCAAGGCACATACAGGAGGCAACCTAATGATGTTTCTCTCTCACATTGATGTTTCTCTCTCCCCCCTCCTCTCTCTCTCTCTCTCTCTCTCCCTTCTCCTCTCTAAAAAATCAATAAAACATATCCTTGGGTGAGGATTTTTTTAAAAAGGGAATGCTTAAATTTTCTGGATCTGGCTCTAAAATCTCCTCCCATCCCCTGAGGGTGGGATACTTTGTGTGGGCAAGTTTTTTCTTCTTTCTCGTATCTCAGTTTTTTGTAGAGAGTTCTAAGAGAGGCAATGGCAGGTGAACAATGCCAAGATATGGCTTGAGAGCAGGGTCTAGCTGTGAAGGCATGTCAGCCCAGGGAAGGTGAGGAGGCAGGGAAAGCACCATAGGACCTTGCAAATCAAGGTCACCATGTTCTTTATAAGCCGTTGTTTGATTATGTTTAGGAAGGATTCCCTCCCAAGTGGGATGTCCCTGTTCTGAGATATGTTTTGGGGGTTTTGTCTATTTTTGGGGGGGGTTACTAATGTCCTATGAAAAGTAGAATTAAACAGTCAGTAATGGTAATAGGTAGCACTTACTTGTTATTTATGTTTCAATTCCATTCAGCTACCCTAATGAATGTAAATGCCACCAACTTGGTCATCTTGCCTGTCCATTCTCTCACCCACAAGCCCTGTGTGGATACTGCCAAATGACTCACCCCCAACACAGCACCCTCCACACCACTCTTCTGCCGAAAGGCCTTCAATTGCTACCTCTCTTTGTCTAGCAATTTAAGAACAGTCTTTAGCTTGATATTCATTGTCTTCTACATTCTGGACCTAAGGACTTTTAAATTTCTCATACTCAAGTTCAGAAAAACAAACTGACAGTCCCAAGACTGGGTTGTTTCTAAAATATTCTGACTTTGTTAGCATCGTTGAAAACGTTGTATGCATTGCCAACATTAAAACATCAGAAGGGATCACATGAAAATTTGGATTTCTATTCTTTAAAAAACTCTGAATCTCTGGCAACACTGGGTTTTCATTCTTGTGGTTTAATATCCACAAGTATCACTAAGTATCATCTGTCCCCTTTGGATAGGCTGAGCTCTCCGGTCCTTGGAAGACTCCATCCCTCCTTAGGACATGTACATGCTCCAACTTTATTCATTTTCATACCCTGTCAGGCCTCTTCATACATTTGCATTTGAGGCCCTCACTCTAGCCATTCTGGATGATTTTTTTAGTCTAATCATCTTGCCCCTCACTCAATTGTTTGAATTGTCCCCTCTACACAGGTGACCCTGCCATGTCCTATCAACAGCTAATGTCTTTATTTTTACTTTCTTATGCACCCTACCAGACATGCCCTATTCTATTTTCCCCCATCTTCATAATATCTTCTAATATAGTTTATGGAATTCTCTTTGTTTATCTTGAAATATGGTTAATTACACAACACTATTTTTTATTCTTCTTGAGTTAGACAGCACTGGACAGATGAGTAAGAGCTAAGACTTTGGTATCAACCCAACTTGGAATCAGTTCTTCACTGAGCCACTCACTGGCTCTATCAAGTAAGTCCTTTCATGTTTTAAAATGTCAGTTTCTTTAACTGCAATGTGAAGCTAAGCCTTTTACTTACTTCCCAGGGTTCTGTGGGGATCACAGGAGACAATACATGAAGAGGGCTTAGTACAGCTCCTGGTATCTAATAAGCGCTTTCTAAATATTAACTATGCTAACTCACTATTAATATGACAACATTCCTGGCAGTTATTTTCACGGTGCTTTTTTTTAAAGCAAAGAAACTTTGCAGCTGAATAATCAAACGGACAATGACCCAATCTTATACGCAGCCTATGAAACAGGCAGCAACCAAAATCTTATTTCATCTCTTTTACTAGATAGTAAAACATTAATATTTGACATTTACATAGCACCTGCAGAACATAAAACAGCTGGGGTTGGTGTTTCATAAAGGAGCCCTCAAAGGGTTCTACCTTCAGGACAGATCTCATTAAAATCAAAGCAACATGACATTATCGCCCTCCTTAAAGCAATGGCAGAATTATACATTTTAACAGAGAAACTGACCATAAGAGAGCATAAGAAATTATCTACTCCTTATATAAAATTCTGCCACTCTATTAGTCCTTCCTGGAATACCACATGTAGGCCGGATCAACTTCCTTAAGAAAAAAAATAACCAGAAATTCAATGAACAAAAACATAAAGAGCCCATTGTCTGAGGTCAGCATAAAGAATGAGGTCCCTGCCACTTGGGAGAGTGACTGGAGAAGGGAGAGAAGAAGGGGGAGATGCACTTACTGTCCCCCAGCACCAGGCTCAGTGCATGATCTCACATGATCCTAACAACCCAGATGCAGGCACCAATACACTCTCCGGCTGATAGAAACAAAAACTAAACCTTGGAAAGGCTACATAAATAGCTCATTGTTATATGGACAGTGAGTGCTAGAGGTAGGAAGCCAACTCAGTCCTCTCGGTTCCAAGAGCTTCATTCTCTGTATACTAATACTGAAGGGGCTCTGTGGAAGTGTCTAAACAAATAAAATGAACTCATTCAATAACCATTTTTGATCTCCAGGACTTTTGCTAAATTCCACATAACCAGAATTAAAACATACTTTTAGACACTGAGAGAGGTAAATTTCATTTGTACACATATGAAATTTCTACTGAATACTTCAGTTAATGAATGTTATCTACAATATGGGACATTGATTCTAAACTTTGCTAAGGTCAAAGAATAGCAACCCATCCATAAAGAGTTTTTTAAGAGAGTGAGAATGTTCTTGAATATCATTAATATTTTAATCTTGAAAGCCATGTCAAATATTCAGAAGTCTTATTTGAATGAAGCTTAGCTCTGGTCCTCTGAAGTATGTTTCTTCTTAATATTTCCTTAATAGAATAAGTGATTTGTCAATTAGGCAAAATCACACAAACTCAACTGTAATTTAAATATGAGACACATCCAAATATGATCCCATTAACATGTAGATTTCAGGGGCAGAAAAAACACACAATTCTTTCCTTTCAGGGGGAAAGGAAAGTTAACATGAGCATCTACTACATGCCAGTTATATACACATATTATATTGTTTAATTATCAAAACAAATTGGTGAAGTCAGGATTATTACACCCAGAAGTGGAAACTGAAGCAGAGCAAGGGGAAAGGATTTGCCCCAAAACACATGACTCATAAATAACTGAGTCAGTCATTCAAATTCTATCTAGCCTCTTAAAATCCAGTTTATAATCATCTTTCAAGGCCACAAAGATGTGAATAGTTTCCTGTCCAAGCTTTGGAAGGATGATTTTTAAAATAAATGATGTCCTTTTCCCTCTCTTTCCTATATTTCCCAATTTCTAAGGAGCTAGAAGATCAAAGAGAGGCATTTTTGTTAAACTGCCACTGTTTCTATGATCAAGGGCAGTGACAGCATTTACTGCAGGTATTAAGCTCATATTTGGTTTGCAAAAATGCATCAGTGGGCCTTCGGGTTATGGAAACCTCATACGGAGCTGGAAGGTGCAACCATTTTCTCTACCCAATGAAGCCAACAGGCATTTTCCTTGACCTCTTTCAGTGATGGTAGCGATGCAGCCATCCTCACACTTGCTCTTGTCAGAGGCCATCACTTTGGTAAAGTAGCAGAGTAAAGAAAAAGTCGTTTGGGATTTTTCCACAATGCACACCGATGCCTGAGACCGAGTGGTTAGTGATAAGTAGCAGCCAGGTGAGAATGGAGAAGCTGGTTATAGCATGAATCTGACTCAGAAACTCTCTTCTCCAAATAGCCTAGAGAAAGCAGTGGGATGTTATTTAGTATATAAGAATGAATCAGCATCCTATGCCAGGGTTACAGAGGGATGGTTAAATTAAAACGTTTTGCACTTCTCTTGTTTATTTTTTCAGGCAGCTTGGCTGAACTTGCCCAGAGAATCTTAGACCACCTCTAGCTGGTTGCTTTATGCCTACAGGTCATCTCTATACCAGCGGATACCAAATGAATCAGGGGTGTGGGAAGCAGAATCCTATCCCTAAAGATAACTCTGGAAAGATCAGAATGCCGACCAATGTTGGCTCTAACATTTGCCAACCTCTCATTCAGCTAATCTCTTTTAATTTTTTTTCTGCTTTAGCCTTTGGCTCTCATTCATACTCTATCTGTATAAATAGTAGCTTGAATCCTACCTGTTGTCCAGGAATTCTACAATCCAGGTGTTACAATGTGTTAGAAAAACATAAAGTATTTATCTTACTACTAATACTATCTTGTAATTTCACATATATTTTACATATAGACATATATATGTTATATATTTAGGATGGCTTCAAAGTCACGCCTATGATAATATCATTTCTACTCACTATTATATCAGTTTTTAAATGACTGCAAATCTATTGAGAAGTAAATTCTATGTCTCTTCTCCTTGCATGTGGGTGGGCTTGTGCCTACCTCCACCAATGAAATATGGCAGAAATGTTGCTATGTGCCTTCTTAGGTCTTAAGAGGTCATGCAGCTTCCTCCTTGCTCACTGGAACACTTTCTCTGGGAGCCCTGAACTGCCATATAAGAGGCCCCCATAATGGAGAAACTATGCGTATATATTTCACTCAAAAGTTTAACTGAGTCCATCTTTCTGCCTCACCTGCTAAGGAAAGTGGTACAAAAGTCATCTAGTCAGACCTAGGGGAAATGATTGACAGCCTCACTAGGCTACATGCAACGTGGGAAGATTCCCAAAGGGGGTACTTTGACTAAAAGAAGTAAGATGGAAAGAATGATGGGAAGACAAAAACATTACAGTAACCCCAGCCTACCATGCCTTTTCTTCCATAAGTAAATAAAAGCTTTGGACTCAGTATGTAATATTTGCTTCAGGCAGTATATAGTGTCAAGATTCCATAAAATGTAACATTTGGGAAAACTCTATCAAGCTTAACTCATATATGCCTTACACTTTGAACTATATTTCAGTAATAATAATTTTAAAAACCTGTAAAATCAAGGTATTTATTTGGAAAAAGAAATTTCTATAGAATTACTAGAATAAAATTACAGACCAATTTAAATTTATTAAATTGCTTATTTTTAATTTTCCCTCTTAAATTGAACCCCAAATTAATTGGATTCTTATACAATTTTACTAAAGTTGAAAAATGCACTTCCAAATATAATTAACAAGCATTCCTTTATGTATTATTCATAGAGGAATTGCCTAATAGGTATGAGTGTATTTTTGTGTAGACATATTTTTTCACTTGTATTGGAAGCAGGGTATACAAAGTGTTTCCCTAGCTTATAAACATTCATTTTATATTATAGAAAATATCCATATGATAGAAAAGGTATCATGATATAACTGACAAAGATCTCGGCACTGAAATGAGAAAAGTCTTCAGTTCATCACTTACTACTACTGTCACTTTTTTGAGCCAGTTTTATCATTTGTTTAATGGAGGTCGTGACACATCTAAGTAAATGATTTAATCAATTAAGTCAACTCATTTGATCGTTTATGCCAAAATTTGCTTAGGACAGAGCACATAGGAAACCAGATTTTCTCAGATCCTCCTGTTTGCCAAATCTAGTCCACTACCTGCTTCTGTAAATAAAGTTTTATTGGAGTAAAGCCACCCTTGTTCATTTATTTGTTGTCTATGGATGCTTTAGTGCTATGAGAGCAGAGTTGAGTAGTTGGAACCAAAATATGCACAGTGCCTAAAATATTTATTACCTGGTCTCTTCACAGAAGGAGTTTACAATCCTTGTGCTAAATTAAACTCTTTTAGGAAGGGAATTCTCATAAATTCTATGTCATTCCAGCCTTCTTTCAGAAACCCTATTGAGTCAGAACAGAATTGGGGGCCCTTATCTTTCTAGTACAAATTCTTAGCAAGAAGTTCAGGGGCTCATGAGACTGCATTTAGGTTGCTACCTCACCAGGGGCTGGACAGGAATGCCTGTGTTACTGCTTCTGTCCACCTAACCCCACTGTACGAACTGGATGATATTCACAAGTGCTTCCTTCATCTTCCTTTCTCCTTCAAATCCATCCCAGAGAGAATGGAAGGAGATTGCTATGTCTGAATGTTTATACCCCCCCTAATTTATATGTTGAAACCTAACCCCCAATATGATGTTATTTGGAGGTGGGGCCTTTAGGAGGTGAGTAGATCATGAGGGTGTGGGCATCAAAAATGGGGACTGTAACCATATAAAATCCAGAGAGATCCCTAGCCCCTTCCACCATGTGAAAACACAACAAAAAGATAGCCATCTATGAGGAAGCGATCTCTTATGTGTCAGTGAATCTGCCAGTGCTCTGATCTTGAACCTCTCAGCCACCAGAACTGTATGAAATAAACTTCCTGTTGTTTCTAAGCCACTTGGTTTATGGTATTTAATAGAGCAGCCCGAATGGAGTAAGGCAAGTACACAAGTTTGAGTCGCAGGATCACTCACTCAGGAAAAAAGCTGTTAGTGATGGTGGCCTTAGGAAATGAGCACTGCATTTGGAAAGTTAGGAAATATTTCTTTGAGGATGCAAGGAATCTCCTAAAAGTGATTGAAAAATCTCGAAGAAATGGAGGTGCAGATTGGTAGGGCAGCTACCCAAGAGAAAGAGTCCTTTCCTCTTCTCTGCAACCAAAAGCAAAGAGATTTACTGAACATTCAAATCACTGACCATAAAGATAGTTACTAATTTCTTTCTGTAAAATGAATGCATGAGGCTGCAGAGAGCTAAAGACAACAGAGGGCACCGTGAAGACTTTGCGGAATGTCCCTAGAGTGACACAGGCCAAGAGACCAAAGTGACGATGGAGAAGGAAATGACCTGTGGAGACTTAAATGAAGCAGGCTGACCCAAGGAGATCATGGCCAGCAGGAGCCTTGCAAAGGAGTTTCTATAGAAGGCTCTAAAGGTTTGGGCTTAGAGAAGTGTGGTAGGCTCCTGAGTGATTCAAGCCTTCCATGGCCTGAAAGTGACAGTAAAAATGTTGACTCATTTATGGATCCAAAGCCAACCTGGAAGGAATATGACCATGGGAGCCTTGGTGTAGGGCATGGGTACTGGGGGTGGGGCTGGGTTAAATGAAGTACTTCCTCAGAGTAGCCTGGAATAAATATAAGCAGTTCGAGTTGAAGGAGATAAGACACACATGAAAGCCAGATAAATTTCCAGGATTATGTCCAAGGAGCTAAGTGAGGATTTAAACAAGAAACAGGTGTTGAGAAGGTCAGAAACCTATTAGGAATCAGAGTCCATTGGAAGGAGGCAAACCATTAGGATAGAGACAATGGGGAAAAGGGTGAGTGACCAGGATCCCACTCTTAAACTGTGTGTGGGGACAGGTCAACTGACCTAAAGGCACTGGACTTAATGTACACTTAGGGTGTTTCACACCATTCAATTCACCTATTTCTTCCATTGCTGATAATGTGAGTTTATTTTGTTTTCATGAGAAGTTATTTTTGCATGTTGTGGACAGTAAAGTTTCAGAAGAGATTGCTTCAGGCATTCAAGAGGCAGCTCAAGTTTGTGGACACGTCTGTAAGGTCAGAGACCCTTTATGACATGAGCCTCACAGATCTAAGTTTTACACCTGATTCAGCCACAACTTGATTTATGAACTGGTTAACCTGCTCTTACGGTCGGATTCTTCTCACATAGGGCTGCTTAATCTATTATGTTAACAGCATCTAGTTAGCCACAGCTGTTCCCAATACTGATCCACTTTATACCCATAGTGCTTGGAATAGGTAGCAACTTTGGAAATGCTGACTTACAAAAGCCAGATCTGGCTATTCGGAACATTCTGGGTAGGCTGAATCACATTTCCTTTTCCACGTGTCTAACGCCATCTGGAAGCATTTTGTTTTTCATGAAAAACGGAGGTCACCTGATTATTCTACGGTTCATTGCTCTAGAAAATGTTTCCTAAGTCAAAATAACTAACAAAAAACCTTCAAAAATATAAGAACAGAACATTTCAATACAGTCCTTTATTAGCATGATTTCAGTGGCCAAGAATTTAGAAATCAGCTCCCAAATAAACCAACACAGAAATGATGAATTTGGACCAGGGGGTATTTAAATACTAATTGACAATATGGCATGGATTAAGAAGGGTGAGCTTCTTAAAAATATCACTGAAATGGATTTAATTCCTTAAAGCTACTACCATACTCAATTCTGATCATGTAAAATTCATGTTTAAAAATACTTTAAAATCGCCATACTCATAGTTGGTCTCTTCCTTACCTATAAAACTTTCAAAAAATATTTCCAAAATAATTTCTTTTTTTAGTCATGGATTTTGGTTTATTCTACTAAAGAGAGTAGAAGCTGCTCCTTAGTTTTTTAGTGCTTGAAAAGGGTAAACATGGAGCCAGGAGGAATTTTAAAAATTGATAACCGCATCTCGAAAACCTTGGCAAGCTAGGCTTAAGTGTGTGACATAGCAAGATACAATGTGGTGAGATAAAGACTATGGAAAACTGGGGAGTGTATTCTCCATTTAATGAAATTCAAAATCTCACCTTTTAAAATACCACCTTGGAATAAGGTGAAGGTCTACTGTTATCTTCAAGATCAGCCATGTGCGACATATATCAAGGACTTGCCATATTTCATTTCACTTCAGTATACAATCATCACCAGGCACTGTGCAAAATCCTCACATACTTTATTTCATTTCATCCTTAACTCTCTGAGGTAGGCATGATTATCCCCATTTCACGGAAAACTGAGGTTATGGTCCAGGGCACAGAGTTCAAGGCACAGAGAAAGCACCAAATTAACTTTCCTTGAATCTCTTAAGGAATGACAAAACCTTTCCCTTCTGTTTTTATGTTGTGATGGGGGACTGACACTGTGTAAACTTCATTTTCCTTAGCTTGTTAGGTTCCCATTAGGTTTGCCAGTAGGGGGCACTAGAGGGGAGTTAGAAGGCGAAAATTGCAAAGAGGAGCTTCCTTGAGCTTGCCCTCCATTCATCACCACACCAGCAACAACCCTTCTCCCAACAGCAGCGGTTGGTTCTGGTCTTCAGCTAACTCGGTACTCCCAGGGCTAGTCTCCTTGCATCCATCCCTCAGAGCCCCCGCAGCAGCCAGCTGGTGGCCCTGCTCAGAAGTCGGAGCCCTAACTCCGAGGTTTCTCTTCCAAGCTCCTGAGGGATCAGCCTCAGCCGGTTGTCTCTCCCTCCTCAGAAGCCTGAGTCCTTAGCTCCAAGGGGACTCCTGCAAGCTCCTGAGTACCAGGAGTGCCAACCAGTCAGCTTTTCCTATGCAGAGGGCTAGACCCTGGCTCTGCATCTGCATTTCTAAATTCTGAAAACCACAACCCCGTCCCTTTATTCCCCCAGGCTAGGGATGGAAGCTGCATCTTATGTTACAGCCCAGTTTCCTTTTATGCTGTTTCAGAGTTCAAATCCCAGATTAGCAATTCTCAATATTCTTCTGTCAAAATAGCTGGTGTGATTTTGGTTTCCTGACTGGTGCATAACTGATACAGGAGACCTGATACCTTTAGGACCGTTCTGGAGATTAATTTATGCTTGGCTCATGGTAGATTCTCATCTGCTGTAATATGATTCCTTATTTGGAACAAACTACAGTATTACCCCTCTTTCTACATATTCGGTTAGCATGTCTTCTATGCCTCCAGCCAAGATAATGCTAACACTATGGAACAGAACAGGCTAAGGGCAAAGCCCTGTTCCACGTCATTAGAACCCATCTTCAAAACTGGCTTCACCTTTCTTTTTCTTTTTTTAATTAAATTTATTGGAGCGACATTGGTTAATAGGATCATACAGGTTTCAAGAGTACATTTCTATGATACATGATCTGTATGTTGCTAATCAACATTCTTTAGGTATGTTATTATCTCCTTACAACGGGCATGTATTATTTTCATCATTGGATTCTAAAAGAATAAACCTATTTTCATTTTGATAAAAATGAAAGAAAACATTCAGTGCTTTAGACAAGTTTCGGCTGTAACACAATGAACTGGAAAGAGAGGTGGGAAACTTAATCTTAGCTCTTCCACTAAGATTGTGTGACTGTGGGCAGGTCACTGAACTGCCCTGCGTTCCAGTATCCTTAAGAGTCAAGTGAGGAGCTTGAACTAGACAATGCCCAAGATTTCTTCAAGCTTTCTTACTCTAAATGTAATAGTGTTACCCTACACATTGCACATCACTGAGATATTGCTGACAATGAAATTATTTTAAACCAGCTGTAGTTCCAACAGCAAGAAGCTCAAATTGGCGAGTGAATGGTTGCTTCTTTAAGCTGACGTGAAGCTTAAAGAAGCAATTATATCAAACCTGGAAAAACTACAAATGAAATAAATTTCTCAAAAATGTCAGTACTTCTATGGTGAGTTCACTCTGAGCCTAGGAAAAAGGGAAGCTAGTCTAGCCAAAATTATAATTGTGAGGAAGTTACTCATGCCTTCTTACCAAGAGAAATCTCCTCTGCAATACGGCAGGGCTAGTGGTATGATGTGATCATAACGCTATCCAATTATGTAGGAGTAGAGTATGTGTCACACTTGACAACTAGAACATCAAGTTCAGCTAACAATTTTTTGTGGCTCCCAAGCTGGCACTGTGGCATCCATCTGTCTCTTCACCGTGGACTTCAAACAGCGTAGCTGACACCACAGGCAGCAGCTAACTCAAGTTCCTCTCCTGTGTGTTTAGAAAGAAATAACCACAATCGCTGAAGCTGAAGAATTTTTGCAGCTTCCCTACAGTCCAGATAAATATCCTCAGTCCAAAGTAGTAAAGTGACAAGGGCCTGAAATACCTGTAGAAGGAAAAGCCCAGCTCAGAAAAGATTTTATTTGCATGATTACTTCTATCATAAAACATTTTTTTTCTGGTCATGTCTTCTCTCCCTTCCTTCCTCCCTCCCTTCTTTCCTTCCTTCTTTTTTTTCCTTTTGTTCCTTCCTTTATTCTTTCCTGCCTTCCTGCCTTCCCCTATATATCCTCTATATTTATTAGGCTATTATAGTACTAAGTACTACTTGTGCATATATGAAAACTATAGCCTTAAATTCAGGTAGCTCTAGAATAATAAAGATAAAATCACATATAATGGTAGAATTGAGTAATATTTATTATGCATACACACACACACACACACACACACACATATGATTCTATAAGATTACAAAGCAACTCAGAGTGGGAAATCAGTGCCATTAAGGGAAGATGCTTGATGTGAGTCATGGAAATGAGTGGGAGTGCTGCGATGGGAGAGGGAAGGAAGAAAGGTCCATCTAGGCAGAATGAGCACTGTGAACACTCAGTCACACAAGAAGAAGCTCAGCAGCTCCTCAGATCACTGTTGCTGAAGTGCAAGGAGTATGAAGAAGGAACAGCATAGCCAAGATCATGAAGCAAATTTAAGTAACACCAGTGTGTGGATCGACATTGAGCATAATGAGAAACCTTTGAAAGGAGCTTGACATGATCAAATATACATTTTTGAAAAATTACTTTGGGGTCAATGTAGAAAATAGATTAGAGAAGATAATGCTGGAAAAAGAAAAAATATATATTACACATGATGGCAGTGTTTCAGGAAAGCTCCAGAAGCATTTGGTTTAAGATCGCAACAATTGGAGTAGACAGGAGGGGACAGGTATGAGACCAGAAAAACAAAGTTGAATGACTGCATATTGGAAGAAATGAGTTAAAGAGAAAAGGGGGTCTAAGATTACTCGTAAGACTTATTTTTTGCTATTTTGATCTTGGCCAGCTCTCAATTATACATGCTTGGAGGCAAAACTGAGTCCTACGTTTTGTGGGGGGAAAAATTCTGCCTATAGTTCTCTCTCCCATCTGTAATTGTGGGTACTTGAAATTTTTTCATTATGGAGATTTATTCCTGTCATTTCAAAAGTGTGTTGTTCCACAGAAATCTCAAATTATCATTCATATTACTCCAGATAGGATTAATACCATAAACCCATTATTCTTAATTCTTCAGAGAAGTACTCCACAGGAAAAGAAAGCAAATATTATTTACCCCTCAGGGGATTATTGGGCATCATATTTGTGTTCTATTTTAGTTTTGACATAGAAATAATATTTTGATGACTTGATATCTTTCACCAGCATCTGAGAATAATTTATGCTCTACGAATATGTGCCAAGGTTTTGCTGTGACTTTTTGTAGCCTCAACACTATCACACACCTATAAGGATGAGGAATTCCCATTCGGTGTGCCCAGCCTCAGTGCTGCTCAGGAAGGGGTTTCAATATTAAGGAGGCTGCTCTTAGCTAGAGAAGCTGGACACAAACTGCCTGGAGGAAGGAATATTGGCTATTAGTGGTCCAGCACCAGAAAAAAGAGATCAAAGGGAGGGAGAGATACAAGGATATTTAATGCAAATCTCTCCTTAGAGATCTCTCCATATTTTTAGCACATACATTAAAACACAGGAAAGAAGTTAAGGCTGGAGATGCAGATCTGGGAGTCATTAGAAATTGCATGAAGAGAGGAAATACGGCAAGAATGAAACCCTGGGAAATTTCAACACTTAAGGTGTAAAAATGAGAATCTTATAAAAGGAGCCAGAAATGTCAAGAAAGTTGAGACTCTTTTTTAAAATATGGTCCTATCAGGCCACATTGAGGAGATGACTTTTGAACAAGGACTTGAAGACTATGGAGAGTTAGCCATGTGGGTATCTGACAAAGATTATTCCAGGTCTGAAAAATAGCCAGTGCAAAGTCCCTAAAAACTGCCTGGAATGTTTGAGGAACAACAAAAAGGCCAGTGCAGCCGGAATGGAGTAAACAAGTGAGGGGACTGAAAGAGGTGAGCTCTAAGATGTGATGAGGGAGGGTCAAGTCAGTATTTACAAGCCATTGTCTTGCCCCTCACTTTCACTCTGAGTGAACTGGGGTGACATCGCAGAGGAATGAAAGGGTTTTGAGCAGAGGAATGAAACACACTGGCCACTATGTTGGAATAGACTATAGGACAGGCAAAAACAGGTAGAGTTACCAGAGAAAACACTTTGGCTCACACTAGGCTAGTGAAAGTGGAGTAAAGTAAGAATTGGTTGAATCATGGATGTGTTTTAAAGGTAGAACCGATAGACTCTCCTTGTAAATTATATGTAGATGTAACAGAAAGAGGGTAGTCAAGGATTACAATTGTTAGAGAGGAAAAAAGTACTATTCTGGTGGGGGATTTGATAATGAGGGATGCTACCTATTTGAAAGAAGGTGGGCTGGGGTTACATGGGAAACCTCTGTACCTTCCTCTCAATTTTGCTGTGAACCTAAAACTGCTCTAAAAATATAGCCTTCAAAAAACTAAACCATGATAGAAATTGTACATAAATTAAATTTAAAAATAGACATTGTTCTTCTCTTTAGTGTCTTGATTATATTTCAGATTTCCCAATTTTCTAGTTAGTGCTTGGATGTTCTTACCCTCATAAAATGCATTTGGGTACATATTAGCAATTCTCTTCATACCTGAAAAACCATCAATTATATGCTGCACAGAGTCATAAAAACCACCAGGAAACCCACAGTTCTTCACAGGAAAAACTGCAACATCAACAAACGGAGCAGTAAACAACACAGACTAATTTTCTCCATTCTTTTTCAATGCGTGTGACCTCTTGGCGAGTTACAAGCTTGTGGTATTTCAGCTGTCCTAGAAATTCCTTAGGGTTGTTTAAGAATTGCCTAATGTTTATCACTAAGTGCAGGTTACTCTGCTTATGCTTTATTTTTATGCTGATGTAATAAAATAGAACAGGTAAGTAAAAGATAGTGGTTTGCAGCAAAGGCCTCTTAAACATAGGGCTACTATTTTTCAGGGGTATTTGCATTTTATGGGAGAACTGATTCAACTACTACCTCATTTATTCATAAAAATATCCACTTAGAAATGTCTGCTATGTTCTGAGGTTTGGAAGTGACTGGCGAGTTCAATGAAAATAACGGGTTAAGAGTGTACCTCCTGGAATCAGAGGGTTCTGGGGTGATGTGAGCCTCCTTGCTTGCTAGCTGCCTCACCTTAGGCAGTTACTCTTCTTGAGCCTCAGTTCCCTTTTCTGTAAAATGTGAAACTCATCTCACCAGAAAACAACTACAAAATATGGATAAAACACGCACACACACCCCAAAAAACACACCCAAAAGCCATAGACATCAGAGAAATACCAAGATAGGACTTAAGAGGTAAAGATTCTGAAGCAAGGAGAAATGCATTGAAGTGAACCCCACATTCTCTACTGCTCTATTCTTGACATATCTGCTCATTTCTTGGCAGTGTGGGGTCTAGAGTCTAAGCAGAAAATGACAGCTAAGCATCTTCCACCTTAGTGATTAATGCAAAGCAGAGTCAGGAATGTGCCAAGCACTCTATAAGTGTGTAAAAGGGTTTTCACAATGTCATCTCTCTTTGTGCCCCACCCCCACTTTCTTACATGTTTGCTCTCTAACTCCCTCACCCCATGAACTCTGACGACCTAATAAACCACAACGCTTCCCAAAAAAAACAATTCTTGGAAAACGCTCTGCTGATAGGTATTGCAAGTGTACCAAGGACCGTAAGAACACATGGTGTTGAGCAGCTTATTTGCCATCTGTACATCTTCTCTGGTGAGGTGTTATGGTTTAGTTTTAATAATGACTATTTATTTAATAATGGCTATTGTCATTCACCTGACAATATATTTAATACCTTCAGCAATCTTCTAGTTAGGTATTGTGATAACATAATATTAAGACAGTTACAGTTCATAGATATGAGCTTGATGCCACTTACCAGCTTATGACTGGACATGTTACTTAACCTCTCTAGTGCTTCAGCTTCCTCACCAGTAAGATGGGGTTAATGATAATACCTGCCTTAAAGAATTCCTTTGATGATTAAATATGATATGTGTAATATATGCATAGGTATTGGTACATAATGAACATTTAATAAGTGTTATTATGATGATTATTATAAATGAGATACTATTATTGAGAAAACATTAATAACTCAATTATATACAGCTTGTATATGTCCTATTTGAAAATCAAATACTTGCTCTCTGATTCCAGGATTTGTGAACTTAATTACCGTATTTTATCTTCCTCCAGGTCTGTGGGCTATATCTTCCCAAGAAAAAAATCCAGAGTCATAGGATAGAGCCAATAAGCACATCAAGTGGGTTAAATGGTGGCACCCAAAAGACGTTTATACCATAATTCCCAGAACCTATGAATGTTAACTTATTTGGAAAAGGGTCTTTGCAGGTATAATTAAATTAATGATCTCAAAATGAGAATATCATCCTCGATTATCTGAGTAGTCCCCAAATTTAATGACAAGTGCCATTATAAGAGTCAGGCAGAAGGAGATCTGACACAGAGGAAAAAGCCATGTGATGAAAGAGGCCGAGATTGGAGTGATGAGGCCACAGGCCAAAGACTGCTGACAGCCACCTGAATTTGGAAGATGGAAGGAACAGAATCTTCCCTAGAGCCTCTGGAGCAAGCATGGTCCTAATATCAGCTTGATTTCCGATTTCTGGACTCCAGAACTGTGAGAAAGTCAATTTCTGGTAATTTTTCTCCCTTTTCAGTGTAACTGGTAGCTTAATATGCACGTTCCTTGATTTTTAGTACCATGCATCACATTATTTGGCATTTGACCTTATTTTTTCATTCCTTCATGAATAACTTTGTCTCCCCAACTAGGATGCCAGTTCCCCTGAGCTGGAACTATCTGGTAATTTGTTTATAGTACATTCTCTTCATATTATGAAGCTGGGTCTCACTTACCCTCAATAAACACCTATTGATCGATTGATTGTGATTGATCAAATCAATAAGAGACTAAGTACACCCATAAGTATAAAAACACTGGAACATGCAGAAAGGAGTAGAGACTCCGAAGTGAAAAAGACCTAAATTTCAGTCTTGTTTCTGCCATTTACTAACTTTGTGACCTGGTATGGACTACTTATACACTGAATTTCAGTTTCCCCAAAACACAGTCACACCTTCTAATGGTAATAGTACCTAATTTTCCCCCATTAGGTAAGGTCTGTGTAATGATAGCCAAGGCCCCATCTGCTCTGGTCAATGGGCCATCAGGTAACCCAGGCTAGGCTATCAGACTTTTTTCTTAGAATATGAATCTCAAAACCACTGACAATTAAGACTGATAATAAGGCTCAAGATGATTTCTCAATGCCTAAGCCTTGAGATGATTGATCATTTCTTGTGACCTAAAAGACAGAAACTTCTTAAAGGACAGGAGCTTTGTTGATTGCCTATCATTTCTGACACCTGGGTGGTTTTTTTAGCTTTTTCTTCAATTCTATGATTCATTTCATAGGACTGAACTTCCTTTAAGGTTTTTTGTGGGCTTTTTCCCACTTTTCCCAGAGAATTCAATTTTTGTGCTTTGAACCAAAGATTCCTGAACAATACATGTTAATCCAATACATTTTGGGACACTGTAGGAACCCAATACATGGCAGCAATTATTATCAGCGGTGTACTCCATTTAGAACACAGAATCACACACAAATAGACTGGCTGGTATAATTTGCAATGGGTATTTTCTTTCTTTATATCTCCTGGGGGTGATTTTGTGTTCCAAGGAACATTTGGCAATATCTGAGGACATTTTTGGTTGTCACAGCTGGGGAGCTACTACTTCGCTAAACATTCTACAGTGCACAGGACAGCCCACCGCAACAACAACAAAAATTGGTTTAAAATGTCAATAGGGCCAAGATTGAGAAACCCTGTAATCTCCAGGGAGTAAGCAGAATTATTTAGGGTAATTAATACTTATGTTTAGAATTAGTTAATTTACTCCCAGGGGGGAAAAATGAATCAAGACAGTGATTACCACACAAGTTATTAAGATTTTAAATTCTTTCTCAGCAATGTGCCTGCCAATATCTAATCAATGTGCTTAAGCCATTTGTTGTCCTCGGTCTTTGATGGTTTCTTTATATGAATCAGCAGTGTCCTTCTCGGTTTCTTAGTAATATGTCCTCAATTCTTTGAAGAAACTTCTCATTCTAGAATGTGCTACCACATCTCTAATGAGTCTCTGGCATCAATTGTTTTCCCTTTGGAAAATGACCTAATCAACAAAATCAGTATATATAAAACCAACAGAAGGGGGGGGGCGGGGTCAGGGAAAACCTATTAGTGTCTTAGCCAACCAAATGTTCTTTCCCATTCCTAGTAATCTGTTCCCTATTTTACGTTCTTTGTAAATGTATTACCCATCAGCAATACGTGATTTCGATAATGAGGAGGATAATGAAAAGGACTTCAGGATGAGTTACAAAGTGAAGAATTAATCAGGGGGAAAAATCAAACCTTCACTTTGAAAGGGATTGATTTCGCTCCTATGATAAAGGAGCTTAATGCATTCGGCTGTTGACTGGCAATTAAGAATCTTTATTAAAGATGAGCCTCAGGCACAAATTCCAGTTCCTGCTATGGAGAGAAAAAGATTTTATATTTTGGGTTCTCTGGCCTAAGGTTTTTTGTTTTTTAAATATATAATTACCATCTTACCTGCCTATAGTGATCTACAATTTACATAATTAAGAAGTCCTTACGGGCTGTCCCTAGTGGATTTCACAAAACTCTGACATTTTTAAATGATCCACTCAAATAGAGAAACACTAAATGAAATGGCAGGATGAAAAGAGCTTTAAATAATTTCCAAGTGCCAGGGACATCTGCCATTGAATATTTTTATTACTAGGATGTGTATTACCTTGACTCTCTTTAAAGTATAACTACGCTCATTTTAATTCCCTCAAAAAAAGCCCAGATTTGCAAAATATTTGGTTATTTTCTGAGCTAACTATATCCAAATGAATATTTATTTCAACTTAAGTGATGTGCTCTCCACAAATTCAAGAATATAAGAAAGCAATTCCACATTTCCTGTCACTATTAATGACAATAGACAATAACAAAAGAATATTTCCTGGAGGTAGAGCTCACTAGAGCTACTTAAACTGTAATAATGTGGGGATTAACAGTATTGTTCTCCATCATCCTGAAGAAGGAAGAGCTAGAGTATTTGTAGTCAGTGGTCTTCTTAGAAAGGTATACTGGAAAGAGGCAGGTGAAACTGACTTTTTATCACCTCTGTCACTCACTAGTGGGTTGATCTTGGGAAGTTACTAAAGCCTTCTGAACCTCAGTTTTCTCATCTATAAAATGGGAACAAAAAATACAAATAATAATGCCTATCCTATTTTTGACCTATGATTACTGCTAAAATAAAAAAGGAATATAATGTTTCAGAAAACATCTTTAAAAGCTGCACCAGAGTAAATTATTGTAGATATTAATAGTCACAGGTTAAAGGAGTACAAATCTAGATGCATGGTTGATTCATCTGTTTTCGCTGAATCATATTTCAGTTATTGTAGTCTCTTTACTCTCTGTGCAGATTGAAAACTGTATTACTACTGGCATGCTATAATTTTTAGTGGTTGCTTTCCACTATATCATGAGTTTGGAACCAAAAATCTTAGGGTTAAATCGCAAATCTGCCAGCTGCTAGATACAGAACATAGCATAAGTCAACTAGGACTTCATTTCTTCATGTGTACATGGTGTATAAAATGTAGAGACATCAAATGATATAAAGAATAGGAAGTGCTAACAATAGTCAACACTGAATTCACGTTGGGGTTTTGCAATGATACTGCCAAAATACTCAGAATTATCTCTAATTCTATTTTCTTCCACTTCCCAGTGCAGAGATGGTCCTAGTGCCATAATGCTATGAATGGAAAACAATCAGACAATGAATAACACTGGTCATAGTCTTGTTGCTACTAAAAAGAAAAGATCAACATGTAAACATGTTTACTAAACTCTAATATTTGTCCTGATTGATTGCTTTTCTTTTAAAGTTCCTGTCCTACCAACATTCTGATTCTACTGCCATAACCTACAGTTAATTTAGCTTGTGATAATATTAAGCAAGTACCCAAAAGTTATTTCTTTAGCAAGAAAAAAAAATGCCACAAGTGCCCACCATAGTTGAACATATCCAAGCATTTTTTCTTGACATCTTGCAGAATCAGGCTAAACATAGCAGCTGAGGTTCAAAAAACCCACTTTCTCCGTGGAAAGTTCTATTTTGGTTGAGCTTTGGGTTTCTGCTGCACAATATTTGGTTTTGTTTTACTAACCACATGCTATCTGTTGCCATCCTCTCTCTTGAGTCCACCCACAGACATTTGAACGCTTCCATTAATGGTAAACCACCAGCTTCAATGCAAGCACAGCAGTAATTCCACAGCCAGCCCTGCATCTTAGGACTCTATAGAGAAGAGATTAATGGGTCTTCAAAATATAACTTTTTCACACATAGGGTTTTTTAAATGTTTTATTGATTGATTGATTTTAGAGAGAGAGGGGAAGGGAGAGAGAGAGAGAGAGAGGGAGAGAAACATAATGTGTTGTTCCACTTATTTATGCATCATTGATTGATTCTTGTATGTGCTCTGACCTGGGATCAAGCCTGCAACTTTGGCTTATCAGAATAATGCTCTAACCGACTGAGCTACCCAGCCAGGCTTCACGAATAGGGTTTTAATCAACACTGTTATGTTTACATAAGCCATTAAAGCAAGCACATTGATCAAGACTTTTTGTGTGCCTCTACATGATTGTGACCAAATCAATGTCAAAGGCCTCTCTGATCTGTGTCAAATACAAATTAGAGACTACATGGATATGTAATAAGACCACCACTGGAGTAGGAGAGTTCAGAGAGACTTTATTCTAATTAAGAATATCATTAGCTGCCCGGCCTGATGTGGCTCAGCGATTGAGCATCGACTTAGGAGCCAGGAGATCACGGTTTGATTCCCGGTCAGGGCACATGCCTGGGTTGCGGGCTCGATCCCCAGTCGGGCGCACGCAGGAGGCAGCCGATCAATGACGACTCTCTCATCGTTGATGTTTCTATCTGTCTCTCTCCCTCTCCCTTCCTCTCTCTGAATTTCTTTGCCCAAAATTATATATGAAGAAGATGTAAGAGTTGAGCTTAGTGTGAACAAGCCCCATGATCTATCTAATTTTTTTGTTAAATAAATCTCTGAAATACAACAAGTCCTCACTTAACATGGCAGATAGGCTCTGTGACTTTAAGTGAAACTTCATATAACAAAACCAATGTTACCAGAGGCTAACTGATATAAACAAGAGTTAAAGAGGAGGTGATTGAGGAAGCAAGAAAGAGAGGAACATGTCTGCCTCTGAAACACCAAAGAGGAAAGAAAGGATGGGTGTGAACATATCAAAAAGCCACAATTAATTTTATCAGCATTGTAAACATTCTGGATGGTCTTGGCACCAACGCACACTGGAAGCTGGGGAGTTGGCGGAAATTATTTTTTAAGACATCAGACAAAAAAAAACTAATTGCCTGGCTTACTTAATAAGGTCACAAGGATCTGACAAATATCAAAATGATTAAGAAAGGCTGGAGAGAGGGGAGAGAGATAAAGAGAGATGGTTGGAGCAGGGCTGGGAGAGGCAGGCGGGAGAAAAGAGAGAGAAAGGAAGGGAGAGAGGAGGAGAGGAAGGCGGGCTAGGGGAGGAGAGTAAAGGGGTAGAGAAAAGAGAAGCTGCAGAAAGAAAGAAACAGATACTATCTCAGAACATTGAAATGCCTCATTTTGTGTTGAAATTCCTAGAAAGGGGAAACCATACAGAGATTTAAACTCCTCAAGGTTCTGGTTGACCAGCTGGCTTTCAACCAATGATAACTCTAGGCCAGAGGCTTGGTAAAAGTTAATGCAAACCAGGGAGAGCGTTTAGATCACAGAAGTAAATATGTTCCCAGGCTGGAAAGTTGTAGAGTATTTCACAGGGGAAATCATGAAAAATGTTGCTTGTAGTTGCATGGCACATTATAAAGACCAGGGGAGGGGAAACCATGATAAGGCATAATTTTCCTGTCTTCATACTACAAATAAACCCATACACAGTGAATGCATCATTCTGAGCTGATACGAGACAGTTTCTGTGCTGCAGTGATTTTTTTGTTTTTCCTTTCATGCGTGTTCTAGCCTAAAGCAGATCCCAAGGTGGCCCTAGTCTGTTTGATGACTACCTTTCATTTCACACCCTGTCCAAGGAGAAGATTGTTCTTACGGTGGTTCCTCAGGGCCCCTCTGGGGAACTGCTTCTCCCCCTCTCTCCAAGGCCCCCAGCAAGAGCTTCCCTGGGCAGTGATCTCAGGTCTAGAGAATCCTGGGATAGGGTCTCTCCCATCTTCCTGGTATTTGGGCTTTTGTTCAGTATCTTCTAAAAGTACTGTGAGTGTTACAAGTGTTGACTGTATTTTCAAGGTAGCCCAGTTTCACGGTTTTAAATATAAGGTTAATCTGATAAGTACTTTCCTAACTATCAAACATCTCCTGAACATATGATTGTGGTAAGGATTGGGGCCAACAGGGTAGAGTCAAAGGATCAAACTAGATGGGTTGTGGAGTCAGATTTATTTAGGTTTGAATCCACTTTCTAGCTATACGGCCTTAGGCAATTTACTGACGTTCTCGGGGCCTCAGTTTCTGCGTCTGTAAAATGCTGCCAGTAATACTACCTACCTCAGAGAATTGAGAGAATATAAATCAAATAAAGGGTTTGAGTATTATAGTGACTTGAATAGTGTCCCCTTCCAAAATTCATGGCCATCTAGAACCCCACACTGTGACCTTATTTGAAAACAGGGCCTTTGAAGATACTATTGAATTAAGATGAGATCATACTGATTAGGGTGGACCCTAAATCCAATGACTAGTGTCCTTATAAGAAGAGGAGGGGACACACAGAAATGAAGAGAAGAGGCCAAGTGAAGATGGAACTGGGAACTGGAGTGATGCTGCTATAGGTCAAACAGTGCCTGTGGCCACCAGAAGTTGGACAAAAAAAGGTTGGATTCTTCCCTGGGGCATTTATAAGAAGTGTGGCCCTGCCAACACCTTGATTTCAGCTTTCTAGCCTCTAGAATTGTGAAAGAATACACTTTTGTTGTTTTAAGCCATCAAATTTTTCTAATTTTTTAAATCCTCACCTGAGGATGTGTTTTATTGATTTTAGAGAGAAAGGAAGGGAGAGAGAGAGAGAGGAACACTGATGTGAGAGAGAAACATTGATTAGTTGCCTCCTGTATGTGCCCGGACAAGGGATGGAACCTGCAATCTAGGTACGTGCCCTGACCGGGAATTGAATTCACAACCTTTGGTTGTAAGGGAAAATGCTCCAGCCAACTAGGATACCAGGCCAGAGCTGTGGTAATTTTGTATGGCAGCCCTAGAAAACTAATACAATTGTATAAGTGCTCAGTGAAAGTCAGCTCAGCATCAGGTGGGATTTCCTCTATATTCCGGTGACTACTTTGAAGTCCTTGGATTGGTAACTTAATCTGGTCCTATTTGACCACCTCTGACCCCTCCAGGTCTCATTTTAGCCATGTATTCACCTTTCTTACCCTCCAGACCTGGGCTAAGGTGCATCCTGCCTGCTCTCCTATAAGCTCTGCCATCCGCTCTGTGAGTCCCCACTTACCTGACCCAGCCAATCCAGCATATTCATTCATTCCATACATGTTAAGTAAATGTTTACTATGAACCAGTCAGTATATAAAGAACCGGCTGTAGAGTAGTGAATGAAAGAAAGCCTCTCTTATAAAATAAACCTTTGGGTGAGAGGAGAAAAAATGATAAACAAGTTAGGCAAGTGAATATATAATATGTCAGGTGGTATTAATTAAGTGCTATGACAAACAAGCCAGGACGGGGGTATGGAGAACTGGGCTGGAACATACATCAGTGGGTCAGAGAAGGTCTCTCTGACTAGGTAGAATTTTAATATTGCCCTAAATTAAGCAAGAGAGAAATGAAGTCCTTCACACACCTGGGAGGTAAAGTGAAAGAAGAAATAGGGGCTCAGTCACCTACTGCTTGTACACCGTGAGGTGGACATGGGTGTCTGCACTGAATGACATAGAAACCATTGGAAGATTCAGAATAGAGGAGCACATCACCTGCCTTATATTTTAGAAGGGTCCCTCTGGCTACTGTTTGAAGAATAGGTTTTAAAAGGGTAATTGGAAGCAAGATCAGTTAGGACGTGATTGCAGTAAGTCCAGGCTAAATGTGATGTTTCACTTTCTTTTCACTTATATTTTGCAGGTAAGGCCAATTTAATGAATTGATGGGGTTTCTAAGAGGAAGAGAAATCAAGGAACAGGAGCTACTGTTGGGAGCGGAGAAAGGAATTGGGTTAAATGTGTGGAATTTAAGCTGTGAACAGAGCTGATGACTTTCCTTCCCTTCCCCCGAAATCGTGCCCCGGCTCTCAGCTGGTGGACTCCAAAGGCATCAAGCAATGCTAAGGGAGGAAACTCACCAAGTTTATAAAAACTGGGAAGCCAAGCTGTGCTTTCTTAGAAACACTAAATCTATTTTTAACTTTTAAAATTATACTATCATGTGGCCATTTCTAACAGCAAACACACCATGTTCCACCCAAGCGAAAGCACAACAGAAATTGGAGTGCCTGGTTTTTCTTGGCTGGTTGATCCCCACCTCACCTGCAGGAGCTTTGTCAAATAACACTGGCAGACCATTTCAAATGAGGGTGGAGCTCCCCAAACCCACCAAGCCAACCCCAGGTCTATAAGGGCAGCACATGTGGAAATGGCAGGGCCAGGGTGTTGAAGGCCAACCAGAGCATCTTGGGCTGCCACTGAATTCTTTTAATCTGCTCCGTTGAAACAGTGAGGCTAAGGAGCTCACTCTTGTCCAAACTTGCTAACCCCTTTTTCCTGACAAAGCAGTCAATATGAAGGGCATAAGCAATTGAAAAGTAAGATTTACCAACTCTTGTGGGAAAGCTGAATGGGGGAGGGGTGTGTGCGGAGATTACAGAGCATGATTTTTCACGCCAGCTCCGTCTTTAGTGGATGGTTGCTTCAACCGTGAGAAATTCTTCAGGGAAGCAGGGCTACCAGGATAAGGTCCTAGGTAGTAACCTTTTATGAATCCCTCCGGCAAAAAGAAAAAAAAAAATGGATAGAGAACTAGGCACTGCTTAGAAACATATGTTCTTCAGGGAGTCTTGCAAGACTTGCTGTAAACTCTGAGCCAGCACAGCTGTCAGGGAGCAGAGGTCAAGACTTCACAGAAAGCCAGATGCTGCAGTGAGCACATATTGCTTTACAGACACATGTGTGTATGGATATGTGTGGTGTATAAATATATACATAGACATGTGTGTGTATACACTGGCAAACCCCCCTCTCTGCTTCCCATCCTTTTGGGTAAACTGAAGGAGGAAGGGAGGATTTCCTGTGAAAACAGTGTGTAACCCTGCCCATCTGATTAATGCGCTTGGCTGGACTCAGTGTAACCAAATGAAAAGGAGGAGTGGGAAGGAAATGCAGTGATAAGACAACTTCCCAGAGAGCACTCACTCAAACTCGATTCAATTCCTAAATACTATTGTTTTGCACTGTTCGATCTCACCCGACCCAATTCCTAAGTACTGTGTTTTTCACTGTGAGACACTATGTGGGAGGCAGAAATCTTTATAAGAGCAGTTACTCTTATCTCTTTGCAAACTGTGTAACCTTGGGAAAGGCACTTAACGTCTCCGGTGAGATAGCTCTGAGTGGAAGCGCCTCCCTATCCTCCCCTCTAATGCGCTAGACTGTACCCACACAGCTACCCACAGCATGACACGATAGAAGGAGCAGTGGGCTGGCATTCCAGCCCCAACTCTGCCAGCTCTGCTGCATTACTGTGACCAGGTCACCTCGCCCTGCTTGTGCTCCCCCCAAAATGATCTCCAGAAAGAGACAGTTTCTTATTGTGAAATGAGATGATTAAAGATTAAAGAGGGCACACAAAGGAACTGCCTATAGAAGAACTGAGTGGGTTCCAAGTATTCTAACAGGGAGGCCGCTGTGCTCCCCCTTTGTCCTGCTGTTGCCTTGTGGCAAAGCTACTGACTTGTATAACAAGGCTCGACAGTCCCCATGTGTGTCTTTACCATGTCAAAATAGAGGCTTTTACTATTCTTCATTCACCTACCCTGCATAGCCCACTGTAGCAGATGAGGGAAGAATCGACTCCTTTTGACACGTGCCCCGTGATTCATTAAACCATATCACGGGTCAGGAATACTGAACTGTATGATGTATTCAGCTGAGAGCCTTGCACAGGGTAGATGTGCAGTAAGTGTTCTCTTTGACGGTTTTACCCTTCTCTATAAATTCTTTACAGTGACAGGAGCTTTAGCAGCTTCTCTATATGACTTTTTCAATTGCTGGAAGAAATCCTTACCCCAGTTTAGTGGCATAACACAAACACAATGGACGTTCATTTCTTAATCGTGCAACAGTTTGTAAGTGTTCCTGCTGGGCAGGTGGGCTTCCACAAGATCCAGAAACCTACAGTTGTTCCACCTTGAGGTGAATTTGCGAGGTCGGGGCTCAGAACCTTCTGCATTCACTGGTACAACGGGGAAGAACAGGTGGGGAAGGGATACCCACTTACCCTCTTCTCAATCACCCTGGCCCGAGCCATGGCACACCCCTTCCCATTGGCAAGGGCCGGTAACTTGGCATCACCTACATGCAAGGGAGACTGGGAAATCTAGTTCCTGGCTGTGCATCCAATTTCTAGTAACAATTCTAAATATTAAAGCGGAGGCACGGAGGTTTGGGGATCAGTTCATCTCAGCCATAGAATTCAACTTACATTTGATATAAGCAAGTTCGTGTACATGCACATGAGTACACATCCCACATCAGATCTTTTATATATTTTTCAACCACATATCACAATGGCAAAAAGCAATGTGTTTTATTTCACAAGCAATATATAAAACCTTGAAGCTCATCCAAATCTATAATTATCTGATAAACCCTTTTCCTCCATTCAGGATACAAGAATATGTTCACATCTGTTGTAGATTCAGTTGTTGGCCTGGATCCTTCATGCCTCTGCCCTATCACTTTTTGTTCCTCTACTGGAGGAATAGACCCTCCTGCCCCTTCATTTTGAGCTGAGCCATGTAACTTCTTTGGCTAATAGCATGTTAGACAACATGACAAAAGCAAGGGCTTAAAATGTACTTGTGCATTTGAATATTGCCTCTGGCACCTCTACCACCACCAATTGAAGAACACACTACAGTCTGATGGTCGAGGAAGGATGAGAGGCATGTAGAACAGAGCTGTTGTTCTGACCCCGAGATCTGCAGTGAGTAGCAGAGTGATCTAGCTGAGCTCAGCTTAGATCAGCTGCACTCTAGTGAGCTCATAAATCTGTGAGGATGCTTATCGTTAAATGCTACCGAAAAACCATGATTATTTGTTACACAACATTATTGTGGCAATAGCTAACTGATGCAATGTATTTCAGTTTTTAAATTTTAGCTCAAGAGCCAAGGTTTCCATATTATCACAAAATTATCACTCTTTTTCCCCTTCTGGAATCATTCTGCACTCTAAGTTTTCCAAGAATATCTGAATTTATATGGTTTATGTGGTGGTTGATTAGTTGTCCTTCCAAATGCAAGGTAATGAGAGAATGAGAGAGTGAGGTCAGTCCATTATTGCTACTGTTGCTTGCTGCCATTAGATGTTGCTGTTGAGCATAGTCCAACACAATATAAATATTTGTGATAGCATTGTTGGTGTAGATTTCTGCACTGACCATATAATTCTTGAGGTTTGGGTTTTAAGAGTAGTAATCTTTGTTCATACTTACCATCT
This sequence comes from Miniopterus natalensis, assembly GCF_054644295.1. NCBI lineage: Eukaryota > Metazoa > Chordata > Mammalia > Chiroptera > Miniopteridae > Miniopterus > Miniopterus natalensis. Next base: position 16,249,378 of record NC_142096.1, on the reverse strand, counting down.
CAGGCACTGTTCCCAAACATACCTTCATGTCAATGTGGCTGCAACCTCAGCACATTGTGCTATAACTGACTGGCATGCTCCCAAAATGCTTGGTCTACAATAAAGACTCCATATGCTCTTTATGGGTCCTTTCTGCCAGCAAGTCCATTCCAAACCACCAGAGATCTTCTAATAATGAGGAAGATTAAGGTAAAGGAGATGCTGCTATTCATCTTCCTGAAGTCATTGTCACCTCTACACATTTCACCCAGACTTTTCCAAATTCCAGCTCTGCTCAGCAAATAGTATTTTAAGAATTTGTATTTTTTTAAGCTACAAAGGTTTTATTATACCTTTTCTGAAATGCTTTTATATATCTGCTCCCATCCAAGTGATTGGTGCTTACTAATAAATCAACTCCATTCTAGTGTGTTTTCTTGACCTATGAGCAAAGGGCTGGCTAGTGTGATTGATAAAAATTATACCCCATCTTCTATCACATCATGTGTAATATTCTGTTATAAATATTACTTAAGGGAAAATTATTCAGAGGAAAGAGCTGTAACACAGAGGGACTTGAGGTTTACAGAATGTCAGGGCTTAAGGTATCATACAGCTCACAAACTGTCAGCCCAACTCAGTCTTCAGCCAAGGAGCTTGCAGATAGATTTAACTGAGCCAGCAAATACCTTTAGGTAGGGCATGCCCTCTCAGCTTTAAATCCCTGTCATGCCCAGTTACCTTATGGCTGACAGCTTCTCTAGTTAGTAGTTTCTCTTTTCTTTGATCTGTAGGTATCTAATGACCTTTGAATTCAGGATCTCTGCTACAGTTAAACACCCTCATTTCACAAATGGGGGAAGTGAGGTCCAACGTGATGGTGTGGCTTATTTGATGACTGGTGAAGTCAAAGGTGGAATCCCAGGCTCTGGATTCTGAGTTTTGAACAGTATACTGAGATTCAGAACTCGTGCACATTGAAAAATGAGTTGAGAAGAGCTGGGCTCAGAAGCTATGATTCTCTTTCCAAAGCAAAACTCAGTGCATCCAGGTGTCAGGCAGGCTGGAGTGCAAGGATGATGGAATAACTACAGCCAGCAGAACAGAGAGCAGGCCAATGGGAAGAGGAACAGTACTCTCCACTTCCTCCTCCAGGACGGAACAGCTGCTGAGGGATGGTCAGTGTTTCCTTTCTGGAGCCAACTCCGAATTAACTAAAGGTGCCAAAAATACAGATGAAAGGAAAAACATGTAGACATTAAAATGGACTTTCTTTACCCAAGTAAAACAGATGGCTGGAAAAAAGGCAAAGGAGCTGGGTTGAAGACTAAATGGGTGGTCCCTGGGGAGGCTGAGATGCTGTCTTATAGACTAGTTCAAGCTTTGGAAAATAATCCACAATTAAATTCAGATTTTAATAATCCGAATTAATTCAGATTTTCCTTCTGAGGGCCGCTATCAGACTGGCTGAAATAAGGACCTAGGGAGAGATTGTAAACTTGAAAGAGAGCAAAAAGAATAAAAATCACATTGACAGAATGGGGAAAAGAAATCTAAAATACTTGTATTGGTGATTTCTGCTTGATAAGAGCAAGAGGGGAAAAATTTCCTATCAGTGGCCATGTACCAAGTGGGAAAAGGGGAGAAAAGAAGAAATAGAATTTACCAGAATTTCACAATGTGCATGTTAATACCATGCATTTGGGGATCTCAATGGGAGGTAGATTGGGAGGGAGAAATCATCTGGGAATGGAGAAAAATATAGGTCACATTGGCTTTTCCCTCCTAAGGAAAGGAATGGTGATTGTCAATTATATAAATCTTCATGATTGAAGGTTAATGAGGTTTGGTCATTGATCCAGGTGGTCAGAGCTGGTAGATGAGGTGAGACCATAGAATCTCCAAGGAGCAATAACTCTGGAGGCTGAGAGGCAGGGTGGTTAAATTTAAGAAGAGCTATAGTTTGTATTTAGGAAGGGAAAGGAGGTGAATAGGTCTAGCCTGCAGAGGAAGATGCTGGAGAGGGATGGTTGGGTAGCTGAGATATCAGGAACATGGGCTAGTCAGATGAAGTGAAGATCTGGGCTCCAAATCCAAATGAGACTGGATTCATCAGAAGGGTTTGGGACAGAAGCCTAGATACTCATACTGACCCCAAACCATTACAAATCAGTGGCTTCTTGTGAAAAGTGGCCTATAAATATTTCATTTGAAACCTAAGAGTTTTAAAAATATATGAAGTACTTTGCCAACATTTTAGAATCATAAGTTTTTCATATAAAAAATCTAAAAGATTGTATATAAAAATGTTTTTGTATAAAAAATCCTGGTTTCTCTTTAAAAGTTAGAAAACCAAGCAATACTGGTCATGTGATTTGTGGGGGGGGTCCAATAAATCACACCCCTGTTTTTTTCACTTGATTTAATGGATAAATTGAAAAATGAGGGGGAAAAAGTTTAAGGCAGGTGAAGATCAAAATATCTCATTTACTGCTGACAGTCTACAATGAAAGACGTGGCTTAGGTAACCAGAAACAATGGGCTTCTTGATATCAAACCCAGGAAAATAGGCTTGTTCATTAGTCACACTAGCGTTAGACCACTGCAGGCCTTCCCATGTGGGGCGCTGGCTCTGTAACACCATACAGAGAAGCAGATTAAAGCACACAGCTTCTCACAGGCAAATGCCAGAAAGACCCTGGGTTACAAAGTCCAGGTCCTTCTCCAAATTTAACAAACTTGATCAGTTACTTATCTCTGGGTAGGAGTGGATGAGAGTATGGAGAGAGGCCAGGAGGTCCCTCCACCTAGAGAAAGGGGAAAAAAATGTTTTCTCTCCACTCCTGAACCTACATTCCCTGTGTGGCAACAACAGCTCCTGAATCTGTGGTCACCGAGCATAGGTTCTGCACTTCATTACAGCCCCTACTACTTCTTATTCATGTCACAGCCAACTAGCTTCACTATTTACTTACCTGCCTTGTCTCTCTAGTACTTGTTTGCCAGCATAAGTATTGTCTGGTGTTGTCATTGTGGTCATCACACCCCATGGCTGGTTAGGGAAGCCAAATGGTCCTAGTTTTTCAACCTCTCGTTAGTGAGACCTAAGAACTAGAGAACAGAGTCTATAGTTCGTGGTCTTTGGTATATAGGCAGCTGAAATGGACTGAGCCAAGCTGGGATGTATGGTGTAGCTCAAAACTCAAAATCTACCCACATAAGGCTTTGCTGGAAATGGGAGCTACAAGTCTATTGGAGAAATATAAAACTTTAAGCAGAATGCAGGTGAGGAGGGGAGAAATAAAATAGAAGACTCAAAGGCCCATGGCTATCGTTGGTTTGTATAGAGAGGGTGGAGGTAGAAGTCAGATGACAGCATCTTACACAAGCTTAGATTTTTTGCAAAACTTTCCCTAATCTTTTCACCATCTAAGCCTAAAGCAAAGTGATCAAAGCCTCATCTGTGACACCACTGTTGTTTACATCATATAAATATTTATCATACTATATAATTTACTATACAGAATAAACTAAATGGTGATTTACACATTTAAAACAGACTCAAGAGGGTAGGCAGATGATACCCAAAGAAATAGATGAATATATAAGGCATAGAAGGTTGTTATAAATGCTTTGAGGAAGACTAAAGGAAAATTTTGAACAGAGAAATAATATCTTTGACTACTCTGGATGCCCTACTGAGAACAGATGCTAAGGAGAAAAGGCTAGAAGCTGACAGACCAGGTAGGACGCTATTACAAAAGGTAACAATGGCTTGGACCATGTTGACAGAAGTAGATGTAAATGAGGAGTGACTGGATTTTTTAAAAAACATATTTTGATGGAAGAACAATGGGATTTGCTGATGGTTTGGATGTGGCTTATAAGAAAGAGAGCGTGATGAAGAATCCTAAGATACTTAGTCTGTGCAGGTGGTTGAATGGGGCGCCCAATATGGAACCGGATGAACAAGCCTGGAACAGGCTGGGCGACGGGAAGCACCATTTAGTAATTAACTCTCTTCTTGCCTGTTTCCTGCACACTGTCGTGGACTCCTCCTTCAGGACAACAGCTTTGTCTTCCTTCTCTTTCTGTCCACAATACCTAGCACAGTGTTTTACACAAACGTGGCATTCGTTCATTTTCTTAATGTTTAATGAATGAATGAATGACTTGGAAACAAAACATTCATTTTTTTCCTTGAACTCCTATAATTACATTCCACTAGAAGCACGAATTTCATTTAATCACCACTGAATCCCAGCATCTAAAACAAAGCCAGTGCAAAATGTTGCTGAATAAACAGATTCTTGTCCTATTCTTTCTATTGATATTTCTGGTCTCTGTCTCTGTTTCCGGTTAGTCTGAAGGAAATGAAAAACGAATGTGTGTTTGGGGCACTTTTTAATCACTTACTTGATGAAAAGTTGGAAAACAAAATTTGTGTTTGTTATTACCAGTTGATAGCTATTAATACTGGTGAATTGAATGGTTTCTAATATCAAAACCTCTCCCTGAACTTTGGGTCATTCATTACATGTCTTTTTCCCATTTTACTAGAATTTCATTGAGAAAGTCACTAGCATGTCAGGGAATACTTCCAAGCACTTGAACATGTTCTTGTGGTTCAAAAGAACAGATAACCTGACTTTGTTTTTAAATCTTATTAAGATGCTAAACGAATTATCTATTGAACTGATTCTAATTTTCTATAGTTTAAAAATCACTTTTAAACATCCATCTTTGTCCAGGACAGTTGCCAAAGCTAACAAATGCCTCTCAGCTGGGGGACAAGCTGCCACCTCCTTCCTTCAGATCCTCTTTCAACACTGGAGATTGGCTCTCACTTGACTAAAAGCTAAAAGTCAGACCTGTCCTTGAATCTTCCTTTCATTTTAGGGCAGAATTTCCTAAATTGCTTATTTTTTATTTTTTATTTTTAGAACATCACAGTCTGGGAACATAAGTTTTGAAAATTGTAGTCTGTTCCCTCTGAGAGATGAATAATACATTTAAATGTGGTTGAAAGAATTCAACTTGAAAACCAGTGCTTCTCAAACCACATGGCTACAGAATGCTTTTGTAATGGAGTATCATTAGTAAGTTGTGAGAAACAGTGTGTTACGAAGTTAGGTCTTGTGAATGCTCTTCTAAAGACTTAGTTAGGAATAGATATATAGAAGACCCTCCTTTTGCATCAGCTCAAGGTTCTAGACTCCTTTAAGTAACTTGTCTCTGGAGAAAACGAGAACTTCTAGGCTAGGCACTGGGAGTTCCGCCACCCACAGAATGGGATAGTAGGAGAAAAGCTTTGGTTTGAAAGACGGATGTTTCAAGATTTTGTCTCAGCTCTATCACTTGCTACCTATGTGATTCATTGGGTGGGTCTTTTATATGATCTGAGCTTTGGCTTTTACATTCTACAAACTAGAAATAATAAGCTATACCCTATGCATCACACAGGATTGCTATGAGAATTAAGTATATAATACAGAAATTCATAAAGTGCTTCAGATACAAACATAAAGCATGATTATAATATTTCCAGAAGGGTTGTCTCTTTATCAATACTGTTCAATAAAAAGATAATGTGAGCCACATATATAACTTTAAATTTTCAAATAGCTACATTTAAAAGGGAAAAGAGGTGAAATTCATTCTAACTCTAACATTTTATTTAACCTAATACATCCAAAATGCTAATATAAATCAAGCAATACAATCAATGTAAAAATAACAAGATATTTTACATTCTTACTTTTTGTACCAAGACTTTGAAATCCAATGTGTACTTTATACTTACAGAGCATCTCATTTCAGACTAGATACATTTTTAGTGTTCAATAATATATTTGGCTATTGTGGCTATTAGCAAAAACTTTCCTTTTCTGCAGAAAGCCAGTGCATTTGTTCTAGTAAATTCCAGAGTAATAGTTTTCACATTACTGTAATCCTTTCTGGAGGCTTAATAAAAAACCTTCCCCCCTTTTGCCCTTTACAACTTCTAGAAGGTACTCACAGTCCTTGACCTGTGTCTCTTCCCTCTTTCAAAGCCAGCAGTTGCTGAGTGGAGTCTTTCACACATCACTCCAATACTGACTCTTCTGCCTCCTTGTTCCACATTTAAGGACCCTCGTGTACTCTGGGCCTACCTAGATAATCTGGGATAATCTCTCTATTTTGAGGCCATTTGATTAGCAACCTTAATTCCATCTACTACCCTAAATCTCCTCTGTCATGCAATGTGACATAGACATAGGTTCCAGGGAATAGAACAGGAACTTCTTTGGGAAGCCACTGTTTTCTCTACCATTGTCTCTCTCTCCCCTTGGGGGAGATGGAACAATAACAAGTGAAACATAGAAGCAACACTTTCCAAAATAGTACCTTTTGCTTGCTTCATACACAGTCTACAGTTGGATAGTGGGATGATTGAGCAGGACTACTTTTGCATGACTTATTATGTCATGAACAGGCAGTCAAGCACTCAGCTTTATGTGATGATGCCCTTGGCACCTTAGTGAATTGCTCTTGGCCTTCGGTGTCTCAGAGGACAGTGAGATATATCTATGTATTATATATATTATTACATATTATTACAGTTATATATTACAGTAAAATTCTTCATATTTATGCAAGTATAACAGGGCATTTAAACAAATTGCTGGGACAAGGACACTTCTAGCGAGGAGAACCCCATCCCAAGGATCTTTTTGGAGTCCACTGAAATACAGAAACCTTTTGTTTTATAACTAAGGAAAGAGGGAGCATTTGAGTACGAGGCCAGGGAATATTGGAAGAAGAGTAAGAGAGATAAAGATAATAAAGCAGAGAAGTGTGAAATAGTTTTTGTCCCATTTCTAACCCCTTTTATTACTATCCTTCTCTAGTATTTGGAAGGGTGTTGGCCAACAAATGGAGGAGATATTTTGTTGGAGACCCTGGTCACAAAAACAATGTTCATCTGGGGCCAAGTTGACAAATGTTGGTAGAGGTGTGGGGGGAAGAAGGCATTTTTCTCACCTCTGCATAGAGCTTACTACTACTTTGGCATTCCAAGAACTGGTGGCCTCATAATTGAGAGATAGCACCCAGGACACGGCCATCATTATTGCCATGTGGGCACCCAAAACAGTGGCAATTGGTGGCCCACATCAAGTCTAAATAAAAGATGGAGATTAAGTAGATCCTGCCTTCTGACTACACGCTAAGGTAGGAAGCTTAGTAATACAGACTAAGATAAGAAACTGGGTTATTGACATCAATGTAATTTCATGTATATTCAAAAAAGGAACATTTAGAATACATAGGATTTTGTAGTTTACAATAGATTTATTGCAATATTTCAAGTAACTAAAGAACAGGAAGATTGTTAAGCAAACTGAATAAAACACAAATTATGAAACTGTCACCCCTAGACATAAAATTGTACCAAACCTTTAGCACACTGAACTGACGATGCAAGATTTATTTATTTTGCTCATTTGGTAACTCTTCTTGAGGGTCATATTTATATGGCCTCAACTTTGAAATGGAAAAAAAAAATGTAATGTGTAATATTTTTAAAATTTAAAATATTTTTTTAAAAAAAGAATCACATAACACAGAAAATCATTTCTAGACACAGGAGTGAATTTTTTGGTTTTTGCGCAGCTATACAATACAACCCAGCACAGATCTGTTCCGAATCATTGTGGGCAGGGATCACTAAGCTCAGATACACTTACATCACCCACATCTTATTTTAGCCTTCCCTTTGATAATATTTAGATCATCTGCCTACCATCCAGGAACTGCAGAACTTGGAAGAGAACTGAGGAAACAAAGGGGGTTTATAAAGTCTACATAGTGTTTGAAGAACAGGGAGAAAAAAACATGAGGAAAAAAATGAAAGTGGAGAGACTGGCACATTTTCAGCATTAAATAAACATTTTGAATAGGCTAGCCTTTTTCTTAATGATGATTACACATTCCTAAAACAGCAATGGTTAACCTCTTGCTTCTTTTGAAATATGTATCTGTCTGGGTGTCTAGCCATGCTGATACTTTCTCCTTCCCACTTCCCACTCCCTCCTCTCTGAGGGCCTTCGCAGGGCTGTTCCTTGATGCCTCTCGTTTTTTTAATTGAATTTACTGGGGTGACGTTGGTTCACAGAAGCATACAGGTCTCAAGTGTACAACTCAATAAGACATCATCTGCACACTGCATGTGTGCCCACCACCAGTCTCTTTCCATCCCCAGGCCCCCCTTTGGCACCTCCACCTACCCCAGCCCCTTTCCCTCTGGCCATCACCACCCTGTTGTCTGGGCCCGTGTTATGTGTATATGTGCTTTGGCTACTCCATCTTGGGTTCATCATCTCACCGTTTCCACAAATTAGAAACCTCCCAAAGCTTTAGCTGTGTTCTTTTCTTTACACTTCTCTCCGCCAGCCAGGGAATCGGCAAATCCAGTTATTTTACCCCTGTGCTGTTTCCAGTAGCTCTTTCCTCTTTGCCACCATGGCTGCGTTTGCTCTGCGGAACTCCGCCTTTCAACATAACTTCCCAAATAACTTCCTTGCTTCTCGTGGCCTTCCCTTTATTAGGCATCCAAACACCCCCGAGGCATCTCTCAAAAACATAGGCGGGCTCACAGCACCTGTTGCTTCAAGCCTCTGCGGCCTCTCCATGTTCTCTAATAAGAACGCCCGTGTGCTGACATCGTCTTCAGGAGCCTGCACAGTTGAACCCTGAATTGCTTTTTAGCACTTCCCATTGGCACTTTCGCTGGGAGTCCCTATTAGTCCTGGGCTAGTAGCTCCCACCTCAAGTTCACCCCACTCTTTACCCACCATCCCCTGAACAAAACAGTGTGCCCCAAACCTTGAGCCCTGCTGAGCCCGTGTTGTTCTCTTTATATGGGGTATCTCATTAGCACACCGGCACTCAGTAATACCGAGGGCGACGACTACCTTCATTGAGCACTCACTGCTACCATCCCAGCAGGTACTATCCCAGCAGCTTGTCATTTATTAAGCCATTTAATACTCACTCAACCCTCTAAGGTAAGTAGGATGAGTTCCATGTTGGACATGAGAAAAAGGAGGCACAGAGAGGTTAAGCGATTTATCCAAAGTCACAGGGCTGACAAACTTTTAATGAAATTCTAATATAAGCAAGGCGTTTCATTTTATTTCATTTGACTATTAAAGCCACATTATGAGGGAGGTATTATTACATAAATTGCACAGGAAATTGGGGTTTACAGAGGTCTGCCTCCAAAATCTGCTATTTCCATAATAAAATGCTTCCTCTCATCTAAGGGGGGAACACAAGCTTTATTGTTAGAGTGGAATTGGGGGATTTCCCACTTAATGCAGTATTATTTTCTCCGGGATGCTTTTAGTGGGCTGGCCAATGGATGATGCTAAGCAGGCTTGGGTTATACACTCTGTGATGTGCCAGCTGGAGCAGTCAGCCAAGGGAAATGGGTTTGTAAGAACAACTAAATTACGAACCTGTCTGTGACATCCAACCAGCATAGATCTGATTGCATCATTGGCTGAGATAAATGTTTTACAATACCCAGCCTATGGACTACACAGACAGTGTCTAATCTTTAGCTCGTGTTTCCAGATATACTTGGGAAATCAATACCTGAGACCTTATTTAAAGCAACTGATTTAGGATTTTAGGTTTTCCTATTTTTACATTTTTCTCCTGAGCCAGTAATGTTCAGTTATAAATAAGGACATTTTGGCCATCACACTAATGAAAGGTATTTTCTCCCGCAGTCATGCGGTAGGTTTCTCTTGCCTCTTCTAATGCAGCAGCAGGAGAAATCAAACCACCCAGACATTGCACAACCACACTTTACCCCCCAAGCTGGCTGCTATTTCTGGGTAACTAGAGATGACATTTTGTAGCTCAGTGTCAAAGGCTGAAACCAAAAAGTGAAATCACTGCTCAGAAGTTGCTATATGTAAAACTGAAAAGCTACAAATTCACCAACAATGTCCTGCCTTTTGGTCAGTGGCCAAAAATGAAATAACATATTTAACCAAAAGGAAAAAAAAAAAGCCAATTGTGAAAATAGTCTGAGAGATTGCAGAGCACTTGAAAGTTTCAGAAAGGGCCTCTTTCCAACATTACTGCTTGAGAATGAGGTTAGTGGGAGCCAATGGGCTGTGTGCACTTCAGTAATACCCATGGCAATTGCTGGCAGATGTATCATGTGATTTCTCATCAAAATTTTAAAGCAGGGGCATTTAGTTTGGTCCTGTGGATAATGAAGAATTTGTGCAGCAACCTCTATATACCGGGTTTTATGGCGAGAGGTGAAAAGTCCCATCAAACCACAACATAAACTGCTACTACACTATACCAAACTTTTGTCTTTAAGAAGTCTTGGTTCTAGTCAGTGGCACCTCTTTTACTTTCCTGTCAATTATGCTCAAATTTTCAGTCACCTGTGAACCCTTCTTCTGCCTCTCTACACACATTTCCCACGTAAGCCTTAGTCAATCTCCTTTTTATCAGTCCTGTCCTCACACCCTGCTTCAGAATTAGGCATTATATATTTCAATAGACTTTATTTTTTTGCAATTTTTTGTAAGTAGCTTGAATTAGAGATCCTAATGTTCACCATTGAGCAAATGCTCTAATTACTATCTGACTATTCTTCTAGCTTTATAACAGAATTATAACAAATACAAAGGAAATATTTTAAGGAGGAAGGTCTATTTCAATCATATATCCAAAAGTCTCAGTGCTCTTCCCTTTTCAAGTCCTCTACAATTCTGGTCTATACACTACTAATTGTGTTTCCATATAATCAATTCACACACACACACAAATCTTTTTCTACCTTTTAACTAAATATTTTTATATAAGATAGGTAATATAAAATTATGTAAAATAGTGCCAGATATTGTTAAATGGTGTTTATAATTTTTATTTTTAATGATTTTTTATATTTATGAGATCAACGTGTCCCTTTTTATTTAACTACTTTCTTATTATTGGTAATTACATTGCTTTCAATTTCTGTTGCTAGAAATGACAGGTTATTATTCTGCATGTCTCTTTTCAATACAAGGTCAGGGGACAAGATGACTGACATAAATTATCAAATTGCTTGTCAGACACATTGCATACATCTATGCATTTCAAGAAATGTGTGACGACATGAGCTATATTTAAAAGCATATACTCTTTATAAATTGCTCTAAATATTTTTTATTTAACTATTCATGTCCTGTTTTTTATGCTAATCAATTTGGATCAATGTTTTGTGTATTGTAGGACCAAAACCTTTATTTTACATAAGTTTTATATGGAGTTGTTTTTCATTCTTTGCAAGTTTAAAAATTTTATGTCTGGATCAATTGATCTTTGTTTTCATTTTACTTTACCACTTAAAATATTGTCCCACCAAGTATCTAATAACTACTCAAATTTATTTTCTGCTAGTTATTCCATAATTTTATTTTACTTTATACTTAATTCTTTAATCCATTTGTAACTTCCTTAGGGTATGTTCTGGGGTCATATTCCACAAATAGACAGGACCAGATATGGATTTTTTGGGGGGTTTCTGAACAAAACTGGACAAAACCAACACCTAGATATCTACATTTAGTATGTCTATGATTAAAATATATATATACACACACACGTATTTATGTAATAGATGAATATAATTAACATAAGTATTATTTATATTATAATATTAATATAGTTAGGTCAATGTAATTAATATAATTATAACTTATTATAATGCATTACCCATCTTCCTAATACAGTCATGGCTATGGGCTTGGTTTATTCTGAGAGCCAAGAAGGGCCTCAGTCATTCCTCTGTGCAAAAACAACAAGGGACACTCCACTGTCAAAACAAAGTTATCACTTTAAACATTAAAGAATTGCACAGCTGGTATGGCTCAGTTGGTTGAGCGTCAACCCATCACCAGAAGGTTACTGGTTCGATTCCTGGTCAGAGCCCATGCCTGGGTTGTGGGCTCAGTCCCTGGTGGGAGATGTGCAGGAAGCAGCCAATTCATGTTTATATCTCTCTCTCCCTCTCCCTTCCTCTCTCTGAAATCAATAAAAACATATTAAAAAACAACAACAAAACATTAAAGAATTTCCTAACAGTCCTTGGTACCAAGAGAAATTCACTGCATGGCCACTGGGAGCATAACTCTTGCTTGGTTATGATTTTGCTTTCATGGCATTTAAAGTGTCACATAAAATGTATTTAGTTCCCATGCTTTCCTTTTGTTATCAAGTAAACATAGGATAATTAGACTGATTGGTAATAAAGCACTCTTCAGGCAGGATGGTAAAATCTAGAAACAGTTGCCCCTCACTGGAGAGCAGGCGATTCCAGGCCTTTTCCTCCCCATAAAGCTGTACAGAGAAAGACTTTCAGAGCCCAGTGCCACTGACGCTCGGGAGGGAGCCTAGAGCATGTCCCTTAACCAGAGCTTTCATTGTGTGTTCTTGGTTTATCTGGCTGCCAGAGAGGGTACTCCCAGCTTTCTAACCCGAACAGACAGAGACCACATGTTTATCCATCCTGGGGCTCTGACATCTGATGCCCAGCTGTGATTACGCCAGAAGAATGGACTCCCGAGTCATCGCTCCAGTGACTTCTCCCAGGGAACAATCCCCAGGGACAGACACAAATCCCTCACAGATCACAGAGGAGGGAGGCTCCAGGGAAAGACAGCTGAGGCTGCGAGGGAGCTCAGTAGGGAAATTGTTGCTGGGTGTACACATATGCTTTGGGGTTGTAGAAGGAATTAAAGTGTTGCTAATGGACCATTTACTTCTCAGAGAAGACAATACAGGGTTGTATATGTTCTTTTTAAGACATGTAACAACTGTTCTCCATACCCTTCTATGGAATGCCTATCTGCATGTGTCCCTTCAGCTCTTTCACATTAACATTCTGTTTAACTCTTTTCTGTCATTCATTCATTCATCCCCTCATCGGTATTAAATGCCTGCACTGTGTCAGGCCCCATGCTAGGGACTGGGAACACAAGAAGGAATGGAAATTATTCCTTCAAGAGGTTCTCTGTTCTCTGTCCAGTGGTGGGAGACACCAGCAAGCATATAATTAGAATGTTTTTTGAAAAGCTTGCGTAGAGGCTCAGATATAAAAAGTCCTTATGCAAAAAACTTCCATTACATGCACTGGTCCTCAAACCATCAGAGACTAATAGATTTGTCTTTTGATAAAGTGGTGGAGGAGAGGATGGGAAAAGGTCAAGAGAAGGTTGTGGTTGTCAGATAAGAGGAAGAGTTATTTCCCATGGGCCAGACATTTTATTTCTATCCATCAAGCCAAAGACTGCTCTTCTACTATATTTTGGCATGGATTTAATGTGTGGTCACCTAATCAGGACCACATCCACCACCACAAATTTTAGGGAACTTTTCTTGCACTTTCTCACTGATTTTTTTTGTGTGTGTGCAAAACACAACTGCTGAACTTAATCACTTTTTCCTGTTGAATTTCATCCTATTGGTTGGATTCAATCTCCAGATCTGGTGAAATCATTATGAATTGTGCTCTGTCATCTATTATTATAACTACTCCACCCAGCTTTATGTCATCTGAAAATTTCACAAACATCCCCTCTTTCTCTTTGCCTCTATCCAACCCATGTACCACATGGCAACAAGAGTGCTCTTTCTAAAATAAAAACCTGATCTTATTTTCCATGCACACACAATTTAAATATGGCTTCCCATTCAGACAAATAGTCTAGCATGAAACTCAAGGACTTTCACAACTTGCCCCTACTTTATCCCTTTTTCAACTCCTGACACACTCCCTCTTTTACCTCCAAATATATCGAACTCTTCAGAAGTTCTTGGCCCTCCGTGTACACCCGCTGCCTAGGTACCCCGTTCTTCTCTTCCTTCTAGACTGCACTTCTCTCCTCAGCTCCCCTTGCTGATTACTATTCATCCTTCAGGCCTCAGCCACATTGTAGCTCCTCTGGGAAGCCTTCTGTGGACAAACCCACCCTCACACCCACAACCCAGGCTGGTGTTCCAATCTCTGTGCTTTCCTGATAATTTTTATATACATTCATGTACCACTTCTAAGATCAAATAAAACTCAGAGCTTATCAAACTCTAATGTTCATACAAATTACCTAAAGCTCTTGGTTAAATGCAGATTCTGATTAACTTTGCCTGGGAGTAACATCTGAAAATCTGCATTTCCTACAAGTTTCCATGTCTCGATGCTGCAGCTCGTTATGAGCCTCGCTTTGAGAAGGAAAAATATAATTCCTTACTATGTTCTCCCTCAACTGTGATCTACTTTTCATTAGGTCCTAGGAAGTACTCATCTTTGAATCTCTAGAACCCAACTCGCACATGACTATACAAAACATTTTAGATGAATTGACACTGTGTCACTTAATCTTAATTGTTTTAAATGTTGAGCAGAGCTACCAGAAACTACCTTCTGTGTTGACATCAGTACCTCTGCCTCACTCCATCAAAGTAAACCTTGACTTGTTCATCTTTGATTTGGAAAGTCTGGAAAAGAATTGCTGAAAGAGGAGCTCTAGACAGCACCGTTTCTCTCATTTTAGCTGAGGTACAGCAAAGGAGATGAAATCAAGTTGGCTACAAACAACATTTATTTTATGATATTTGCATTACTCTTCATGCAAACCACTGTCACATGCGTATTTTCTTTAATGCTCATTCACAACCACCCCATGAGACAAGGACACACAGGTTCCAAGATCCAACTCACAGGTTTTGATTCCTGACTCTGCCACTAACCTGTGTGATCTTGGGAAAGGTTCATAACATCTCTGAGCCTCTATTTCTATCTTTAATATAAAGATAGTAATAGGTTCTGCCTCATAGGAGAGCTTTGAGAATAAATGTATTAATGTACATGAGTTGCTTAGACCGGTACCTACGTGTGTTAAGCATGATATAAGTATGAGCCACTATTATTTATTTATGCACTTGAAATATTTCCGTCTCTGTGTTATACTAGGCACTGTGGTCTGAGCTGGGATTAGTTGTACACAAGATAAAATACACATCTGTTCTCAAGAACCATATAGTCCTTGAAAAAGGTAATAAGCAAGGAAACAAACAAATAGTTAAATAGTTAAAAATTGAAATATATGCTGTAAAGGAGCAAAAGGGGGCTCTCAGAATTGGAAAGGGAGTGGGGAACTGGTTTAAATAAGGTGGTTAGAATCAGGAAAGGGTGGGACCTTGAAGGTGACACCTGAAGGGTGAGAAGCCAGCACAGATATAAGAGCATTCCAGGGAAAAGGAACAGCCTCTGCAAAGACCTGAAGTTGATAATATATGATCATAGCCCTTTAACAGGGCATGAAATTGAGGCTAAGAGAGGTTAAGTGATTTGCCCATTGTTAAATTCTAAGCCCCATCAAAGTCGAGATCACAGCCCAAATTCCTGGTTATATGGCTCCCATCATTATACCACTATATTGTAGATCCCACATGGAAAGGAAAATGAGACCAGTGGCCAGCCATTCATTCACGAGATTAGCTCAGCAGCTGCTCAGCCTCAAAGCCCATAAATCTAAACCAGTCTTGTCATCTCTGCATCAGGCTGGATGGGGGAATGATATGAAAGCTCAGGTCTTCTTTTAAAAACTGCCCAGGAAAAAATTGAGATATCTCTAATTTTTAATTTTTCCCCCAAAGATGAGCCTCAAATATTGACTCACACATGAAGCTTTTCCTGAGCCTCCCCTGAAGCCTGCTCTTTGTCTGTGCTCCTGTAGTGCTGTATACATTCCTCACCTTGTAATTATTTGTTTAGATGTCTGCCCATTCATTTGTGAGTTCCTGAACGACAGGAATCAGGCTTTTCATCTCTAAATGCCTGGTTCCTAGCTCATGTCTCACACACAGAAAGCACTTAATAACATCAGGAGAATAATAAAGGGATGTGCACTGGAAGTAAGCACAAAGGTTTGTCAGTCTTACTTTCAAAAATGGATTGGAATTAGTGGCCTGTATTTGCCAAGTGCCTGTGGTTCTGCCCTTGGTGCCATTTGCTCCTAATTTCCACATTGACATGTCAGTGCTTTTGTCTTCAATTAAATTACCTCCCCATGCAATTTCTATACTGCTAATTCTCATAACAATGCTATGATAGGTCACATGACCAAAAGAACTCATATACCCCATAGTAGTTTAGCCTAGCCAACTTCATCCCAGCTCAGCCCATTTCCAGAAGGCATAAATGTTTTAAACCTGTCTGGAGCATACACAGGGGCTGCCCAGAACTCCCAGCAGAGCTCCATCCAACTTCTTATGTCCCTGCTTTCAAATGGCACACCTGTTGCATTGGGCCATCTTTTATTTTGACATTTAGGGTTGTTGTTGTTTTTTAATGAATTCCATTTTTGGTTTGTATAGTGCAAGGCCTTCTGTTTTCAATAGATTTCCTTTTGTCAATCATCCACTTCAAAATACTCTCTTCAGCTTTCACTTTATTTCCTTTCATCTTCTCATTCATAAATCTTAAAGCTGTTTTGCATTAGTTATTTTTAAAGTATAATCCAGTCCACTTCCTTTGTCGATGTATTTGCAGTGTAGCCAGGGCTGGCTCCAGCCTTCCTTATGCTGAAGGCCTTTCTCCCCATGCAAATGTGTACATGTACTTGGAGAGACTTCTAAGACTCTATATAACTGAAATCTATTTATTACATTTGGGGAAATTTGAGGTACTGTGTGAGTTAGTTTAAAAATAGCAGAAACAGGTAATGTGCTCAAATTAGATTAAATGATAGTTATTTTTATCCCTCTGTCTCTTATTAGATTAATTTCATCAACAAACATTTGTTGAAAATCTGCTGTATGTCATGCACCACGCTGGGCACAAGTTGTTGCATGTGGAACAAACTAGACATAATCCTTCCCCTGATAGTACTTACAGTCAATGTGGGAGACTGATGACCACTAACTAAGCAAATAAATAGATGAAATATATTAGCCCCTTATAGGACAGGCTAGATTCTGTTGCAGGAAAAAAAAATTCAAGGTATCAGGGGTTATAGCAACCAAGACTGATTTGTCAATCTCATATGGTTTCTTAGTGGGTTGGCTGGGGAATTGCTTGATATGACACTCTCTAATTGTTTATCTATTGCTATGCAACAAATTACCCCAAACTTAACTAATTAAAACAACATTTGTCTCCCAATTTCCATAGTCGGAAATCCAGGTTCGTCCAAATTGCACACTGAAGACTGTATATGGCTCGTCACCTTTTTTGCTGCCACTGGGAACAACAGAGGAGGTCAGACCCCCCCCACTCCAGGCTACAAACTGAGGGTACAGGAGACTGTCATTGTCTACCTGGAAACGCTTAGATCTCTTTTATGGTTCTCTTCCTAACCTCCTACTTTGCTTCTTAGGGCTCACACTCTGCAACTTTATTCAGAGGATTAGTGAGAACCAGTTGTGCTTGGTCGTTCTGTCCCTCAAGGGCAGCCTACAGCCAGTGACTACTGAGGGAGGAAGAGAGCTCAGCTTCCTTACTTCAGGTGGGACAAAACCTTTATGCTCCAGAGCTTCCTGCAGAATCAGGCTGAGTCTGGGACTTCGCTAGAGATTGCCACCTGCTCAGCTTCTCCTTCTCTGCCTTGCTTCTCTCGCTTTCTTGCAGGCTTCTCCTTCGGCAGGCTACTTCCTTGCTAAATCGCACACAAATCCTTGTCTCAGGTACATACTGGAAGGGGATGCTTGATGCCTGAGGCCACTGACTAGGCCACCCAAGGTGCTGCCTTCTTCCCCAAGGACCAATGACATCGATACCTATGGCACATATATGACTGGCACACTCTTGGGGAAGCTCTGGGCTAGAGAACCGGTTTTGTGTCAATACACTGTGTGCCAAGAATAATGGGACATGTAATAGTTTGCAGCCTCAGTCCTGCTCGCCTATCAGCAAGGCGAGATCATCCACATGCTCCTGAAGTTGTAGGCCTCATGTTATTGACACGGATGTCACAGAACCACCACATCCTCATTTGTAATTTTAGAAAAGAAAAAATGTGTAACAGATGTAAAATTGTTTGTAGGCTCTTCCAAGTCACTTTTGCCAATGATGCCTAATTTTTTCAGGAAATGATTTGAGTTGGCATGTGTCCTCCAGCCTTTGCAATTTGGGCTTCCGTGTGTAGACAAGGATGGTGAAGACATTAACAACTTTATTTAAAGTAGTTGCATCTTATTTTAAAGACAAAACAGGAAGTCCCTGATTTTGCTGACAGACTTCTGGTGTTTGAATTCTATTTAAAGTGAATTATGAAAAAAAAAAAAAAAAAAAAGCCTATATTGGGGAAAAAGCTGCAAATAGCTTCAGGAGCCTCATGTAATGAACTAACATCTCATTATTCTGATAAGAGTTTTTTCCGACTTGTGGATAATTCAAAGCAAATGCTACTTCCCTTAAATGTCTTGTTCTTTAATAAAAATAACTAAATCTTAGTTCATGGAGACTCACTTATTTTTATTTTTTCCTGCTTCTCTGATTCATTAAGTTTCACCGTAAAGCTCAAATAGAGCTAAGAATTATGATAACTAAGAATCAGCATTAGACTGAGAACTACAGCTTAAATGTAATTATAGTCCCCCCCCCCCCATTCCCTGGTTTTAATAATAGTAGTTAGGTTGGGTGTTTCTTTCTGCAGTTAATCAAAACTACTTCCCAACGAGACTGAGCTGAGCTTTTTCCACATTTAAACTGCAGCTGTTTTTCATATGGTGGTGTTCCAGAAAGGATCTGCAACCTCGCAGCCCCATGAGAAGGTGGGCAGGGTATGAGAAGGTTCTGTCGTCTACCATTTCCTGCCTTCTCTGTTCCAGGAACACTCAGAATGAAATGATAAGTAGTTTTATCCTTAAGAAAATTTTTTCCTTCACCTTTTCCTCTGTCTAAGCAGTTAAACACTCAGCAACCCGTTTTTTGGCCACTCATCTCTCCTGAGGGGAAGGAGTGCTAAGGAATATTTCCTGCTGTATTCAGGCTTTTACCGTAACGGCGTGCCGTGGGCAGTGACAGGGGCATCCCGCCTTTCATTCAGGAGGTGCCTGTCCAGTGCCTGTCACGGGTCCATGGGCCAGCACGGAGGGAACAGAGACGAACGAGCCTAAGTCTCCCACTTGGCAAGCGCACGGTTTCACATGTGTCACAGATAAAGAGGCCGATAGTTTCAAAACTACAAGATTCATTGCTTAAAAGAAATACATATGACTTAAACACAGTGGTTAGGTAACTTGCCCAAGTCACATACTTTTTAAAGTGACAAGCCAACATCTTGAACCCGAAACATTACACTCCCAAGCCCGTGTTTTTCCAGAACTAGTTCATCCTGTTATTCTATTAAGCAGTTATTCTCATTGTTTGAAAATACTGGTTTATGCTTCAAGTTGAAGAATTTTACCTTTGTTCATCCCTGTCCTCTGAGTGTCTTTATCTCCAAATCTGGGAAATAGAGATAAGACCATGGTACATACATATTAAAATGTAGTTAAAACAGCCTGTCTAATAATAGGTTGTAAGTGGGAGAAAAAACACTATATTAAATGTATACATGGCTAAAGCTATAATTACTGAGATTAAAATGTGAACACGTGAAAATAATATAAGCAATGCCTCAGGAGATTGTTCTGAGGATAATTGAGAGCATTTATAAAGAATCTTACACATTGCCTAATACATAATAGGCATTTTATAAATCTTATTGCCATTACTGTTACTGAACTAAAAATAAGATAGTAGTTAGATACGAGGAAGGGGCTTCACTATTTAACTCATAAGATAAAGCTTTACAGTAGGGGTAATACTTAATCAGACTCTTCAAGATTTACTATTTAAGTTGGTAAGAAAGGGAACTGCATTTGAAGCAAAGGGTACAATAAAGAGGCACACTGGTATGTCGCTTTCTGGGAATCTATAATAGCTTGTGACGGCTAGGCTTCAAGACATGAGCACAAAAACGATAGCAGACACCACAGGAGCTGTAAGCAGGGCCGGGTCAGGAAGGGCCTTGAGTGGACCACGGGTGGTATGACATAGAATTTGGGATCCCAAATGAGAATTAACATAGCGCCAAAAATACCTGAAATTAAACTCCTCTATAAATTTCATTGTTGCCATTGGGAAAGAAAATTCATTTCCTCATTTCATATCCCAGATGCAAATATCTCAACAGTTCTACAGTTTCAACACCTTTAACAATATGGTAATTCCACAGCGAACTGATGTATTCCACTTCTAATGGGCTTAAGAAGTCACAGAGTCCTTTCCCACCAGAAGCTCGTTCAATTCTGTGGTTTGGGTAGAACAGACACATTATATATTATTTCTGAAGACGCTGATGGTGGACAGATGACTCAATGACTCTTCCAAGATCTTATAGCTAGAAAGTAGCAGACAGATTCACACTCATGTCTTTGGACTTTAGATCAGAAGTCTATCAGGCCTCTTTGGAAAGAACTTTCCTGGGTCTTTTGTTATATTAGAATTGGGTTGGTCTATTTCTTCCTCCCGAACACAGTTTATCTCTGGAACTTTGCTCACACAGAAAATACTCCTAACTCCCCTCCTTATGACTTTTTATCTATCCAAAATCTAGCCATTGTAAAAGAGCTAACTCAGGTCCTTCCTCATCTGAGAAGCCTTCTCATCTCCATCCAGCCCACAGAGGAGTTGATCTGTGGCATCTCCCTAGGTATCAAGATTAAATTGTATACTATTATTCACCGAGCTTTCTTTTCCTCTATTTTCTTCCCAGTACTTTTCCACTGGTCATTCAAAGGCATCAACCTTACCTCGCGTAAAAGTATAATTTTAGAGCAAGAATTTTTCTTAAAAGTAAGAAAGGCTTAATGTTTGTTTGTATTTTTACCCTTTAAAATGGGCTTTTGATTCTGAAGACAGTACCAAGTAAAATATAGCCTATAAAAATAAATTGGAAAATGAATGACAAAAAGTCAGACAATCCATTCCCCAATTCCCACATCTGTACTTAAGGGAAACTATTGGTTGCCAACCAGCATGAATGACCAGCACCAAGGTGACATGTGGACATTTTTGCTCATCCAAAGAGAAGCCAAGTTAGAGTGATTTCGTTGCAATAATGTGTTGACTAACTGTCAGTTGCCCTCTTTAGTTGCCAATGAATTATCCAGAAGGAAATCCACCAGGCCCTGGGACTTTCCTGAACTCCATTAGAACTGACCAGAGCCCTTTGGGGTGGTTCAGGACAATATAAAAGTTGTATCCTGGAGTTGTATGCTGCTGTGGAACTGGCCCAGAAGAAAGAATTCCCTACTTCCATCCAAGTAAATAAAATGGGGAGTTTTCAATCTTAGCTCTCAGGAGATGATGTGGAGGGATGTGTAATACAACGTTCAATTCTGGAAATTGGGTGGTTCTGGAAAACGGTGAAACCCAACCTCATTACAGTTTTTAAGTTCCACATGGTTATTAAAATTTTCACATATTTATGTCTTCACTCCACAACTAGATTATAAAATACTTTTTGGCTAAGACTAATCTTATACCTTTGTATATCTTTAACAACCATTATGGAAGTGTAATGAATAAAAATATTGATTAACTACTAAGAGGATAACTCCTTCAAAGTCATTTATATAGTCATATATTATAGGGTCAAATATTAGATTTAGGGTTTCTGACTTTTTTTTTTTTATATATATCTTTATTGATTTCAGAGAGAGGAAGGGAGAGGGAGAGAGAGAGAGATAGAAACACCAATGATGAGAGAGTCATTGATCAAGCCAGCAACCTGGGCATGTGCCCCGACCGGAAATTGAACCCTGATCTCCTGGATCCTAGGTCGATGCCCAACTGCTGAGCCACGCCCAGCTGGGCAGGTTTCTGACGTTTTAATAACAGTTTCACCTAAAGCATATATTAATTCATGAAGTAAGTTAAGTATTGGTGGATATATTACACACGTATTTTTACATCACTGGAATTACTATAACTTAAAAACATGCACATGCATATTTGCCCTTAGCATTTACCCCAAGGTCAGGGTTGTAGGTAAATGGGAAAAGCACTGGAGTAGGAATATTTGGGATAACACCTTTATAATGTCTTTCTTGACAAACTGCACTCACAGGGAGGAAATGTCCTTCCTAATGCCCTCATTTTACCCTGTTAGTATTTCTATTATGGCTGCTATTATATCATAACCCTTTCCTATTCATACATTTCATTCTTTCTCTTTAGAACAGTGTTTCTCAACCAGATGTTTAGTAATGAGTGGAGATATTTTTAGTTGTCACAACTGGTGGGAGGGTGGGGGAAGTAGGAAGGTTAATTGGCATCTAGTAGGCGGAAGCCAGGGATGCTGCTAAACATCACACAATGCACAGGACAAACACCTACAACAGATTTATCTGGTCCAAAATGTCAATCATTCTGAGTTGGGACCTCCCTGTAGAATGTAAATCTCTTGAACATAGGGATTATAGCATATTTACCTTTCATTGTAAATGACTGGAATATAGTAATTTATCAATATCAAATTGATAAACTATTACAATAAATATTGTCATAAAGAAAACTTGCTTCAGGTTGTCTCAAGGGCTATTTCTTCATCTTGGGCCAGATACCCATCACTTCTGTTTCTCTTTTGCAGACCCCAGAGTTTTATCTATCTCCCAAAGCAAAGAGGCTATAGCCCTGGCTGGGTGGCTCAGTTGGTTGGAGCATCATCCCATACATCAAAAGGCTATGGGTTTGATTCCCAGTCGGGGGGTGTACAGGAATCAATGAAACAATGTCTCTCTCTCTCTCTCCCCCTCTCTCTTATTAATAAATATATCCTTGGGTGAAGACAAAGAGGGAAGGGGAGGGGAAGAGAGGGAAAGGGAGAGAAGGGGGAAAAGAAAAGAAAAGCAGCTCAATCCAGGAATAAAAGACACTGTTCAGGAAAACTTAAGATGAAAGAACCCAGGTCCTTGTCTGTCTATGGTTTAATTCTGAAATAAATTTTCCCAGTGGAAGGTGATTCACTTACATGAGCAGCACTCTCCAATAGAACTTTCTGCAATGATGGAAATGTTCTATAATACATCTTTAGTTGAAGAAACTGAAAAGTTACCTGGCAAAGGGTACGCTTCCAGAAAAGGTTAAGATTAAGGGCCAACAATCCAGTCTGCCTCAGTGTCCTCGATTCTGTTGTCTAATAGGGCAGTGACTAGCCATATATGGCTATTGAGCACTTGAAATGGTAGATGCTGATGAACTAAATTTTTAATTTTATTACATTTTAACTCATTTAAATTTAAACACACTTGTGGCTAGTGGCTCTAGTATTAGCAATGCAAGTCTAGAAAAAATCTATGTTCTTGGTTAGCACTCTCTAAAAGAAATATGAGAGTCATATATGCATTTTAAAGTTTTTAGCAGACATATTTAAAAAGTAAAAAGAAAAGTAAAATAACTTTAACATTTTATTAAACCTAATTATGAAAAATACTATCATTTTAATATTTAATCTATATAAAGTTATTAATGAGATAATTTACATTATTTTATAGAACTAAGTCTTCAAAATCTGGTATATATTTTACACTTAACAGCACATCTCAATTTGGATGCTAAAATTCCAATGGTTAACATGGAAGATTTTCCTACAAACATAATAAAGATGTGTTTAATAAAGAATTATTTTATACTGCTTCCACTTTAAAATTTAAAAATACATGAGTTAAAATAAAATAACATTAAAAATTTCCTTCCTCAGTCACATTAACCCCATTTCCAGCACTCAATGGCCACATGTGACTATTATAGTGGAAAATACAGCTCCAGACAAATAAAGAACTAACAAAATTGAGATGAAATATAAAATGAGTTGATCTTACAGTGAGACCAAGATAATAAGCGTGATGAAAGTTGACACTATTCAGATTGAGAAGCTGGGATTTCCCACCAGAAGTGGAAAATGAAACAACATGCGGAAATGGAATTTCCCCATTTCCCGTTCAATTTTTCATTCTCTAACTTACTGTTTCAGATGCTACAATATTTCCAGCGTGTGAATTTGGCCCATCCTGCTCCCACATGTTCTCCCTGCCCTGGCTAAGAAAATCCTTCCTCTAAACGCAGAGTTTCAGGAATTGAGCTCAGCTAGCGTTAGATCCTTACATGTCATCCTGCTTCACCACCATGTCCTCAGGACAACACTCGGGCCTCCACGGAGCCATGACTACTCTGGCTCGTCTTACTTGCCTTTCCTTCCCTCCCAGTTCAACTGGATAACCAGCTGTTAAGAAGTACAAGAGTACTAGACACTCCAGATCTATCTTCCTGCTCTCTCCACAGCCTAGCTCAGAAAGCTCATCTGTGAGACACTCTTCTTGTCAAAGAGAAATAAGGGGGAAAGTGACTTCCAGCACCTATATCCAATTTTCTTCCCATCTTACTTCCCCAAGTCATAATAAAAAACTGTTTGAAATGTCAGAGGAGAAGACAGGATGTTATTTCTAAAAGGTTGCCCTATCCCTTAGAGTTTGAAAAACCAAGAGTCTCTAATAAATGCCATGCACATCCTGTGAAGGTCACCCATACCCAGATGCACAGAAGGCTCCAAAGGGATGTGGGAACTTCTGTTAGGGAACCACTGCCAAGTGTTCCATGGAATAACATTCCTTGGAGATGAGAGACTGGACCCCAGACACTAGCTGTTAGTTGGCCAACTGACATATTCCAAATTTTCTATTCCATTTATGGACAGTGTAATTTTGTCATATGCTACAAGGGCTTTCTGTAGGGCATTCTTTTTCTTAATGGACCTCGGGTGCAGAAGGTTGAGTAAACCATTTCCCCCAGTTCATAATATTTTACTGTCTTTAGTTTAGGTAAGTCCTACTCATTTATTTATTTATTTATTTATTCACTCACCCATTCATTCATTTTGATATGTAGGTCCTTTTATTTTTTATCAATTCTAAATCTTTCCCCTTCATAGGCAAACATTATATGCTGTTTAATATCTCCTATTTTTTAATGTACCATACAAGATGTGTACTTTCCGTGTGCAAGTAGTTTAAAACTATATAACTTATGTTGTCCATTTTATTTTGTATTGATTATTGCGTTTCTCAGTTTTTTACTAATGTCTCTATGTTAAAGATCTCTCTCTGTTGCTATGTGTACAACTTATATGCTGCTTTGAGTTGATGCACAATATCCGTGGTGTGTACCCACCACACTTTATCAATCCACTGTCCGAGGGAGGGGTAATCAAGCTCTCTCTACTCACCACATATATAATTCTGTAACGGAACTCCTCCCAGTGGACTTCCTCTGTGTTCCCTTATGTAATGCAAAGTCCCTCAACAATATGCCTCTGTAATCTGTCTGGTGGCCCCACTTTCTACATACACAAGCCTGATCCCATGGAGCGGGACCTGGAAACCAGTCTTTGAGAGAGGTATCATTGGAAGCTCACAATTTTAACCCCTTCCTCTTTGTCTTTGCACACACAAAACCCTAATAACAATCTTTACAGAAAACAGCTCATGATGGTTTCCTGAATATTTTATTAAATATGCATATTTTCCTGTTTTCCAATAGAAACTGAAAGTTTTCCTAAACAAAAAGTGGGCAGACTATGGCCTGTGGGCCTAATCTGGCCACCACCTGTTTTGGTACAGTGAGTTTAGAAGGTTTTTACAGATGAATATTTGTAATCAATTTGATAAGAGGGAATGTTAACTTTGAACCCTAATTGATATGTTATATCTCAAAAATAATTCTATTCTTTTCAATGATAAACTTCTATCACAAAATATATTAGACTTATATAAGAAAAAATTTGTACTTTATTATTATTATATTTTTAATTTTACCATTAAAAATTTTGTAGCGATCGATGTACTTGCTTTTGTATTATATAATATCATATACAGTATACAATGTCATATGTATTATATATACATAATAAGCAATAATATCACATTACATTATATAAATATATCAATTTAACACATTGTATGTCTTAAATTTACATGTTATACATTAAATTCATTCAATAAAATATTTGTAGAAATGTGCTTTCTTGCTTATTATATAATAACATATGTATTATTCTCAATTTGTCTTGTTAGCCCACAAAGTCTAACATATTTATTATCTCTCTCTTTAAATAAAAGGTTTCCAACTGCTACCCTAATGAATGGCCAAGAGAACCTGGCTTTGAAGAATGCTAGAGAAGAGCACAAAGGTGTGAAACTTGGCACACTTTGGTGCAGGATATAATATACTGGATCTGGGGAAAGACTGTGAGAGCCAGTGACAAAGCCTCATGACCCAAGAGCACAGCCACAGGTTTGCAGCAGACGTGGTCAATTTACTCCTTTCCTGGCCAGATGGAGACTATAAAGTCGGAAGCAAGACAACCTTCTTTGTACCAGTTCTTTACACTGTCAACACATAAACTCCAAAAAATGGCAGGCACCTTGCTTTCTTCAGGGCAAAACACATGCAATGAATTTTTATTAGCCTAATTCTCACCCATATGCATGGCTAACCCACCGTGCAATGGTTTTTATGCTCCAACCACCTGTGTAGTTGCATGAGCTATTTAGGTCAGAGGAAACAGGACATGGTAGAAGCTTTGCAAGGTAGGAAATAAGAATTTAAGGATTTACCTTGCCACTTAACTGAGTGGCCTAATCTATTAAGTTATTTAATCTACCAAATCCTTGGTTTTCTTCTTTATAAAAAAGAAATTATAATACATAGCTACTTCCAAGGTTCATATTCAAAACATTTAATGACCCATATAGTGCAGGCATTGATCAATCAGAAACTATGTTGGCCATGAAGAGCAGGTAAACCATACATGCCAGACATCCATAAATTGTGTGGGAACTAAATGATAAACTGTGGGTCACGTGCTAAGCACAGAGTCTAAAACATAATCAGTGCCTCATAATTTTTGCTATAATTACAATGACACAGTTCCCTCTCTTCTTTAAAAACTACTTCCTACCTTATTTGTTAAAATGTGCTGTATCTTCCACACAGTGAGGTATTCTAGTGTCAGATATTCTATTTCTTTATTTTTTTATTTTTCACAGTAAAAAAAAAATGTGCTCTCTTGAAATAAATATTTGGAAAGAGAACCTCCAGTTTGGCATGATTGGGAAACATTATCCTTTTGCCCACAACACTAAAAACCATAATTGGCAGTGAAGATTCTTGCCAGAAGCAAATTAAATTAAAGATTTGTAGGTCTTAAAATATAGCTAACTCAGAAGAAAGGGTTGTGGTAAATTTAACAGGCTTTACCCAAGCTTTGACTACATGGAGAAAACCCTCAGGCAGGAAGCCTTCCATTATTTCTCCCTGGTTTTGATCTATATGCTTTAAGTACTTTCTTGGTTGAAATCAAAATATAAAACATTTCTTAACATCAGTGATTAGCAGAAAGATCAAAACATGATCAGCAAAGTTCTACATCTTAATTGGGTTCACCATGATACAGAACAGAAATTATTTATTGACTATGTATGCAACATGCCGGGCAGTATTCTAACTGCTGTACATATATATGTTCATATAACCCTTGCCACAGTTCTGAGATAGTATATTGGATGTGTTTCAACCACTTCACATTCTGTTTGTCTCTCCTGTCCAGTATCCTACCACAGCCATAGCAACCAGCTCCTCCTGGGTCTCTGCTGGCTTCACGTAGTACAACTGATAGCATCTAGCCTCAGGCTACCTGTCTTAGGTTGAAGATGCTATAACAAAGTACCATAAACTGGGTGGCTTATAAACACCAGACATTTATTTCTCATGGATCTCGAGGCAGGGAAGACTGATAAAGGCCTTCTACTGAGGGCCTGCTTTCCTGCTTCATACACAGCAAGCTTCTGGCTGTGTCCTTACATAACAGAAGGAACTAGGGCACTCTCTGGGTTCTCTTTTATAAGGGCACTAATCCTATTCACGAGGGCCCCACCTTCATGACCTAATCATTTCCCAATGGACCTATCTGTTAATATCGTCACAGGAGGGTTTATAACTTCAACATATGCATTTTGGGGGGCAAGGGGACAAAAACATTCAGCCCATTGTACTACCCATCCTATTTGTTTTTGGTCTCCGACCCCAAGACTTTTCTTTTGATGCCACAGAATAGGATACCAAGGCAACTAGCTCAATGCCTACAATACAACCCAGGGATAAAGAGAAGTTAATCCCTAGTCAAGTCTTTATTCAATGAGGATCAGGAGCTGGTGGGTGAATGTTTCTCCCTTTTCCCCCCAAAATGGATAGTCTTGAAATGTTTTTTTTTATATAGCATGTAGCAATGGCCAAGTCAATAATACATCTCTGATTAGCTCTCCATTCTTTTCTGTAGCACTGCTCTGTCTGTTATTCCTTCCCTTTTGAACCATACGCTCCAAAATCATACTCACACATCTCTCAAATAAGACTTTGTCTCAGTATCAACTTTCTATAGAACTTGGTAATAATCCAGTTAGAACCAAGAATGGCCCTAGAGAGTAGACTCTCAAGATGGAATTTTGGAGCCTGATCACTCATCAGTCAGAATGGATGAGATCCTACTGGTAATTGGGGTAAGGATCACCACTGGAATTCAGTAGATTTAGAATTGCTAAGAATTTTACCTTTTACCACTCGCTCACTCTCTCTCTCTCTCATGCATGCACGGGTGCAAAATTTTCAAGTTTTACTTTTTTTAGAGTGATTCTGATTTTAAATTATTAATTTATGCTGTTATATTTAAGAATTTTTATGTTTCATTTAGTTGGATTTGTGTTCTTTTATTTTCTTCTAAAAGTAAAAGTGTAATTCATTTAAGTGATTACTAGTTTTCATTAAGTGCAATTAATGACATTAGTTTCTCTGAGTATCTCTTTGCCAGCATCCTGTCAGTTTGCATTGTTGTGTATTTCCAAATAGTCTGTGATTTCAATTTTAATTTCCTCTTAAATTCAGAAGTTTAGAAGAGGTCGACATGTTTTTGTTGTTAATCTCTAAGTAATTGAGTTTTATTTCTTTGCTTATTGATTTATCTTTTATAGCTGATTTATCATCTTTCCACTTTTGTAATGAAGCATAGGTTATATAAGCCCATAAAATATCCTTCAATTTTCTTGTCAGCCCCAAAATGAGTCATTTAAAAAACTATCAGTGTTTCAAAACCAAATATTTTCTGATATAATACTGAATAACAGCTGTAATTGAAAAATTAAATATATATATATTCTCTATTGGGTAAAATGAAATTAAATCAACTCTCTAGCATGATTGATCCATCTTCTTCATATCTTTATATGTTTTTTTAATCTTTACCTATTCAATTCATTGGTTTCTGAGACAAGGGTAGTAAAACCTTCCACTATAATATCTGTGTGGATTTTTCTATTGCTTTTGTTTCTAATAGCCTTTTCTATATACATTATATGTGTGCATATCTTCTTCAATTACTTGTATTTCTAATATATTTCTTCTAAATAAGAAAAAAAATGCTGATAGTAGGTGGTAATTTTCATCTATAAAAATCAATACTTTTTTCTGTGTAATATTTTTTACCTTGAATTCTATTTGACACATATATTGCCATTTTTTGTGTTAACATTTTCACAAAGTATTCATTGCTTCACTTTTTCATTTTGTATTTTTTTCCTTCTAGATATGTGTCTTATAAACAAAATATAACTGAATCTGATGAATTTGTATACCTAACACAAGAATCTTGGATTCACTAACTTTATCTTCTCCTTCATCTTTCTATACAACTCAATAAGTTTTTATTTCATTACTTATATTTTCATAATATACTTCCTTTTACAAGAAGTCATTTTATTGGTTTTCAGGATGGATTACTCTCACATATTTATAAAATTATCATTTATACCTATTTGGGTATTTCCTTCCACCTTTTATGCTAAATCTGTTTCATGAGGCCACAGTGCTTCTGTTAAGTTTACTGCTTCGCTTTTAAGTCTTGGTGCTCTGCAAAGGTTGGGTCATTTTTATTCATCAGGAATTGTTTACTTTGCATTATACGGTAACTGGAGCATATCTCCATGACCTAAGTCAGAACCCCTGTTTCCTAGGCAGACAGTCCAGACTCTGACTGCAGGAATCCTACCTCTGAGGATTATGTAGGGAATCAGAAAATGGCTTGTGACTACAGGGAATGCAAAACTGAGTTTTTAATCCCATGCTGTCAGCAATAGGTTTTCTTGTGCTCCAACCTTCACTTCTGAGCCCAAGAAGCCTAGCTTTGGCCATCTGCTCCATTAGAACTGCCACCTTCCCTTCTAGCCCATCCTATCCAGCTCTTTTACTCTTTTTACCGACAATTTGGTCATACCAGACCGTGACGCACGATATCTGCATTTCCATTTCCTCTAGAGAGCAGTTAGACTAAACTAGAAACTCTTGTTTCCCATGTGATAAAGGTTTTTATTTGCCCATTTTGGGAAAGGTAGCTGCCCAGGCAGCTGTGATTTGTAGCCTAGGAATCTGATTACATGGACATGAGGGCTCCCAGAGTAACCATATAGATGAAAGAGTACAGGGGAGAGTGGGGAGGGGCAGTTACTAGAGGAATTCCTTAGAAACATGGCAGGCAAGGGCCAGAGGGGAAAAATACCAAGTACTTTGTGCTGGATATACATTTAGTGAATGAAAGAGGGAACGGAGGTTAAAAGTAACAAAGCTGTTACAAAAAATGGAAGAATGATGGCAAGTGGCTTTTGCATGGTTCAGCATCTGCATGAGTGTGAACCGCAGAATGCATCTCAGTCTACCGTGTGCATGACTTCTGCAGCTCTGAAAGCACCCAAAGATGCCTGCTTCCCATCTGGGTTACGTAGTTCTTATGTGTGTATTTATATATAGTTTTTCTCAACCTACTTCAAAAAGGTTTTGTGTTGGCTTGCCATGAAAGCCAAGCACATAATCAGATTATTTAATAGCTGAATCAGAAAGCATCACAGGCTCTCAGGGAAAATAAATGGAACAGATACATAGGTTATAGCTATCATGACTAAGCATGAAGTCTGGGCTCTGAGCTTCTTGGAACCCAAGGAAAAAGGTTTTCAGAGTCTGAATAATGAAAGATGTTAGTTCATTAAAAGAGAAAAACAATTTCCTGGGAAGGAATTTATCATATTTTCATTTAAAAGAGAATAAAATAAAGAATAATCTCCAAATGGAAGCATTCTATATATAAAAATATTTTCCTGTAACCTATACGTTAAACAATCAGAATCTAACAAGGCTGCATTTATATAAGGCATCTCTTAGAAGAGTAAGATATTGTTTTCATGTGTGTATCTCCTTGGACTATAATGTTATATTCACCTCCTACACATAGCTAACTTCCACTCATCCATTTACATTGATTGTGATAGTCATTATCTCCAAGAAGCTCATCATCTTGGAAGAAAGACATACTGTAAATATTACTACAACCCCTTTGTATTAAGAACTACGATAGAGGTAAGCATGAGGTGCAAAGAAGGCACAGATGGGTGCGAGCGACCCAAACCAACAGTCCGTCAACCAGAGAAAGGATCCCAGGATGCTGACATCCAATGTTCATGATTCTCTCTACTTCAGTGTTAAGCTTTAACCAAAAACACACACACACATATAAAAAAACTTTGACCTAACAACAGCCTAAAGCATTAGACCCATAGCACTAACTAATTTTAGAGTTAGTGGACTTCCAAGTAATTTTTTACTCTTAAAAATTGTATATATTTTAAACAGTCCAGATGTCCAGGTATAATTTTTCTGTCACTTCAGTTTTCCAAAAGGAACTGTTTACTTGAATCAGGAAAGGCTTCTGAATTCTCTAAACACAGGAGTAAAGGCAACAGGTATTAATACCTCCCCAATCTTTGTATAGACCATCAGGCCCTAACACAAATTTGTCGGAAACTCTCTTCTAAGTCTAAGAAGTTTTGTAATGTCCAGTTAGGGGCATGAAGTAGCTGGATTCCCTTATGCAGGGATGTTTGGGGTAACTGAATCATTGCTGTCACTGCTCCAAGAAGCCTTACCCAACATTAAACTGCTGATGGCCCTACCAGGATTATCACACCAGCAGCAGATCTACAGTTTCAGCACCAAAGTGAAATGTTATTGGTTTTAGAGATTGAAACCTTCTTGGAGATTGTGGACAATGAGCCACTCTCCTTCCAATATATCTAATCTGGGAATTTTTAAGTGTTCCAAAAAGATTTACCTCTTTTAATTTTTTGCATGTGTATGTTTTATCAGTATAAAATGGGAAGCATCTTTCCAGAAACATTGTGAAGTCCAAAGGTAGGTGGAGTACTACTGTCACCAAATAAGTCAATTTCTGTCTTTCGTTATCATGAGGTCTATTTTAAATGTCTTGACTAGGTTTAAGCTTCAGGGTTGCCATTGAACTAGTTACCTAAACTTTAAAAATCTTGTTAAATTATTTGAATCTGTTCTCCTATCTTTTAAATTGGAATCATAACCTCTGCCTTATAAGATTTTTGTAAAGATTAAATGACATATATTGAATGAATGAATGAATGAATGAATGAAAATATTTTTTAAGAGTCTGGAAATGGTATTTCATAAACTAGAGAACACAATGTAAATATAATGTATTATTTTCATTAATATCATCATTAGTGCTAATAAGTGGTAATTGTTTACATATCAATTCATAAAAATGTTTCATACAGTTATAAATTAAACTAGGATGTTGATATAAAACTCAGAAAAATTAAAAGATTGGCAGCCTTTACATTATAAAAATTTTAAGTAAAATTTTTAAAAAATCATAAATGGAGCCAAGAGATAAATAACTGCAATATATAAAAAACCAGGATATGTAGTATGCAGTATACACAGAAAAAAAATAATTTTACATATAGACATATAGTTCAATATATAATATATAGAAATAAAAATTGTTAATATGCAAAAATATTCAAGTTCGTTCATAAGCATAGAAATGATGCGACAGTGAAATATGGAGTTTAAAAATCATTTTGGCAAAGGTTTAAAAACTGATAATACACTAGGCAGCAGGTGTGGGGAAGAAAGATACTCTCAAAGCCTATTCATAGGAGCAAATTAGTACAGCTTTTCTCGAGGGGAATTTGGTAAAATGTATAGCAAAATGTAAATGTGCATATACTAGGACACATTATAGTACTTGTGACATCACAAAATCAGTACTATCCTGAGTTAAGGTCATAAAGACCCCAACAGGGCAATCCCTAGATATAAAGTACTTTCTTCTAAACCAGTTTATGGCAGAAGACAAAAAGAAAGTGGAGGGAAAGATGGATAATTAAAGGGAAAAAAACGTAAAGCTGTTTGTACGAAAACTGATGTTATGCTATCTCATCTCATGGATCAAAATGGCCTGTAGTGTGGGTGGACTTGTCAACACATTCATGTGCCCCCATGTAATATATACTTGTATCTTAAAGAAAAGCTCATTTGGAAAACAAAACAATTTTCCAGAAATGAGAGCATCCTATCAGTCACCAGTTTGGGGCTCCCCTGCAGAAAGTTTTTGCTTTAGGAGCACACGTAGGATTGATACATAACAGGTAACTTAAGTGGTCCATTAAGATAGAAGAGAGGCGAATGTTTTCATTCACACACTAAGCAGAGAAAGAACGTGGTGGAAGGGAAGGTGTGAGCTCATTCTAGATGCTCTCGTTGATGCGTTCTAGAAACCCACTTTCAGCCTTCTTTTCTCCACTATACCCTCTCCCCTGAGTATTTCACTTTCTCTTGTTGCTTCAGTTCTCATCTCAGTTCTTGGCAATAACAAAATGAACCCACTTCAATGACTGTAACAAGAACAAAGGAGTGCAAAGGAGAAAGGTTGCGTCTGATGGTGGAACCCAAGAAGGAGCATTGCTGCTGAGCACTTAGAAATGGGAAGGATTTCCTAGACCTGGTCAGAAATGGGGAGGAAATTACAAATGTGTGAGGGGCAGAGCATATGGAGAGATAAGAAAACAAAACCAAAAAAAATTGAAAAAAACAAAATCCAATAAATTAGTTTCAAGTTAAAAACCATATGTTATGAAATAGAAGGAGATGATGCCAGAAAGACAAACGCAGGCTGGATTAATGAGAGCACTGAATGCCAAATTAGAATCTGAGACAATATAAACATAAATCATTAGAATCACAATATCATGTTGGTATTTTTCTGCCTGTTCTCTGATTGCATTTTTCCTTGATTTAATCATGCAATTGTTTCTGCTATCGTTCTAGTATAAGATGGTGGTTATTATATTTTTTGAAAAGTGAAAAATTAAAACCCATAATTAATTCAACAAGAAAGGTGCTGTCACTTTTAATCTCCTTAATTACACAGGTTGAAAGGCATTACTAGTAGATTTGGCAACATTTGGAAAAATGGCCATTCAGAGTTAGAGAAATTAGTCCAAAGGATACACAAATTTCAGGGGAATTTCTCAAATCTTTCCAATAAGAATGGACATGGCCCATTCTTCATCCAGGCATGTTGACTATTAATGTCACAATCCATTTGCAAAGGGAGTAAACTTTCAGGGCTAGAACAGATTGCTAGTGAAGGCTTAATGACCAAAAGCCTCAGAAAACTTGGCAACAAAATGCTGAGTACTCTTATTTAGTCTAGAGAAGAAAAGCTTTAATTAGTGGCTATCAAAGCACAAAGGAAAAGGCTGAGCTTACGAACTAAGCCAATGTCTCTTTGAAGTAAAACTATTATTGGACTCCTGATCCCCACACATCCCTGCAGACAGGTGACTATGCTTCCAATGCTGCTCTGCATGGCTTTTCCCCTTCTGTGTGGGATGAACGTTCTGCCAAATGGAAAGAGACCTGCCAGGATCCTGAAATGGATCGTGGACACACGGCCCTCACAACTTACCTGGCTTAAAGCACCCACCACAACAGTATGCTGATCCTAAGCCAATCTGACTCTGTGTTGAAATGGACCAAAACTGTTCCTACACCCTTCTATATTGTTGCCATTCTTTTGAGGCTCAAATAATTTTTTTTCACTTAATCTGACTTCTGGCCCAAGCAGACTTGACTGTTCTCCCTCCAGATAAGTTATTCCTTGCCAGACGGGTAACCCTGGAGGGTCATTGGAATGGAAGAGCAAAAGTGTACCTAGGGAGAACGGATTGTCTACACGCTAAACCAGTAGGGTTGGCTAATTCTCCTTGTTCCAAACATTCTTCTTCAACTTTAAATCTCATCATTAGAAATTAATTTACTAGAGCCAAAGTCTTTCATTCTTTGGGACACTTCTTCTATGATGCAAATACTTCTGAAAACACTAGCATCTCAGGCTTGATCACCTGGCCTCGTCAGGGGGTGGGTAACCCTCTGGATAACTGGTTTGGAACAGGGAGAAAAGAGTAGAAAAGACAGAGCTATTAAAAGGAGTAGTGAAATAACAAAGGCACTACTTTCCTCCTCACAATTTTGCCTGAGAATGTGAGGAATATACTATTGTTTCTAATTTAATCTTCTTAATAATGTAGACTCTGAGCATTCCTTGAAGTCTAACCATCCAGCCTCACCTGAAGAGAACCCTACTAAAAGCAACAAAAACACCCCTTGATGGGAAGAAAATCAGGACATATTTGAAGCACATTTAGTTTAGAATCAAATAATTTCAAACTTTTTTGTAACTTTCTTGGTGTTAAGTTGGGGCAGGGAGGCAAGAGATGCCATGTGCAATCACAATGTGCCTTAGTTTTTCTGGAGACAAAGGTTTTTGTTTTTCTTGAATAAATGCCCAGGATTTCAATTAAGGAGTCCTATGGTAAGAGTATAGGATTCTTTTATTTTTAAGAAACCACATTATTTTCTTGGATGCTTCTACCACTTGAAGTTCCCACTAGAAACATAAGAGAGAGCCAGTTTCTCCATGTCCTACGCTGAACTTGGTATTGTCACTATTTTAATTTTAGCTGCTCTACCTGGTACTTAATGACTTTACAGCATCATGATATTAAATCCCATTTCCCTAATGGCTAGTGATGATGAATGTCTTTCATGTGCTTATTGCCGACTCTATATCCACTTTAGTGAAATGTCTCTCTATATCTCTTGTCCATTCTCCAATTAGGTTTTGGTTATTTTTTTAATGTTGAGTTTCGAGAGTTCTTTATATATTCTAGAGATGTCCTTTGTCAGATATGTAGTTTGCAAATATTTTCTTTAGGCCTATTGCTTGTCTTTGCATCCTGTTAATAAGGTCTTTCTCAGAGCAGAAATAATAATAATTTTGATAAAGCCAATTTATTCTTTTTTTATTTATAGATCAAAATTTAGATGTTTAATAATTCTTCACACCAAACTGTAGATCACAAATATTTTCCTAGATTATCCTCTAAAAATTTCTATCTTTCCATTTAAATTTAATCCATTTCAAATACTTTAGGCTGCAAAGCATAAATATAATATTTAATTTTTAAACCACATGTTGAAGCTGACACTTCTGACAGGCAAGCAGTCCTAACATGTTCATCTGCCTCACAACAGGAGCAGGAATCCCCTTCCCTGAATCTCTCTCTGAGCCTTTCCTGGGTAGGGGTATCTCTTCTGCAGGTCTTCCAACTTGCCTTAGACTTTGAGCTAAGTATATCCCCTAGGGCTTATCATCTAAGACTAACCCCAGCAAACATAGCATCATGAAGACTTCCTCAGATCCTGGCAATGTTTTAGCCATATTTTTCTCACTACTAATGCTGAATCATCTTCTCCATCATGAAAATCAAGAAAGAAAATAAAATCACAGCTATGATGGAAATATTAGAAAAAAATCCAACATTTAGATGGCTAACCCTAGTGAAAAAAAAAATTCATCCCTGATCCACTGACTAGAAAAATTATTGGGAACCCATTTTGTATCCTTCTTTTGAATTACATAATCACAGAGGCTGGCATATAAAAGAAGCTGAAAAATACTCATTTCCTTCAAAGTATTTTTCCAAATATAGCTTTTGGAACCTGTAATTTTTCATCTCAACATATCCTGGAATATCTTCTATACCTTAATTTTACTGTGAACCAACTATATTTTAAAAGAACGAAAACAAAATTCTCAAAGGCAATGTTAAGAATTCATGCAGCAATCACTTTAAAAAGTTATGTGAGAGAGAAATATTTTCCTATAAAAATATGAATTTGAAAATGGTCTTATTACTGCATAGAGTCTTTTCAAACAAACGAATGTTGAGTTATTGAACCAATTTCTGGACAGTCTTATAGACATATGATTTCCTTCTCAGCAAATTTGAGCTCTGAACATAAAATAGAAATCAAATTTTCAGAATTTCACAAAGGAACAATGCCAAGTTTATGTCCTTCTGATGTGAAAGAGAAATCTCTCATTTTCGAGATCTAAAACGAGGGCAAGCCCTAAAAAACAAGTGAATATAAAGTAAAAACATAGGTCCCTCTGTCTCCCACCCCATATCACATGCAAAACATGCCACTGCTAGACAGGGCCCTGCGACAGGATGGGACTGAGAGACGCCAAGGAGGATAACACCCTCCTACCAGCAGAGAGCATGAGCCATGAGAGAAGAGGAAGGGCTGAATGGCAATACTATCAACAACTACTACCAAATATTAGACATATATTTGCCAGCTAAGGCAAAATGGTAATACAGAAAACAATTTTTTATGTCATGTAATTAACTTACCTTTCCTATGTCTTCCACTGGATGTCCATAATTTGATTTACCCCCAGGGAATTTACAGTTGTCAATCAATTCCTAGAAATTATTGAGGGTAATATGTGGCATATAAGCCAACACTCATCCCTCTAGAGACCACGTTTGTCATCACAGGTTTTTTTCCACAGAGCCCAGCCACAGCCTCAGAATCTTGCACAACAATACTCAAGATACAATCTATTGGTTGCTCTGGGTTGACACAAGCACCCTATTTTCCATATCTGCTCTAAGGTATGAATTTAACTGTATCGAAGTATTTGTACTTCTAGCCTATGTCTCCTTAGCTACTCATAATCAAATGCTCCATTACTATCTCTCACTCCCCTCGCCCCCTTATCTCAAGATGTTTTTTTTTTTATCAGCTTCTTCTGACCAACTGCAGTTGAAAACCTATTATCCATACAGAGACTTCCTAGATATTCTATTCAAAGAAATCCAGTATCCTGGATTTGTTATAACTGAAGCCCAAGTTTGTGAAAATTGGCCTTTTAATGTTATACTCAAACGTGTGCATCCGCATCAACCAAATGGAGATGACAGCATGGATCCAATGGATAAGTGCATATAAATGTATGAAAAACATGAGTATCTAACACATGCTTTCAAAAACAGATGGGCCAAACATTGAATCACAATGTTGCATTTATGAAACTACTGTAATGTTGCATGCCAACATGGAGCATTCTGTGCAAGTACAGTGAAGTCTTTGGATTATTTGACTGCTTACCTGTACAGTCCCAGCGCCGGTGCAATGGTAGACTGTTGAAGTAACATACACGAAAATAATAAGCATGATAGATCCTAAAAAAAAAGGAACAAAGACAGCACTTATGTGAATCAAAACTTAAAATACTTACAAAAATAGTAATAAAATATGTGGAGCCCATAATAAGCATGTCTTTCAAATTTTATTGAGGCCATAAAAGAACAAAAGAAATGGAAAGACATTCCATGTTTGTTGATACAAATATTGTCCTAAAGATGTTATCTCTTCTAATATTAGTTTGTGATCTTAATGTAATTCTGAACAAACTACCAAAGGACTTTTTCTTCAGTGAGGGTAAGTAATTTGTCGAAATATTTCTCAAGTTAAGCTGGAAGAATAAATTGATGTGACTAAGAAAAATTTGAAAAGAGTAATTAATATAACATTTAATTATAAAAAAGAAATTGCTTCTGTTATTATTTAGTAACCTTTAAAAATAGATTACTTCTCTCTGTTAGGTTACTATTACTAAGTGATCTATAGGTTACTTCTTTTTATTACATTGAAGTAATAACAATGGTTACTGAGGGACAATTATTTGACATGTTTTGGAATAAACATTTTACATGTTTAAGTCCCACACAATCCTATATTAAAGACAATACTATGCTTGTTTTACAAATGGCCAGGTTAACTTATTGGCCAGAGTTTACATGTGGAGGTAGACCAGCCTATTGGATAGATGCATAGGTTCTGGAGTCAAGGAGCTCTGTGTTCCAATCCCAAATGCATCCCTTGCTAGTTTTGGGACTTTGAGCTTGTGATTTAAGTTGTTGAAGATTCAATTTCTTATCTGCAATCTGAGAATAATAGCTATCTTATGAGCCCAACATACTCGCAAAACAGTGTAAATATGCTTAACAGAGTCCCCATCACATATTGATGCTCAAAAAATGCAAACTTAAAAATGCTAAAAAACTATACCATGACGGACAAATATTAAAAGGTGATAACAATAGCTAACATATGTAATTAGCATTCATGATGTTCTGGGTACTGTTTATAGTGTTTCCCATGTATAAATTCATGTCAATTATCCTAACAACATTAGAGGTGGTCACTGCTATTGCCCAGTTTTACACATTATGAAACAGAGGCACAGAGAGATTGAGTAATTTGCTAAGATCATTCAACTGAACTGAGGCAGAGCTGGTATTAAGCACAACCTACAGCACTTTCTCACATACAGTCACACTGATAGGAAACATAGAAGGACAGGGATGGAGTGGGAAAACCTGAATACAGGCTATGGTTAGGATACCATTAAATAGCTTACACTTGAGCAATGCAGACTTAGGCAAGAACAAAAACAAAGGAGTTAAAGGGAGGAAACTAGTATGGCACTGGTACTTCAGAGAGAAAAAAATAATAACAAGATTTAAAAAGCAACCAGATGGAGATGAAAGAAGAGTCCAATTTCCAAGTCTGAGAAATGGAAGAGAGATGATGATGTACTTGGTCAAGATAGGGAAGTAAAAGAAACAAACAGCCTTAAAAGAGCCTTTCCCAGGTTGGCCAAACTGGACTCTCTACAAAAAGTCACAGCAATGTTTTCCTTAACATTTACTATGGGCCATGGACAGTTTAACAGCAATAAATCCCTTCAATTAACATTTGACAAAAAAGGGAAATTTCACATAAAGACAAGTTGATAAATATGGACAATAAAACAATATATTATGGGGAATTCTTGGTTTGGCTTATTCAAGCCAAAGTCTTATTTTGCAATAATCTCCATGCAGACAAGTTTTTAAGTCTTTGGGGAAATTAGGGAAAATCCAAATATGATTGCTTAAAATTTTGAAGTACCAATTCTCAAGAAATAACTCTCAGAGTTTTGTCAAACCTAGGCTATTTAAGAGACTTTAAAATTCTCAAAAATCCAGAATTCTTTTATTAATTAACACACCCTATAAAAAGTCTGGGAATATTATAGGATGACAGCATTCCCAGGTATGTTATATTAACTAGGAAGTATAGGCATTGTTATCAAAGTCAACCTTAAAAGCCCAAATCACCTATTTTCCAATCCTTCTCACCTCAGCTCCTACTTCTAGGTGAACACATGGGTACACATTGACTAATTCTCCACAAGATAGGGGAATAAGTTATCTAAAATGTGTCATTGGCATATGCTTTTTTATTCTGATGGGGAAAATGATTTCTCCTTCCTTCTCATGGAATCTTTCCTCAGCATTAGCATGGTGGCCTTAGAGTCCCAACTCTAAGTTCTCCAAGAAGAGATCATGATTTATAAAGACATTCCAATATTCCAGGAGGAAGAGGCAGTGTTGATTACCAACTACCAGCTGGTGCTTAAGGGAAGAAAAAAAAAAAAATCACAACACAATAAAACTCAAAATCAAGTGTATTCCCTTCACTACCACCATCATCAAGTCACTGCCCCACAGAGCCATCAGGCTATCTCGAGAATTCTCTAGCTCTTTTCACCTGCAAAATTGTCTTTAAGAGACAACACTGGGGAAAAATCTCATAGTATGAGAACAAATGACCTATCGTACTCAATTTCTGAGCTCTGGTTTATCCAACCAAGTCAACTAAACTCTTCAAGCTTCAGTTACTTCATCTATAAAACAGAGGGCCAAGTGGAGAGGCCCTAAAAACTAAGCACAACGGTAATGTGGTTATTTGACTGCTGTTCCACCTCAGTGTAGATTAAAATGTTCTCAGTGGGAGGAGAACCCAGAAGGAAAGCTCTGTCTGGTCCCTCTGAAGTGGACCCCAGACCTCATGATCTTTTCTCTTGGAGTGATTCACCCTCAGCCTAAGTTGTAATAAAAACTGTAGTCACTGTAGCTCATCTCTACGTTGCTGCTGTAACATTTCTGAAAGACTTTAAGATTCTGAATTTTTTCTTTCCTCTCCTCTCCTCTCCTCTCCTCTCCTCTCCTCTCCTCTCCTCTCCTCTCCTCTCCTCTCCTCTCCTCTCCTCTCCTCTCCTCTCCTCTCCTCTCCTCTCCTCTCCTCTCCTCTCCTCTCCTCTCCTCTCCTCTCCTCTCCTCTCTTTTCCTCTCCTCTTCTTCCTTTCCTTTCCTTACCCTTCCCTTCCCCTTCTCTCTCTTTCTTTCTAACCCCTCCTTCATTCCCTCTCTCTCTCTTTCTTGAACATCCTGTATG
This sequence comes from Miniopterus natalensis, assembly GCF_054644295.1. Taxonomy (NCBI): domain Eukaryota; kingdom Metazoa; phylum Chordata; class Mammalia; order Chiroptera; family Miniopteridae; genus Miniopterus; species Miniopterus natalensis. The sequence goes on along the minus strand of NC_142096.1, from coordinate 16,207,689 downwards.
AACAGTGTCAAATAGTAGCCACTAATGACACCGTAATACATAAACTGGACATGGAAGTAGCATACATGGAAACAGGGTCTATGACTGGTTAGCTCCTCCAAGCACAGTGTAAAGTCATCCTACCATAACAGAGCTGATGTTCAAGTATGCAGATTTGAAGGGGACTCTCACTAAAATGTATGCATTCACAGATGCGTAGAGACTGGGAGGGATTCCTACACTTTAATTATTCTAACCTCATATGAAAACATTGGAATCCCTGAGAGATGCTTACTCAGCCTCTCTTTGAGCACTTCCAGTGATATGGCACTTATTCCCTCACCAAACAGTACATTCCGCATCTTCAGCACCATATAATACATAACATATGACACCTCTTTTCTTCAAGGGATACAGGAAAATCCCTTTGAAAAGATCCAACATGCCCTTGGCAGGACATTGTGTAATGCCTCCCCAAGCGATTAATTTGGGAGGTCATTTAATAATCCTGATAATTAAAGACACATAGTTTAAAATGATAAATATCTTATATTGGCACAATAAATATTTCAAGTATAACAAGCATTTTAAGAGATAATTTCCTTTGAGGTTATGCATCAGTTCAGGTTTGAAGTTTGTTGTATGAAGAGAGAGAAGGCAGATGGGATTAAAATGTTTTGTTTAAATTGTACTGATTGAAAAAGAGTGCATTTAAAATACGTACATATGGTGAGCTCCTAGGAAAAGAAGAAAATTAAATATACTTATCTACTCTTGCTCTCTTCCAAAACCCCATAAAATGACAGTAAAAGGTTTTTAACATACAGATCCACAGCAATGAGGAGAAGTAGAAGAGAAATGATAAAATACCGGAAGCTGGAAAATAGATGGATTAGCAGCAAATGCCTTAGTGAATCCAAGAAAACGAAATATTAATATAGAACTGAGAGAAGCCGCAGGACAGCTTGAATTGGCCTGAATTCCATAAAGACTAGGAACTAACAGTTCTGAAAGTGGGGCTGCAGAGGTAGGTATAACAAGAAGGTTGATAGAAAGTCAGTTGAAGAACAGATATCCAAATTTCAGTCCTAATTGCCAACAGCTAGGACTGGCCAGACACTGGAGGTTTATTCTCAGGAAAAGAGAGAGTCTTTCCTTGAGGAGCATGGGGTACATTTGTGAGCAGAGATATCATTCCCCAAGGTAGGAGATTAAATTAAGTGACACCCACCAAACAAGTCTCAGGGGAATCCAGAGATCCACCCGATAAACAATAGCTTTTCTAACCTTGGAGTCAACCCTATGAGCCTGAGATTTGGGTCAGAGACACCTCCCTGGAGTGATCAGTTTAGGGATAAAGAATTACTCAGGGACAAAGACCACTACAGTCAAAGCAGGCCCAACATAGGAAGGAGATGAGGGACAGTGCAGGTGCGGAGAGCTGTAACTCGGACTGGGCGACAACCAGTTCCGACTGAGGCAGGGAGGATACTCCAGGAGAAATTGCACCAGGGGTGGAAATTGGCGGAACACCCAGAGTTTCATCTGAGTTTGCTTTGTGCTGAGTACATAGAAAAGAAACACAAAAACAAACGAAGAACTTCAGGAAAATAAAACTGTGATCAAGGAGGAGAAAACATTGCCGTGGAATATAATGCACAAAATTATGCCTAATTTCTCACTTCCTAAATTTGTGTACATATGATGGAACACACAGAGGATATGAAACCTAAACCCAGTGTGAATATTATTTTCATGTCCAAACATGGAAACATTAACTATTGAATTGACTAAAATAAAACATAAGTATATTGAGAGGCAGGTAGATGAAAAGGCAGAAAAAGTGCATGTATAAGAAACACAGAGAAAGGAAATAAAGCTAAATTCTCATTTTCCATGGTAAGAAAGCAGTTGATCATTTCTAAAACTAAAATATAAAAAAGTAACATAAGCAAATTAATTAGAGATACAAAGGTAAATACAAAAGAAACAGTCAAATTACTTGAAGTGGGGAGAGGGGCAGAAAGGGGATATCAATGTCCTTTTCTATGGGTACCCTTTTTCAGGACCAATTTGACTTTTTAAACTGTACATATAAATGAGATATTAAAACAATAAAAGTTAATGGGTTCCACAAAGCTTCAGGGCATCTGTGAACAGCCAAAAAACCAAAAAGGAAAGTGCTTCCCCCAGACCAAAACTTGGAACCAATTCAATCAATTGCATTCTAGCTCGGCTGGCAGAGCTCATTCTCACCAAGCTGTCAACGGACAACCAGACATCTGGGTCCCAAACATTGAATCCATGTTTCACCTCCTTCCTACCTGCTCTGTCAAATATTTAGAGGCTATAAATGCACTTTGCTGTGGGTTGAATTTGATTGCCTGTTTTTATTTCTAGCACATGTAGGCAGAAACCAGGATTTAACCCAAAGAAGAAATGTGTCTCAATATTTTGCTTTGGAAATCCCTAAAATACTCTAGAGGCTATGGTTATGTCAGAGTCAAGCCAAATGCTGACAGAGGGAATTAAATTAAGGCTACTGATGTCCATCCAAATAAACTAAGTAGCCCCAGAGACCAGCTATCAATCTATGTCTTCAAAATGTCATGGAATTCTGTCTCTCAAACATACACACACACAAACACACACACAGGTAGCTGAGATTGACTACAGATTTTTTTTCTTAATAAAATTTAGCTAGCTTTTGTCTGATCTCACTGACTCTATGGCTCCTAATCAAAAGGAAACAGTATGAAGTTTCCTCAAAAATATAAAAATAGAACTACCATATGAACCAGCAACCCCACTTCTGGACATGTATTCAAAGGAAAAAAATCACTATCTTGAAGAGATACCTGCAGTCCCCCATTCCATTGATAGATGAGGGAATTCTAAAAATGTAAAATATACACATATTATTCAGACTTAAAAAAGAAGGAAATTCTGCCAGTAGCAACAATATGGAAGAAACTGGTAGACAATATGCTAAGTAAAATAAGCTAGACAAAGACAAGTACTATATGGCATTGCTTACATGTGAAATTAAAAAAAAAAAAAAAAAGTCAAACTCACAGAAACAGAGTAGAAAGGTGGTTGCTGGGGGTTGGGTGGTAGTGGAAATGAGGAGAGGGTGGTCAAAGGATACAAACTTCTAGTTATAAGGTGAATGCGTTCTGAGAATTCAATGTACAATTTAGTGACTATAGGTGATAACACTACATTGTATTACTTGAAAGTTGCTAAGAGAGTAAATTTTAAACATCCCCATCAACTCCCTCAAAAAAAGGTAACTATTTGCATTGATAGATGTGTTAACTGGATTGTGGGAATCATTTCACAATGTGCATATATCAAATCATCACTTTGTATACTTTAAAAATACACAATTTTGTTGTCCAGTTATATCTCAATACAGTTGGGTGGCAGGGGGGAATCGTCACCAATTCCTTCCCTCCCAGGCTCACACAGAGTTCCAGGTCCATATGCCTGGATTTACAGGCAAATAATATCAATCATAACCGAGCTTATAAGGAAATGTGACTGACTTCAGCAGAGTAGCCAACTAAGAAATAATAACGAAGGCTGACAAAGCTTGTTCGTAGGCCTCTCTAAGATTGCTTCCTGTCTCTTGAATTCTCCTATTTTGGGTCTCAGGATCAGGTAACTTAGAGGAAGCTAAGTCCTTCCTGGAGGCATTTCTCCTTGGCTTTGAACAGATATTAAATAGAGTCCCTAGGATCCCATCTTCTACTGAATCACCATAATAAGCCTGAGTGTTATAGATACAAATGATTCTACAAAAGCATCTGTATGCAAAATGATTCACTCATCTTCTGCCAATACTGGCTCACTAAGTTTCAATTTGAGCAAAGCAGGAGTCCCAGACCACTGCCAAATGTTCCCTGTGCGTTTCTCCACAGCAGAGAGCATTTGGTGTGAGAGTGTAGCTATGGTTCTGAGACCATCCTATTTTCAACCTGCAGTGCCTCCCAGGACTAGGCAGAATTTTCATGTTTGGTTCTATGTATGGATGATCTTTCTTTTTTCTTTTTTAAAATATATCTAAATTGTTTCAGAGAGAGGAAGGGAGAGGGAGAGAGAGAGATGGAAACATCAATGATGAGTCATTGATCGGCTGCCTCCTGCACGCCCCCGACTGGGGATCCAGCCTGCAACCCGGGCATGTGCCCTGACCGGGAATTGAACCACAATCTCCTGGATCCTAAGTTGATGCTCAACCTCTAAGCCACACCCAGCTGGGCTGGATGATCATTTTAAAGTAAGGCCTGAAGACTTATTTTAATGTTTGCCTCTCTACTTTCAGTCCCTGGCTTACCGGGAATATAGGAGTTTCAGCTATTAGCATGGGTCCAGAAGTTCCCCATCAGATGAGTTACACCCTAACCAAGCAGAACCCATCATTAACCACTTAATTTCATATCATTTTTAAATTTAGATTTAAAATGTATTATAAAATAAGGACACATATATACAACGTGTATATCCAAATTCAATGATTAGAAAATGGTCTCTTAAGCCAATAGAACTGAGTTCATATCTTTGTTCTTCACCTCCTAGCTGTATAACATTGGTTAAACTTTAGTTTCCTCATTTAAAATAAAGTTGAGATGAAATTAAAGGCAGTATCTAGAACCATAAACACTCAAGAGATACGAGCTATTATAATTACATTATTTTTACTATTAATAAATGTCTATGTAGTTTCCACTTGGAGTAACTCATTTTTCAAATGACACTGTATGTCTTAAAAATGTTTGACATTGCTTGTTGATCAATCCCTTCTGAATGATTTTTATAAGGCTTGTGAAAATCACACTGAATAGGCAATTGCTATAGAAGCATGACTCCTATATTTTCCCCTTCCCTAATGGAACTGCCCTGTCTGTCTTTACATGTAGCCCACAAAAATGGGACAAAAATATTTTTGTTCATGGGTCTCAAAGAGATTCACATCAAAAACCCAAGGTACAGATTATCACAATATACAGATTAGGCCAGGTGATTGGATACAAACTTGGGTATTCCTTACAGACAAGGTCAGTGTTTTTTAAGTAAGGCTTGGAACAACGATTTGAGATGATGAAGGAAGATTGAAATAGTATATTATTACTGCCAATTATTTACTGTCCTTTCTATAAGAACACTATATTTTCCTACCCAGATGGTATAAGGCTTAATAAGTACACTATATATATATTTTTTTGACCAATGAAATTAGCAGTGATGTGTGCCAAATCCAAGCAAAAGCTTCTAGAGAGACTATATAATTCTGTTTTTATTCTCTCTCTCTCCCTCTCCTCTCTTCCATGGAAACAGGGTGTCCAAAGTACTAGCAGCCCTTTAGTCTGGACTAAACAATGGAGAAAACGTGTCAAGTATAATCAGTCATCTCAAAGTGAACAGTAATAGAATTACAGATGACCCACAAAGATTATGTAACATGAGTAAGAAAGAAAACTTGGTCATTTTAAGACCCTGAAATTTGAGGGGGTCATTTTTTATCACAGCCTAACCTAACAAAATTTGACTAGTACTATATAGGAGAGATGTTGCATTTAATAAGATATGCATAAAGAAGCCACTTAGATTTTTCCAAAAGTAAAAGAGAGCATTGCCTAGCAATGATAAATTCTGGTGTGTGTAATATGTATATTTCACTTGTGAATTACAGATATATAACAATATTGTGCTTATGGACCACTAATAGGTAATAGTATTATGTATTTTGAATGGCCTCCCCATGTTTTAATCATTTCCTACATTCTACCTCTTCTGGGGTAGAATTCAGAAAAACATCCTTCCAATCAGATACAACCGTATGAGACTTGAATGAAATGAAGCAATTATCTACAGAAGAGTCATTCAGGGAAACTGCTCTTTAGCAAACTTGGAGCAGAAATACTGAGTTCTTCAGAAAAGGCAGCTGGTGGGATGTCTTGCATTCTGCCTTGGGTGAAAGGGGCTGGGTAGCAGGGACCTTGAGAAGACCCAGCCACAGGGCTCTGCGCTATGCCTGGTTTCATCGTTTCAGAGCCCACATCTCTGTAACCTTCTCAAAAATTACTTACTTAAAAAATTACTTCTTAAAAAATTAAACTAGCCAGAGATAACTTTGTTATTTGCAAGTACATATCCCAACCAACACATATGTGAGCAGAAAAATACTGTGTCATGCTATAATTTGTACATGAGGAGAGAATGATCCATATTCCAGTGTAAACCAAGGTCTCCTGGAACATGACACCCTCCACACCATCACAGGTGGAGATTTAAGGAAAGGAGCTCCTTCTCAGAACTGGATAGCCTAAACTTTTTACTATTTCTGGAAAACATGGCTTTACATCACATATTTATACTCCATTGGTTCACAGACTTCTCTTCTCACTTTCATTTACCCTCCATAATTAAAACCCTCATCACCTCTTCCAAGGACTAACACCACGGTTTTCTTGCCTCTAGTTCACACAATCTAATTTAACTTGCAGGTTGCTGCCAGGGCAAATGCTTTTTCTTCAGTGCTCGGGAACCATCCATGGACTACAAGAAAAACCCATCACAGTGTGGCCCCAATCTGCCTTGCTAGCCTCAGCCCCAACTAAGCCCTCTCCTGCTTCCTGCACTTCAGCCACCTGTGACTTCTGAAAAATGTCCTCAGGAACTTCTTGCATCTGAAAACTTTAGTTCAACCCACCACCGGAAATGTTTTCCACCTGGTCAATGTCTTCCACACCTGTGTATACACAAAACTGGAGAGAATAAAAAAGAAACTCTACCATCCTTCAAAAGAAATTCAAATACTACCCTGTTATCCCTTTGGGGAAATTCATCACTCTCAGATCACTGTGTACTTTCCGTTCTAGTGTATTGTTTTATTGTTTGCAGATCTCCAACACACATTACATTGTGAAGTCTTATAGAGTAGCAGTCATGATTGAATCATCTCTGTAAATCCAGAGCAGGGTTAATATCTCTGTCTCTAATTAGTATACGAAGAGGGTGTACAGATAGAAAAAGAGAAACAGCTCTGTATAGAGTAGAACAGAAGACAGAAAACAGGGTTTGCATTTCTTCAAAGTTTAAATTTCTCTGCCTGGGCCACAACCTCAGCAACAAATTTTGTTCCCACATGGCAGGGAACTCTATAGAAAATGATGAATGAAAAAAGTTCTCAGGAAAGATCAGATTACCAAGATGCCTGGAGGGGAGAAAGACTCAATTTTGATGTGCATGTTTAGACTGCAGACCATTAAATGGCCTTGGATGTTTGGAAACAGGAAAGGAGTGAAATCCAGCTTCCTTTTTAAATGTGGCTCCATCGATGTTTGATTATGTATTTAACTATTGGCATCATTTTAAAATAATAAATTATTCTACACAATGTCACCTCACAGGGGCTATCCAGCAAGAATGTGCTGGATAGAGGTGATGTAAGGAAGAGTTGATGTAATGAGCGCTAGTTGCTCGGGGAATAGGGGTCATGTGAGGACAGTCATGAGTCCAGATGGAATCAAGTGGATGTTAGGGTGACTCCATACTTGACGTCTTTGTCCCAGGTGATAGAATTCCCTGCTCTCTTAAAAAAAAATCAATTTGTTTGAAACTTAAAATTCAATCATAAATCATATATTTGATTTAAACATTATTTAACTCCAGTGATGAGCAAAGGGTGTAGAACACAATGGGGGCTTAATAAAAAATTTGTTGAATTGTATTGAATTGCAAATATCTCTTCTTCCTCCCATTGAACCACAAAAGAAAAAAATATATATATATCTATACACACACACACACACACACACACATACCTGGGGCTGCTCTGGTTATTCTATGAATATAATCATCTTGAACTCTCTCCATATATCCCACATTAAACTTTACATTTTTATGATGCCAAAAATATTTATTTTAGTTAATCAGTCAATCATCTGGCTTGACTCAAAGTATTGATAAAATTGACAGTATTTTATTGACATATAGACATGGTCCGTGTTCCCTTTTGTTAACCTTATCACTTTTTAAAATTTCTTCAACTTTGGGCTTCCTAGTCAAGGACAAATATATATCCTTAATATGTCTTAAACTCTGTCCTTTCCAAGTCAATCAGCTTACAAGTTCTTGATTTCTGTAGTGATGAAACATAAGGATTAGACCACTCATAATTTAAACTGAAAAGCCAACTATCTAGAACCAAGAACAAGTTGAAGAAACCTTCAGAGTCTTATAATGCAAGCCATTATTCCTTATATTAAAATTAAATGCAATGGAGAAGAAGCAATGAGTTCTTAGACTCCCACAAGGGGAAATGGAATATTAATTGGTGTGTCTCAATCTGAAATAAAGTAATATTCACCCGGGGCAATACAATTTTTGTGAACTTCATTTGTAATTCATTAACTTAGCCAAATAAAATGTAGCATAAGGGAACATTCAAATAAGAAGGTTATATGCTTTTGGAACATAAAAGGAGATATTGAAAGAGTCATGATTAATATAGTAAATCATTGAAAAGAAAGTAATTTAATGAAACAGCTGTTCCATCTTTTTTGCCTATTTGGATATAAATATTAAAATGTATCCTCCTGCAAAACAGAATAATTCTTGCTTTCCTTAGAGTAAAACAGAATCTTTCTATGTTTGTAGCTATACAAACATAACAAGTAGCAATTCATGTGTCCCACTCTGCATTTTTAGATCTTGAGATCATCATGGAAAGTTTCTTCCCTTAGCAGTGCTATAAAAAATAGGCCCAGATATAACGGAAATGGAAAAAACCCTCTAACTACCTTTCATAAATATTTATAAATATTAATTTTTCCAGTCTGCATAAATTAGGATTCTACATTAGTGAGTAGTGTTGTGACTATCCATGTGACCCAAAAAAAAAAAAAAGTGATTTGATGGAAACAACCACCAACAAGTTGAAAAAAACTAGGCTTGTTGTCCTCCAATCCTCACCTGTTTGCTAAAAACCTTCATTGAATTTTGTTGATAATTACTAAGCAACATAGTGTTTAGGAAAGGTATCCATCACTGTGCTTGATACTATATACCTTCACATTGAATAATTTTAAAAAGATGAATCTGTTGGAAAGACCTGAATCACTGAATCTTGAGTCAAAGGCTAATTCTGATGATTTTTATAAATTAACTTAGACACCAAATCTCTCTTCAGTATAACAAATTACAATGCCTTTTTATTTAAGAGGTGGTGGTCAGAGGAATGGGAGAAAGGAAATTAACTTTTGTGCTAGATACTGTGCTTGGTGCTTCTCATATATTATCTGTCTATTCCTTACAAGGTTGACATTAGTAGCCCAAAATTATAGATGAGGAATCCGAGAAAAGATTACTAACATATAAAATACTTCATAGGTAACATAACAATAATATCATCAAGGTTTCAATGGAGACAAAATAAACAGACACAGAATTCCAAAGTGCTAGACCAAAATGGAGTTTCAGGATAAGTGTTCTGGACTCGTTTCTTAAACTGCAGCCCCAGCCAATAACAGCTGTTCCAAATTGAGTATACAAAAGGTCAAGAGAGTGGAGAGAAAGAAGATTTAAATAGAGTTGCTGCCATCTCTGAATCACATGGGGCCACCATTTCCCCTTTGGCCTAGCAAGAGAACCCTTGCCAGGTCTCCTTTTAGAGCTTCAGATGAGTTTGATAGGCAGGATTGGTGAGCGGGTAGGATCCACAGCCAGCTAACCTTTGTTCAGGTGCATCTGGAAAGAAATCGTACTTCCATTTGAGAGGCAGAACAAAAAGTTGTGAATGCTTCCCATGGACCAGTTTTGTGGCCTTGAAGGAGAGAAAACTAGCCTAGAGCCTTTTCTAAGTTCAGCCTGAAAGGATCTTTTAGAAGGAATATTGGATTTGCAAACATGAAGTACCTGTGCAGATGTTCTCGGGAGAACCGAGAACTGAAAAGAAGCAGCACCAAGAAAAGGGCATTGCCCTCAGGATGGAGGAGCTGCAGCCAGGAGCCTTCGTAAGGAGTGACACTTGATGAGCCCACAAAGGCAGAAAGAGAGAGAGAGAGAGAGAGAGAGAGAGAGAGAACGTCATACATCTATAAGGCCATAGAGGGCAAAGTCATATCCTGACTGTGTCGATTCAAAAATTAATTTTGTTCCCTTTCCCCCCTCTTATCTCCATATATTTCTCATATATTCCTTAGTTAGATGGGCAGGAGTAGGAGCTAATTAGTGGATGAAGGTAGAAAAGAGCACGTGACAACACCCTAAGACCCAATTCAAGCGACCAGACACAGTGGGCTCCAGGTGGGAGGAGGAGGAAAATTAACATCAAGTCAAGCTTCATATTTTAATTATTTTCTAGGTTTAAAATAGCATCTTTATAAATTGAACTGTGTTTACAATTTCAAGTCACAGGAGGATATGCAGGTGACTTGTAAGATGTGAATTTTGTCTTTCCCTCACTCTAGATTCTAGATTCTGGATTCTGATGTCTTTCTTCTCTGTTTCCCACAATGCTAATAACACATGGACTGATAGAAACCCTAGCCACAAATACCAAGATGTCCTGGAGAACCTGGGGCCACCTAAACAAACCTTAATACATCCTGGCCCCCATCAACTGCCAATGACTTGATGTAGTGTGGAGAGATGTGGAGGGGCTGAAGAATAAAGCCCTTAGTGCCTAAGGGAAGCAGGGGGGCAATGCAAGATAAAGGAGCATGAGGAGGAAAAACGTTTCCCAAGAACCAGGAAAGGGAATAAAATAACATGTCATCACCAGCCAAGCACAAAAATGCCCCATGCTGGAGCCAGCCCAAGATGCCTCTCTGCTGAGAGGAAAGAAGAAACCGTGAGATGCCCAAGTGCATGGAAAACGTTTTCGTAGCTAAATTGCTTAGGTATTGACATATATTTGAAAATATATATCCTCATATACGTTCTCTTACCTCACTGAAGTCTATTACTTTGATATTTCTCCAAACCAGCAGGCTACAGGGACACCTGGAGTAACTTGAGAGCCCTCGTGTGTGTGTGTGTGTGTGTGTGTACTATGTGCATCATGCAGGGTAGAAATTTGATATTTGTTGAATGAACGAATGAACTTAAATCTGTCAATGACCGTAATAACATCACCTTTCATTACAATATAAAGATAACCTCCGGATTTATGTTTGAGTGTTTGCTGTTGTTTTGTTGTTGCTTTATTGTGCTTGTTCTTGTTTTTCATAGCTTAAAAGACAAAAGCACAAACTTAACCTGGCCTTAAAATCCTCAGGCTTGAAACGAAAGAAGCCAATACAATGCCATCAATCGCCTGGGAAATAAGGAAAGAGTTGCACTTGGGAAAATAAACTGCCAGAATCCCAATCAAACTTTCCCTACAAACAGTAGGTAGTGGGAAGACGAGAGTAACTGAAGGTATGGGGGCTATGAGAATACCCCTCTCAGACCCCTGACAGAGGGGAGCTAAGCTCAGAAACCCCTCAGAGGCCTCTCACAGCTTTTCCCAGCCTTGGCTGACTGCAGGGAAACCAAAGAAGACCCTTTACGGGAAGTAGTGGAACTTGGGGGCAGGCAAATTTCTAAGACTTCCCATCAGCATCGCTGAGCTTTCTTACAGTGACATTTTGTCTTAGGCTCTTCCTAGTCTAACCAACCTTCCTTCCTTCCCTCCTTCCTTCAAAGTGTCAGATCGGTGTTGTGATCACTTTCTCAACTTCCCGAAGCTCCCCTTCCCTTTCCTCTCACTGGGCTCTCGCTAATCCAACTTGAATTAACAACTGCAGCTCTGAGGAGCCAAAGCAATATGTGGGAGTGTGTGTCCAGGCTACCGTCCAGTGGTCCAGCGGAAGCTCACGATCTCCCTGCAAGACCCAGTTTTGCTAAATATTTCCGGAGGAACTGAAAATCCATGTCTTTTATGTCAAATTTAAGATTTCTAAATATTGATTCAAAACTTTCTTTAAAAAATCACATTCAAGCAAAATAATACATCTACCATCTAGATTGACCCACAGTCGGCCAGTTTATAGCCTCCCCTTCATAGTATTAATTATTTGTGAATATAATTTTGAACCACTTCTACTAGGACTTGCTTTCTTTTCCTTTTTGCTATTCCATTTTCCACATCAAAGATAGAGGACAACTGCAGTTCTTACGAAGCCTGGAGCTGAGGATGGATAGAGGCTTCTGGGTGCTTAGAGAACATTTGAGACGTGGAGATGGTTGGAGGGACCAGTTGCCTTGAAAGCAACAAAAACAGAGTCAACACCCATTTCTTTCCCTGAGTTCAAAGACAATGCTTAATGCTTCCACAGCCCTGCCTCCATCAGGGGCTGCTTCGGACCTGCCACTGAAATGTGCTTTCAATTGGCGTTTGAAATTTGAGAAGGCTGTGTAGTGCCCTGGCTATAAAGTCTCTCTTAGCCTGGAAAGCATGTCTTTAATGGCAGCCTAATATCCTTGGGACTGCTACTGTAAGCCCTCTCAGTAAATCACTACTGTGTATGGGTGTAAATTCTATCACAGTCCAGTTAGGCTTCATCAGTATGAGGAAGTCTGATTTATTTGGTTTTCAAACTCAAAGTTCCTGTCTTGTTAGAAACCAAATCTATATTTCATTTGCCCTCTGCACAATGTCAGTAATTGGAGGTCTCCAAATACACATTCATTTTCATTGTGCAGAGACAGTTACGGAATATAATTAAAAGGGATTCATTGACCACATTTGTGGTGAGATTTCTACGACAGACCTGAGTTAAGGAAATTTCCTTTAGCTCTCCAGGCTCTGAGACATCCTGGGGCTTCCCTTGTGTGCTACTCAGAAAGGATCGAGCCTTAGGGAATATGAACACAGGCCAGGTTATTTTAATCAGCAAGTGAGCCTCCCATTACCTGGCTCTCTCCTGCTTTATTTGCAGTGCTGTTGGACGTCATTTGAATTTGCAACTCTAAATTTCAGGAGGCCTAAAGTTTAAGTTTCGGTATCTTCATGGCAAATCCATTTCTGTCTAAGACCTTCCTAATTCCAACAATGATTCTGAGAAATTAAAGTAGCTCAAACTCAACCCAATACGTCTGGCTTAGCAAAGAAAATGAGGAAGACCAAAAAGAAGTGAAGGACAGGAGTAGTAAATGCACAGGCTTATGGTACAAGTTATTTTGAGATTATACATTGATTTCAACTGCTTTTAGCCTGTTTTACTACAAACAAACAAGAGTTGGCTGTTAAGTCTTTTTGTTGATTAAAGTAGGTAAGTGTATGATGAATCTTCAATTACTTAAGAACGAAGTTGACCCTGTTCTGAATATAGGGTGGACATAGTTCACATTTAGGAATTTAGTGTTATTCACTAAAATTACTGCCTTCAAGTCAGATACAAGATTCCATTTAAAAACAGGCATCAGTCTGGCAAAAAGGGGTCAGGGATTTTTCCTTATTATTTGTTTGTTTGAGTTTTTTCATTATTATTGAAACTTACAATACCACAAGCTTTGTTGTAATCTCTGAATTGATCCTATGTCCAAAAAACACAATCAGAAGGTGAAACACCTATCTTCAAGGATATTTTATCAGTTAATGGGGAAAGCCCTGGACTCTTTGTTTATCAATTCATTCAACAAACTTTTCTGAATTCTAAGTCATATGTGGCAGGCACTGTGCTTGGAAGAAACATGCATATAATTTGTAACTCTGGCCATCTTTCCCCCATTCTCTGGGCATGTCACTTTCAGTCTTGCCTCTCTGCAAGTTCTGTGTATATTGGTGACAATAAATAAATATCTAAAACAAAGATGTTTCCTACTGCCATGTGATCATCCTTCCATTGAATTATTGCAGATACAAAATTCTGCAACCAGGAGTCAAATCTATCTTCAAGTGCCTACATTGCTCCCTACTACTTCTGAATTATGCTGGTGGTATTTGAAATGTTTTATTTACATTGTCCCTAAAATGCAGAAAGTTTAGGTGGGTATCTCAATATTTTGAAACCAAGAATTTAAACAGGTACAATGTCTGTGATTTTTGGTATATTGCAAGTATTGAGGTTTTAAAATAATATGGTTATATCACACTTTCAAATGTATTCACTAAATAAAATAATATAGGCATTTGCTTTCATAATCAAAAAAATAGATGAACAAATGTACCTTAACAGTTAGGAAATTTATTGCATTTCTTTCTCCTTGAACCTTTTTTCTATTCCAATTCTCTTTCTCTCTCTCCCTCTCTCCCTCTCCCCTTTCCTCTCTCATACACACACACACACACAGAATCCTAGCATAATATATGTTTATATTTAAAAGATCACCTTGTCACATTTACCACACTCTACAACAAAAATGTTTATATAAACTTCAAAAGAAGATTTTAGCCTCTAAGTATTAAGACATTTCATAAGGATTCTGTCATAATTATAATTATTATTACTCCACAATTAAACAGAAGAACAAATATATTAAAATATTGAACCTCATCAAATAAAACATTAATTTTGGGGTGTTTATCTCATAAACAGATTATTTCCTTTTTGGAATTAACTCATGTGTCCATAGATGAGTATAACTTGTCACTAGAATGACACAGTTTTCAGGATCATGTCTATTTCAATTTTTCATTTTTACAGATGCAAACTGAGGAAAACTGTCTTACAATTTCTCTATTACAATAGCACCCATTTCTTTGAACTTTCTCCGAGTTATATGCCAACTTTCATACAGTGATCTATCATCTAAAATTATTTTTAATAGTCTCTCAACTGACAACTTAGTTATTTCCTCCTTCGGTTTTGTTGAAAGCCAAGAACTGAAACTACCTGACCTGTTAAGTGGTGTGTTATCCAGTAATGAAAGTCATTCACTTTCTCAGATTCTGGGAAATAGACCAAGAGGTTTACCAAGGCTTCTTAAATGACACTTGGTCTTTTACACAGCGGCACCATGTTTAAACCAATATCCTCAGAAAAGTTTGAGAAAATAAAATATTGCTATTTTCAATATACTTTGGACAATACTAATTTTTAACAAAATAATTTTGTCTTATCATGTGGCTTAAATATATTTTTCTCAAGACCTTGGCACTACAATTGAACCCATTCAGTTTATGGAAACTATCTACTACATAACCTAACTGGCAAAGTCAGCCTAACCAATTTATTAATCCCAGACTTACTTTCTGTAAAAAGAAAAAAGTTCACTTTAGTTATCAATTCAAATAAATTTATTACTTTGCAGCCATATGACCATCAGCTAACTTCTAAATTATATTTCTAAGATAAATACATACATAAACCATGGCACTTTGCCATGCTTTTCCTTTTTAATAACATTTTGCTTTATGGTCATGAAACTCTCCCTAAAGAACAATGAATTTTTGACAATAGCCAGACATAGAGTAGACTAACAGAAATTAGAAACTAACTAATGCCAAGGCATGGTGGGGCTATAACGTCCTTGAGTCCTGCTGATGTAAGTGAAAGACTAGTACAGCCATCCTGGATGAAAGCTGGCTCAACTTAGTCAAAGCACACAGACACTTACCCTGTGACTTGCAATTTTCACTATCAAATCTAAATCCCAAAGACTTTGTCACCTAAATGGGCACACATATGAGGATGATTATTGTAGAAGTAGGGAGTTAGAGGCTATCAGATTATCTGTCATTGGGCAAATAGATAAATATAATGTGGGAAAGGGTCACCATTCAATGCATACATCTTTTTAAAATATATATATTTTTATTGATTTCAGAGAGGAAAGGAGAGGGAGAGAGAGAGAAACATCAATGAGGAGTCATTAATGGGCCCCCTCCTGTACACCCCCTGCTGGGGATCGAGCCCAAAACTTGGGTATGTGCGCTGACCAGGAATCGAACCACTATCTCCTGGATCATAGGTCAATACTCAACTGCTGAGCCACTCTAGCCAAGCAATGCATACATCTTAATAATACTGTGCTGGTAAAAAATTTT
This sequence comes from Miniopterus natalensis, assembly GCF_054644295.1. Taxonomy (NCBI): domain Eukaryota; kingdom Metazoa; phylum Chordata; class Mammalia; order Chiroptera; family Miniopteridae; genus Miniopterus; species Miniopterus natalensis. The sequence continues at coordinate 16,191,731 of NC_142096.1, read as the reverse complement.
AATTATAAAAATAACGATAAGACAACAAAAATTCCAGTATTTAGTTTTTTTAAATAGCCTGTGATACAAGTAGACTGAAACACATAGAGCTAGCATTTCAATATTATAGTTCTTAGTGACTTAAAGTATATATGCTTCAATAAATTGTATAAGACCAGGGTGACGTGTGTGTGTGTGTGTGTGTGTGTGTGTGTGTGTTTGCTTAATTGCTTTCCCTTCATTCATCCAGCCCCCCTTACTCTCCTTCGACAGCTGTCAGTCTGTTCTGTGCATCCATGCCTCTGTTCCTATTTTGTTCATCACTTTATTTAGTGAGATCATATGGAATTTGTCTTTCTATGACTGGCTTATTTCACCGATAGCCAGAGGGAAAGGGGGGTGGAGGTGGAGGTGGGCCAAGGGTCAGGGATGGGATGGAGGGGACATTGCTTTGGGCAGTGGTCACACAATGCAGTGTGCAGATGACATTTCGTTGAGTTGTATATTTGAAATCTGTTTGTTTTTGTGGACCAATGTCACCTCAATAAATTCAATTAAAAATAAATAATTTTTTTTAAAAAACAAAATGGGAAAAGTATAAATATAACAATTTTTGAGTGAACTAGACTTTTATTCCCAATTATTCACTTCCTCCTTCACTGTCAAAGGATTACATCATTGCCCTTTATCATGTGACTTCATCTGGCCAATGGCATGACCTATGCCCTGGGGAAAACTATAAAAGTGTTGTGGGATAATTGTTCCCCTAAAAATTTATATGTGGAAGCCCTAACCCCTAGTACCTCAGAATGTGACTATATTAGGAGATTAGAACTTTAAAGAGGTGATTAAGTTAAAATGAGGCTGTTAAGACAGGCTCTAATTCAATCTGACTGATGTCTTTATAAGAAGAGGACATTTGAAGGCACAAAGAGAAACTCTTTGTGGATATGTGCTCACAGAGAGGAGACAGTGTGAAAACACAGTGAGAAGGTGGTTGTCTGCAAGAAAAGGAAAGAGACCTCAGAAGATACCAACCCACCAACACCTTGATCTTGAACTGTAGTGTTCAGGATTATAAGGACAAGACCAAGAAGCTACACATCCCACATCACAGCTACTCCTTCAGCCTGGCTCCCAGAACTGAAAGTTAGGTGAAGCCAAAGCTACATCCCTTGAACTTATCATTGCCAGCATGTACCATGAGATAAATGCTCATTGTTGCAAACCACACACACACACACACACACACACACACACACAGCAGAAGTGTGTGGAATATACTTTTTGGCTGAGTATCAAAGGCCAAAGAGTTAAAATCAATATTGGACTTCAGCCTAATAGAGCTGAATCACCATTGTGGGCAGGAAACTCTGGAACCCAGAAATTAATCTGAAATTTTATTTAAATTAATCATTGTCATTATTATTATTATTTGATCATTTAAAATCGTAGGGGTGGCCAAATTTTATGGATGTGACACAGTACAGGAACAATGATTTCTCAGCCTTGTCATCTGCCTGGTTGCACACATGGTTACTGAATTGCACTTTGACAAAACAAAATAGAAGTTTACTTTCAGTTGGTAGGGGAGCAATTTGGCTGCCTTTGGCTGCCTTTGGCTGACTGCAATACAGAGTACTGCTAATGGTAAGTCACCACAAAGTTATTAAGCTTTTTTTCCTCTCCCTCATAACCAAAATAAAGCCTCCATAGACTCAAACAATAAGAATTTTCTTCTAAAAGCATTCTTGTAAAGCCTGTTGTTTTGAGTTGAATGAACAAAACACATTTAATATGTGTTTTTTTCTAACCCTTTTGCTCTAACTCTTCTAGGTTTTACCTTTACAATAATGAATATACATTTATATTTCAACGGACTTTTAGAATTTTAAGAAATAAAGAACTTTTTCTTCCTGTCCTTGAAGTTTTTATTATGTCTGGAATAAAGATATCTATGTAGATATCTATATATTCTGGATGTCTTAGAATTAAGTTTGAGATCTTTCCAACTCTTGAAATTTTGAGATAGCTAAGTTGATATTCTATTGTTATTTGTGAATAATTTCCAAATATTTTTTCATTAAAAAAATCCATACATGAAGTGAAATAACTAAAAATTAAATGTTCTCAGCAGTTATGTGTTTAACATTAAGGACACTAATATATTTGGTAATTTTTTAAAGTTTGGATTAAGTTATATTACTTAGATTTGCATTATTTAAATTTTACATATATCTTTGACTCAAAAATATGTTTTTTTAAAAGTTATCCAGCCAAAATACTCTCAATGTTCATATTAAATGCCAATTTTTCTATTTTAAAAAAATTACTTTAAAGTTCTTAAAATTACTTTTTAACATAAGATTAACATATTTCAAAATTATTATGGTTTATTCACAGCATTCTAGTTTTAATAATGAATATATATTTATATTTCAGTAGACTTAAATTTTCAACACATAGAGCACTTAAGATTTTTTTCACTACAAGTTATATCTAGCTTGACTAATTCTTATTTGACATTGAAACATTATATACTTAGATATTAATATTCAGGATATTCAGATATTGACAATAAGTTCAGACATCAGTGTTGGTACCACACCCAATACCATAAACACTCACACTCCAGGGAAAGCCAACTGGAAATTTTCCAAACAGGAGCCCTGGGATCTTCCTCTGAAGGCTTTCTGTAATCCCAGAAACCCACTTAGCCCGTGCAAAATGTAGACCAGAAGTACTGAGGAGGTAGGCTACCCTCCCACCCAAGAAGCCCTCTATTAATAATGGATGGAATTTGGTGAATAAATACCTACCTGAGCTACCATCTCTCAGCTTTGATTACACTGAGGTATGGTCTACTCTATCCACCAGGGTTCTGCAGTAGAACTGAGACCTAGTTGTGCAGTAAGAACAGGCTCAATAATATACTATTATTCATTGCCTTCCCTTCCCTGTAATTTCTCACTCACCTACTAATGTGTGGTGGACTCACCTTCCAAATAAACAGCTCACAAGCACATTCTTTTCTCAAGGTTGAGCTCTGGGGGAAACCAACCGAACACATACACAATCACATGGCTGAACCCACGTCAGGAATTCTGGGAATAACACTGAAATGGGTGTTTGGCTCTTTAGCCTTCAAATTCTGAGGAAAAGACAATTTCAATATCATATTTTTTTTACTGAATTATCAAGACAAAAGTTTAAAGAAAAAATAACATGCTCATATGCTACTCACAAGAGAATTCCAAATATGGCTTGGCCCAGAAATATTGAAAGTAAATGTATTGAAAAGATTTTCTAATAAAATTTGATGAGAAAGAAAATAGGCATATTAATAGTAAATTAAAAACCTTCAAATTAGGCAAAAAGGATATGTTTAAATGTATGAAAGCTACAATCCCTAAAGATGATAAAGATATTGTATGACATGAAGTTATATGTACTTTGTCCTAGAGTATCTAGATATATTTAAAGTAATGTTAAAATGTAAGTTTAAGATGTTTCAAATCTATATTCAAACAAAGAAACTTTAACATTACCCTTACAGGAATCAATAAACAAAGAATAAAAAATAATGATACATTAATAAGCATAATTTAATGGATATATAATTTTGTTTTTTTTTTTAACTCAACTAAGTATAGATTTGTTTTAACCCTGACTTGGTCACAAAAAATTAAATGTGAACTAGGTCACAAAAGGTTTTCACCAAATTTCAAAAGGCATAAGTCTTGCAAGTTATATTGTCTGATTATAGTATAATAAAATTAGAAATTCAAAATAAAAGAGAAATAAAAAGAATTTACTCAAATTTTAAAACACCTGTCTAAATTATTCTTCATTAAAGAGAAAATAAACTGTGAAATCAAAAACTGTTCAGATACAACCAAAATTCAGGTAGCTCTTAAATTAAAAGTGTTGTTACACATGAAAGTTTATAGCCTTTAATTATTTCATTAGAAAACAATAAATTTTGAAATGAATTATTTCAATTCATGAAGCCATAAAAAATATTTTTTTTGAATCTAAAAATGTAGCAGAAAATATAACAAATAGTAATAAAACAAGTAGAAAATAATGGGCATAAAAGGAAAAAATATTTTTAAACGGAATCTATTCCAGCATAGCAAAGATTGAAATGTCTTCCCGGGCCAAGAAATGCTATCTTCATTATTCAAGTTTTTCTAATTCATACTTCTGAATTGTAAGCCAGGAACAATTTGTGAATTTGGTGAATTGCTATTTGGAATTCCTTATTTCCCTTGTTAACACCATATCACCATCATCACCACCACCATTCCTCCTCCAGGATTCCAGCCAATGCCACATTCCCATTAAGCCTTGCTCAGCTTAGCAGTAGGATTTTAAAAGCCCTGACAAACTCACCCCTTTATAAGCCACTAGCTATAGGTTTACAAAGGTAGACTCTTCCATTTCAGTGTGAAAATTTTCAAACCTGTATCAGTTACCTATTTCTGCATAACAATCACCCCAAACTCAATGTCTTGAAATGACAAGAATTTATGACTTATCACAATTCTATTCACTGGCTGTGCAATTCTTCTCTTCCTTTCACCTGACTCACTCATGCAGCTGCCTTCATGAGGAGAGTGTTTTGGGCGCCAGGTCCAAGTAGGCCTCACTCATGTATAATGACTGATGCTTGTTGGAGTGACTTAATTTTGGCCAGAGTGACTTAATTTTCCTACTTGTAGCCTCTCATCCAGGAGATTAGAACTAGCTTCCTTACATGGAAGTTCCAAGACAGCATTCCAAGAAGACAAAGACAAGTTTTAAAGCCTCTAGAAAGTGAGGTTTTGCAACTGGCAAATGCCACTTCAACCACATTGTATCAGTGAAAGCAATATATCAAGGCTAGCCTGAGGGTAGCATTATAACCTTCCTCTCTTAATGAAAGAGCTGGAAAATATAATGACCATCTTCTCAATCTACAGTAAACTCGACTGTCTTTGTGGTAGAAACCAACCAGATGCTAACCAATCATACTTCCAATATCTGGACACGAAACAGGACTCCCTGTAGGTAGGTTGAATCCAAGTGCTTGGATTCATGGCACGTCCAGGTGCAGCATGGACTCTAGTCTGTCTCCCTTGCCCCAGCAATAGCATGTGCTGAAGATGGCAATGTCACAAGACGGAAGAATCATGAACCCCTTAGACGGTTTTTGAAGGAGAACCACCTGATTTTCATTGAATGTTGACATGAATGAGAAATAAACTTGTATTACATTAAGTCACTGACACTCAAACACACTAGAATGAATCTAGCATACCCTAACTAAGGAAGCTTTGAGGACAAAAATTAATCTCAAATAATGGAATGTAGGATAGGGCATGGGTCTGGTGATAGAGATTTTTGTTGTTATTGCATTTGTTAGGGATTGAGGAGAAAATTCCTCCTCATATTATCTCACTTGGCCATCTTCTGTCTACTTACCGGACATTTCCCCCAGTGATATCTATTAGTCTCTTGAGCTCTGTTAGTTCCCGGGAAAATACAGATGAAGAGACTTCCTATTGTGACAGACACTCACTTGTACTGTATATATTTCTTACACTTCAATCTCACAATTAAATTACTGTTCTTTATAGAGGAGAGATGGCTGCTAGGAGCTTGTGCAAACATCTGGGGAGGTGAGCTCATGACTAGCTTAGAAAGACACTATCTTTGATGATAGTTAAAAAAAATTTTTTTTGAATTCTTGCCCTCTCGCTGTCTCTCATCTCACCCCTTAGATATAGTCCTTTCTACTGGAACAGCATTTATAGAATTTCACTCTGAAAGACCTTGGCAGCTCCCTAAGAGGCTAGTTATTCCTTTGGTTCGTAGCTGAGGCAACTCATTCAAATGATAAAGAATCAAATGGGTCACTGAGAAATTTTTATCCACTTTTGGGAGTAAAAACTCATTCAAGTGTTTTAAAGATGTAAACCTGTGCCTTTTTTATGTCTGGCAATGATGCTGATGATGAGAAAAACCGTTCCCAGACCAGGATGATCTATCCAAGATCTATTTATTTTTCCATAATCCCTCTGTTTATGTGTTCTCAAATGACTAATGAGGCCAATCTGGAACTGGCAGATTTTGCCACAATTTAGACAGATGGTTTCAGTGCGTGTGCATAAAGAAAGCAATGTTGGAAATGGGAAAATAAGGATATGTTTCGTACCATTCTGAGTTTTTCTAAGAGAACAAAGATAAAATGACATGGAGGCATGGAAAGGTTTCAGTGTTACTAAACCATACAATGTGATCCTCTTACCTTCGAAGCCTCTGGAATCACTACTGGGAATCACTGTACTAACATATAGATGGTTTCTTTAGCCCAAACACTTGGGAAAGTCTAAACATATGCTCTAGTCATTTCTTTAGAAAGCTTGTATAAGCAATATTAAGTGAACTGTTGCTGATAAAACTGTGACCTCACTCCAAACCTGAGCCCTTCCTAGAAGTGAAGCAAACCCAAATATTTCTGGGCAATTTGAAAGATAAACAGGACTGACCATTTTTCAGGTCTTTGCGCAGATGACACATTTCTGAACCTTTTACTCTAATCCAGTTATCCAAACTTTAGTGTGGTGTCTCTTAGATGAAAACCCTAGAAGTCTTGGAACATTTCCATTTTATGGTATAGAGCTTAGCAATATGAAGACACATTCATTCATGCATGCATTTATTTATTCATTTGGGTATTGTCAGTTAATACTCACCGAACACTTACTCTGTGCATTATGGGATAACTGATAGTGCAAAATTTTCACATGAATATGCCCATCAGCGCTGTCCTTAAGAAACTCATAGATTTTACAGATGTGTGAATGAATTGTCATGCTCTAGTATGATGAATGTATACAGCTCCTTGAAGAACGAATGTCCTTTTTTTTTGGCTGATGATGGTTGTAATGGTTAACATCAACACGGAAGAGTAGAGTGGAGGAGGGAAGGAGAAAAAACTCAAGTAAAATAGGTGGCTCTGGACATTACCCAGAAATCTGTGCCACACTGGTACCATTAATGTTAATTTTCTGAGCATTTAAGCTGTTGGTGGTGGTGGAAGAGACAAGGGTTGTGGGTGGATCATGCCTATAAGCAGAATACCTACATGTGTTTACAAGGTTCTTTGATGCAGGATAGAAATAAGACTGGGAAGAGAAAGGAGATGTGTAGTGGGCCATGGATTGGCTATCCACGTTCTGTTGCAGGAAAATGCCAAGTGAGTTTCAGGATTCTAAATACTAACTTGGTCATTATGAAGATCTGTTTTTCAAGGTAGAAGGTCAGAAAAAATGTTATTTAATATTTTGTTAACTAGAGTAATACTTTTAAATGGCACGCATTATAAGGACTTTTATTCCTTCACTAGACCCAATTCAACCCACAGATCACATATGTTTGGGAGCCTTGTTATCAAAGAGTTACAGGGTTTTGGAGACAGTCTTCTGGTTTCTTTGGTAGTAATATTCTCCATAATCTTTTTAGGCATTTCACCTATTTGCTTTGTATACAGTAACCTCAGCCAAAATTTCCTTCCCATTCTTCTTTCTCTCAATTTAATTGCATCTACCTTGAGATAATTTGAAACAGTGGGTTTAGGTGGGTAGATAACACTGTTTATCTGATCTCTGGCATTAAGCTGTCTCCCAGTTTCTGAATAACATGTAATGGGAGGGCTCAGGCCCCACCCCTGTAAAAATGGTTTCAACACAATTCCTAATAACAAGCCTGACTTCAACTCTCTAGTGCAGAATTTTGCTAAATGGAGCAAAAATAATCCATCACACATCAACAATCTGACTTTTTTCCAAGTTTGGTTAGATACAGACTCTATTGTCATATAATCTGTTTTCCAAGGTATTGTGGTGAAAGGTTTTAATTTTTTTTAAATATGTTTTTATTGAGTTTAGAGAGAGAGGAAGGGAGAGGGGCAGAGAGAAACATTGATGAGAGAGAGAAACATCGATCAGCTGCTTCCTGCAAGCCCCCAACTGGGGATTGAGCCCTCAACCTGGGCATATGTCCTACAGGGAATCACACCAGCAACCTCTTGGTGCATGGGACGACCCTCAGCCACCAGAGCCAGGGCTCAGATGAGAGTTTTATCAGAGGTTTTACTAAGGCATGACATGATCATTAGCTTTCCAGCCTATCATATATGTGCCCCTTTAGATCAAGAGTTAAGATAATGGTATATATTTTCCATATCTATTAGGACAGTGGCCCAATTCTAAGTATGAATTTCTGTATTAATTGTAGAAAATAGACTCAATTGAATGAAGCCCAAAATATGGTGCTTAAGCAAGAGTCAAGTTCGTATCTCTCTTAATAGCCATCCAGGGGACTGAAAGGCAGCATTGACATTTTCAATGTGGACTTTCTACTCCAGGTCTGAAAGTGGTGGTTCCACTTCTAACCGCCTCCTAAGTGATAGAAGGAAGGAAAGGGGCAAAAGCCTCATAGACTCATTCATATTTAAAGATAAAACACAAAGACAGCACATATGCCTTCTGTTTCCATCCAACTGAACAGGACTTATCCACATGGCTACACCAGGCTGCAAGGATAACTAGAAAATGTAGTCCCCAGGTGTGTAGCCATGTGTTTAGTTAAAACTGGGACTCTCTTTTACTAACAAGGAAGAGGGAATGTGTAGCGATAGAGAATCCACAGTGTCTACTCCAGTCACCCCTCAAGTCAGAAGAGGAGCCAGGAGAGAAAGAGGGAAAAAGGACTCAGAGGCAATCGGTGTAAGTCTTCGGGTAGATGCCTTATCCTGAGCTGATTTTAACTCAGAAGCTGTCAGTTCGGGAAATAAATAATTAACATAATCTGGAACTGTTTTACAGAAGAGGCAGGACTTGAGGTGAGTACAAAAGGTCTAAAGAAGGGCAGGTAAATGGAGTCGGGCTCCTGTGAGGATGGATCCGAAGGGCTGTCACTGACACTCAGACTTTGCAGGTCTGCACAACCTCAGAGAGTGTGACTCAGAGCCAGTTGGATTAGGACTGGTGTCCACCATAAAGAAAAAACAAACAGGTTGAACTTGAACTAGTAACTTAACCTCTCTGTTCTATAAAACGTGGATATCATTTACCTCTTGAGGTTATTTTGAGGATTTCAATGAGAAGGTATACATAAACTGCTACATGACCTGTATAATGTCCACACTGTGCCTGGCACATGGTGAACATTTAATCAATATTACCTAACGCATGTATCTTGGTGCTCTTATTTAAATCATAGTAAAGGACAGAAAATACATTTCTATTCACAGTAATATTTTTCACTGCTTCTAACACTGTGCCTGGAACACAACAGTTATTTAATAAATAAATGAATGGATAAATGAAAACATTTTGAAACCTATTAAAGTAACCCACCTACATAAGGTTTCCCTGGCTTCTCAAGTTTCTTACTGGTTCTTAAATAGTGGCTCAAAAATGAAGAATTTATGTTAGAAATGTGAGCCAATGTACATAATTCTATCTGAACAAAGAAAGTCAAAACTGCTTATTAATTTATGGTGAAGTCATAATGTCAGTCTGGGAAAACCAAACATACAGCAGCACAGAATTTTTCCAGAACACACACAAAAGAATCCTTGAAGTTCTTTAGGAAGATAGAGCCACCTACAGGCCAAATCAATTATCAAACAAAACTCATTCCTTGAACTGCAGTCATCATAGGACAGGAAAGTTTTTTCCTTAATTTGTTATTATTCTTATTTTTCATTTCTTGTCACTCTCATTCCTCTTCTTCCAACTACAAAGCTCTAGTTCCAAACACATTCAGAACAATCAGTCCTGACGGCTTCCACCACTGGCCTGTGCCACCATTTTTCCTGCACCTCACTGAAATTATGGAACTTGTCCCCTGCTTCTGTATTTGACCCATGACGGTTCATGCACAATAGAGTCAGAAGCATCCTTTCAAAGTAAATCACTTACATGTATGTCCACTAAATTAAATAATTAATGAGTGCTCACCATAAGTCATACACAATCCCAAGTATTGTTGATAAAGTGATAACAAAGCCCTTGTGTTTGTGTTTGTGAAGAGAATAGAAAAGCTAATGGAAAAATCATTATATCCAGAATAATAAAGGTGATACATCTAACTCTGTTAAAAATGAGAGAGTATTTCAGCTGGGTCTTGAAGGATAAATAGATATCTTATCTTTGGTCTTACCAGCCGAATAAGAATACTCTGATGAACACAATAGCTGCCGTTCATGCAGGATTGACTGCCTACCAGACACAAGGCCAAGTGCTTAAATGCATGATCTCACTTAACCCTTACAGCCACTCAAATAGGTAGACATGTTATCCATTTTGCAGAGGCAGAAACTGAAAGTTCCAGAGCTTAGATAATTGCCTAGGGATATGCACCTAATCCTCAGTGGATCTGAGAACCAAATCCAGCCTATTAAGGGAGCCTGTGCTCTTAAGGACTAGGCAATACTCTCTCTATGACAAGCAAAGGCAATGATCCTGTTGAGAAAGCTGCTGCAATGTCAAGGGGATTCTCAGTATCTGTTCTGCTGTCTTTTCACTACCCAGCATCCTGGAGCTTTAAAGTGACTGATTATTCAAGTGAATCTTGCAAATCCCTGCCTCAACATAAACATTTGACTTTGCAAACACACGTATACACACACAGATATACAGATGCTGCATGAGACTATGAAATGAAGAGCCCCATATGGGCAGGCACTAGGTCTTGTCACCACTGTGTCCCCTGTGCACCACACTTGGCATACAATGGATGCTGAATAAATGAACAGATTAACTGAGACTCTGGCTGCATTTTAACTATCCAGTTACAAACTGAAAGGTAACAAAGTGCCATTGGAGGAAAACATTGCACAACAGATTGTGTGATGCCCAACAATTGACTGCTTTTATTTTTAAGGATTTGAGCCTGAAACAGGCAACTGAGCAAAGATTTGGAATTGGCTATAGTAAGTTATAATTTGGGTAAGTCTTGTTTATTGTAAATCTAAATTTATAACCATCTCTATCACCAACTTCAGTCAGACATGCATAATAAATGCATGTTTTGGTGATAATCACTCAGGCAGAGCTTTTTCACCCATGGAGCCAGTGACAACCACTCCAGGGGGCACAAGAGAATGACACCAGCAGTCATGGAGTTCCTACAGGTTATGGTCAAGAGAACAAGGGACCTGATATAAAAGGAAATAGAAAGTCACAGTGTTCATGAAGATCAGCTCACTGGATCAGAGTCCCAAGAACTCAGTTAGTTTCAAGTAACAGAAATCTTTCTCAAACTGAATGAAACAATGATCACTTCCCGTAACTGATACGTTCAAGAGATTGCCCAACTTTAGGACCCCATGCCACAAAATTGTCATCAAGACATTGCGTGTCTCTCTCCAGCTCTTGCTTCAGCATCCCTCTGCATTTGGCCACACACTCAGATAGGGTCTCATTTGGAACCAGCAAAGTAGTTTCTGGCAGCTTCAAACTTAATTTTATTTGCTTAGCAAGCCTGGTGGGAAATGGGGCCTCTTTTCCAATCATTCTAAACTAACAAATCCTTGGATTCCTTCTGATTGGCTCCACCTGTGTCACTTATCCATCCCTGAACCAATCACTGTAGCCCAGATCATGCAACCAGCTCTCTGATTGGTCAGGATTGAGGCATATACCTGTGGCTAGAGTCCAAGGTATCATGGAGCTCAGGATGTCATCTCTACCCAAATGATATAGACTGAGAGAGTCAACAGAAACATTTTCTAAAGAAAACTTGAGGTTTCTTTTATCATAACAACAGATTATCTGTTGTTGTTGTTGTCCTTTTAAAGCAATAATAGAAAAATAGATATGAACAGTAGAAGCTGAAAATATGGGAAAGTATGTTGAATGTGACCTGACTATGCTGACTCCTGACTGAACTGGTTTGGGGGTGGGGAATGGAGGGACATTTAAACCTGTTAAGCCACAAAGCTATCACTAAGCATCGCATTAAGGAGGAAGTATGACCAACTTGTAGCTGGATGGTAATGCTGTAAAGGGAATCATTCATTCATTTGTTTGTTCATTCATTCATTCATTGAAGGTGATTGAATGAATGCATATGTGCGTGACAGAAGGACTAAAAGAATAAACAAATACAGAGCACCTTTTCAAGGTAGACATTATTTATCCCATTTACAAAGAAAAATGAGATATTACTTCATCTCTCTTAGCCTCCTGTTTCCCCGTCTGTAAAATACTGATAATTACACAGCCTTTACTATGGCAATTAAATGAAATAACCTATGTGAAAGCATCTAGACAGAATATATAAATTTAAATAAATAAAATTTTAACACTAATTAAATATATGTGAGGTTATTTTTTAAAATAAAATAGAAACCATGGCCCAAGCTTTAAAATAAAACAAATAAGACACACACACACACACACACACACACACACACACACACTTATTTTTGCTTTCACCCAATCACAATTCTAAATCATCCCCCTACTGTTACCAAAGTTAATATAATTATATACAAGGAAATAAAGAGGCATTTACTAAGCATATAATGCATAAAAACACGGCCTCAGCTAACTCATTGGATCCTGAAAGCAATTTAGGTTTGGTTTTACACCATCTGCAACCTCTCAGACCTCAGAAGCTATACATTAACACTGTACCACCTTGCCATAGATTGGGCACAAGTATAAAAAACAGAGAGAGAAATCAAACTGGAACTCTGGACTCCATCCAGGGTCCTGCCTTCTAGTTAAAGTCTCATAAAATGCATCTCCTCTGCAAAATAAAGGAGTAATCATACCCTTGCCCACGTCATACCTCTACAGTCTTTGCAATGATTTCTCATTCTAATGTAAACTCCCAGACCCCAAGTCATGACCCCTTTGGTCTTTGTGAGGTTCTTCCTCTATGGCTTAAAAAATGTGTCCTCACTTTTCCCCATTTAATCAAACCCTTTCATCACCCATCAGCAGCCATAGCTGTTTTGCAAGTGTCTACCGTTCGACATACAATACAGGACAACTGAACTCTATCATAAAAGGAAATATTGGTGAGTTGAAGTTTAGTAAAATCGAGAAATTTTGTTGTTCAAAACTCAGCACTACATGAGTGAAAAAGCTGCCAGAAAGTATTTGCAATACATAAATACTTAAATCTTATGAAGAACTTGTATTCAGAACTTTTTTTAAAGCTAATTTACGCTAAAAAGAAAGGACAACCAAGTTTTTTAAAAGACTTCCATCAATAGTTCACAAAAGAGGAAATCTAAATGGTACCGAGCACATGAAACAATGCTCAACATCATGAGGCCTTAGAGATTTCAACCACACTGAAAAAATTCTACCAATTCATAAAAATGCCTAAAATTTAAAAAATAATAACCAGGTAGATCAGTGTTCAAGAATATGTGGAACTGGAACTCTTATATCTTGCTGGTGGGAGTAAAAATTGGTACCACTACTTTAGAAACAATCTGATGATATCTACTAAACCTGAATGGATACATGTCCTATGACATAGCAATTCCTCTCCTGGGTATATTCCTAACAGAAATGAACATGTGTCCGAATGAGAGAAAAGGTTATATTTAAGAATGTTCAAAGCAACATTATTGCAGTAGTCCAAAATGGAAAACAATGCAGAAGTCCATAAGCACTGGAAAATAAAATCATGGTGGTAGATTCGCATAACAGAATATCAGACAACAATAAAAAGGAATGAACTACTGCTTTACACAATGGTACGAATGAATTTCAGAAGCATAACCCTGAGCAAAAATACATGTTCAATGATTCCTTTCATATAAAGTTCAAGGAAGGGGAAAGCTAATCTAGGGTAACAGAAGCCAGCCTGTGGCTACCTTCAGTGAAGGAAGGGGTGACTGAGAGTATCAAGAGGGGAGTGTGTAGTCCTGGCTTTGTTCTCTATGTTGATCTGGAGCATCATCTGGGTGTTACACAAGTGTGTGCACTTAGGTTCATCAAGTTGTAACTTAAGATATGTTCAGTTTACCAAATGTAGAATATACATCCATTAAAAAGTACACAGAGAAATCCACATCTGTCTTCATACCTCCAATTAAGACTCCACACAACCAATCGTGTGACTTGGGAATAAACTTATAAAGATGATTGGAATTCACATATCCACGAGAACATTTTCATACTCCATACCCACAAGACCAGCTTTCCTCCCCCCCTCCCCCCCCCCACCAAAAAAGCCTTGTATTTTATTCTCTGCAATTCTGCTATCTCTGGGCAATGGTTTGTGGAAATTAACACGTACAAAAATGGGAAGCAAGAGGTCAAGAGTTTCTGAAACAGCACAAGAGTAGCAAATATGTATGGATTACTTACTACACATTAAGCAATGTGATAAGTACTTTATGGGTATTGCTTTATTTAATCCTCACAATAAACATTTGAAATAAGTACCATTAGTATTCCCATTTTAGATGTTAAGGGAACTAAGAGCCAGAAATATTAAGTCTAGGTCCACACAGCTGTCAAGAAGCGAGAATCAGGATTTAAACCCAAATCTGTCAACTTACCATGTCACCTCCCTGGATATATTAGCCTATCCTGCCCTCCTCTATGGGCGGCAAAGAGACAGAGTAAGTGAGACATATATTATTTCCATCTTCTCAACCCTGCTCTTCACCATTAGGGGTTAGGTAGAAAACAGTGTAGACGTTTTATTTTTTGGCCAGGAGAGTGTGGTCTGTGACTGGGGGTGTCCTCCATCCTGCTTGACGGAATGAATGGAGAGAGAACATGCAGGCTGTGGAGTCAGAGATCCCACAGCTCTCGCTCTCCTATGCCCTTGAGCTAGCATGTCTTAAACCATTGCAGTTTGGGGAGCTGCTTGCTTGTTTGCTTGCTTGCTTGTTTTACTAGCGGAGAACATTTCTAATCCTCACAACAGTCCTGGGATGTACTCAGAAAGGCGATTAACTTACAGATCACATGGTTTTTAAGTTAAGGTCCCTTGGACCTTTATCCACTATACAAACTGCTCCACATTCCTATTCTCACCCTTTCTTATGTGATCTCGTCTGGACAGTCTGCAGGAACACTCGAATATCTTTATTTTTCTCCTTCTAAACTTGGGACCAATGCTAAGATGCTAAATTTCTGCTTCATTCCTTCTAGATCTTATCCTGACACTTCACAGCAATTGAAAATCAAGCCATTATAGCTACCACTTCACCAGCACCTTCTTTGTGCCCTGTCTCAACCTTGAATCATTTTTGCCCAAAACCTGGTTCCCTTTTCCATTCTGTTTCCATAGATCATTGCCATTATCTACCCCATTTCCCCAAATTAGTATCTTCAGAGTAAGTTTTGGCTCTCTTCTCCCCTTTAATCGACAAGCTCATTGTTTCACGGTAGAGTTTCCAGACAGAGTGAGTTTATCTCACTTTATTACCATTAGTAGCTTGGGACAGCCGGGTCTTTTCACCTTTTAATTGTATCTAACGTCTCCCCTCTGCTTCCACCTCTCCTGTCCTTGTTTAGTGATGTCTCGTCTGCACTCCCTGAAGAATAAACGTCGAACTCCTTAAATGACAGACAGGCCTGGCACCCTTTAGACCTTCCTTCCCACGCATCTAGCTCACTTCTCCTACCATATCCTGTACTTCTGCTTTCCTGACACCATCAGCCTTCTGCTCGTGACCCTTTGTGCAGAATGCTCTTTTGTCCTGCCCTCAACCCACCCCTCTGGCAACCTCTTACCTCCTTCAAAGTGATGCTAAGTGTCACTTCCTCTGAGAGCTGTTTTCCCACTACCCCCAGCAGCCTAATTGATTCAGTTCTACTCTGATCTCAATAACACTTAAAATATTGAATTGTGGTGTCTGTTTTCTAATTCCTGCTGTTTCCCAGGAGTAAAGTTGTGTCGTTCTTATCTTTGTAGCCCCACTGCTTAGCACTATACCTGGCACATACAGCTGTCCTGACGATTAGAAAACCCATCAGAAAGTATATACAGCATAAATGAATTAACAAATGAATAGCACTTTTACAAATCCAAGCCAAAATATCCATTTGAAGAGATAAATTACAATATTCTCATTCTGCAGAGGAGAATAAGAATCTGATTTGGAGGAAGAGCACTAGACAAACAATCCATACGCCTGCGATATTATCCCATCTACACTAATCACTACACATGTGGCTATAAATGTGTAATTTCACCACTCAGCACTCTAAGCCTCAGTGATGTCTGACATCCCTTCCTACTCTAAAATACCAAAGGCTTGAAAAGGTCAAGCTATCCAATGACCTAAGATTTGTTCTTCAAGTCGCAAGAGTTAATTCACATGCTAATGAAGTTCTGTCCTACAGAAGTCCCTTTCCTAACTGAGGCCAAGAGGAAAAAGCCACAGCATTTCTAATCAACAGTTTTAAAGAGCCCAGAAAAGGGAATGTTGCCTCAGAAGCAGAATATAAAGGACATTCTGGATGTGGGACAAACCACATGAAGTAAGAGGAAATGCTCTTTTTATGAGAAGATTTGGGCCAACCCCTCAAAACAAAACAAAACAAAACAAAACACCCAGACAAAGTAAAAGTCCCTTCCAATGCAACGCAGTTTCTTTTAGGGGAAGTCACCAAATGGTGCAAAGGACTTGCTGAGTTGAACCCAGAAGCTCCACACTCAAAATAGACAGGAATTTTAACTTTGTATGCATGGCTTTGCTATTACCAAATACCAGTATTCTTAATTAGCCTTCATTGTTCTTTTTGGCCTGGTTTAGAAGTATTTTTTGTTTCAAAAATAGGGATTCACTCATTTTAAATTTTGGAATGGGGAGGGGTGTCATTGAAAGAATTCATAAAAGACTGATGAGGATCTTATCTGCACTACTACCACTGGGGAGAACAAGGGGCAGTGAATGGCCTTGCACAAAAGTTGCTTAGCCCTACTTTTATTTTTACCCATATATCTACCCCAAAAGTACATTTAAAAATGTATGTGCTTATTAAAGAAAATAATAAATATCTTTATGGTTAGCAGGCCAGCTTAAGAAATAGAACTGAGCAGTATTCCCCAAGTTTCCAGAACTTCCCCCATACTTACCCTCCCTCCCTCCCCAGTGGTAACTCCAAGCCTCTCTTAACCACCCCTTTTCTTTTGTCTATAATCTCCCACCTGTATATGCACCTCTAAATATGTTTATATTCTGCTTCCCTGTTCTGAACTTGAGAATTGTTACATGTGTGTCTTCTGTACCTTATTCCAATTATTCCACATGTCTGGGTCAATTCATACTGAAGAATGTGTCCAGAGATCATTTATCTTCACTACTATACTGCAAGACACTGATTGCCCATAAAATAATAAATGCACCCATTCGACTTTGATGGCCACTTGAGATACTTGGTATTATAAGAAATAGTAAAAGACGCCATTTCTGTAAAATTCCCCCTGGTGTATCATTGGCAGCTTTTCTAGAGCAGGAGTCAGCAAGCTATAGCCCAAGGGCGAAATCCAGGCTGCCATCAGTTTTTGCAAATAAAGTTTTATTGGGAAATAGCCACATCCACCTGTTTACATATTGCCTATGGCAGCTTTCCAGCTACCACAACACAAGATCCGATTTCCTTTCCTGAATGGCTCCTCCTTCCCGCAGGGCTCAGCACAAAAACTATCCCTCCATTGAAAAAGGCCTTGTTTTCTCTTTCTCTGCTTTTAAATATATATACCTTTATAGTCATTTAAAGAAACAGCCTAAAGATTAGCAACTGCTTTTGAAAAATAATTTCCTTTCCTTGAAGGCAAGAATGTTTCATTTCAAACATACTGAACGGCCAAGAGAAATCACTGTGCTCATCTGGGGATAGTAGTTTAGGCGGGACTGACAGGAACATGACTAAAGAATGCTGTTTGGAAATAAAAGAGTCGTTCTTTTTACAGCTTTCTACCTCCAGCTTCCTATACTTGTTCTCACTTAAAGGCAACCCTTCCTGGCAGCGATCTCTTCCTTCTCTCTAGGGCAACTTGCTTCCAGGTTTCTAGATGATTCCTAAAGAAACCAAATGTGTGGGCTAGTCTGGCCAAATGTGTGGCCACCACAAGAAGAATGCCAAGAATCTCACATCCTGGGAGCTTTTGGAAGGGAACTCGCTGCCTGCCACACATCTTTACCAGATTCCAACCCCATGCCTCAGAGCTCCCCTGGGCAGTCCCCGGAGGCAGCTTCATCCTGAAGTCTGTTATTTGCTTCTGGTAGAAATATGTCATTTCCCAATAAGTAGTAAGTGTGGTTTGTGGAAAATCCTTGGAACTTCATACCATAGAGACTAGACCTTGGGAAATCTTGTATCCATTGATACCCAGGTTCTCTGATAGCTTCCAATCCTGTTTTCTGCCGTGACATGTTTTAATTCAGCAAGTCGCTTGGCTATGAATTTCCATTCTTTCCCAGCAAGCATTTTTAAACAGCCAGCCACTATGTAACAAGCACAGTGCTGCTGTAGGTAAAGATGCACCTGAAATAGCCCCTGTGCTAAAGGAGAGCACCATCTATAATGTCCGTAGGACTCATGCAGAATGAAAATTCAGGGCTACTTGTTTGAAAGTTCTTAAGGTTTTCTAGATGGTGACGGGTGAAAGCATAACATTCCAGCCAGCGTGAGGTCCTCCTAAGCATGGGGTACCTTGCAACTCACGTCTGTGAGGCCAGCCCTCATATCTAGCAGATGAGGTAGACATGAAAGTAGGTATCTTATAAAGCAAGAAATAAAAACAATTATGTTCAATGTCCTAAAGTGTTATAGGCATGCAATTCTAAAGGAGAAGCAGAGTAGGCAACCCACAGCAGGAGGTATTTATAGTGGACCCTAAGTGAGTGGACCCTATAGATAGAGATTGTGACCAAATGCTTTCGTGGCTGGGAAACAGCACAAGAAAAATTTTGTGCTGTGGCAATGTTGGCTTTATAGAAAAGAGGCAGGTAGGCCACCCGGGTCAGAATGTAGAGTGCTGTGAGTGACGTAGCGAGGGACCGAGAAAGGTCTCTTGAGGTCAATCACTGAGTGTTTCCGGGACCTTGAGTTCTTTAAATTTGGACTTCCAATTTGGAATCTGAATGGGTATACTGAGCCTTCCAAGGTGTTTAAGTGGGAGGATGACATGATCAGTTCTAGAATTTCAGGAAAATAAAATAACTTCAGTTGTAACATAGCAAAAGGATCAGAGGAGAAAGAGACAGAGACCGGGACGATGAGGCCCAGGCTGTAGAGAGAAAGGAGGCAGACAGAAGACACACTGAAGTGAATTGCTAGGAATTTACATTTCTTTCGTTCTTTCTTAATGTTTTTTAAACCACTTTATTGGGTATGATTGACATATAAAGAGCTGTACGTGCTTAATGTATATAACTCCCTGAGATTGGGTCTAAGTATACACTTATGAAACCATCATCAACATCAAGGCCATAGACACACCCATCACCCTTCAAAGTTCCCTCCCACTCCCCTTTGTAAGTATTGTGTGTGTGTGTGTGTTAAGGACATCAACCATAAATTTACCCTGTTAGGAAATTTTAAGCATACAATAGAGTATTGTTAGCTCTGGGCACTATGCTGTGTAGTAGATGTCCAGGACTTACCTTGTATAAATAAAACTTTGTACCCTTTGACCATCGCCCCTCATTTCCCCCTCCCCCCAGCCCCTAGCAGTCATCATTTTACTCTCTGCTTCTATGAGTTTATTTTATATTCCACATAAAAGTGAGGAGTGGATGGGTTAAAATATTCATGTAGCCCTCCTGGAGAACTCAATGCCAAGCTTGGGAAGGTTGTTCTTGAACCTTGCCAAGCAATGGACAAGGACAACCCCCAGGAGTATGTTCTAGGCAGGGGAGCTACAGGCAAGGTAAACTCATAGATGTCATGTTCAAGAATGGAAAGACCTATCTGAGCTGCCCATAGTATTATATGTTTGCTCCAACCAAACTGCTGAGCTGTTGAGATGCAGATGGGTCAAAACATCTAACCCTACCAGAACTGGGCAGTCTCAGGTAAACTCACCCAGAAATATCCTTCCACATATTTACATAAAAGACTCAGAAAGCATCCATTTTAAATTGATAGATGGGTAGGAACCAGAAGAATAATTGTTTAAAGTGCCCTTGCATGATCTGTCTAAATACCCAAAGCATCACTTCATCTGGGAGAAATTTTTAACAAAATGCAAAATTTTGATACAAAAATAGATGATAAATATTAAAATATTGGCTTCCTGCTGTAACTCAAAGCAAGGTAGCTGCAGCATACTAGAGTTGGAACAGTTTATAGAAAGAGATGGTTCAACTAATGGTCGTGCAACTGACTACTGATCTGACCTAAGATAAGTACTTTAGCTTCTCTGAAACTCTGTGTCCTCCATCTTAATAAATAACATAACGTTATTTGCTTTGCAAACTTCCCAAGATTATTATATTGGGCAAAAGGTGAATAGGTGCCCAACAAGCCTTGCAGCTCCCCAAAGTGCTCTAGAAATTTAAGGTCTTATCAGAAGTACTACTGAACTTAGGGGTCTGTAATTTTTTATTCTACAGCTTTAATTTACTTTTTTAGTAAATCAGATATAGCCCAAGACATGTGGAAGAGAAACAACTTGAATTGTTGCGTGTGTATTTTTTTTATTATTTAGACAAACTTACAATAAATATTAGCAGAAACTCTAAGAGGCTGCACCATCTGAGGAGTGCATGGAAGCTCTGTCAGGCCCTTCAGTGTGTAGCCAAGGAGACACATTCCAGTTACGTTGTCTCTGAAGCACATGGGAAATGTTAAAACAAGTGAACCCAACAAATACTTGTAAATCACATTTCTCTCGCTTCCCTGCCCCCCAATGGAAAACACTCATAAATCATCCATTTTACTTATAAGCACAGTTGCTACCTCCTACTTGGCTGCTTCTGAGTGTGAAAACTGCCTGTGCTGACCCCCTGCATAAAGAATTCAGCTGGCTCTTGCTCTGGTATGTCCTAGGTCCACTAAGTTTACATGTCTCCCTCTCCCACTAGAAAGAAAAGGCCTTGAGGACAGGGACTGATTGCTTCTTTGTTGTATCCTGTCTCCTAGTTCAGTGCCTGGCACACAGTAGGTGCTCAGTCAATGGGGAAGAAATGAATGAGGATTACAGAGTTCCCCTAACAGCACGCACAGCTAGACTTTCTTTTCCATATGATTATCAAATTTTGTGGGTAGATTTTTTTTTCCTCCTGCTATGAGTATTTTTCTTAAGAGAACAAAGAGTAGCTAAAGCATCTTTTCGTGTTTTTAATAACACAATTTCACCAATATACAATTTCAATCTTTACACGGTTGTAGTATTAAATGGGTTCGTCCATGTAAAGAGTTCAGTGTTTACCTGATACACTTTCAATAAGCTAAAGTCTACATGATTCATTTATTCATGAAAGGCAGAATAGTGGCTCTGAAGCCAGATTACCTTGAATCATATCCCAATTCTGCTACTATTGCTATGTGACCCCATAAATACCTGTGTATCTTTAGCCTTCTCCAGACAAAAAAGTAAGTGTCAAAGTCAAGATTCCAACCCAGGTCTGTCTCCAAAGTCCATGTTCTAAACACTGGTAATTAGAAGGGCCACCTATGGGCCCCATATTGCCCCTAAATGTTATACATGTTACAAATAATTTCATCATCAAAACAACACTATGAAGTGAGTTTGTAACACAGTTCTTTTGTGACAATTAGGCAATAGAGTATGTGTTTGATCAGGGCCTGTACCGCCCCAAACCCTGACCTTGACAACTTCCCAGTAATATTTCAGCTCTGTGTGCAGCCCTAAAGCCACTTGCTGAGCTCAACCTTGAAGACTATCTCCTACCCATTACCCCAAGAGCAGAACTGAGCTCTCTCCCCCAGGAGGCCACCAAAGGCCCCAAGGCATTCGATGGGCTGTTATTTTGGCCTGTATGATGCCATCACTAGATTATCCAGGAATTCCACAATAAAACACCCCACTGAGAGAAAAAGGTTTTGGCTTTTGACACAAAGATTAAATGTACTTATAACTTTTAGATCACAATATTTCTCCCAAAACGCTCACCATAAAATGGTGACATTTGTCAAGACTAAAAAGCTATAATTCTATTCATATACTACTTTGAAGTTGAAAACTAAAATTGCATTTACCGGACATAGATTTAAAAACCTCTATTTTCAAAGTAACCACAGAGCAATTTTTTACAGTGGAGTCTCATAGTGGCTGCTTCTTCTGAAAGGATTTCATGGGATTTAATAGTATTGTGCTTATGATCTCTGGCTGTGGAGCCAGGTTGCAAGTCTTTAAATCCCAGCTCTGTCACTTCTTCTAACTATGTGGCCAGTGCAAAGGTACATACTTGATTTCTCTAAACCAGTATTTCCCAGTCTGTAAACTGGAGGTAAATCCAGTGCCTACTGTAGTGTTTTTGTGAAGACTAAAGAACTTAAAGTTTCTGATGAATCACTTGTCATACGCTTGGTCCTTGGGAAGCATTCACCAGATTGTGGAAGGTAATAAGGCATTTGGTTCTCTCACTTATTTTTTTAGATTTAGATCCTCTCATAATGTATCAGGCAGAAATTCCTTTTTCTAATATCCCCAACCCATCAATTGATACAGTGATGATGTTTAACCCACGAGGGGTAGGGGGGCATCTGCATTCTGTGTGGCCTTGGGCAAGTCACTTCTTTCCACCCCACAGCATTCTTTATCTTTAAATGGGCTTTCTTATAATACTATTTGCATAGGTTTCCTAGGGAGATTAAGTCTGATGTGACTGCCACTGTACTGAACACTTCGTAAAGACATACTAGGTCTTAGATGAGTCCAGAAATCCTTGAAACCTTGCAGTGCATGCTCATTTTTTTCTTTAAATAAAGACATTGTAAATGTAAAGGTAAAATGGTTCCATCACTATGGAAAACAGTTTGGCGGTTCCTCAAAAAGTTAAATATAGGATTATTATGTGATCCAGCCATTCACCTCTTTGGTATATACTTTAAAAAACTGAAAACATATGTTCATGCAAAAACGTGAACACAAATGTTTATAGCAGCTTGAGTCATAATATCTAAATGTGAAAGCCACCCAAACACCCATCAACTGACGAATGGATAAACACTCTCAAATAGTATTCAGCAATTAAAAGAAACAAAGTACTAGTACATCCTATAGCATGGGTGGACCTCAAAAACTTTATGCTAAGTGAAAGAAGCCAGACACAGAAGACCACGTGTTGTAAGACTGCGTTTGCGTGGAATATTCAGAGACTGAAAGTAGGTTACTGGTTGCCAAGAGCTGGGGGCAGGAGGGGAAAAGATGCTAACTGGCATGGGATTTCTTTTGGACGTGATGAAAATATTTTAAATTCAAGTGTGATGATGAAAAACAGGTGAAATTTATAGTGTGTAAATTATATCTCAATAAAGCTGTTTTCAAAGAATATGTGTAATGGTAACTATACCTACTATAGGTTCTTAGCTGGAATGTCCAACATATTGCTTTGTGTGATATAAACATCCAAAATGTAGCTATCAAATGAAGAGCAAAAGGGAGAAGCCTAACTTTCCCTCTGAGATTTCCTGCCATTGATAGAGACTCTTCCCTCTCCTCCAGGCACCGAGCTTATTCAAGTCTCAAAGCAAACCTCAAGGAGTTGACAGCGAGGGACTCTCTTCCTGCAGCTAAGTGTTGATGTAAAAACTAGACCCTGTGCTGCCTTGTTCTTTTGTCTAAAAGAGCAATAATTTCTCACCTGCAAATGCTTTCTCTTTCATATCCAACCAAACAATTTGAAGATAAGAACTTTTTTTTTAACAAGGTCACCAGATTAAAAGATTTAATTTTTTTTTCCTTTTTATTGAATTTATTGGGGTGACGCTGGTTAACAAAATTTTACAGGTTTCAGGTGCATAATTCTACAACAATCACCTGTACACAGTATTGTGTGTTCACTACCCCATCTCAAGTCTTCTTCCAACACCATTTATCCCCCTTATGCCCCCTCCACCTCCCTCCCCACTCCCCCCAGCAATCGCCACACTGTTGTCTGTGTCCATGAGTTTTTTTCCCTTTTTTGTTTCTCTTTTGCTCAATCCCTCCACCAGAGTTTGAATTTTTCCTCTGTGTTTATGGATTGTTGGAGGAAACTAACCTAACTCATTCATTTATTTAAGTAATATTTATAGCTCACCTACTCGGTGCCAAGAACTAGCCCAGGTGTTAGATATTCTCAAATTATTGGTCTATTTGGGTATTATCAAACAGAAGCACTTCATTTCCTTGAGATGACTTAGGCGTGTTCATAAAATTGTAAACTTAGCCCGGCTGGGCGTGGCTCAGCAGTTGAGCATTGACCTAGGATCCAGGAGATGGGGGTTCGATTCCTGCTCAGGGCACATGCCTGGGTTGGGGGCTTGATCCCCAGTTGGGGGCATGCAGGAGGCAGCCGATCAATGACTCTCTCACCATTGATGTTTCTGTCTCTCTCTCCCTCTCCCTTCTTCTCTCTGAAATCATTAAAGATACTTTTTTTTTAATATAAATTTAATTAACATCTGGTCAGCCATCCAGAAAAAGTAAAAAGGATACTTTAGTCAACTAAGATTTGATGACACTCTACTGTCCTTTGAGAAACCATTTCTAATTGCTCTGGTCCTATGCCTTCTATGTACACTAACGGCATTATTGATCCAAAGAGGTTGAAAGGAATGCATTTTCCAGTGAATAATCTGATTCTCCAAACACAAATTCCAACTACAGTTTCTAACGCAGTGAAAAAGGAGAGATGGCAGTGATGAAGAGAGCATGGCCCACCAAGGCACCAAACAAGCCCAGCAGCCTCCTCCGTGCTCCAGGCTTTACTTTGGCCATTTCCTTCGGCTTTCAACTGGCTTCAATTACCTCTAGATTTAACTTCAGCAAACAACACAGTATTGAAAACTCAATTTTCCATTCTTCAAAGTGCATTACTAGAAAAAGTGAAATGCAAGGCAACAAAAGAGCATTTAATCATTAGGATCTTGCCCCTTGCTGTGGTGAAACCACACAGCTTGGCCTACTTCCAAGGCTAGAATTAATGAATGAGCAAGATTCTCAGGGAAAGCCTTTAACTACAGCCTGCTCAGGCCACAGAGCCTGCCCCTTTATTGCTCTTGGCATGTCTGCCTCTGTTTCTAATGGATCACCTTCCCCCAGGAATAGGCACAGGGAGAGAGGTACAGCCTTATGAATTCATGTTTTCATTTCTTCTGGTCTCTTTAGAAACGGGCTTAAGGAGATTTAATTATGCTGAAGCAGAAAAGTCTTGAATCTTAAGACTCAGACAGGAATCAATTGTGTTTCTCAGCTCTGGGGAATGTGGTGTTTGCCTGTGGCTATGGTCCTGGACTATGGTGTCTCAATACCAAGTCTTCTCTAAGCTTGGATCTCAAGGGCCCCAACAGCATCAGCATCACGGATGCCTTTTCCCAACATCACTCTACTTTCTTGAATAGGTGGGTTGTTGTTGGGTTAGGATCAAGGGCAAAGCTGGTTATAACCCAGGGGCTGGACCTTTGTTAGACAACCAAAGTTAAGAGCCCTTTGTCTTTTTTCCTAGAAGTCCTCTTTGGACTGCTTCTCTCCATAAAGCTAGAGCAGGACAACAGGCCTGATGATGCTTTGTGACATTTGTTATATGTTGACCATCCAATAGTCATATCTTCTTCTTATACAAACGTCACCCAATTTCCTTTTGGAGAGTTTCCTCCCCTTTCCCTGGAAACAACCTCACAACTGTCAATGAATCACCCTCCTCATCTCTAACCAACAGGAGGGCACATCACACAAGCTGGGGCCACATATGTTCCCTCCCCCAAATTTTAATCTTCAGCAGAAGGACTAAAGAAAACACTGAATAAAGATTTTTTTCCTTGGGGAAGAGAAGTTAAAGATTTCTCTTTAGGGGGAAATATTTTATCAGTTGCTGCTATAAAGAATCCACGTGGAGTCTCCACCTTGCACTGCCCCCAACACACACAGACAGCTGCAGTAGCCCTGTGTTCCCCCCCTCCCTTCTGGTCCATGAGGAGCTCCATATCCTTCCAATAAATTCCCTCTTTGCATAAGTTAACTAGAGTCAGTTTCTGTTATTTGAAACCAAGCAGCTGCATAATAGGTTCAATTTTTCTCAGTTTAATAAAGCCAACTCAAGGATATAACTAAAGACCTGGTCCCTAAAGATGGTCTATGCTTCCAATCTTCAAGGAAATCTTAATGTGTGTACCTTATATTTGCATAGTGCTTTATAAGCCTTTAGAGTACTTTTTCTCTACATCTACACATACGTGTGTACCTATATATAAGTACACACTCACAGATACACAAGCACACATGTGGGGTGGAGGGAGAGATGGAGTGAGGGAGAATCATTCTCAGTTGAGACTAAAATAAAACCAGTAACTCTGCGACGTGAGTAGCTATTGAACACAGGAATAGGTGAAGTGAGTTGTTCAGAAAAAGGGTAGGGTTGTAAGAGTCCTCAGATGCTCTGTCTCCAATGCAGATATCTTTCAAGTAAATAATACACAGAAGCACAAAACTATATCTTTTAACACTTTCTAATGAGGTACTAGAGATGCCTTATCTCATTTAATTCTCTTCATAACCCTCTAGGATGCTATTAGTCTTATTTAAAACTATGAAATCAATGAGATTTTTAAGTCAATTGTCCTAGTACTCAGCCAGCAAACTAGAGGATGGGGTGACACATGCCCAGGTGGCTCTTACTGTAAAGTCTATGAACTGTCTATTCTCTCTGATGGGGGAAAAGAAATATGAATGGATTTAAATCAGGATCAATTTTTAATAAATGCTATTTGGTAATTGGTTTAACTATGGAGGAGAGGAGATTCCTACCACTGTACATAAAAATCAACACTAATTTAGGGTTAAGAGTCTAATGTTTAAAAATGAAACAAGAGACAAAGTAGAATAAAATATAAGCAAGATTTTTCTGATCTCAGGGTGAGGAAAGCCTTTCTAAGCAGAAAAACAAAGAAAGCATCTTAAATTATTGATATATTTGACTGTATACCAATTAAAAACATCTGTAGTGCAAAAATACTAGGAATTGAATTCAAAGGCAAGCAGAAAAAATAGTTCCAAAATACATTACAAAAGGCAAATAGTCTTAGTGTATGTATATATAAGTGTGTTTGTGTGTGTATCTTCTAAAACAAAAAAGAAATAAACATTTCCATTTTTAAAAAGATTCAACAGTCATAAAGAATCACATCACAGCCTAGCCAGTGTGGCTCAGTTGGCTGAACTTTGTCCCATACACCAAGAGGTCACCCGTTTGACTCCTGGTCAGGGCACAGCCTGGGTTGCGGGCTCTGTGGGTGGCCTGCAGGAGGCAGATCATCAATGTTTCTCTCTCTCTCTTCCCCTCCCTCTCTCCTTTTTCATTCCTCTCTCTCTAAAATCAATAAAAACATATTTCAAAAAATGAAAAGAATCAGATCACAGAAAAAGTAATATATATGGGAAGAACACATAATAAAAAATACAAATTCTCTCATAATAGAAGATACAAATTAAATAAATTATAAACTTCTATTTTTCACTTACCACATTGACAAAAGCTTTTGTAGGAGTATTAATACTATTGTAGCACTGAATGCAGTCAAGGGTACAGGAACGGTGTAAATTGGTACAACTTCCCTACGGAAACTTGAGTAATTTTTACCAAATGCCTTAAATGATTGATGTCTATACAATGTATCTCAATGAAGAAGAGTTTTAAATATATTTTCTGTGATAAAATGCAATGCAGTTATATATACACACACTGCTACATATACATGTATGTATATATACATACATATAAATAACATTATTAAAAATTATGCACACTTACATGTATATGTATTTAAGAACATGTATGTGTTTGTTGAGAAGTTTAAACTCAATGGGGTATAAACCAGAAGTCATTTCATTCTAACCCCACTCGGTGAAATCTCCCTGGTCCTTCCTATGTTGACACCCAGGCATACTCCTCAATGTCTAGAAACTTTCAGTTATTTGAAAACTCAGTTATTTCATTTTAAAACAGGACTTCTTCTCTGATTTGATGTTTTTCCCTGCTCCGGCACCATGTAGTGTCCTAGCTTGGGGTCCTAAGGTGGAGAGGGGGCCGTGGTCTGCACTTTCCCTATGTTGGGATGGGGACAGATCTTGGCCGGCTCCTGGAGCACCACCTGCTCTCTCTTCTGGATCATGTTCTCCCTCCTTAGGGGACAAAGATGATATGATGATAGATAGCCAGATAGGTAGATGATGATAGATAGACAGACAGATAGATGATAGACAGATGATGATGATGATAGATTAGATGATAGATAGATAGATGATAGATAGATGAGAGATGAGAGATAGATGATGATAGATGATAGATGATAGATAGATAGATAGATGATAGATAGATAGATAGATAGATAGATAGATAGATAGATAGATAGATAGATGATGATAGATAGATAGATAGATAGATAGATAGATAGATAGATAGATAGATAGATGATAGATGATAGATAGATGATAGATGATAGATAGATGATAGATAGATAGATAGATAGATAGATAGATAGATAGATAGATAGATGATAGAAAGAAAGAAAGAAAGAAAGAAAGAAAGAAAGAAAGAAAGAAAGAAAGAAAGAAAGAAAGAAAGAAAGGAAGGAAGGAAGGAAGGAAGGAAGAAAGAAAGAAAGAAAGAAAGAAAGAAAGAAAGAAAGAAAGAAAGAAAGAAAGAAAGAAAGAAAGAAAGAAAGAAAGAAAGAAAGAAAGAAAGAAAGAAAGAAAGAAAGAAAGAAAGAAAGAAAGAATGATATAAGTACTGGGACTAGCGGGTCCAAGTCTCACTTTGTTGGCTGACCCTGCTTTTTGGGGACACGAAGATCAGGGAGCACGTCCCGCACTAAGGCACGAAGGGGAAGGGGAGGGAGCCTCAGTCAGGACCTCCTCAGAGGCGGGCTGTGCAGAGGGTGCCTGAGCCGGGGCAAAGCAAACGGGAGCCTGCAGTTCAGGAGGGCGTCAGGGAGTAAGCACCCCACCGCCCTCTCCTGCCCACTCCTGCTGGTGTCCTCCATGGCCTGAGCCATCCAAAATCCCAGGGCAACGAGGCAGTCACACGGCCCATGGAGACCAGGCTTGGGAGGGCTGGAGAGTGGATTCGGAGGACACGCAGCGCAGGCAGAGGCAGGCCCCGGCTCTGCCCCTGTTCGCGCCCCCTCAGTGCCCGGCCATACACGGCGGGAAACGGGGCAGCTCAGCTGAACGGACTGAGACAGGGCGGAGCTGAAGCGCTTTGACTGAATGGAAGCAACCAGGCTGCTGAGCGGTTCCCAAGCCAGGAGCTGCCTCATCTTCACGTCAGAAGCATGGATACTGCACCCCGAGTCCCCACACCCCACCCGCAGCCTCCTGGCCTAGCAGAGCCCGGAATGCGAACAGCGCATGAGCCAGGCAAGGCCAACGAACCCTGCAGCTCACTGTTACACGACATTTTACAGGCCTCGATGTTTTATTTTTAATTACCGGGTCTCCCTCCCTGCTAAGTTTGTGAGGCATAATAATTTGGGCAAAGAAATATTGTTTCTATTTGGGGTTTTAATCCCTAAGAGGTAGTAAACTGTTAAAGGTTTATATACGCGTATTTTTTTAAATAATAAAAAAAGAAAAAGAAAGAAAGGAAAGTGCAGCTTTTACGCTGGGTTTCCAACGTTTTGCCGCCAGTCCATACGGGCCTCCAGGTGCTGATGTTGGCCTGGGCTCAGCAGCACCTTGTGAACCTGCAGCTGGTGGTTCACCCAGAGCAGCTCCTCGGAGCACAGGGCGGCTGCAACGGCCCTCACCCCGGGGGGGGGGGCAAGGGCAAGTCACTGGCTTCCCATTAGGAGGGCTTTTCACAGAGTCCTGCAGTCAGAAGGCTCAGGCCAAGTCAGGCTGACTCTGTAAGGGCCTATCCAAAAAAGCACTCACTTTAGTGGAAAGAATTGCCCAAGTTTTCATTTCAAGTAACAAACCAAATGATTGGATTGTCCCCGTGCTTAACCAGCCCTGTTATTTTAGCATAGGCCCGCTTTTAGGAAAAGCATCATTTAAACCCAGTAATTAAGCTTGAACGCAATGCAAACTGCTAGAGGGCATGACTCCAGTCTTGGAAACAGAACCCAAACTATCTGTTATAGGAGATCTACTCCTTGTCAGACTTTTGGTATAATACTGAAAATTACAATAAGGGTTTCACTCACAGTTAAAACAATCTGGATAATAGTGGCTATACAGAGGCTCAAAAAACACCTATCTTGAAGCCAAGGCTGTGCTGATAGGACAAAATACCCCACAAAACCCCCACAAAATTAGTGTTTTACACAGTCAACTATATAATAGCACAGTGATTGGATTAGTTGTGTAATATGAAAACTCAGAAAATTACACCGTTCACTAAAACCCACCTGGTGTGTTCATTCTGACAGAGAAGCAATTTTTAAATTAGGTTCAAATAGCACAAAGTGAGGTGGAGACCTGAAAATGATAGGGAGACCTTTCAAGCCAAAAAGCATAGATTGGCTATTGGGAAATCGAAGCTATTGGAAAATTATTGAGCCCTTGGGAAGTCCTGAAACAGATACTGGAACCAAAAGAACAAAGGCAAGAGGAGAGAACCAGTTATTAATCCACTGGAAAATCCTGACATAGGTGTTAGAACCGAAAGAACAGAGACAAGAGAGAAGCAGCAGCTTGAAAGGAGTCGGGCCATTCGTTGCTCACCTTAAGGGCGTCTCAGCGCCCGCCCGGGAAGGTCAGGCAAACACAGCACCAAACACCCCCGGCGCGTGCCTCAGTGGCCCAATTCACTTCCCGGTTCCTCCCAGAAGCTGTACAACTGGGGCAAATCACTTCATATCCCCAAGCCTTAAAACTCCTAAAAAAATCTTACAAAATTAACCTGACAGGGGTAAAAAGTAGTCAGCCAACAGCCGCAGGAGAGACTTCCACAACAATTTTGAAACTCCAACCCTCACAACTCTTAAACACCTTACAAAATTAACCTAACAAGGGGAAAAAACAATCAGTGGCCACCTGAGTGACCTCGAAAGTAACTCAATTAGGTATTCGGCTTTCTTTAGAGGTATAAAATCTACAGTCTAGATTACTGTGCATCCATTGGGTTTTAAAGGTAAACTCAAAAACGCAAACCTCACCTGACTTTGTTAAACAATAGAGATGCTCTGTCTAAGAAACTGCTCAGGTAAAGCTACAGATAGAAGGAAAAGAGAGAACGGTAGAGAGATGGAAACAGAAAACAGAAATCCCAAGAAAAAGGCAGAGGCAGAGGCAAGTACAATCTAAAAGGCAAACCAAGAAAAACAGGTCACAGAAACGAGCCGGGTTGCACAAGCAGCTAACTTCCATGGGCTCGGAGCGCCATCTAGCGGGATTAGGGGGCAATGCAGCGAGGACTTCTGGCGCCCCACTCCCTTTTCTCAACTACACAGCAATTGCAAACACTAGCATCTCTTTCTCGGTGCTTTTGCAAAGAACTGAGTGAAATTAAATAGAGGGAAAGGCCCAGCGTACGCAATGAGGTTTTTAATTCTTCTTAGGAGAATCAATGGCTCATAGGGCATTTCAAACATGAAATATTAAGATGAGATACACATAAAAAACATTCAGGACAAACCTTAAAATAATGAAACCTGTAGGAAAGTTGTCTTAAGTTTTCTATGGCTTACTTCTTTTTTATTTACCCCAGTTCATTAATTTAATCATGAATATTTATTGAGCACATAATATGTGCCTGTTATAAAGCAGAAGTCAACCAAGTAAGTTGGATGATCGGGCCCATTGGGTTTATTAAGCGATTTATGAATCTGAATTGGGCAGCATTGCATCTAGCAACCAGGAGGGCACTCTGAAGGGCTGTGCAAAATGGAAGGGTTTTATAGGGAGAAGGGGAGTAAGGGAGCTATTAACAGAAGTAAAGAAAGGGTTTTTTTTTAGGCCAAGCCATCTTATTTTGGGGGGAAAGGAACTGCAGGGTTTTGATTGTGTAGACTGCCTTTTCTTTCTATAGGACAGATTACTTTGCTGGTGGTGGACCACAAAATTCCAGACTGGTTGATTAAGATTATATATCTAGGAACAGTTGAAGCAACAATCAGGTCAGAGGTCAGACTTAGGTTTGGGATCACGAGCTTTGGCACAGGCCACACCCTTTGGGGCCTGTGTTTTCTCTGTAATGTGCCCAGATACCACTGTGGGTACTGGGGATACAGCAGTGGACACCAAAGCCCTGCCTTTGGAGCTTTTGTCCAGTGGGAAGTAGAGAATCAGGAAACGAGCAAGCAAATATAAAGTGTCCAAGAGTATTAGGTGCTATGATGCTAACTAAAGCAGGCTGTGGCAGACAAGAGGTGGGGGTGAGAGAGGGAACTGCTGTTTCACCTGTACTGGGTAAAGTGAAAACTGATCAGAGAAATGAAATAAGTGAGGGAGTGAGTCATGTGGCAATTGGGGAGAAATAGAGCCAACGGTGATTAACAAACAGAAATGCTCAGGCTCCAGAGTTACTAACTCTGTTACTTGAGCTCCCTTAGCTTCCATTTCTTCACCTGCAAAACAGGAATAATAATGCTTTCTTAATTACACTGTTGGAAGAGCAAGCAGGGATTAAATGTTGTAAAAGTTAAATGCATATAAAGTGCTTTGCACAGTGCCAGGTACATGGCAAGGATACAGTAAGCACCAGCTAATACCTGTCAGTTTTGACCATGTGAATTTAGAGACATGGGTATTTGAAAACACCTTCCTGATTCTGACATTTTTTATGGGACTTTTCTATAATAACAGCTAATTTTTATTGAGTGCTTACTCTATTCACCTTATATTAAACCTTCACAATATGTCAAAAAGGGGCATTATTAAAATAAAATTCCCATTTTTCAGATGAGAAAACTGAGACTCAAAGAAGTTAAGTAGGATGCCCATCCGCACAGCCAGCCAGAGCCAGAATTCAGACCCAAGCAGTCTTACTACAGAATCCGTTCCCTTAGCCATGATGGGTAAACTAGCCCTCAGCAAGCTGTGCATGCAAGGCAAGTGTCTGCAGCCAAAGCCCAAACGCAGGCTTCTCATTCCTTCCCACTCGGTGTGACTCTCAGTCAGCATCACCTGATGTAATCACACTGTGATTCCAACTTGGAGGTCACACCCAAACGGCACCTAATATGCCTCCAAAGCAACTGGTCAGTGGAAAAGATGCTCTCAAATCCCCTAGTCCAGTTGTTTCTCAATTAGGGAAAATAGATAGCAACCCATTAGGGAGTTGTAAAATTAACTGAGTCCCTTATCACCAGCTTCTTTTAAATAGGATAAATAAAATGTAGAATACCACACACAGTCACACAGGAAGGATGGGCGTTTTTAAATAAAGTTTTGTTTCAGGTGTGCGTGTGTGTACATACACAAGTACTTAGTACTCCCTGTATTGTGATGTTAAATGATTGGTTGCCCAATTACACTCTTTGCTTGCAGTTGAAGTCAGGTGTGTATATTACATCAGAAGAAAAATCACCCAGATGACTACATTTATTCTATGTTCAGACACATTGCCTTCCATGGACCAACCTGTAAAGTTAAGTCTTTACCTGTATGTTGTCAGGAAATCAGGAGCAAGAACAAATTGTTTATTCTTTTAATAGTTACTATTCCCCCCAAAGACCTGTCAGATTTTTTTTTTATTGGAGACAAGTCATTTTAGCATCAAACACATACTGCCTTATTTTGTTAATTATGAAATTTGTGTCGCACACTGGAAAAGACCCAAATTACAGACCTTAAAGAGACGGGCTGGGTTTTCAACATGCAGGTGAGTTTATAGACCATATGTTCACTGTCCTCGGGCATTTTTCAAAGCTGGAAATGTCAGGCATTTATATAGTTTATTTGTAAAGCACTAACAATAATTGGAACATTATGGTCTGATTATTTGCTAAAGTAATTTATTTAAGCAATTCAAGTAGTTGAAATTAAAGGGTGCAAAAAATATCATGTGACACCAAATAAAATTTTATTACTGTTTTTTCACTTACATAAGTTAGAAACACCTATTAAATATAAAAAAAAAATAGCTTCCTCCCTTATAACAAAAGTTTGATCTTAATTTATACTTTTAGAGACATGACAGAGAACCAATGATGCTTGGATCACTTTAGACTTTTCCGTTCTGGTTGTATGGACATCTGAGGCAACTAAACAAGCAAAAAATCCCTGAAAAGCTTAAATGTGTCTGATATTTTAGTCCCATGGTTGGCCTTCCTTGGTGTCCTTCAGTCAGTGTTAAAGAAATTTCTGGAACAAACGAACAAAGATGACCAGAGCTCCTCCGCCCACCCCTCCCACACTGCCATATTTAATTTTACCCCCTGCGGGCACCAACACACAGTCCGTGAGTAAAGCAGCGAGGCCTCTAGGGCCACCGGCAGCTCGTCAGCCTTATGTGGGCCTGGCATACACTCCCCTGCGCTCCTTGTGTCTCCACAATTGTACTCACGAAGCATGAAAAATTGATGTCCTAGGAAATACGTACCATTTCTATGACTCTGCTTTCCCTGGTCACCTCTGATTTCAGATTCTTTGCCCTCTCATCCTCAGAATCAGGGCTAAAGCTGCCACGCCACCACCAGGCGGCCCTGTGACACGGAACAGTCCGCAGTCTTTCCTGCTGATTCCAGGCACAGCTTCAGAAACCTCAACACCGCAGGCCCGGTGGCCGCTACTAGCTGGATGGAGTCAACACGAAGTGGAATGCATTTGCCCTTCTTGTCACTAACCATCATCGTGTCTAAAACCAGCATCTGGGTGTCTGAACTCTCGTCTCGGGCTGTCCCTGGCACTTGAATGAACGAGCGAATCAGCACATCCCAATTTGGTGAAAACGGCTTTGACTTTTTCTGCCTCCCAAAGAATTCAGATCTAACCACAAGTCCGTCCTGGGCCTCTCTGCTTACAACAGCTTACATATGGGGTGTCAGAGACGTCATAGTCGATGGTTCCGTAACTTTGGCTAAGTTTTGTATGATTTAGCAAAATGACCTGCTGAAATTCTCTGCCAACACCCACCGACTGCTCTCTGTATCCCGCTGCACTGCAGGATGTATGAGGACTTGTAGACCCTGCACAGCGGTCAAAAGAGAATAAATTCCAGGAGTAATCTGGGAGCTTCTTTCTTCTTAATGCCAACAAAAACATCACCCTTTGATTACTTCCTTTCTTGCAATAAAATATTAAATCCTTCCTGCCTTCCTCCAC
Source organism: Miniopterus natalensis (assembly GCF_054644295.1). Taxonomy (NCBI): domain Eukaryota; kingdom Metazoa; phylum Chordata; class Mammalia; order Chiroptera; family Miniopteridae; genus Miniopterus; species Miniopterus natalensis. The sequence goes on along the minus strand of NC_142096.1, from coordinate 16,156,331 downwards.
CCCTCCCACGCCACTTCCCCACAGCCTCAGGAGCCCAGATCTCATGAATCAGCCATTGAAGTGCATTAGATTCCTTTCCAGGTGTATAGCAAGGTGACTTATATTTCTAAACCGATGACCTGTATTTGCATTATTTCCTCTTATGTCATGACCTGTTCGCACACAGCTCTAACCATTGCACCATCCATCCTTAATGTTCCCTTGAGTCTTCTTTAATGCTCTTTTGCCCCATAACCATTTCTTGATGCAAAGAACCATAACTTAGTGCAAAGTACTCATGGCCCATTCACTTCCCCCAACACTATTCCATGGGAAAGAGGGCCCAGCAATTCTCTCTGGGCCAAAAAAGGACTGTCATTGTCCTAGTGGTAATTATGGTCTTTTAATATGAGATGAAACCACATTTCTGGAGGATATGACAAAGGAATTCCTGTGATGAGGCTTAAGCTAGTCATGCGGGGTTATAAAGCTAGCTCCACATATTCGAAGCCGCCTCAATATACATGCAGTAGTTTAGCTGAAATTGCCAAGAAAATGCCTCTATGCTTGTTACTGGCCAGATTCTGCAGTGACCGCCTGTGGTAATTCCTACTGACCCTAGTAAGAACTATGCATAGACAGCTAGTCTGGGTGCATTTACAGACACTGGGTTCTAATGGCGTACCTGGCCCAAGTCCACTCTGGGAAGAAAATAACGTGGCCTCAGCAACCAGAGGGTAGGTTTCAGAAATGCACCACTTAGACCTCAAGGAGATGGTTGGTAATTATGGTTCAATCCAAGACATGTGAGAATCACCCCCAGGTTCAGGAAATTACTCCAACACGAGAATCTGAAGAGCTTCTCGAGAGAAAAGTTTTAAAAGATGAAAGCAAACAGAAAAAAGAAGAGCCACAGTAATAAGAAAAAATAGAGGACACAGAGAGTTGTGGGAAAAGGAATTTGGGAAACAGCCGAGAACCAGCACAGGGCAAAGGGAAAGGACAGGGTCAAGGTTAATAATCATTTCTACTTCTCCTCTTGCTATCATTAAATAGAACCTTCATTGAGCATTAAACATCTATTATGCACTTTCCCATAGTCTCTACCCATATTGAATCCTTTACTGATCGAAGGAGAAATGTTAGTATGCCCATTATATAGATGAAAAGGAGGCAAAGAGAGGCTAATTTGCCCAAGGTTACCTAGGTTGTTCTGAAACAGTCAGGCCCAACGCTTTATCCTGATGAAGGGCAGAGATCTGACCATTTCTAAATCTTCTCCTATAAGGAGAAGGAAACCCACAGCTTTGGTTCAGAATCAGGCAGCTAGAATACCGGTGCTCTCTCTGACTTGTTAGCTACATGTCTTGGGCATCACAGTATCTTTTAGACCCAGTTTTGCTGTTTGTGAAATGGAAATAATCACTCCTGGTTTCCAGTTCCCCAGGTAAGGATCTTGAAAGTCGCTCTTTAGTCCTAACACAAGTAAAAAGCTAAACGGAATGAAAAATGGAAGAGAGAGGGGACACAAGACAAGCCCGCTGCCCCCAAGGCTAGAGAGACAGGCGAGCTGCACACAGGGAGCCCTGGCTTCAAGCAGAGGTTTACCAGTGGGAACCTCACTGGGACCAGTGCTGAGACAGGAGTGTCACTGATGAACAGCTGGAGGCTCAGGGCGACCACTCTGCGAGTTAAAATCTCCAGGGGCCCCGATCATAGAGGGCCCGCCATTCTGTAAGATTGACCTCCAGGAGCTCACAGTAAATATCAGAGAAAAGTCCTGTGGGGCATCTGGCAGGGGGAGGAAAAATAACCATTTTGAAATACACCAAACACTCTTTTCTTCTCAAAAAGAAGGCTTGCCCTCAGGGAATTTAAAGTCCAGCTGAGACCACATAAAGAATTAGTTTTGAGTGATAAACAAGAACATGTCTTAGCAAATTTTGTTAGCAAAATTTAGAGGAAGGGAATATGGAAGAATGCTTTAACTACTCTATTTAAGAGAGCAAATTTTTTCAGATAATTTAGAATCTATTTGAACATAAGATGTTTCTTATTTGCACATATGGAGTGAAAGTACTGATTAAAGAGTTCAGCAAAAGAACCCCCCCAAAATGGTTAATGGTTCTAATGTTTTCATAAATTCTTGGCAAACACCACATATAAATAATGAAATACGTAAGGGAAAGTGACTGTAAGATAGAACAGATTGACTATTGTATTTGCATATACATCCCAACATTTTAATCTTGGGCAATTTTTTTTCTTGTTAACCAGGACTTCTTACTCCTTTCTTCCTCCTAGAAAAGCCAAGGGGAGGCAAAATTATTTTTATAACAAGCCAAAGAAAATAATTAAGAAATGAAATAGTTCCCCTGTGCAAATCATATAATCTATTCCAAAAGCAATTATCAAAGATCTGGGTATTGTCTGTTATTTTCACTTAAATGCCGCATTACTTTCCACCACTGCCATGATTACCGAGGCTGGGTGGCTGCACACTAATCTAGAACTGTTCACGTCGCACAGTGCCCCAGCCAGCCATTGTCACTTGTGCTCTCAGGAATGCAACTCACTGACATTTTTACAGATGGGAACAACTTGCATGATTAATGATACTGCTGCTTGTAATCTTGCTCGAGATCCCCCGAAAAGGCACAGAATAACCTCCCAACAAAATATCTGCTTTGCCCCATCATCAGCATTATAGTGAGAACATGATGTGAGTTTCCTTTAGAAGAAGAAACAGGTTTAATTTAAGGAGTATATGTTGTGGTTATGGTTTTTTAAAGGGGTTGGGGTATGGAGGTAATTGGATTTCCCCCAATTAATGACACTAAATGCAGGAACCTGACAGTCCTCTAGCACAATAAACATACTTGAGTTAAATAACAGCTCTTCAACCTACACTCTCTGTTGCGTGTTCTTGAGCAATGTCTTTAACCTGAGTTTCAGTGTTTCCGTATTAAAATGGGATAGAAGTTGTTTTGAAGATTAGAGACGATGTCTGCAATATCCCTAGCACATAGTAGGTGCTCATAAAATGGTAGCTTAGCCAAACCATCATTGACTAATCATACAGGCTCTTCTATTCTTAGGTGAACATATGTGGGACAAGAGGGAAGAAACTTTCCTCCTCTACTGCACTTCTGGAGTTCCTCAGAATATCTTTGACACTCTGAGTTCCTAGAGATGAGTATTGGTGAATTGAAGCAGCTTATACTGCAAGGTCTTTTCCCAAACTTTTTCACACTGTAGGCACACAAACTCAGAATCGTGGAATTTGCTCCTCTAAACCTCAAGGATGGCACATCTACCCTGCCCTTTGCCCTAGCAAAAGACCTTGTAACCAGGGTGATATCCCTGGCTCAGCCTTAAATGTAGTGAGGAAAGGTCTCAGTAGAAGAGTTAAGGAACATGGATACATTATTCTTCAAGCCCCTTGGCCAATACCTGCAACCTTAGCTCTCTCTTGCCAACCAAGGCTGCAATATCAGTAGCTGACCCCAAACTTCTTGATGACCTCCAAAACCCCACCAGAAGCTGCTTGATGACTTCCTTTTTATTGCTGGTATTTTTGAGGAAATGACTGCAAGACTTTCCTTGCCCAATGAATAAAAAAAAAAAGACAAAGGTCATTTTAGTTGTTAATTCCTAATTCTACAACTGACCTACTCAAAGAAATGCATAATCCATATGTCCCCTCACCAGAAGAGCGCCCACAGCTGACGACTCTGCCACTGGCCAGTGCTTGGATGCCTTGGATAGCAACTGTGCGGAGGCCTCAGAGGAGGGCCTGCCCGGGGAGGCTCTGAGGCTGCTGATTAGCCACTGGCGACTTACCTGTCACAGGGAGCACACCAACTATCCCAAGTCTCCTTTAAGCTAAAAGCAATAACTCTCCCCATGATACTACCATTTTCAGCACATGCATGTGGCATCAAGGGAAAGAGAATGTGGAAAATACGAAATCTAGAATCTGATTACTCAGCACCTGGGTACGAGTTAAGACGACGGATGCCACGCTTTTGAATAGAAACCATTCTATGGATTCCCAAAGGAATAACCCATGTCAACCCACAGTTTCTCAGAGTAACCACAACTGTATCCCTGTTTATAATTTAAAGCCATCCAAAGTTCCTAGAATAGACCCAGTGGCATACTGGTGATTTCATAAGTATTTGCTATAGTTATTAAAATGGCAGGCAGAAGAAAGAAATTTAGTTCTGTTATTAAGATTGCTCCAAAAAAAAAGAGCTAAATCACGTATCTGAGTAAAGTTTCTAGAATGATTCAGCTATTTCAACATCATAGCTAAAATATTCTTCAAGTAAAATATGCCATGTGGATGTTCCACAATAAGCCACAAGGAAAGTATGCAAAATTCATAACTTCTTTTTGAAGCATAAAATTGGTTCTTTATTATAATTAACCATGGTGATAAACAGTCTTTAATCTAATTACTGTTTAATCTAATTTTTTTGTCTCTCACTCCTACCAGGAAATCCTTAACTAGACAAGATTTTTTCCCTTTACACCTGAGCTCAGAGCAGCCTCTACAACCGCCCCTCATATCCCATCTACCCCCTGTTGTCGTATCTAAGTTTCCCCCCCCATATAGCCTCCTACAAAGAGCAAGACAACGGTCATTATCCACTTTTAATCTCCCATAAGTCAAGTTGCCTCAAAGGGTGTCTTTAAAAATAGAAAGACGAGTGCACAAGAGAAGTCCTGAGTTCTGGTGGCTTTATTGTTACTAGCTGTAATAATAATCATAACTAAGCGCGTGTCTATCACTTTTAAGAATGAGAATGTGTGACTGGTTGCTCTGCTGGATAAATTCTGATGGTGGTGGGGACGGAGCAGAGAAGAAACAAAAGAAGAACAGTGTAGGACCATGGCAGCATTGATACCTGGGAAGGTGAGCACGGATTACCTAGGCCCAGGGCTCTGGGAACTGGGGAAAAAGTTGTCACTCAGAACAGAACAAAATATGGTATTTCCTGGAACAGCGGCCCATTAAAAAGTAAGTGTGAGAATCATCAAGGAATAACTTCCCTCCTAGCTCTATTTCCACAAGACATATTTCTCTAATTCCCTTTTTTTTATCAGTTCTTTTTTATTACAGTCCCCTTTTCTTATATGGGAACTATTCAGCTATTCCCCTTTCTTACTAACCCAAGTCTTTGTGTCTAGAACCAAGATCTGAAACTAGTCTTGACAATGTCTAGAAAGGTTCCAAGGACATAGCTCCCTGAGTAACACACACATGGTCCATAATTTCCAGCTGACCCTGTCACGTAAACTTTATCAAAGTTTAAGGAAGTGTCAACCACTTTGAATGGGTGTCGGTATTGTTTCTTTTTTTAAAATACATTTTTATTGATTTTAGAGAGAGAGGAAGTGAGATGGAGAGAGAGACATCAATAAGAGAGAAATATCCATCGGCTGCCTCCTGCACACCCCACACTGGGGATCAAGCCCGCAACCCGGGCATGTGCCCCGGTCAGGAACCACACCGGAGACCTCTTGGCGAATGGGACGTCGCTCAATCAACTGAGCCACACGGGCCAGGACCTCAGTATTTTTTAACAACAAAACCAATCAGCTCTGATAGCCATTTCAGGTAAAAGTATATTATATTTAAACCAATTTGTTTAGCCATAGATTCAGTCCAGGGTCTGTGGTTATTAGCAAGTAATAAATGCACACAAACACACAGAGAAACTACCTCCTATCTTACTCTGTGGGATCTCTTTAGTCAGTAAGGTATATGAATCCTGCCTCACTAATCACTCCCAAGGACGTAATAAAGGAGTAAATGGAATGTTTGCAGCAAATAAGGAAACAGAAAGGAAAAATATTTTGGTGACACAAGGGACTGCTCAAGTTGTTTCTTTGGGAATCGACAGGTATCGATTCCACCCCAGTGCCCACCACTAAAGAAACTTACTCCCTTCCCCTTTCTGAGCACCTAGTGGGTATCCTGGAAAAGCACTGACATGAGGGTTGTCCCTCCACAAGAGAATGGGCTCCAAATGCAGAGCTAAGGAATAAAAGCCCAATGCAGACCTTTCAATCACCAATAAGAGGGTACACGTGGCATTGGAGGGACCATCCATATCGCCTATCACCCTTAAAATCACATCACATGATCAATCACCTCCTTTTAAGGTAGGTCTAGTTAGTCTACCTGTAAAGGAAAGAAAGCCACCCAAGGTTTTCGCCCTGTCCCATCTTACCCCTGGACACCATTAGGTGGCAGCAACGGCAAATACCTGGGCCTCCAGCCTGGGATTTCTTTTAGGCCGGACAGGGGCAAGCGCCCCTGGAGAAGGGGGAGTCAGTAGAACCCTGAAATAGTCTTTCACCAGGCTTAGCTTTTCATTTTCCTCCATTGCTCCCCATCTCACAGCCTGCTTGGGAAAAAACACCTCTGGGTATTCAACGTGTGAGGGTCCCCAAGAAGAGAGCCATGTCCCCTGAAGAACTGAATGCTGTGAAAGCGTCCTTCCATTGCTCTATCCCAAGCTTTGGGCTAGCCAAAGAATAAGTGGAGGTACAAAAAATATATACCAAATGTGGTCTTGAAGCGGATTTGATTTAAAATGAGGCAAGTAATGGTTTTAGATAAACCACTGATGCGTCAGTAAAACTGGGGCGTCACTAGCTTCACAGACCAGGACTTAACTGTGCCCCTTGCATTGAGCCAAGGACGATCTCACAGTAGGAGAAGGGAGGTATTTTCAAAAGTAAAACTTGAACTAGATAAAATAAGGCCCCCTGGGAAAAGGAAAATGGCCAATGTTTAAAAAAAAAAAAAGATTTATCTGAAAGAGCATAATTGGTGACTGCTGCTTCCCTTCTGCTTCCCTTCTGCTGACCTGCGCTATTTCTCCAGCCAACATTCTGCTGGCACTTACCACAGCCGTCCCTCTGCGAGAGGAAGGAGCACATGAGGCCCCTTGGAAGCCACCCGCAACCCCGGCTTCTGCTCTGCCTGTGGCTGGCCTTGAGGAAAGCTCCTCCAGGCGTTTGATGTGCTCAGCACTTGCCTTACATCTTCTTACCTGGTACCTCCAAGAATCCTCCGTTACTGTCCCCATTCCATAGAAGAAGGAACTGAGGGTCAGAGAGATTAAATAACATGCCCAGGGCCCCACAAGTACTAAGGGGTGAAGCACTGCAGGTTCCAAAGCCAAGACTCTTTGCTCCTCTGCAGATACAGACAAAGTGAGAAGAGACTAAAAAGGCCACAGGCTGAGGGCTCTGAATTTAGCCCAGGCCCCTGCCCCTGCCCTTGATGGGTGACCCCCCACCCTATTCAGCTAATAGAAAGTATCATGAGAGTGAAGGGGGTGGGAAAATGTGGGTCTCGACAGAAGTCCACAGCTAGTCTGTCTCCACCCACAGCAAATAGTCAGGCTTCTGTTGGCGTTCACAGTGGAGACACTGCTGATAGCTGCCTAGATTCATTATTTCATTAGTTATCAGAATTGAGGTCCCCACATACAAAGCTTTACTGAGATACAACTGACTCATAATTTTGTAACTTTAAAGTGTACACTATATTGATTTGATACATTTATATGTTGCAAAATGATTATCACCAAAAATGGAGATATTTTTTATTTTTTTATTTTTTTAAAATATATCTTTATTGATTTCAGAGAGAGGAAAGGAGAGGGAGAGAGAGAGATAGAAACATCAATGTTGAGAGAGTCATTGATTGGCTGCCTCCTACACGCCCCCGACTAGGGATCGAGCCCGCAAACTGGGCATGTGCCCTGATTGGGAATCGAACCCCTATCGCCTGGATCCTAGGTTGACGATCAACAGCTGAGCCACGCCCGGCCAGGCTGGAGATTTTTTTTTTAAATGTTATCATTCACCTGCACTTTAGTCAATAAAGAATTTTCCATCATCAACTGTTCAATTACCTAAAACAAACAAACAAACAAAAGGCAGGATAAATGCTTGATTCTTTCCTTTTACTTACCTATTTTCAGAATAGTGAGCTGGTATCCCAGGAACTTCCAAATGAACTTGTGAATTTTATATATTTGATGTGTTTCAATATAATGTCCTCACTATTTACTTTCATATTCTTCCCAAATTTTGGCCAGTGGGAGCTGCTTCAAGTTGGTTCCTATATTCTTGCTTTGGGGCAGAACAGTGTGTCTCAGACTCATCTCAAAACTTCTTGCCCCACATCTAGACCTGGTTATCTATTCCTTTAGGGTGGAAATGGTAACTAGATATTGTATTCTGGCTACCCAGAGTGATCATTGCTACTGAGTTGGTCACACTTCTAGTGGACAGACTTAGGAAATTTGTAGGTTTGGGAAAGAGAAAATCATAAATGTATACTGATATTTCAAATTCAAGTAAAAGGTAGCAGCATTTTTACTTCAATTCCTGTATTTTCCTACTCGGAAAATCTTATCTTCTAAGGATATTAATTTAATTACTTGGTTGCTTTATTCTACTCTCTATATAATAGTATTTAAAACAAGGATGTAACTATCATCACTAATAATTATCCAAAAGAATTCAACTTAAGATTTCTTTGTCCTCAGGATATCTCTCCCCAGGGATGTGCAATCCAAATATGTGGCTTAAAGTCATTTGAAATAAGTTTTGAGATGGTTATGCCACGGAATTGACATAAAGTTACATTCACTTTTTTTTCCAGCTTGATTTAAAATTTTTAAGACTTATGTTTTGGTTTGTGTTTCTCTTTGATTGAACTTAGTTCTTAATTATGTAAAACATTTACGTGATTCCAAAGTGAAAAACTAAAATAAGGTGTACAGGGAAGTTTATGCCCCCCTCCCTGTCTCCCACCTCCATCCCATTTTTAATTCGTTTTTGGTTTATCCTGCTATTGATACTATAAACAAATGGGTATTTTCCATCTCTCCTCTTTTCTTAATTGTAGATATTATAAACACTACACCACATTTTGTTGTTTTTACATAACAGCAAACCCTGGTCATTCCCCGTTCCTGTCCCCAGCTACACAGCATGGCAATGTGGGAATATTCCCGAGTTTGCACAGCTAGTCTCCCTCGGACAGACATCGGAACTGTTCCTGGCCTTTTGCTCACGGGCGCACTCACTGCATGGGTCTTATTGAGCCCCCCCAGAGTCCGCTCGGTTGGGCTGATTCTCCAGATTTTATAGAGGAGGAAACTGCTGCGTAAGCATTAAGGACTCCACAAAAGTCAGAGTTGGGTAGGGAGGAGGGGCATACAGATTCCCCTGCTTCCGTATGTCTGCTCTTTGCCCAAGTCTATATAATGCATCCTGCGCTAAATATCTGTAAACACCTTTATTTTAGAGTTGGGGGAGGAAGAGGGAAGCACGTGCCTTGGGGTAGAAGCTGGAGGGAAATGCAGCCTTCAGTTCAAGGCTGGACTTTCAGGTCCCGGCCAGCCTGTAGGAAGAGCATCTGAGGGAACAGCTGGCCTTTCTGGCACGGTCCCCAGTCTGGGAAATGCCAGACATCCACAAGCAGGTGGGTCTATTTTTGGCAAAAAGACCTTCTCGGTGCCTGCTGAAATCATATCGTGTCCCCTCCTATCTCGGTGTACTTTGCTCCCTTGGTCAATCCACTGAGACTCCCTTGGAAGGATTTAGAACAATCCATTCTCCAGCCTCTGCCCACCAGGGACGACCGCTGCTTCCCTCTCGCCCCGCAGACCAGCGCAGTCACACGCACGAACCCAGACAGAGCAGGCACAGCTCTGATGAAGTAAAACCTACTTTACAGTCTGTTTTGGAGGAGAACATGACGCTCAGACTTGAAGGAAACCTTATGACTTTGACCTGATTCTTTCATTCATTTCCTCTTTTTCCATCACTGCGTTTTTAAGAGCAAATGAGGAAAAATAAGTCCATATCACTGTTATTTTTAAATAACAGAGGGCCTCGCCTCAGAATACTTTTAGCCCAGTCTCCTCCCACATTCTCTTCTCCAGAATAACCGTGTTGAGATTAAAGATCAAAATCACCGTGAGATATGAGGATCAGTAGCTTTTCAATTTCATGTCACTGCACAGGCCTTAACTGAGGCAAAAGAGATGGCCACCACATTTATAGAGATTTTCCAAAAGGGTTTAAACCAAAGAGCTTCATTTTCAGCCCAGTGGCTGGAATGCGCCACGCCCTGAGTAGCCCTGTTAATGAAAGTTTCCTGTGCCATTGCTGAGCTTCTGCAAGCGATCAGCACAAGCAAATCAGCCCAAAAGCATCGCCCCGTGAACTGGGAGGTAGTGGTTGAGCACGTGGGGATCTGAGCTCATCGTGAAGCTGACCCACTTCCCAAGAGGGCTGGCTGAGGTCACTCCAAGTTCAGCCGTGTGGACCTGCCCAAAGGAAGACTGTACACCAAAACTCCAACCTCCGTCTTATCAAGATACAAACTTTGACAGGTGAGTCAAAACTCAAAATTATTGTAGTCAGTGCCCAAAGGTTCACTCAGTCAGCCTAAAGAATTACTTTCTGCAACGTGTCAGGGGGGAGGCAGAAAGTTGTGAGCTAGACACGCACACTCCCCGTAGCCTGAGAGCAATAGAGAGAAAGAAGAATATAGAAAAACAATCCTATCAAGTTAAGTGTTGCATTATTACTTTGCGTATATGTTTAAGCTCTCTGTACCTCTGATCATTCACTTGTAAAGGATAACAAAAGTAACTAATCACAAGGCTGTTACAAAGAGTACAACACCTCGAATCCTTCTGGGACATGACACGTGCTCTAGAAATATTATATACAATTAATTATTAAATATCACTCCCCTGACCTTAAAGCTAGATCTTCTTATCCTTTCTAAAGTATGTCTATCTCTCCTCATGTTTCATCTAATTAACCCAACAAACCTGTAATATAGATGTTACCCACATTTAAAGAAGTTGAGGCCACAGAGTTGCACAGACTAACCCAAGTTTTACATTTCACATGAAGTAGAGGTGAGACTCACATCAACTCCTATCAATTCTGCCCTCAAATTTTTTATGCTTTTAACTTAAATCTTAAACTACCTTCCCTGTAAGAGTCAAAACCATCAGGCCACATATAAACCGAGGACAGAGAGATTAATTCCATCAGGAAGTATCTAGATGATGTCCTTGTCTCAATATTTTTAATTATACATCTACAAATACATTTTTTCTAAATAAGGTAACATTCACAGATTCTGGGGATTAGGACATGGATATACCTTCTTGGGGGGGGGCAGCATTCAAGCCCACTATGGGAAGCAAAGGAGAGGGATTGCTGTGATCATTTTTAAGAGAAGGGTTATTTATCCAAAGGTTAGAAGCTTTACGAATGGAGTGAATCAAAGATTTGTACCACCAATGAAAACAAACCACTCTTTTCCAAAGGTGGTCTTAAACTCATTCACAAATTTTGAAAAGATCCAAATGGTCCCTAGTACATTCTCTGAAAGGATGCCCTGCCATCATCAGCTCTGTCAGCTAGCTGTGGGTCATTGGTTAGAGGGTGAAAATGTACCCAACAAGTAGTGACTGGCTGGCATGCTTGGGCATATGCCCTGTTTATGTGATACCCTCTGCCAGAGTCAGCTTCCTGCCAAGAGGCAAACTTGAAAAGCCACTGTTGAAACAAGAGCTGCTGTTTATCTCTGACGAGCATAGCAAGTCCTCTGCATCACTCACTCTCTTAGACAGTCAGCCACTAAGCCAGCTGGGCTTCTCCCACCACCCATTAAATAAAAATTGTTATGCATCCATTTCCAGACCCAGAGCGATGTCTGTGATGCGTCACAACCCATACAACTCACATATAAGACACAGTCTTTCGAGACGAGTGACAGCTCCTATTCTTCCATGGAAGAGACACCCTTTTGCCCGTGCTATTGGAAAGGGGAAAGGGAGGTGGGAAACAGCATTTACTGAGCATCATGGATGTTCCATTGGCCCCCAGATCCACTCTCCACCCTTCTCCACCTCTGCTCCACTGCTCACCCTCTATGACCTTAATGGACCGTGTTACCAAATGGCTTCAAGTTGGGATTGGCCAACACAGGACCCTGGAGGAAAGAAGAGAGGGAAGGAGGCTGCATCGTTCATTTCCCAACCCCGTGGTAGTTGCCAAGGGCTGGCCACATCTCTTCACAGAAGGCCTCGGCCCCTCTCTAGGAGCTCTCTCTACACAGCCTTCTCTGTCTCCAGGTCCCAGGAAACACTCCCTCTCCTTGGATCTTCAGGCCTGAAGTTGGTAACCCCAGAGTACCGTACTATCTTTAGTGGTGTTTCTCCACAATACTTATACAGTTTTTTAAAAATATTCCTGTTGTTACGCTTTCTCAAATTTTCCTAATTTTAACTGGCCATCTGTTTCCAGGATCTTCTGCTAGATGGTCCTTTATTCTGTAATTACAACAGCCCTACAGGGTAGGTCCTCTTGATGCCACATTATAGATGAGGAGACTGATGCTTTTAGGGGTGACATGACCTGCCCTAGGAGACATAGCCAGCAAGTGAGGAGTTAGGGTTTGAAACCAGGTTTGTCTAACTTCAAAACTCTTGGATGTTCAGCTACGTCTTCCCAACACTGAAGAAATACTCAAAGGATGCCTAGATAAACAGAGAGTTTTAAGGAACAAAAATGCCATAATGGCTTAAATGCTTTATTCAAAGTTATATTTTATAAAGCCATTCTGAAGCCTGACCATTCCTTAGTACTGTGTGGGGGGAAAAACTGAGAAAGAAAAAAAAAAACCACCCAGAAGCAGCCACAATACTTGGAATGTAATTGACATTTTTACTGTATTCTCATACAAGAAGGGGCCAGGAGTAAATGCAGAGCCATACTTCTTAAAAAGCCTCTTTTTTTCCTTCATTTTTCTCTCTATGTATCTCAGATATGGCAGCTACCCACAAAATCTTTTTTCCTACCCTCCTCCAAACTCTTAAGATCTCTCCCAACAGGCTCTCTCTACCTCCTGGTTCCTTTACGTTTCTGGATTTTTGCACCCCCAGCCAATAACTCTGCCTTTACCAATGAAAACCCGTCTTGTCTCTTACAGACTTTTCCAGATTTCCTTTTGGCCCCTTATCCAAACAACTAAAGAGTTTGATCGATAGCTACCAGAGCAATGCAAGCATTGTCTGTAGAGTGTGAATTTTGTTAATATTTTAAAATATTTTTGCCAAATAATATAGATTTATTCAGTTTTCAAGGAGCCAAGATTTTGGTATCTCACACGAAGTCTATACTAAGGATGAAATATTAATTATAGTACCTGTAGCAAGGGAAGGGTAGTGAGAGAAGGTGAAGGAATGTTCAGTTCACATCATATCACTCTCAACTTCCAAATGAGCTGTATGTCATACATATATTTGTTTCAAACAAATTGTTTGGAACTCCAGACATACGTTATTTGAGAAACTTCATTATAGATTATATTTTTTATCCATCATAGTGTTTGCATATAAAATTGTAGTTATTAATAATGATATTTATTTCCCCATCAATAAATTCACCATCTCTTCTATATCCAATTCCCTAACAAGGCAACCACACAGTCATCCTAACAGAGCCCTAGAACAACTTCTATCACCTGGGAGGCAGTTATAAGAATCACCACTCTTGGCCCTGGCCGGGTAGTTTAGTTGGTTAGAGCATCATCACGATACACCAAGGTTGAGAGTTTGATCTCCAATCAGGGCATATACAGGATACAACCAATGAATGCATAAATAAGTGGAAAACAAATTGATGTTTTCCTCCTCTCTCTCTCTCAAAAAAACCAATTAAAAAAAAAAGAACCACCACTCTTCACTGCTTTTCTTTTAAATACCTTAATGAGTGGGAACTCAGTAAAAGGTAGACTACAACTACAGTCAAGAAAAACTCTTTGCAGTAGGCTTTAAAAAAAAAAAAATTATGGATTGAAAGTAGTTCATCGAGTAGTATCCTCTTTGGAAAGACAAAATGGAGAGAAAAAGAGGTTGTTTAGCTCTAGGACTTAAAAGGTAGACCCTGTCAGGAACATTAGACAACAAGCCAACTCATCCCGAATTTACCTACCATTCATAGGGATGACAAGGACCTCCACTTGTGTGGCCCAAAGAAAGGCATCAACTAAACCTGAGAAGAAACCAGGTTGTTCTTTTTCTAGGGTCTTCTAAGGAAGGCAAGAAAACTATCATTTGCTGAGTCTTGCTGTGTGGGATGCACTATTAAGCTAATAAGCTATTGGAGCACAAAAACAGAAAATACAGAGGCCAGGATTTGAAGAATAACCATATGTTTATTGTCTAGCCCTCTACCTCCGCAGTCCTACTCAGCTGTAATGACAGTGGGACCAAGCAGCTTGTCAGTCTGTTAATATATCCCCAGAGTCCTACCTAAAAAGAGCTCAATGAAAATATGCTGAATAAATGAGCAAATGAATAAGTTCTTTCTGACTTCAAAGCTAGGGGTTATTCTACTCCACCTTATTTGTGGCTAGAAAAATAAAACTTAAACAGCAATTGCTCTTAGATTTTGAGATACCTCCTCTGGAGTGTATTGACATCAGGATAGAATTTCTTCCCTTGCAAACCAAACCTTCTCTCTCCATATAAGTTACGCAAACTTCAAAGTGCCATCAAAATGGAAATGAAAACCACAATTTCTGTTAGCAAACAAACCCATTACTCTTAATGATGATGCGACCACTTAACTTTGACCCCCCACCGTTAACTTGGGAGCAAACTGGAAACCATAAAGAAGTTTAGCAGGCACAATTATATTACAATGAAAATTACCATGAACACATCAAGCTGTTTTAGGTTTGCTTTGGCAGTGTTTGCAGACAAAACCCAATCAATCCACCAATTGTTCACTCTACACCAAAAGAGTGGTTTGTCTGATTTTTTTTTTTTTTTTTTTTGTCATTGAATTGATGAATTGCTTTGGCATCAGGTAGTCAGCTTTTATCTTGGGAAATAATCATCTTCTACTGGGAGAGCTATTCAGCTGTGTGGTAGTGCTTTATCACCAGCCGTGCATAAATGGTGCTGTTTGCAATTTGATAAACGTGCACAGAGGCTCAGAGGTCCCCAAACACAAGTCTGATGTGTAAACAATCAAATCACGCTATTAACCAAGGGACAGAATTGCGATTGCTCATCCGTCTCTGTCATTTTCAACTCCTTGGTAAAAACTCCTCAGACCTCATCCCACACAGGCAAAGCGATGGGCACTTTTTTCAGTCTTGGGTGGCATGAGAATGAATGTCAAATATTATTCATCTGTGATAAACTGAATTTTTGATTGGGGAAAACCACATCAAACAAAGAATTTTTCAAAAAACTGAAGCACTTTCAAAGGCTTTAAGTCCATTTCAAAATAACTGAGGCATACCCAAGGAACAGAGAGGAATAGCTTATTCTTTCAACTTTTCTCTACCTAAGCCTTTGGAATCATAGAACTTCAGGTGAGGAGGAATCAGGAATCTCACACACGCGCACACACACATGCACACACACCCTCTCTAGACAATTAAGGACTGAAGTTAATTATTTAATTTAACCCTTGCTGACAGTTATACAGTGTACATCATTATCTCCATTTTAAAGATTATAAAAATGAAGCAGAAAAATGGAGCAGCTTACTATATTCCCTATATTTGGTAAGTGCTAAAATTAAAACACAATCCTATCTCTAAGTCTTAATTACTATACTGTACTGACTCGTCTCTATATTCCTGCCAACCTGTGCTCGAATTCCTTATTTGACCATGGACCCAGCCCATCCAATCTTCAGACAATTCAACTTGAGTTGTCTGCTCTATGCAGTGAATTAAATGTTGTCTTTCTCTGACTCCTACTTACTGATCCTAGGTCTAATCATCTGGCCTGAGGCCTCACTGAATTAAGTGCAATCCCTCTTCCAAGCAACAAGCTTTTGAATATTTAATATTCAACCATGTCACCTGAAACCTTCTTTCTTAGGGGTGAACATATACAGATCCTTCAGCTATTTCATATAACACTGTTTCACTTATTTTTTTCTTTGATTTCACTTATCTTGATTTCATTCTATTTGATATGCGTTCCTCTTAAAATGTGACCCGAAAGGTTTTAATTGTCCTCTGGCCTTACCAAGAGGACCAGAAATTTCACCATCTTCAATATACTAATGCAGCAAACATCAAATTGAAAATTTTCTGTTCTGCACCAATCTTATGTTTTTAAACCAACACCTTAAGGGCACTTAGCAGTGCTTCAAAGGGCCCCAACACACACACCAGTGCCAAATCTCGAACAATGCTCTCCAAAAATTGTTAAGCAAATTCTTTATGAAATTAACAAGAGCACCCAATGGGACTCTGTATTATGAAATTTTTTTTTTAATTTATTGACACAAGAGAGAGAGAGACATCAATTTGTTGTTCCACTCATTCATGCATTTACCGGCTGCTTCATTGTATGTTTTCTGACCAGAGACTGAACCCGCAACCTCGGCATACTGAGATGGTGCTCTAACCAACTGAGCTACCCGGCTAGGACTGTATTATGAAACTTAATCCACTTATATGTCCTGCCTCTTTCCCCAAAGCCTCATGCCCAAGGATACCCTATCTCTAAAGAGTCCATAAATCCTTAAGGGCCTGCCACAAACCCAGTCACTCCTCCAGGAAAGTGGTCCCAAGTGGCCTTCCTTGCCAGAGCTGTCATTAAGGTTAATAAGGTACAGTCACCCATCACCCTTGCCATGGCTGATGAGACCAGTCAGGGAGGAATGCGTGAGCTTAAGTGGTTGTACATGGTCTGGTTACCCCAGGAGTGGCTATTGTGAACTACAGCAGAAAAGACAGGTTCCTTATCAAATGGTGCCAAAACAACCCCATTACATATTCTCTTTAGAAAATATATGAGTCTCCAAATTTAGATGTATAACAAATACATGTGTTTTAATTTCTGAACTTTATATCTATTGCAAGTTCCCATATTACTAGAGGTTTAATCAGGCAAGTGAGGGGTCCCTCTCCTTTGGAAGGGATTACATCTAATTTGGGGGGGAAGTTATGGAGTGCTAAGTCATTGTTGGGGTGAAGGCATCTGATTTGGGTTATTTAACCTCACGTGCATCTATTGAGCTGTCTCCCTCCTTAGATCTCCCTCCTGGTCCTCAATCATTGATTCACTTGTATTTGGGGTATGTCATCTCTGTTCTTGAGCATAGGATTTCTCCTGGCTAATTTCCTAAGCACTTGAGAATCATTCTTTGTACTCATGCCACACAGAACTACAGGAAACTCAGTAGGGCTATTTATATCCATTTCTTTATTTGCATTCTCTCCAAAACCTGGTTGGTCTGTTCACACACACCCTCTCAGATTCCCTGTGAACCGGTAGACTTCTGAAATCAAGAAAAGACTCTTTTTTCTCCTTCTGATAGGCCATCATTTTCTTGAGATCATGATCTCAGCCCCTCCTTTCTGTTACCCACATAGCAGGAAGAAATACTAGGAATAAAAAATAAATTGATATTGCAAAAATCATTAGTCTTCTGCAAGTATAAATTGAGTGCACACAAAAAGATGGGAAGCTCACTCAAACTCAATGGCTGCACCAAGTGAGAATGAAGGAAGTATTTTGGTTAGTTACTATAATTATTTCATAGGTGACCACACTAACGCTGAGAGAGGTTAAGTAACAGGCTCAAAGACACATACCTAGTAAATAGTAGAACCAGGATTTGAACCCAAGAAATCTGACCCCAGAGAAATGCTTTGAACCACTTTTGTGCCAAGGAAAGGATGCAGAAAGAAAAACTGTAATGAAGGGTCATAGAGAACTAATTGTTATGAAGAAACAGGAAATATATCATGCCACAAGAGTGGCAGAGAGGGGAGATGGCGGGACTCTGATCTAATTTAAAGCATAATAATTAGTGTCTCTGAAGAAAGTAACATTTGAGCTGAGATCTGAACGATTGCATAGGAGCTAAAATAGTCACCAGGCAGTGGGAATAGCACTTGCCAAGGTCCTGAGGCAGTACTGATGATAGCCTCTTGTAGATCAGAAAGAAAGCAAGCCAGAATTCTCAGAGTAGAGAGAGTGTGGGAGAGAATGGTGAGTGATGAGGCTAGAAAAGGAACCAGAAGGCTCCTCTGGCTGGGCCTTGTAGCCTATGTTAATGAATTTTATGGTAAATGCCCATCCGATAGAAGAGCCTCAAGTCCTAGGCATACATCCCCTCTTCAAGAATTCATCATGGATGAACTCACATGGTTTCAAACTCACAAAGTAAAGAACCTGATAGGCTCAACTTAGCCAAAGTATCCCATACTTATCCAATCAGCAAGTAGGGCAGGGTCACATGGCCATGGGGAGCCCATCAATGTGATGAACAATGGGTGGTCTACTACCAAAAAAATGTATGTATCAGACCCAAATACCTACATCAACCAACATCTCTGGAATCACAAGATTCCCTGGCATACTCAGGTTTACCTTGGTCAATTGCAAAAATAAAATGGGATATCAAGAAATACCTGACATTCATTCAGAAAACATTAGCTCCAGCAAGCTACCATACACAGCGAAAGTGTGAGCTATTCAGTCACAAGCTTCTCAACAGCAGGCATCCAATTTGAATGCTCTGCCATCGAGGTTTCTTGAGTATGGGCCCTGCTTCTCCTATTGTTATGACTTAACTCTTTCTGTGTCTCTGTTCCAATTTCCCAAAGGTGAGAGCCTGACTGAGCTGAACAGTCACCTTCCGGTCTAGTCTTCCCTGTTGAAAAGGACACATCCAACAGTCACTTCATTTCCAGGGATAACCTAAAGAGGGCTTCCATCACTCCAGTGGCATTTCCTCTCCAACCAGCTGAAGACACACAGTGGGCCTGTGGATAAAGTCCTAAACCTTCATGTAAGGTGATAATGGCAACAAGGGGGCCAGAACCAGCCACAGCTATATGTTTGGTTTGATTTGCACAGTATTGGTTCACACAGTATTTTTTTTTTAATTTAACATCCAACCAATATTTTTAAATAGGAAGATTTCATGTGAAAATCCAGATTTTCAGTTTCCCTTGAAAAATTGGAATATGAGAAAATATTAGCCACAGTCAACAGATACTGAGTAGTGACTGACCACTTTAAGAGGCCCCTGAGCTCTCCAGTTCAACATAGTCCCTGAACCTCCCTGCTGTCAACAAGCACCACTCATTCACTTACATGCCTGACCCCTGTAGGCATTTGAGATGGCAAATGCTCAAGTAAGTAGTTATATGCAGTCACTTTTCTCAAAAGAAAGTTCATGGTGAGGCAGGTACTTAAAGAGTCACTGAGTACAGCACTGTCACAATTTCAAGTTCAGAAACTATACGTAGTTTTAATTCATTGCTGCAGGCACTCCTGAAACAGAGACTGAAACAGTTTCTGAACAGTTAGCCAGTGTCCTTTAGGCAAGTGATCCTTTACTCTACCATGACAGCCTAACTAGACTTGGTCTGAGTATTTTTTTAAAAGAATGGGATAGAGAAATAGCTCCTAGATATTGGACTAACCCCATTCCACAACTTAGGTCATCCCCTCTGCCCTAATCTGCCTGTTACAAAACACAGTAATAATAAGATCTCCTTGCCAAGCTACATGCTCCTTCTGGTTATCAGATTGCCCAGAGGGGTGGATACCTCATGCTGGTAAATTGGCCTCTCACACTCTTTTTAAACTAACATGTTCATGCTTTGGTCTTGAGAAGAGATTCTACAGATTGTGGTGAAAGCACATTTTACAGGCCAAACTGATGTCCACATATCTGCCAACCATATGGCCTTGGGCAAGTCACTTCAAGCCCAGCTATTTTAATATTTAAATTCAGTTAACCTCTTTAGCGCCTGCCCTCACCTTGTCATCATAAGAAGTTTCTTCTTGCCCTGGCTGGGTAGCTCATTTGGTTAGAGCATCATCCCAATAGGCCAACGTTGCAGCTTCGATCCCGGTCAGGGCACATTCAAGCAGCAACCAATGAATTCATAAATAAGTGGAACAACAGATTGATGTCTCTCTCTCCCTTTCTGTCTCTAATCAATAAATTAAAATAAATTTTTAAAAAAGAAGAAAAAGTTTCTTCTTGCCTCTTCCAGACTCCCACTCCTCTGTGGGGCTTTCCTCAATAGACATATTTAGCTCTGGTTTTACAGAAAGAAGAGCGGCTCAGTCCTACAGGTGGCTGGATAATTTAAATGTGGCTGCAGCTGTCACTGTTTCAGGGTGAATGCCATCTGGCCTTCTTGGCAAAATCACTACCAAAGCATCTCACTGTGCTGTCACATGCCGCTGATCACCAAACCCATGAGGTCAAAGAGGGGCCCAATTCAATGCAGCTGCTGTGGTCAGCAGGCATGTGTCATAGGTGCAGAAAGGACCTCTGCAAAGACGGGAGAAGCCTCACCCCCCAGCAGTTATATATGCTATGTAAGCTTCATCTGCCTATCCCACCACTTGAGTCAGTTCCCATATTTCAGATTTTTAGGTTACCCAACTGCTTTTGCTGACACAGTCTTAACCACATTCCCAAAGCACACCCGCAATCTAGCATGGCTGAGTTTGGAAGTGTTTCCAACTCAACACATGCTGTTACCGAGCTGTTTTCTCTCATTACATCTTTTTTTTTTTTTGAGAGTATGTTTATTAAAGCTGGGGACTGTGAAACAAGGAAGGGCTTAGGATGGGAGAAGCAACAGGAGAGAGACTAGCTAGGCAGAACTGCTCTGGCTCACTGGAAAGTCAGAAAAAAGGGGGCTTTGGAGACAGGATCGGGAGTTTAGCCCAGGATGAGCTGCTACTGCCCATTGCCCCCCTGGTTGCAAGTCTCATGGGGACCCTTAGAATTTAGGGAAGAAAGACATGGGCATGCTCCCAGAAGGGAGAGTGTGCCCTCATTATTTATTAAGCCCCCAGATCCCTGAAGGTAGAGAAAGACCCTCCCTCTCATACTCTCAACCCCATCCCCTTCTCCTACAACTGGATGAGTTTGTTTCATCCATGGAAAAACCACACAAACATGGAAAGGCCCTGACCAGCACCTTGTTCACCTTTCCTTGTGATCACAACCACCCCGAGCCCCTTTTAGTGCCACACACATTTTGAACCACCAAGTGACTTAGAGATGTACCAACATGAGGCTCTTTGACCACTTAAGTTCATATGTCATGGCAATGAGTTAGGAGAGGGGCTGCAATGGTATCCTGCTCTGAGAAGGATGGTGAAATAGGTGAGATGGGTTTAGCAGAGGAGAAGCAAAGAATGTAGTGGTCAAGAGCAAGGACACCAGTGACAGATCAACCAAGGCTACATCCCAGTTGTCCATTCCCTTGACTCTGTGGCCATGGGGGAGCCACTTAATCTCCTGATGCTTCCATTTCCTCCTCTGTAGAATGAGACTGTCATGAGGATCATATGAGTTAATACATGTAAGGCCCTTAGAACAGTCCCTGACACATAAAAATACTAAATATGTTAGGGTTTATTTTTTGTTGTTGTTGCTTTTTTGGAGGACTCTTGCCATACCAAGCCTTTGCTCCCATTTAAGTGTAGAAATTTCCATGGAGAAATACTACTATGGTACCTTTGGAAACTAGGAGGGCAACCAGCAGAGAAGACACGGCTTCCCAAATTATATTCATGTGGTCCTCATTTTTACTCTCCACCAAAGATATAAATTAGTTGTCCATTTTGAGATCTGTCCATATTTCAGAAATATGTTTTTTGTTGCTTTTGAATAGAAGGGAACGTTTTTTGACTATTGAAGTAGAAGAGGCCCCAATCGTATCACACTTCTTTCTCACCCAAGGTGATAATCTACTGAGTCAGAGGAGAGTCAGGTAAGTGAAGAAAAAAATGTTAGATTTAATACTGAAAAAGCTTACACAGAAATGCAGCTGAGAACGCAGCTACATTGGGTTACCTTTTACTAAACCCCAGAATTGGACAAACCCAGTC
Organism: Miniopterus natalensis; assembly: GCF_054644295.1. Lineage (NCBI taxonomy): Eukaryota > Metazoa > Chordata > Mammalia > Chiroptera > Miniopteridae > Miniopterus > Miniopterus natalensis. The sequence continues at coordinate 16,134,375 of NC_142096.1, read as the reverse complement.
ACAATTAGCTCCAGTACTAAGATAGGGCCTGACACATAGTACACATCCAAGAAAGAAAGAATGGAGGGAGGTGATTGACAGACTGGGTTCAGTAAAGAAGGGAAGGAGGGTGGGGGAAGGAAGGAAGGAAGGAAGGAAGGAAGGAAGGAAGGAAGGAAGGAAGGAAGGAAGGAAGGAAGGAAGGAAGGAAGGAGAGATTAAAAAAGGAACAAAAAATTTGAAAAGCATTGTCTTCACTGGTAATGAAATGAATATTTATGATAAACATGTAAGATATTTAGTTATGGTTCCAATATGTAATAGCTTTATGAACTTGAAACAGTTCCTTAAGCTTTCTGAACTTCTATTTTCTCATCTAGAAAAATGAGCTTATTCAATACATTATAATTTCAATGAATTGGTTTGAGAAGTAGCTTGAGCTAAAGTCTGTGAACATACCTAGTCCATGTAATAAACAGTCAATAAATGTTAGTTAAATGTAAGTGTAAGGTATGCATTTTAAAGCATCAATGTTCTGCCAACTGCTGAATTTTTTTAAAGGCTTCATTGGACTTCACCCCAGTCTTGAAAACCCTGAAATTAACTAAGGTACGTGGATTAGGGCCATAACAGCCACCATACAGAAGTATTTCACTTGGGGCTCTTCCTACTAAACCACATCAAATACAGGAGCGTGGGCAGGATTCAATCTCTCGTTACGTGGGTGGGGCACCCATACACTTATTGCTACAACCACAGGGTCAGTTGTGTAGTGGAGGTGTTCAGTGCTTATCTGAAATCTTGATAATTATAAAAGGAGACATACAGTCATAAATAGCTTCTGAAAATCCTGCGGCACTACAGAGAGCGGTAGAGTTTGCCTCAAAATAGCTACCAAAACAGTCTCCCTTTCATGATTGAAAAAAGAATGTAACATCCTGCCCTGAATTCTTCATTAAAATTCTCTGCAATTGAATGACTTCCAGAATCTCTCTCATTACTATGAGTCTTGGCTGTCAGGGCTGGAGTTTGGGTTGGAGAGAGGGAAGGAAACAACCAGGAATGGGGCACCCGGACTCCTGTGTTGGTTTCTTGATCTGGGAACTGGCTTGGTGGGGAGCAAGAGGCCCCAAGTATTGTGTAACCTCAGAGTGTAACCCCCAGCAACCTTCTTAGAGAAGATATTGTGTATTCCTACAGGACAAGATTTTCTTACTATCTTTGAATCCTCACTCAGTGTGTACTCATAGCTCCTGACACATCCTAGACATAGGTGGCTGCTGTCTGATAAAAGCATGAAAGATCAAGTAAAGGAAGATCTGAGGAAATAACTGAATGAACAGCTCACTGAATAAATGAATGATGAATAAATGAGACAATTTGAAAAACTGCTCAGTAGAGGTTTTCAAAATGCCTAAAGACTTAAAAAAGTTTCTGGGCCTTGGGTTTACAAATTCAGGAACTAGTAGGTTTTACCTGGAACAATGAGATGATGAGATTCTTAGGGTCTTCACGCATTTAACTTGCTTCATAAATCAATGATTAATCATTGTCAAATTGCTAATTTTCTATGAGAAATCTTCATTGTTAGCATATAAAAGTGCTTAGCCTGATTCCTGACTCACAGTAGGCATGCAATATTATTTATAAATAATTTACTATTTATAAATATTTACTATATACGTATTTCCTGCATATGATATTCAGCCAATTCATCAAACACTTAATGAGTACACACTGTGAGCCAGGCTCTGAACTTAGTGTGGGGGATACAGTGGTGAGCAAATCTATCATCCAGTGCCACCATTCAAGCCTGTCTAATGGGAAAGTCTATATGGGAAACTTCATTAAAACAGAAAAGGCTGTTTGTTTCATAGAGAATCAGAGAAAATACAATCTGATGATCTCCACAGATAATTTTCCCGAACTTGGATAGGTTGATATTTGCATCATGATCAAGGCCGTTGCTTTAAGAAGAGCTGGCATCAGGTACTTAGATCATGAATATAGTATTTCATCCTGGGTGTTCTCTTCTTGGGATTTCTTTGGATTCAAGCCGAGTGCTGCACATTATGTCCTTATTTTACTGATCTCTGCATTCCCCAAGTCATCGTGCAGTGCTCAGCACCTCCTGGCCATCAGCAGTTTATGAAAAACTACCAAATAGTTGCCATATACCCAGAGCCAGAGATTCATATGCTCCTAAGTGTGGAAGGATTTATAAGGATAACTATATTGTTGAAACCTCAACGTTCATTATACTGGGAGAAATATCAGGCATAGAGGTACTGAAACAAGAAAAATGCAAAGAGGGACCAGAATGAGTTGTGATTCACAAAGAAATGAAATGATAAATGAGGCAATATTATGTGTATGTATATATACACCTATAGCTACGTCGATCTCAATTTTCAAATATATTTGTTTGCTAGCGCTGAGAATATACTATAAACTGGTGACTTACCCACAGAAGTTTATGGTCTCACACTTCCAGAGACTACAAAACCAACCTCAAGGCATTGACAGTGTTGGTTCCTTCTGAAAAATATAAGGGAAAATCTGTTCCATGCCTCTCTCTTACCTTCTGGTGGTTAACTGGCAATCTTTGGCATTCCTTGGCTTGTGGGAGCATCACCCCAATCTCTGCCTTTGTCCTTACATGGTATTCTCCCTATGTGTGTCTATCTCTGGGTTCAGATTTCCCCCTTTTATAACACTAGTTATATTGGATTAGGGCCCAGGCTAATGACTTTAACTTGCTTATCTCTGTAAAAAAACAAAATAAGGCTACATCCTGAAATATTGGACTTTAGGGCTTCAAAATATATTTTCCAAGAGGGATACAATGCAACCCATTACAATGTGCTTGCTGTTCATAGATTTCTGTACAAGTATTCAAGGAAATGTTAACAGTGCTAGCGTCTAAGGAGCTGGACTATGAGATCAGCGGGTTTTTACTTTTTGTTTTCTACCTTTCAGTGCTATTTGAAAAACTTGAGCATATACTATTTTCTTCACTAAAAATTACTATCATTCCAAGAGGGAAGATGGCAGCACTGTGAGAAGCAGCAGAGAGCCCCCGCTCCCAGCCACGGACTCGATTTCCTCCTAAAATCCTACGTAACCAGCTTTAAAAAACCAGAGAAACATACCTGAGTGGACGGAGTGTGAGTGGGGAGCACTGAAGAGACATCACGGAGTCCGGTAAGAGACGGGGGCCGTAGGAAGGGGGATCCCCCCTGAAGCCTGTGCTGGGCTCCGAGGCTGGGGGCCTGGAGGCTGCAAAGCTCCCTCCCCTCGGGAGTGCTGGCGGCGTCCAAAAGCGGGGATCCCACACCCGGAGCGATGAGAGAGGAAAGAGCGCCCCGTGCACAGGGCAGAGGGGCCCAGGGAAGCGGAGTCCCGGAGGGAACGGCGCCTTCCTAGGAAACAAAGCCTCTAGTGGCGGCTGCGACCAGCGTCTAGAGCTCAGGGTGCCGACCATAGGGAAGGCTGTCCCAAAGTCTGTGGCACCCAAGTGATGAGGGACGAGAGGACTGTGCTTGGCAGCCGCACATGGGGACCCTCTGCCTCCCTGTGGGGCACTGTGTTGAGCCCCAGAAAGCGCTGAAGCTGCGTGGCGCGGGGGAGGGGAGGAGCCCTCCTGCCCTGAGCTCCCGGTGCCGAGGGGCTGGGATCGGTGACCAGCCCTGAGGGGCGCCGTGGTGGTGGGTGAAGCCGCCCCAGCTTTGCTGAGTCCGGTTGTGCGGGGAGCTACGGGGAGCTGACTTTGGGTCCCCTCCCGCAGGCTGGCTTGGTGCTCCGGCGGCAGGACCTTGCAGGGCGGACTCTCTGCCTGCGTGTTGCTTTGTGCGTTGGCGAGTTTGATCGCGGAACTGGCCCCCACCTTCCCGGCGTGCACTGGGGGACAGACCAGCAGAGGCTGGGATTGGCCTCTGCACAGTAGACGGTCTGAGGGGCGGTCCTGGAGCGACCAGCCAACCAGAGCTGAGCAGGGAGGGGCGGAGCCCACCGGCCTCTCCTGCAGCCGGGAGCCCAGCCCCCAACAGGAAAGGGGCGGGTCCCGCTCACTGAGCCCCAGACACCCCCGCAGGGCACAGTCCTGAGGGGAAGGGAGAGCAGCTCACAGGAGGACTTTACAAGAATAAGACTCTCAGGGACTGTTGTCTGGGAACTGGAGGAAACGCTGAAAACCCCTGCTGGGGGCGGGGCAGGCAAAAGGCCCACCAGAATGTGTTCTTAATTGAGCCCACTGAGCCCAAGCTGCTGAAAAGGCCCAAACAGAAAAAGCAACAGGCTGAAGCTGCAGCAGGCCAGAGCCTGAGGAACTAGAATCAGAGGACAGGGTAGGGACTAAGGAGCTGGCGGTGCAGCAGAGACTAACTCCCGCAGAGTGAGCGCCTGACAGTGACACCGCTAAGGGGAGTGACACCCTGGGCTACACTAGCCGCCCTGCACCCTAAAGACTCTACAGAAGACTGGAGTAAAACCAGGCAAAGACAAGGTTGCAAAATAGCTGACAAGAGGAGGTGGTCCACGGAGAGACTCAGATTAACCATCTACCTGAGGACACCAGAGCCAAACCTAGAAGGCTCCTCACATTCGCTGATACACAAGCACCTCCCAGGAGAATGGAAATCAGCCCACAAAACAGTGATCCTCAGACAATGTAAGTTGCCCAGAAGAAACTCACCTGATTGACTACCTTTTTTTCTTCCCCTTTTTTGTTTTGTTTGGTTTTGGGTTTTTTGGTTTTTGGGGGTTTTTTGTTTTTTGTTTGTGGGTTTGTTTATTTTTTCTCTTTTTTCCTTAGGAAGAAGAGAAAGGGGAGAAAATTTGTTTTTTCTTCTTTTTTAAATTTTATAATAATTTTTTTAAACATTTTTTAAACTAAATCCTCCCCCCTTTTTTATAAAAGAATTTTGTCTTGTTTAGCTTGTTTTTAGTTTTGTTTTGGTTATTTGCTTTGTTTTGTTTTATCCTTGCTTCTAATATCAAGACTTTCTTGATATCCCTGCTTAACGACTGGAACTTTATCGTTATAACCAAGTTTACTGCTTTCCTCTATAGTTCCCCCCAAATCTCTTACCAGACTCCCTCCCTGCCTGGGCTTTATCTCTCTCTCTCCTCTCGATCCATTGGCATAACTTTTTTTTCTTTTTTCTTTAACTACTTTTCTTTCATTCTTTCATTATCCTTCCTTCTGTCTTCCTGTCTTTTTGTTCTATTGTTAGTTTCTCTTATTCTCTTTATTGTATTTTTGTTTTCTCATTTTCAACTATTATCCTATTCCAATTCTCTCCCTTAATTTTTTGCTGGCCCTCCTTTCAGAACCTTTTTTCTGCTTCTGTTATCTCCCAGTAGCTTCTCTATTTTTTACATTTTAGTTTATTATTATTTTCTAAATTTTCACCAGTATTAACAACAATATACATCTCTCTAAGCGTTACTTTTCTTTCTCTCTTTCTTTTTTTTAAAGCATTTTTATGCGTGTGTGTGCTCCCTTCACTCTCCCAGTTCTATTTTCACTTGGGTTGTTTTCATTGTGACTGTCAAGATGTTTTGTAAGATACCTCTTGTTTCCTGGAAGTTGTGTATTGTCCTGCTTTGCCAGCACCCGTACAACAGCTTACACAATGAGGTTGGGGCTGAGACACAGTTAGCCAACCTGAGAGGAGGGTCCTCCCAAAGACTGATCAACAATAATCCAGACCCAACCACAACAGAACAAAAAGAAACCACAAAAAGGACACACACAAAAGGGACACACCTAGAGCAAAGAGCTCAGAAGTGTAAGGAAAACACACCTCTGGGCTCCACTGGTCCCACAAGACAAAAATCCCATCCCACAAGACTGGGAGACAGCAAATATAGCTAATATATAGAAACAAACACTAAGACCTACCAAAATGGGGAGACAAAGAAACAACCCCCAAATTAAAGAAAAGGAAACATCGCCAGAAAAATACTTTGATGAGATGAAGTTAAGCTAGTTATCAGAAATGGAGTTCAGAGTATGGATGATGAAGATGTTCAAGGAACTTAAGAATACACTAGATGATAAGATCGAGAACCTTAGTGAAAACATGAAAAAAGAGATACATACCATAAATAAAACTCAGGCAGGGATAAAGAATGCTGTATCTGATATCAAGAATGCACTGGAAGGAATTAAAAGCAGGCTCAATGAAGCAGAGGATAGAATAAGTGACTTAGAAGGCAAGGTAGAAAAAAATCACACAATCAGAGCAGCAAAAAGAAAAGCACTCAAAAAGCATGAGGACAGTCGGAGCTTTGGGACAACATGAAGCGAAACAACATTTGCATTATAGAAGTACCAGAGGGGGAGGAAAGAGAGCAAGGGATAGAGAACTTGGTGGAGGAAATAATGATAGAAAACTTCCCTAGGCTGGTGAAGGAGAAAGCCACACAAGTTCAGGAAGCACAGAGGGTTCCAAACAAGAGGGACCCAAGGAGACCCACTCCAAGACACATCATAATTAAAATGGCAAATGTCAAGGACAAAGAGAAAATATTAAGGGCTGCAAGAGAGAGACAAGCAGTTACCTACAAGGGAACCCCCATAAGGCTGACAGCTGATTTCTCAACAGAGACTCTTCAGGCCAGAAGGGAGTGGCATGAAGTTCTCCAAGTAATGAAAAGCAAGAACATGCAACCAAGATTGCTTTATCCAGCAAGGCTATTATTTAAATTTGAAGGTGAAATAAAAAGCTTCCCAGACAAAAAAAAAGGCTAAAGGAGTTGAGTACCATCAAACCAGCATTGCAAGAAATGCTAAAAGGACTGCTTTAAGAAAAAGAAGGAATAGTGAGAGAAAGGTACATCAGCATAAAGGGGAGAAATGGCATTAAATAAGTTGATATCAATAGTAACCTTAAATGTAAGTGGAATAAATGGTCCAATCAAAAGACAAAGGGTAGCTGAATGGATAAGAAAACAGGACCCAAATATATGCTGTCTACAAGAGACCCACCTGAGAGCAAAATACTCACACAGGCTAAAAGTGAAGGGATTGAGTAAAATATTCCATGCAAATCGAAAGGAAAAGAAAGCTGGAGTAGCAATTCTTATTTCTGACAAAACAGACTTCAAAATAAAGACCATAACAAGAGACAAAGATGGTCACTACATATTACTAAAGGGATCAATCCAACAGGAGGAAATAACCCTTATAAACATTTATGCACCCAATACAGGAGCACCTAAATATATAAAAAATTTCTTGGGGGACTTTAAAGGGGAGATTGACAGCAACACAATCATAGTGGGGGACTTTAACACCCCACTGTCAGCATTGGACAGATCATCAAGACAAAAAATCAACAGGGAAATGCAGACCTTAAATGAATCACTAGACCTAATGGATTTAATTGACATTTACAGAACATTTCACCCCAAAGCAGCAAAATACACATTCTTCTCAAGTGCACATGGAACATTCTCAAAAAGAGACCACATGTTAGGGCACAAGGCAAGTCTCTACAAATATAAGAAGATTGAAATCATATCAAGCATCTTCTCGGATCACAATGCCGTGAAACTAGAAATCAACCACTATAAAAAAACTCAAAAATATTCAAACACATGGAGGCTAAATAGCATGTTATTAAACAATGAATGGGTTACCAATGAGATCAAGGAAGAAATCAAACACTTCATAGAAAGTAACAAAAATGAACAGACAACAACCAAAAACCTATGGGACACAGCGAAAGCAGCCCTGAGAGGAAAATTCATAGCATTACAGGCCTATCTCAAGAAACAAGAAAAAGATCTAATGAACCATCTAACACAACAACTAAAAGAACTAGAACGAGAACAGCAAGAAAAGCCCCGAGGAAGTAGATGGAAGGAAATAATAAAAATCAGAGCAGAGATTAATGACATAGACACTAAAAAACCAATACAAAAAATTCAATGAATCCAAGAGCTGGTTCTTTGAAAAGGTAAATAAGATTTATGCACCTTTAGCCAGACTAAGAAACAAAGAGAGAGGACACAAATAAATAAAATCAGAAATGAAAGAGGCGATATAACAACTGACCCAACAGAAATACAAAGGATTGTAAGAAAGTATTATGAGCAAAACTATATGCCAACAAATTGGACAACATGGGAGAAATGGACAAATTCCTAGAAGCATACAACCTTCCAAAGCTGACTCAAGAAGAGGCAGAAAACCTGAATAGGCCAATAATGAAATTGAAGCAGTAATCAAAAAACTCCCAGCAAACAAAAGTCCTGGACCAGATGGATTTACAGGCAAGTTTTACCAAACATTCAAAAAAGAATTAACACCTATTCTATTCAAACTATTCCAGAAAATTCAAGAGGAGGGAAAACTCCCAAGCTCTTTTTATGAGGCCAGCATCATCCTAATCCCAAAACCAGATAAAGATACTGCAAAGAAAGAAAATCACAGGCCAATATCCCTGATGAACATAGATGCAAAAATCCTCACTAAAATACTAGCAAACTGGATCCAGCAATACATTAAAAAGATCCATACATCATGACCAAGTGGGATTTATTCCGGGGATGCAAGGCTGGTACAACATCCGCAAATCAATAAATGTGATACATCACATAAACAAAATGAAGGACAAAAATCATATGATCATATCAATAGACGCATAAAAAGCATTCAACAAAATCCAGCACCCATTTCTGATAAAAACTCTCAGCAAAGTGGGAATAAAGGGATCATACCTCAACATAATAAAGGCCATATATGACAGACCTACAGCCACCATCATACTCAATGGGCAAAAACTAAAACCATTTCCATTAAAAACCAGAACAAGACAGGGATGTCCACTTTCACCACTTTTATTCAACATAGTACTGGAAGTCCTCGCCATAGCCATCAGACAGGAAGAAAACATAAAAGGTATCCAAATTGGAAAGGAGGAAGTAAAACTCATTATTTGCAGATGACATGATACTGTACATTGAAAACCCTAAAGACTCCATCAAAGTACTACTAGATTTGATAAACAAATTTGGCAAGGTAGCTGGATACAAAATCAACATCCGGAAATCAATGGCATTCTTATACACCAACAATGAACTTTCAGAGAGAGAAACTAAAAAAGCAATACCATTGCAACTAAAAAAATAAGATACCTAGGAATAAACTTAACCAAGGATGTAAAAGACCTGTACTCAGAAAACTACGTGACACTGAAAAAAGAAATAGAGGAAGATTTAAACAAGTGGAAGAATATACCATGCTCATGGATTGGAAGAATTAATATCATTAAAATGTCCATACTACCCAAAGCAATTTATAAATTCAATGCAATTCCTATTAAAATACCAAGAGCATATTTCACAGACCTAGAACAAACATTTCGAAAATTTATGTGAAACCAAAAAAGACCCCAGATAGCTGCCATCTTGAGAAAAAAGAGCAGAGTGGGAGGGATCACATTACCAGACTTCAAACTATATTACAAAGCCACTGTAATCAAAACGGCCTGGTATTGGTACAACAACAGGCACGTAGATCAATGGAACAGAACAAAGACCCCAGAAATAGACCCACGCCATTATGGTCAGTTAATATTTGACAAAGGAGGCAAGAGTATCCAATGGAGTGAAGACAGCCTCTTCAATAAGTGGTGCTGGGAAAATTGGACAGATACATGCAAAAGAATGAAACTAGACCACCAACTTTCACCATACACAAAAATAAACTCAAAATGGATAAAAGACTTAAATGTAAGTCACAAAACCATAAAAATCCTGGAAGAAAACATAGGCAGTAAAGTCACAGACATCCCACGTACACTGATTTCACTGATACATCTCCTAGGGCAAGAGAAACAAAAGAAAAAATAAACAAATGGGACTACATCAAACTAAAAAGCTTCTGCACAGCAAAAGAAAACAGCCTCAAAATACAAAGGAACCCCACTGTCTGGGAAAACATATTTGCCAAGGATGTATCTGATAAGGGGCTAATTTCCAAAGTGTACAAAGAACTCATATTACTCAGCAAGAGGAAGACAAACAACCCAATTATGAAATGGGCAAAAGGCTTGAATAGACACTTCTCCAAAGAGGACATACGGATGGCCAAGAGACACATGAGAAAATGCTCAACGTCGCTAATCATCAGAAAGATGCAAATTAAAACCACAATGAGGTATCACTTCTCACCTGTCAGATGGCTCCATCAACAAATCAACAAAGACATGTGCTGGTGAGGGTGTGGAGAAAGGGGAACCCTAGTACACTGCTGGTGGGAATGCAGACTGGTGCAGCCACTATGGAAAACAGTATGGAGGTTCCTCAAAAAATTAGAAATGGAGCTGCCATTTGACCCAGTGATTCCACTCCTAGGAATGTGTCCTAAGAATCCTGAAACATTCATCAGAAAGAATATATGCACCCCGATGTTCATAGCAGCACAGTTTACAGTAGCCAAGATCTGGAAACAGCCCAAGTGCCCATCAGTAGATGAGTGGATAAAAAAGCTGTGGGACATTTACACCATGGAATGCTACGCAGCTGTAAAGAAGAAGAATCTCATACCCTTTGAGACAGTATGGATGGACCTGGAGAATATTATGCTAAGTAAGGTAAGCCAGGCAGCAAGAGAGAAACATCACATGATTTCGCTTATACGTGGAATCTAAAGAACTTAATAAACTGATGAACAGAATAGATTCAATGACATGGAAACATAGATGAGACTGATGAATGTCAGAGGAATGGAGGAGGGCGGGTGGGTGGAAGGGGAGAGAGTAACCAAAGAATTTATATGCATATATGCACAACCCAAGGACATAGACAATGGTGGGGAGAGGGACTGGGGAGAGGGAAGGGATGGGGTAGAATGGGTCATTGGGGGAGAAAAAGGGACATCTGTAATATTTTAAACAAAAATAAAATTTAAAAAAAATTACTATCATTAATGCATAGTTGAGGCTTTCTTTATAATGTGATTGGAAATACACAACAGAGCACTTAAGATGAAATATATAGCTCTCCCAAGCATTTGTGTCTGAGACAAACTCCTCAGGATTTGCATAAGTAGGAGAAAATCTAGACCCTATTTCCACTGAACACAGTGCTTTACTAAGCCAATGTAGCCAAGGTTGCAAGCTGTCTAGTGCTGGACTAGTTTAATCCCATTTTGGACACAATGCCCAGTATGCTTTTGGCCTTCTACCTAGGCAAAAGGCGATACCCGTGACCCATTTTTGAGTCACTACTGCTTATTGGCTAATATCACACAACATCTCTTCTGTTCATAAAGAGTGGATTAATGTGGAATTTGCTGTCTCTGCTATGATCCCTTAAAAGGGCTGCAATTACAGAGCCAAGCAAGGCCATCTGACACTGAGGCTCATTCTTGCTGCATGTCCCTGGGCAGTTTTCTCTGTGTGGCTCCCTCTAAGGCCACAAGTGTGCACCCCATGGGGCCCAGCCAAGGAACTTCAGTACATGCCTTTCATCAGCACATTCAAGGCCAACGCAGCACAAAATTTATTTCTGCTCTCTTTCAGCTCAGTTTTCACTTCTAGCGAGACGGATCAACTAATGGAAACCTTTGATTTCAGTGTCAGTGTGAGGTTGTGTTGAAAGAGGAGACTTAGTAAGGTAAAAATAGAGAAAACTTATTTATTCATCAGTCAATTAGCAACTTTTATTTTCTTTAAGGTTTTGCTACGTACCTGGCCCTGGGGCAGCATGTGAGTACAGTGAAACAGAAAGACTTGGGTTTGAGTACTGACTGTGAAATATCTAAGGTTGACCTACATGATATTTCCTGCATCGACATTTCTGAAATGTAACTCAAGGCAGTGAGCTGGCACAATCTCACTTAGCATAGCTAAACCAGGTGGTTTGTTTATAAGAAATGGGTTTGATGTTATGGTAATAGGAAGAAAACTAATTTCTCTTGTATGATGATACAAGTTCTGAATGAAAGTTTGTGCCTGCCCAGTATCTTTGAACATCTATTCCATTATACTGTTGGGAACCAGGCTTTTTGTATCCTCTTGTTCCACAGTCCTTATCACATGAGTTTCATACTCATGGTGGCAGGAAATCCGCTGTGGCTCCAGCCATCACATCTACTTCCCAAGCAGGAAGAAGGTACCAGAGCCAAAGGCCTTCTACCTAACAGAAGCTCTTTCTATCAGACTTAAACTTAAATGTCATTGGTCAGAACAGAGTCACATTACCATAGCTAGCTAGGTTGCAGCTAGAAAAATTGAATATGTAGTTCTCTAGTCTCTATGTGAAAGAAAAGCAAAGAAGAATCAGTGTTGAGTAAGCCAATTCTTTTTTAAAATATGTTTTTATTGACTTAGAGAGAGAGAGATCCATCAGCTGCCTCCTGCACGCCCCTTCTAGGGATGGAGCCTGCAACCCAGGCATGTGCCCTGACCAGGAATCAAACTGGTGACATTTTGGCGCATGGGACAATGCTCAACCAACTGAGCAACACTGGCCAGGGCAAGTAAGCCAATTCTTCACCAAGGCAGGGCCAGTGAGGGTTGGGGATGGAGGGTAGAAGATATCAGTTAGTTAATGAGCTATTTATTTATACATTATTTTTCTTTTTACATTAGGATAAGGAACTAGAGTTCAGGGAAGTTATAATAATTGTCCCAAATGTAGAGGTAAAATTCAAGCCCCAGTTATTTCAACTCCAAAGTTTTAGCTCTTAAAATGAACTTTGCTTACTTTGAACAAGAATCTAGACTTTCCCTTTAAACACCTTTGGCAGAGTAATGTTCTGTATTATGATGTTGAAATAGCAATCATGTCTGCAGTTGGTAAGATACCTCCTTTATTGGCTTTAGGACACAGTGGGGTTGACAATTTAGTTGACTACTGAAGGTAGATGCTTGTAAACCCTACCAGGCCATCACAGCTACTGACCTCTCAGTTCAGTAGGCAAAAAGACATCTATTTTATGGGCAAAGAGAAAGCCTCCAACTTGGTTTAAGTCCTAGTAATTGTCTCCATCTCTTGTAATGGTTTAAATTGACAAGCTAATATGCCTTTTACACTCATTTTCTTTTAAGCTACAAGCAGAAGGATGTTTAAATCATTTCCTCAAAAAGTAAGAAACAGAATAATACAGTTCTCAGAACCTCTACATCAAGGTGATCAACAAGGCACTTATAACCTGTGGCTGCTAAAGAGATGGGTGATGAGTGGGGTTAGAAGGACTGAGTTGTCCTCCTGATACTGTCAACTATGAATAAACTGGAACAAAAGAGTACGTGGAGCAGAATGTTAGATAAAAAATAAACCACAAGTGCAAGAGTCTGCATGTCATTCAAGAGACAAGGTCTTCTGCATCCTCCTATGCCTGGTTACTTAGATGGAAGGTTTGTCATCACAGTGTGTTGCCTAATGGTTAGGAGTGGGCCATGTAGAGACAAGTTGTTTTCACAAAATACCTACTTTCAGAAGTCTCTGTGTCATAACACAGAGTGAGCCATGGACAAAAAACAGAGCATTCATGTCCTTGAAAATGGAAACTAAACTGCGTGGCACCTAGAATACACTGCCGTGCAGGGAATGTAAGTGAGAGAATCAGAGAACCAGCTTTGGAAACTGGCTCATGTAAATGACTCATTCACTCATTCCACAAACCTTTATTGATCAATTGCTGAGCTAATCACTGTGACCCTACCTTGAATAACTTGATCACAGACTAAGGGAGATGGTGACGGCCCAGTTAAATCAGTCACCATCTCACTTATGGAGAGCTACCTTGAGGACAAATCTACCTTACTACCCTTCCCACGAACAAGGGAAAAATGAGACCACAAGGACTGAGAGCATGAAAAAATGAATTCTTACTATGATTTGAAAAGGTTTTGAAGTCTAACAGGCAAGGACCTCTTGTTAAATAATCAAACAATTAAGAGATTTCTGAGAATCACACAGGCTTATCCCAAAATAAGCAAAAAGCTATTAGTCATCTGCTGGGTTATCCAACTGTTTATTCAACATGGCCTCTAAAGTAACCTAATGTGTACAAGTTGAACTTTTAGAAATATTGATGGTCAAGGGACATGAACTGGTGACCAATTTTCTTTAGCACTTTTCTGAATTGAACAGTTGAACCAGGCACCAAATTCATGACTTCTTGTGCCCCAGCACTCATCTCACCTAATAGCAAATTTTGTATTGTATTTCAGTAGTCTCTGACACTATGTCATGTGTTTTCTAAGGACTGGGATGTTCCTTATTTATCTGGGTTTACTAAGCAGTTAACACAAAGCTTGCCCGGCTGATGTGGCTCGGTGGTTGAGCATCAACCTATGATCCAGGAGATGGTGGTACAATTCCTGGTCAGGGCACATGCCTGAGTTGAGGGCTCAATCCCCAGCAGGGGGCGTGCAGGGGGCAGTCGATCAATGACTCATTATTGATGTTTCTCTCCCTCTCCCTTCCTCTCTCTGAAATCAATAAAGACATATTTTAAAAAAACAAAAAATAAAACAAAAAAACACAAAGCTTGCCATATAGTAGATTCACAATTCACTTTTAAATATATGAATACATAAGTTCATTTTCCCCTCAAAAGTAAAATTTATAACTGGTTAGAAAAATCACTTATGTTAGAGGTATATAAATATTCTTAAATTACTTTAATAAAAAGGCAAAACTGGTGGGTAAATAATTTTATTTGAAGCCTTCTGCTATATATATTCTTCTCAGAAAGAAAGAACAACAAAATCCTCCCATGTATTTACATGAAGAGGAAAGAGTGTCTTACAGTCAGTTTGTGTCACTATGACAAAATACCATACTGGGTGCCTTAAACAACAGACATTTATTCCTCACAGTCCTGGAGGTTGGGAAATCCAAGATCAAGGCCCTGCAAATCCAGTGCCTTCTGTAGGCACTTCCTGGTTTGCAGACAGGCACCTTTTCATTGTATCTTCTCATGGCAGAGAGCAGAGAGAAGGGAGGCAAGCTCTCTCACGTCTCTTCTTATACGGGCACTAGATCCACTCATGAGGTCTTCATTCTCATGACCTAATTACCTCCCAATGTCTCCACCTCCTAATACCATCACATTGGGGGTTAGAATTTCAATCTATGAATTTTGGGTGGACACAGTCAGTGCATTGCAAACAGTTTTCTAAGGTGAAGTCTTTTTTTTTTTTTTTTTTTTAAATATATTTTTGTTGATTAAGAGAGAGGAAGGGAAAGGGAGAGAGAGATATAAACATCAATGATGAGAGAGTCATCATTGATCAGATGCCTCCTACATGCCCCTGACTGGGGACTGAGCCCACAACCCGGGCACGTTCCCTGACCAGGAACTGAACTGCGATCTCCTGGATCCTGGGTGAATGCTCAACTGCTGAGCCACGCTGGGCCGGGCTAAGGTGAATTCTTAAGTGATGTTTTGTTCCTAAGTACCTGGGGCATGATTTACAACTCACGCAATGTATAAGACCAACTCCTTGTTCTGTCATTTCACTGCCTCCCTGTTAGAAATTTATGCAGGCTCACACCAAGACAAGCAGGCACTCTCAGGAGCTAATAATGTGCTGTTATGTCAAACAAATGTTCCGTATTCATTTAGTTGGTCAGGAAGAAACAGGTTTTTGTCTAAATAAAATTTATCCTGAAATAGATTCATTTACTAATTCAAATTCACTTCCCAAGTACTAAAATAATTGGGCAGAATCATTTTCTTTTCTCTGCAATTCTTGTTTCTCTTTTATTGTCTTGTGGTACTTAATAAACAAGACACCTTCTTGGAAGGGATATCAATGTGCAAAATTTAGGTTATAAGGCAAACACTAAGACATAGCACTATATCTATGCATCATTCATTTCTAAAATTTCAACAGACTTTCAGCTATGCCTGGACATGTGAGTCACAACACTCAACAGAGATAGGTGGGTGATAAGAAGGAGGGCCCTTCTGTTTTCCACTTGAGGAAGCTCTCTATTTTGACAGGAGCAGGACTAACTAAACCTCATCAATTATATGTGGTAGAAACCTGAGATACCATCATTCTGATTTATTTTAAGGATGTTTTGCCCTTTCTGACCCCCAACCTTTGACTGGACTCCAAGGTGCTGATTTTGGAGTATGCTCCTTGAAATTCATTATGACCTCAGAAAGATCTAAGGCAACCCTATCAGGCAAAACAATAGGGATTCAAAGAAATTTAAGAGTATTTTCCCCCAGTGGTCTCTGCAGCAGCCTAAAGGAAAGAAGATGTTATTGCAAAAATAGCTGTAGAGACGGCTTTGGTCTAATGAAGTAAACCCCAGTAAGATTCCCAGGAGGTTCACAAAGTGTTTAAGGAAAATGAATTGGTAGAAATACCATCCACTTAGATTGAAAGGAAGAAATACAAACAAAAGGGAAAAAAATCTTTAGAAACTCCGAGAAAGCTACAAACCTGAAAACATGGCTTTATTTTATAATAAATAAATATAAATAACTCAGAGGATGGAAACAGCCCAGAAGGAGGAGTTAAGAGTCATTAGTAATTATTCCCAAGTCTAGTCCTACTCAAGGAACTACCAACCTGTGCCCTGTCAAATTTCAGAATTGCTATGGATTTATGACTTCCATCTATCTCTCATTTCTCCTTTTTTTGAACAGGATTATCTATAGCAACTATTCTATGTGGTCCCCATGATTGTTTGATGGGTGTGTGTGGAGAAGATAACCTGGCTTTTTACTTCATAGATCTCCAACTTGAGGGAAACTGTACTCAAAGAAATGTACTTAAGGAATACCCTAGAAGCACCATTCACACCTGGACCACTTAACTGAGAAGGAAATTTGGGACTTTCAGCTAATGCTGTAACAGAATGAGACTTTGGGGGCTTTGGATGGAGGTGATTGTATATTGCTTCTGTGAGGGCTGTGAATCACTAGGAACCAGAGCAAAGACTATGGTTGTCAGGCTTTAACAAATGATTGTAACCCCTGGCATTCATGTATTTATGCCATCCTTCTCATACTGAGCAAGGCTGGCTGCATAAACAATAGAATATTGCTAAAGTGATGAAACATAACTTTCGAGACTAGGTCACAAAAGACACTGTGACTTTCAACCTACTCTTTCTGAATTCACTCATTCTTCTTAAGTGCACATGGAACATTCACCAGGATACACTATTTGTTAGACAAAAAAACAAGTATCAATAAACTTTAAAAAGCTGAAATAGTATGAAATATTAGAAATAACAGATGGAAATTCATAAATATGTGGAAATGAAACCACATATTCTTAAGCAATCAAAGGGTCAAAGAAGAAATCAAATGTAAATTAGAAAACACTTTGAGATATAAGAAAATGAAAACACAACATACCAAAACTTATGGGATGGAGTGAAAGTAGTACTTAGAGGAAAATTTATAGCTATAAATGACTTTATTTTAAAAAAAGATCTAAAAATCGATAACCTAACCTTCTATCTTAGGAAATTAAAAAAGAATGGCAAAGTAAAGCCAAAGCAAACAGAGGAAGAAAATAATAGAGATTAGATATAAACAAAATAAAGAATTAATAAAACCAAAACCTGTTCCTGTCAAAAGTCAATAAAACTGACCAATCTTTACCTAGACTGACCAAGAAAAAAAAAGAGATAATACTCAAATTTCTAAAATCAAGAATGAATGTGGGACGTTATAACTGATCTTACAGAAATGAAAGAAAACAACACTTTAGATGACCTAAATAATATGGACAGACCTTAGAAACATACAAATGGCCAAAACAGACTCAAAGAGAATAGAAAACCTGAATAGATCTACAACAAATGAAAAGCTTGAGTCACCTTTTCACAAAGAAAATCCCAGAACCAGATGCCTTTACTGGTGGATTTTACCAAACATTTAAAAAATAATTGATATCATCCCTTCACAAACTCTTCCAAAAACTAGAAATGGAAGAAACACTTTCTCACTGATTAAATGAGGCTACTGCTAACCTGATACCAAAGCCAGACAAAAACACAAGGAAACTCCAGGCTAATACTATCTGTGACTATCCACTCAACATTTTACTGGAAGTTTGACCAAAGCAGTTAGGGGACAATAAAAAGAAAGGAACTTAAGGGAGAGAGGGAGAGGGGGGAGAAGAGACGGAGGGAGGGAGGGAGAATATCCATCACTGAGGCTGCTGAAAATAAAAGCTTTCTCATGGTCCTCATTTTTTTTCAGGTCACTAACTCATTGGAAGTCTGCAGAGAACGCATATGATCAGAGAAGACTAAGTTTATGCCCACTCACCTCTTAGCTGCAGAAAGGCTGGGGACATGATTCTGTAGTATCCATCTGAGTCTTGAGTGGGGAATTCACACAGAGGATGGCCTTCTAAAGCTGGGCAGATCAAAAGAACAATAGCAGGTATTCACTAGACATATCAAACCAAGGAATTTGAGGATTGTCTCTGAAAATGACTGTGAAGGACTTAGCAAGTTTTAGGCTATACTTGCTAAGCATCAACTAATTGCCTAGCAGGATGCCAAGTCATGTGTTGGGTTAAAAGAAGTCAGGGTTCCTGAGCTCCAAGAAATCACAATCAATCAACCTCCACAATGGTCAAGATTTGACCTTCCTATGAGGTCAATCCCTTCAGTGCTGTCCAGTGTTTCGGGAGAGCAAACTCTGCCTTTTGGTTTCAGAAGACCTCATCACTGTTATTGAAAAGAACATTTTGGTCAGAGATAAACAATGGAATGTTTCCACTTTCTTATTTGGAAAGCTATTTAGAGAAGAGGGAAGGGAGTGAGCGAGGGTTTAGGGCAATATGATGGATGACAAAAGGCTTCTCTCCATGCTGCAATGGCCCAGAAAAGGCAACAGTGACACACGTACTGCTCGTTACTGCTAATGCGAGTTGGGTCTGGCATCCAGAGAAGAGCCGCCCTTGGAGCTGTGCCTCCCTCTGTGGACAAATTGGCATTGAGAGGACCTTTGTCATAAATAATCCCTGCCATTCAAGAGAACATTTAGCCCATTGCGGCAGAGGGAAGACAAAAGGGGTCACCGAAGTTTCTCAGACTCTGGAGCTCTTTTCAGAAAGATTAACAAAGGCACAACAGGCTGCAGAACTGCAAAGATGGATAAAAGAAATAAAGACCGGAGTCCAAGTTGCTGGGACTTGTGATAGCTGTAGCATGTACATAATGCCAAATATCCAGGTACAAAATGAAAAATTCAGTGACTGTTCCCCGAAACTCTAGTCTACTCCTTCGTGTAGCATTTTTTTAATAGAAAAAAAATTTTTAAATAAAATATAAAACAAAACACTGTCACAGTTCATTCAACCAAGGATGCTGTCTCTGACGTGTATTTAAAGATATTTTGAAAGTATAGCACAGGAAATACAGTCAATAATATTGTAATAACTATGTATGGTGTCAGATGGGTACTAGACTTATTGAGGGGGTCACTTCATAAGGTATATAAATGTCTGATCACTATTTGTACACCTGAAACTAATTTAATATGTCAACTGTAATTGAAAAATAAATTTTAAAAATAAACTAAAAATAAAATTAAATAAAAATTTTAAAACTTTACACGGGCCCTGGTGAAGGGCCCGTGTAAATGAATAAATAAGTAAATGAAGGAAGGTAAACAAACAAACAATAGCCAGCTTCATTGAAAGTATTTGCCTGTCACCCATCTCCAACAATCTTTCAGGGAGTTCATTTTAAAGTCTTCTAAAGGATTTGAAGACCAATGACCTAAACTCTCTTCAAACCTAACTATTCAGTTTTGAGGATAAATCACTTGAAATTGCTAAGTACATACAGAGTTCTTTCACCTCTTAGCTGCAGAAAGGCTAGGGATATGATTATGTAGTATCCATCTGAGCCTTATGAGTGGGGAATTCACACATAGGATGGCCTTCTAAAGCTGGGCAGATCAAAAGAACAATAGCAGGTATTCACTAGACATATCAAACCAAGGAATTTGAGGATTGTCTCTGAAAATGACTGTGAAGGACTTAGCAAGTTTTAGGCTATACTTGCTAAGCATCAACTAATTGCCTAGCAGGATGCCAAGTCATGTGTTGGGTTAAAAGAAGTCAGGGTTCCTGAGCTCCAAGAAATCACAATCAATCAACCTCCACAATGGTCAAGATTTGACCTTCCTATGAGGTCAATCCCTTCAGTGCTGTCCAGTGTTTCGGGAGAGCAAACTCTGCCTTTTGGTTTCAGAAGACCTCATCACTGTTATTGAAAAATTTGTCTCTGGGACTACTTTTCTTCCTAATTCAAACATCTTTACTATTGGGAGTTTCCTTTACAAAAAGAGAAGCTGGAAAGGGGGAGGATTCTTACAGAGTTAATGTCCTCATTCAGGTGCTTGACAGTGGAATTAGAAAAAGTATTTAATTGTACCAATCAGGGTCCATTCGTAAAAACAGGAACCACTCCAAGTATTTTAAACAGAGGGAACTTAATGCAGAGAACTGGCTACATGTGATATAAGAGCTGAGAAGTATAACAGGGGACAGTGAGGCAAATCAGAAATTAACATCGGGAAGCTGTCACCACCCTCAGGGTTGGTGCAAAAGTGGGAAGAAGGGTATTACTGGATTTTAGGATCCGAGGCTACCCCTTAGGAGCTAGACACAAGAGAGCCTGCCCGGACATAGAGTCTGTTTATCAGAACCTGGAGCCGCACAACAGCTCTATCTGCTGCTGGAGAGAGAGCAAAAGGCAGAAAGCACCATGGCCTCGCCCTCCTCCAATCTCTTGCTAGTGGTTTGTTCCTTTGGCTGAACCTGAACAAGAGGCACCTGGCAAGGTATCTTGAAAAATATAGTTCCCTGCAAGTGAAAACAAAAAAAGAGGTTGGGGATGAATATGAGAATTAATAGGCAAAGGTCCAACAAATAAAGAAAAGAGAAGAGGAACTGCAACTCTATGACTAGTAGGCTACAAAGGGTAAAGAAATAAAAGTGCCCAGTTATATGCTTTAGTCCTGCCATTGAAAGAAAATAAAGACATCAGGAGAAAAGGTTTACAAGGGAGGGCATCTGTAATAGATTTCTCCAGAGAAAGGAAACCAAAAGGGTGTGTGTGTATGTGTGTGTCCAGAGAGAGATTATAAGAAATTGGCTCTTGTGATTATAGAGGATGGCAAGTCCCAAGATCTGCAGGATGAGCTGACAAGATAGAGACTGAGAAAATTTGATGGTGTAATTCTAGTAGGCCAGCAGGCTCAAACTCCAAGAAGAATCTGGTTTTGTTTCAGTTTGATGGCAGGAGAAAGGTGATGTCCCAGTTCAAAGGCAGTCTGGTGGGAGGAATTCACAAACAGAATTACTTGGGGGAGGGTCAATCCTTTTTTTCTATTTAGGTTTTCAACTGATTAAACAAGTACCACTCATGTTAGGGAGAGCAATCTGCTTCATTCACTCCACTGACTTAAATGTTTACCTCATCCAATAATACAAAAACACTCACAATTATGTTTTTCAGGATAATGCAGTCATTCATGGGCCCAGGCTCTTTCCATTTATTCGGATGGTCTACATCCAGTCAGTAGACAAAGGAAGAGAATGAATGTGGTTGACTGAGTAGAAAGTCTTAGAAGAAATTCTCCTCTCTTCGTTTTTTCTAACTCACAGTTCTGTCTTATCTGAACAAACTATGGCGACTGCTATGAACAGAGAGGTTCAAACTGTGTGCTGAATGCTGGCAAAAAGAATTACCAAGTGAAATCACAGTGACTTGCATCGTGAGGGATGCCTTTCCAACTTGGCCTCAGAATGTTTTCAAAAAAGTCTACCTCCTGCTGTGTCTTTATGCAATTATACACAGCATGATCAGATGGAAAAAAGATTCCCTAAATACCATAAAAAGCTAAAACAAAGTTCTAATCAATTCACTTGATTTTAAATTGTTTCAAAATAGACCCTGGGTATTGACACGATCATCCTCTGCTTTTCTTATTTTAGTAGAAATTAAGTTCTGTTTTTCTTGACCTATAAACTTCTGCTCAAGATAAAATGTTATGATCCTTAAAATCCTCATCAGAAAATGCAAACTAAAATGAGGTACTACCTTTTGCCTATCAGGTTGGTGATTAGTAAGAATGAAAGTATCTAGTTAGGCAAGAATGTGGGGAAAGGGGCAATCTTATATATTTCTAGGGCAAGTGGAATCACACCTCCAGGACAAGAGTAATCACTAGGCTTCTAAGGCAAGCGGAGGCACTACACTCCATCTATAGGCCGACTTGGCAATGTGTATTTAGAACCATTAAAAAATATTCTTGCCCTTTAATTCTGTAATTTCACTTTGAGTAATTTGCCCTAAGGAAACTACAAAATATGCACAAAATTGACTGCCCCAAAAATGCTCATTACAATATTATGTGTCATGGGGGGGAAAAAGAATACCACTAAACATAAAAAAAGAAGGCATAGTTAAATAAATCAGTAATGGCACATATAATAGAATATTTTGCAACCTAAATGACCAAGAATAAAAGATTGGCAAATAAACTTGAGCATATCGGTATGACAAAATACTAGGTTGCTATATTTTAAAGGCAGAAAAATGTTACAATAGTATAATCCAACTCTTGTAAACTTTGTATAACATGTGATTATATTAGCTGTACACACACACACACAAACACTCAGATAAATACAAATACTTTGCAAGTGTATGCACCAAAAATATCAGTAGAGGTTAGCTCTGCTTGGAGATAATATCTATTTCAAAATGTTGCTATTTGGATTTATATATATATTGTATATATAGTAAATATAATAAATAAATATAAATCAAATAAAGCCAAGCCTTTCATCTTCCAAATTCCAATAGCATTTGTAGTTTCTATTCCTCATTTTCATTCACTCAATAAGAATTCCTCTTGTGACAGTGACGAGTCCAAGCTAAATGCTGCTATATATCACAGGGCCTGGGGAATAGAAGGCCTTCAGAGAACCCTAGTTACCATCTTGCCTTTGCAATGTTTTCATATGTGACACCCACCCCACACTATTTTGCATCTATCGTGAACTGGCTCTAAGAACACCATCAGGTATGGAGAAATATCTGGGGAAGACGGCTAAGGCAGGCAAAACCCAATAAGCCTCCGGAACTTTGTGCAGTGTCTCTGGACATATCCTGTCAAAGCCGAAGCCTTAAGCCGACGTCGGCTTTCAAAGGGATGCAGGATGACAGGCCTTCATCTCCTGGTGCGTGATCTTAGTCCACCTTACCGGTGAACAGAGACTAAGGATAACCTACTTCCAGAAATCATTCTCTCATCACCTTTTAAAAGCATGAATCAGACCCTGAAAAGGCTTAGTTGCATTACTTTAAAATAACCATGTGAAGGTACCCAGGGCCACATGTCCAGGCCTAATGGATTCTGTCCCCTGGAAGAGGCATAATTTTATACTCTCCTTCCAGTTACCTGTTGGGTTTCCATGGGAACAAATGTCTGGGGGTGAACTCTACTCATCTTGGGGTGGGGGAGCCATATGAATGTGTAAAAAGAGATAAAGCCTGTCCCTTTTGGGAGTTGATTGGCTCTATCAAGGGGGATATATTTGGCCATAACTGAGAAGTGGAAGAGTCTGAGGTGACATGGGATTTTAATGCCAGAGCAGTAAAAACTTCACAGAGTATGAAACAATCTTTAGCCCCTCCAAATTGCTACCTGGCAAGCTGTTCCCTGACCACCTTTAGTTCACTTTCCCTTTTGTTCAAAGAAAGGATAGATGGTGTCTTTTCAGGCTACTGAACACAAAGGGAGAAAGGACTCTCAAACAGCAATCTGATTTCATGAAAATAAAAGTCAAACTGAATGGAATATCGAGGTGTTCCTTCACTGCGGAACAAATTAAACCTCAAAATACACAATGACCCCAAATACTGGTTAAACTCAACTGTTGCAAATGCATGCTCTATGATGACCTCCATTCTGCCTTCAAGCAACTGCATTAGAATATTAGAGGGGGTTTTACCACAATGAGTAGGGAATGAAGACTCCAAAGTAATTCTTTTGGTCAAAGTAGGAGAGGTCTTACCCATCCACTAAACTCAGGGAAGTGCCTAGAATATAATTGGAGATGCCAGATAAAGGTAAGAGAGAATTTCTAGATAGGCCAAGTTCTTCCTAGAACTTCCTGGTGAACATGCCAGTGAACAGTTTATCTGAATCAAGTTATACTAACTACTTACCGTTGCCATATGGCTGCTCTTGTTATACTGACCAGATCTTTATCAACTCTTATTATCACCATGACATATAACTAACTTCTTAGGAAGGAGGTGTTTGGAGAAGTACAGCTTTCCTCCTACAATTTAATCTATGAGAAGGGCTTTGGAGTCTATCGTCAATGTTCCTAATATCAACTTTAGCACTCACATATGTCCATCAGTAGTGATAAGTATATCAAGGTTATAAAGTCTCCAAAAATGAGGAAAGTCATCCTCAGTGGGCCACTTGCATTTTAGGGAAAAAAAGAGAGGAAGGGTTTGATAAGTTAAGCTGCACCCTTAAAGACATAAAAAAGTGATTGGGGAGATTGTCGCAGTCAATGTAGCCAAGCCTTTCATCTTCCAAATTCCGATGGCATTTATAGTTTCTGTTCCTCATTTTCATTCATTCAAAAAGAAGTCATTGTACAACTGTGATGGGTCAAAGTTTAACTGACTGGTGACATCTCTAGCCCTGTCATATAATTGTATATCTGGTATATCTTCTCTCTCAACAATGGTTTCTGTTTCTTGAGGGCTGGAATCCTGGCGTACTTTTGCCTAGAGAACAAAGATCTAACTCTTATCCCTTCCATGATGGGGCAACAACCCATCTTCACAATGCTATTGCCACCTTTCCTTTCATCTACCCTGTATGCCAAACAACCCAGGATATTTCCCAAATGAATTCTGTGTATCCCTGTAGGAATGTGCTCACTCAGGTTGATCTTTCCACATGAATGCCCTTCTCTTTTATTTTAAAAGGTATTTTTTACTGAATAGAGAATTCTAGGTTAATAGCTTTTGTTCCTTCAGCATTTTGAAGCTCTCATTCTATTGTCTTCTGGCCTTAATTGTTTCTGATTAGAAGTACACAGACTTACTTTCACTCTGCATAGAATGTGTACTCTGCTTTTAAGATTTACTGTTAATTACAGGTTTTCAAAAATTGTATTGTAGTATGTTAGGTTTTCTTTGCTTATCCTGCTTGGGGTGCCGTTGAGCACCCTGAATATGTAGATTCATAGTTTTCATCAAATTTGCAAAAAAATTTTGCCAGTGTTTCTTCAAGTAATTTTTTTGTTTTCTTCTCTCCCCTTTTGATAAAATTCTAATTGATATTGTCCCCTGGCCACTAAGACTCTGTTGATTTTGCCTTTTTGCCCTCTGTGCTTCAGTTTGATAGTTTCCATTGCTTTGCTTCCAAATTCAGTGATTTTTTTTCCTTCTTAGTGTCTAATCAGTAGTTAATCCCTTCCAATGAAATTTTTCATTTCAGGTATTGTTTCATTTCTAAAAATTTATTTTTTAAAAATCCTTCATTCCTTTCCTCATTAGATTTATGTTTCCCATTAAATCCTTGAAGGTATTTATATTAGCTGTTTTAATATCCTTGTGTTCTAATCCCATTACCTTTATCATTTTTTATTTTGTTTATAATGATTGATGCTTCTCTTTCTAGAAAGTTGTAATTTTTTCTACTTCTTCACACATCTAGTATTTTTATTAGGTCCTGGGTATTTTGCATTTTACAATGTTGAGTGTTAGATTTTCCTTTTTAAAATACATTCCTATAAAAGTTATTGGACTTTATTTGGGCAGACACTTCAATCACTTGTTATACAGCTTGAGCTTTCAAAGTTTTCTTATTAGCTTTTTAGGGCAGGTTTTGAGTATCCTTGATCTTAGGGCTAGTTTATTCTCTCTCATAAGGCATGACCCTCAAGTGTCTCTACTGAATACCTCAGGGCTTCAACAAGAACTCTTTACTACGGTTGATCAAAACTCAAACATCTCCCCGCCCTGTGTTTGTTCTAAGAACTCTTCAGTTTACAGTCCCTTGGTTGTTTTTGCCCAGCCTCATGGAGTCTCAACATAATACTCAAGGGGGCCTTATGCAGGTTTTGGAGCTCTTTCCTCCCTCCTCTCCAGTAGTCTGACCCTCAAATTGCAGACACTTCACTCTTCCAAAATTCCAAACTTTGTCTCCTTCTACGCTCTGCTGAAGATTCTCCTCCCTTCACTGTAGTCTGGAAAGTGCTTCTGGACAGAAAGCCCAGATGAACATGAAGTTCACATTGTTTACTTAGCTTTTCTCATGAATCACAGTCCTGCACTGCCTATTGTCTAATGTCCAGAAACAGTGACCCCATATCTTATCCAGTTTTCTCATTGTTTTCCATGAGGGGCTGTGTTCCATCACAGCCAGAGGCCAAAGTGAGCCTGTGCACCCTGGTCAGTTGGCTCAGTTGGTAAACATCATCCTGATGTGGGTTTGATCCTGGTCAGGGCATCTACAAGAAGCAACCAATGAATGCATAAGAAGTAAGTGAAATAACAAGTTGATGCTTCATTCTCTCTCTCTCTCTCTCTCAAATCAATTTTAAAAAATAAGCCTGTGTGAAAATCAGCAATTTATAAAAATAAAAATGTTGTCTTTTTAAAAAGTAAATGGATTCCAAGGGCATCCCATCATAAGGAACATCTAATCTAGTACAGTGACTTTCAACTTGGTTGCACATTAGAATAACCTGAAGTATCGCTCCCAGAGTTTCTGATTTAAGTGGTCTGGATGTCACTTGGACATCAGAAATTTTTAAGGACCTCTTGGTGATTCTACTATGCAGCCAAGCTTTTTCCAATAATGTTTGAGAACCACTGATTTGGTACACTGAAGTATTTAGTGATAGACATTACACTACAAAGGGGTGAATGCAGTGTGTCTGTGTGCTTGTAAGCTCACACAGCTGAGTATATATGTGTGTGTGTGTGTGTGTGTACATATATATATAGTATACCCTTCACCTAGATCAGTTGTTCTCAAACATTATTGGAAAAACACTGCTCAAGGGAAACTCCTAGCAAAAAAAAAATATTTTTGCAGCTCAGGTTGTGCCTAGTCAGCCATAAGAAAAGAGTGGAAAACGTGGTTCAAGTGGTTGAAGGAGCAGCTGTTTGTAAATGGGTAAAGGCCTATATTTCATGGATTAGCTATTTGATCACCTGCTCATTGATGTGAGTCAGAGTGGCTACACTGAATCCTAGCAGGGGAGGCATCTGTTTGGACACCAGGGCTCAGAGTAGAGCTTATAACCCTCTCCTCCACTCTCCAGTTGCTACAGTTTTTCATACCATGGCTACTTAAGGAATTATTGAAGGTTAATCTGTCTCTACTGAATCAGGGATTTAACTAAAAAAAATTTCACAGCCTAACTTGGATTTTCTTCTCTGGATATACTAAAAAAGAAAAAATACATTTATTTACAGTCAGGTATTTTATATGTGCAATCTCAATAATAGCACCAATTACCTTATGGGATAAGATAGCCTCAATTTAAAGAACCAAGGAAAACATTAAGATCATCTCTCTCGTGATTTTATCAATGAGCACAGAGGGGGGAAAAAGAAACAAATGATGATACTGATTAAAGTATATCAGCTTTCAATGAAGCAGATAAAGTGGTCTAAGGCTAGCCTGACTGATATCCCTTTTGCTCCTCATGGATGCCTCTGTGTGGAACTGTTGGAGTTCCACTGAGTACAGTGAGAACACTGGGAGAAAAGAAAAGAAAAACTTTCAAAATGTACCTTTATAATACATCAAGTTGCCCTGGCCAGTGTGGCTCAGTTGGTCGGGCATCATCCTATGCACTGAAAGGCTGCTGGTTCGATTCCCAGTCAGGGCACATGCCCGTGTTGTGGGGTCGATCCCCAGTAGGGGACGTGCAGGAGGCTGCTGATCGATGTTAAGCTCTCACATTGATGTTTCTTCTCCATTCCTCTCTTTCTAAAAATCAATAAACTGTTCTTAAAAAAAAAAAAATACACAAGTCAGCCCCACCAGACAGGGATTCATTTGAAAACCCAGTATTGGAAGACTGCTATTTTTACTAGGGCATTCCTAGCATTTTGAAAGGTTTCTGGCCCATATTAGTCACTCAATAAGTATTTGGGTACTGGAGATTCAAAGACAACTGTGATGGGTCCCTGCTATCTAAAGGTCTTTGGAAAGCTATGAGAAAGCCTTTGTTTGGATTTGCAGAGTCCTGAATATCTCCTCTCTCTCTGTGTGCAAGGCCACTAAGCATGGAGCCAAATGCACTAAGACCCTCATGTTGGGAAATTTTCCTGAGGGCACTGGGACCCACATCCAAAGGAGGACAGGGGCCAAGAGACTGAAGACAGAGGCTGACAACTCCAGAATTAAACAAAGAGTTTATTAAGAACTTATGAACAGAAGCAAAGTAGATCTCCACACCCAAAAGGGAATGGGGTTTTGATATATATATATACAGGGGTGGGTAAAAGTAGGTTTACAGCTGTGAGTACAGAAAATACAGTTTATTCTTGTATTATTGTTTATTAATTACTGTATTATTTATTTGTATTAAACTGTAAACCTCCTTGTGTCCACCCCTGAATATCCTGCAGGAACACCAGTGGTTTGTAGCCAAGTGGCTTGTGCTTGTTAAGAGCTGTATATTCCAAGGCCTACTGGGCCTACTTATCTATGGAAGAACATCCCTTGCAGGTGATATAGGTCCTGGGTGCATTAGCAGTCACTGAGTGTCACCTGCTTCTCAAAATGGCATCGGTTACATCAAACTCTAGAAACCATTTTGACTAATACCTAGTGAGAGGTCATTAGGAGGCTTGGTTGTTTATCAGGATAATCCCTGGGTTTATGTCTTCTCGTTGGTAAGCCTGGTTTATTCTAATAGTATGTGATAAGCACTTTCTATCAGCCACTTCCTATTATATAAGATGTATGATCATAGTCAAACCTCATGAAATAAATTATGCCCTAATATTATTCCTATTTTATAGATTCAGAAAACTAAGGCTCAGAAGGTTAAATAATTTTTCAGAAGAATCACATGACTAGAAATAATGGAACAAAGGTTCCAACCAAAACATCCACCTTTCAGATATTCTAATGTTCTTATCACAAGCACAACAGAACAAACCACCTTCCCAGAGAACCTTTGGGCTTGGGGTCCAGGCATGACCCTTAGGATTTAGACCAGGCCTCCAAGATCTCTTCAGCTTGTGCTTGTCTAGATGCCCACAAGGTGACTAAGACGGTTGTGGTCAGGGCAGAGCTTATGAGAATATTTGCAACCAATCAAATTCCAAGGGTGGAAGGCTGATGTCATGGAAACAACAGTCTGTGAAGTTCAGACATCTGGTTTTTAGACCCAACTGTATCAATTAATGTGAAATAATGGTACAACTACTATTATGATATTTGTTAGGAAGCTCACATGAGATAATGTAGGACGAATTACAATAACCACATAGTTAATTTCTTTATAAACAAAAGAAGAAAAGAGAGAGAAGTTTAAAGAAGGTGCTCTTTAGTCTTTTAGGGGAAGGTTTGATAGAAGAATTTCAGACCATTGATTACAATGAGAGTTTTCATCTATCTTCAGTTTTGATTTATTCTGGCCCTTCCCCCCCTCCCATCTCCATGAACGTGAATTGTTAAGGTCTAGTTCAAGGTCTTGCACGAACTTGTATATTCAGTATGATTAAAACTATGTTAAAAAAATAAATGATTCATTAAAGAGAAAGGAACTGTAAGGAAATACACTCAAATCTAGGGCTGATTATCACTGAGTGATGAAGATATAGCTGATTTGTTTTCATAAGAGCATTCTTTTTATAATGAGAACATATTATTTTCTGAGTGAAAAAAATAATACCTGCTCATGTTAAGTCCTGTTACACTCACCCAAATGTGTACCTTGAAATAAACAACAAAGTAATCAAACAAGTAAAGAGTGTCTCAAAAAGTTCTTATCCGTAAACATATGATCTACTTAAGGAAAAATTTAAAAATGAAGGGAACAAGACTATTATGCATAATGTAACAATAATTTTTATAACTGTGACTATATTTATGCAAGCAATATAATTGGGGGATGGTACTGACCCTTGAATGTGAAGGCAGAGACTTCTCCGTAAGACACTTCGACATTATAACAAACTACTGCCCACAGAGAACTGTGGCCACAGAACAGAATAACCCATAAACAGCACAAGTTATGAACTACTCGGCGGAAACCTGTGAACATCTAACCTAGCCTGGGTTTTCCTGTGGGTACTCACTGAGCTGGGCAATATCAAGTTGGAAGAGCACATGTTTGAGAGCTCCAAGTACATATTTCATTTTCCTGGAATACAGGGAAGTATGCAACATCCAATCATGTGGACTAAGTTCAAAGTGCCCGCCCCTGCACACACACACCATTGCTTTAAATACGTCCAATCTTGTTGAAGGCCAGCGGAGGTTCTTCATCTACTCACCACTCCTTTATCAACGTCAAATATTTATTCAGCTGCTACCTTTCAGCTTAAGCCATTTTTCCAGGAAAAAAAAAAAAAAAAAGTACTTGGATTTAAACCTAATTGTCAAATGTTCTGGACACTGTAGTGGCCTAAAGAAAATAAACCCCAAAGACAGGTAGTCACAGGCGACTGGGAATGTGCTTATTGATGCCACTGTATTTGTAGATTGTTTACTTTTCAGCTGGAAATTTAGTGTCAACTCATCATTACTTTATGAGACATAAAGGGGTGTCATAATCACTTGTCATTTTTGCCATTTAGCAGTTGGTTTATTACTGTCCCTCTGACTCTGTTGTGTTCTTCCTGATGGAGTATCTTTTCTGAGCAACTGTTTTGAACAAAGCACTGTCATCTGCTGTGGTAAAGAGAATGCATGCTAATCCGTTGGTGCTTCTTTCTTTGCTTCAGCCTCGTAAGAGAATGTGAAGTATGTATGATTCCTCTTTTAGAAGGTTTCTTTACTTGTTATTGCCACAGTCCACTCCTATCATTCCTTAATGATGGCAGTGATATAAAAGATTTTTAAATGCTTCCCATAATTTTCTCATGTAATACCCATAGGATTATTTAAGCTTATGTTTTATGATGTAGAGATTTAGATGCCCAGATCAGGCCTATATTTTTCATTCATTCTACAAACATATGAAATATTGGAGAGTCAGAGACCTAGAAGGTGAGCCTTGACCAATAAAAGGCAGCAAACGAGAAGGAACCTTGTCTAAATTTATTCCATGTGTGTAAAGTGAGCACCTAATACATTCCAGGCACTGTACCTGCTTCATGATATTAAATGGACCTTTGACATAGGCCATATAGTCTTGTTTCTTTTTATAGTAAAAAGAAAGTTATTTTTCTCCTTTAACCTGGAAGCTACTTGAAAACTGTAGTGAACAGGACCAAAATAAAAAGCCATGTATGTACAATGTCTTTCGAAAGTAGTCATTTCTCTTAATGGTAGCAAGTCTTGGAAATCTTGCTGAAAACTACATGACTTTTAAAGTAAACAAGATCTCATTTTCCCACAAAGACAATATCAGGTGAAAAAGAAATATTAGAGATTAAGTGGATTACAAGGGCTGGGGACATTTCCAAAAATTATGAATCAACATAAAGATGCCAAATTTCCAATTTTTTGTTTCTAATCAGAGCATTCAAAAGTAAACTCCAGCCACCATTTCCATAATTTCATAACAAAGAACATTTTGACCTCAGTAGGAAGGAATTGTTTTCAGAATATTCTAACAGTCTGTTATAAACTTGACTTTATGAAAAGTTCATTAAATATTCTTACTTTTCTCATTTCACTCCCACTCTAGCTGCCCTGACACTAGACTTTCCAGTAAGGCCTTAACATAAGAGCTTTGTCATAGACTGTTTTCTAAGAAACTTGTGCTTAGACAATGCTGTTCTTTTATCCTGACTTTAGAGACTAAGATAAATGAGACTTAAGCAAGCTTGTCTAAGCCAGTAAACTGCATAATTGGGATGCAACTCCAACTTCTCCAAAATGACTGATCATTACGCTATTTCTCAATGCCTCAATTTATTGGTTCTAATAATACAGAACTATGGCTTATACATATTTCTTTCTTTGTTGAGTAATTGTGAATTTTAAGAGAGAGCCCAGAAAGAGGGCCAAAATCCAATGTGTTAAAATAAAAAGGGAAATTATGGCAGACACCACTAGGTATCTAGCCAAATTTAGTTTCCCTTTCTTCTTCAGTAAAATTTCGATGATTTGGTTTAGAGTAGTGGGCAGTCTTCCGCTTCCTTTGTGGCTAGGGGCAGCTATGCGATGCAGCTGTGACTGAAGGGATGTAACTGAAAATCACTAGGAAGGGTTCTGGAAAAGCTCTTTAAAAGGAGTCTCATTCAGCTAAAATATGCTTTTTTGCCCTTTACCTTTCTCCTTCATTCCATTTAGATTGTTAACTTGAAGCTGGAAAAGGAGCATTCCTCTTGCAACCACACAACATTTCTGAAAATGAAAGCTACGTGCCACGTAAGTCTTTGTGGAAACACAGAAGAAATGGGTGTTGCTAATAGTATCACTTGGCTACCAAATTAGGTCTGGACTGCCCACATCAGGTCTTCTTGTTAGGTGAAAAAAAGAAATCCTCTCATTGTTAAAGAACCATTTTTTTCAGATTCTTATTACATCTAGCAAAACTTAATCTCTAACTAATCAATAATACAGACAAGCCTTTTTTAAAAAAAAAATAAAAAGATTGAAAATGTGGCTGTACATTAAGGAATTATAAAGCTATCAAGAATTCTGATGCTCCAGTGCAGGCACTGGAAATTATCAAGAGATGTTAGTAGAATGCCTTCCAAGGTAGAATCATGGAACAGGAGGGAGAAAATAAAAGAATGCATTTGAGTGGAAAAAAGGTCAAGAGGTGGACCAGATGGTAGATATTAAAAGCTGAAAACACAGAACCTCAGGCATCAATGCATAAGTTCAATGAACATGGGCTTCTGAGTTCAAGGGCAGATGGAGGCTACACACCCAAGCTAAACCTACAGTGAACTCAACTGATTGTACTCTTAACTGTGTATGGCATTCCCAACCTCTGCTCTCACAGATGTAAAGGTTAAGCCTGAACAAAACCTTCTGCACAGCTGGTGTGAAATGCAAAGACTGGGTCTGAAGTTAGCGATAAAGATGTTAGAGAGTGGGCGGGATTGAAAGCTGGCAGGACTCAGGGTTCCTTCAGCCTTCCTTGAGTAGTTAGTGCCTTCGTTTATTTTCCACACATTTATTCAACAAACCTATGGTGAGTGTCTAGTATGTCCTAGGGACTGCTAGCAAAAAATGGAGGTCTCAACAGTCAAAGTATGATTTTTCAAAAACTGAAGAACATGACTCACATGATCAATTTAACTAATTTAGTAGAGAATGATCATTAACTAATATAGAATGAACAACTTATTTACTAATTTAAGAGGGATCAGCAGAATCATAAAACACTACCAAAGAACATTTGAGGAGCTGATCATTTATAGGGGTTAAAGAAAGAATATGTGAGGAAGATTGCTAGGTTAGATATACAACGAAGAAACTGTCCTCTGCTGTTAAATTTTCTGCTAGGCAGAAATTATTTGCAACTCTGGACAGAAATCTGCAAGTTGAAATGTAACATCACAGAGTCAGGCTCTGGTCCTAGGCATTTTCTCCTTGACTATTAAGGAGTCCTTGGGTAGATCTACTAGACAACCCTCCAGAATGACACTGGAATGACATGCAGTCCTCTTTGCCTTGTTTCTCAGTACCAGATAATTCTGAAAATAAGGAGATTCTCTGGGCTGGTCTATGACAACTATACTTCCCCAAATTCAGGAAGGAAAAAAAAGTGGATTAAAGAGAATTCAGTCCTTTCTCTGGGTATATTCTAGATCTATAACCTGGAACATACAGGAACACTTCATTTCATTCTCACCCAACTGAGCAAAGTGGTTATTATTAAGCCACTTGAAAAAACTGAGGCTGAAAACACTGCCATCACACAGTAGGAGAAGCAGCAGGTCTGAAAGCCGCACGAGTCTGTTTCTAACCTTCCCTCTCTTTTCACTAGGCCATGTGGGCACTTGTGAAATTCACAGATTTGTTGAGCCATCCACTCACTCATTGCTTAATTTGATAATAACTATTGATCACGTCCTACACACTCAGCACTCTTTGAGGCCAGGGCCCTGCAGTAGTGAGCTAAATAGGTTCTATCTTCATTTAGTATCTGTTTCAAGTTGCTCTCATTCTAAGGAGCCCTACACCTTCATTTTAGCCAGTTGTCACCATAAGCATTTTCCTCTGACATATTAAAAAAAAAAATCCCCAGTAATTTGAAGTAGGTGCTTTTTCTTTTTAGAAGTGTGTTCCTGTTCTGCTCTCAGCCCTCAGATGCCGGCCCCTTTTTACCCAGAGGCCTGGACCATTTCTTGCTCCCGTTCATTTTTCCCTCCCAAAGCCATTGGTTCTGTGTTATAGCTGCAGAGCTTCCCTTGTAAGCCAGACAGACATCTCACACACCCCACTCAAAGCTTTCAGATGCCTCAGTGAGTAGCAGCTGTTCTTGGGAAACCTGACCTAGAAGACTTCTCAAGCCCTAGGCTCCATGAATGTCCCTCCCCTCTGCTGGGCCTGGGATGGACAGAAACTCAGCCCAGGCTAGAGCTCAACTTTCACTTGGGACATATGTCTGAAGAAGCTGTCCCTTATTTCAAAATGTCACAGCTCTCTGTGTGTCTGGTATGAGCGGCTCTCTTGGTAATCATTCACAGTGGATTAGGTCACTGGTAACACAGAGCCCAAAGCCCTCCCTCCCCGAGGGGTTCAGGCAACGAAGGGCCCATCTGACTGGCATTCAGCAAGAAAGCGACACAGCAAGAGAGTGCACTTACCTTTCCAGCTCCACGGACCCTCTCCTCGCTTCCTTGGGACCTGCGGTAAAGGAAGCCCCTTTCCTGACTTTGAGCTGTAGGAAAGAGGGGCAGAGGCCCCGACCTTCTCCCTCTGCTGACCATCCCGGTGTTGGAGGATACTCCACAGCCAAACACTTGTTTCCTGGCGCAGAAATGCCATCCCTCAAACTAGAGCTTAATAGTTTCTCCTTCCTCTTCTTCTGTATTTGGGGAGATGGCATGGGACTGGTCAGTACCCACTGATGCTTAACCCACTGCGACACTTAAACACAACCTTCTCGAAACGCTCTCCATCCCCAAATGCCTGGAGTTCCGTGGCTGTTGAAGAGCCAGAAGTGGAACTGAATGCAGTGCACCTGTGTCAGCGGGGCCCCTGCAGGGCTGAAGCAGGAGCCTCTAACTCACCTGCGGGAAAGGCATTTCCACGGGGCCAGGCCACTCCTGTTATTCCCAGACCAAAGGCTGGGAGACACCAGGAGGCCCACATAATATCTATCAATATATTTAGAAGATATAAACCAAACTAACAAACTGCTCGTTAAAATAGGTTCTCTCTTATTTCCTTGAAAAGTATCCCTTCCTAATGATAAAATTGAATAGTATTTCTAATACTGTTTATTTTAAGTAGTTTGAGTCAGCATAATATCAAAGATAATTTAATTCAAGTTGGGGTGTTCTTTTGGTAATCTGCCAATAGCAAAATGAGTTCTAAAGGCAAGACATGCAATTCATAAATTATTCTATTTTTTTCATAAAAAAATATTTTCTTGCCTTGATTTCAGCACATCACTAATTACATTGTTAAAGATTTTTCACATGCTTTTGGTTCTACTGACAGCAAATCTAAATTAGATAAATTTTCTTGAGTCATTGTAGTTCTTGGTTTTTTAAATTAATTTCAATTTAGACAATTGTTCCTCTTCTGAGGCAACAGCAGTTGGAATTGCCAGCAAATTCTTTAAGGAATATTTAGATTATGACAATAACCATAATTTTACATATCATGTGAAAACATTTTAATGTGGTCACATATATTATCATCACCAAAAATGTCATAAAATATTTTAATTTTATCACCTAATGCACACTTGCATTGTAATTTTATCATCTGTTTATGAAGTATTCATATTCATAAGATCTGTGATTCATTTACCTCTTCTTGTGATCTCATATATTATCTAAATTTAATTTAGTTGCTTCAACAGCATTTAGTCATTTTTCTCAGCATGTGT
Organism: Miniopterus natalensis; assembly: GCF_054644295.1. Lineage (NCBI taxonomy): Eukaryota > Metazoa > Chordata > Mammalia > Chiroptera > Miniopteridae > Miniopterus > Miniopterus natalensis. The sequence goes on along the minus strand of NC_142096.1, from coordinate 16,098,175 downwards.
CTGAGAGTAGTTAGGACATCAGACTTGATAGGTGTTTTATCAAGATGTCCTTCTTGACTAGATCTAAAAAAACATTATATATAATCTCTGAATTGTTCCCAATGTGATTGCTATGATCATTGTTAAAACCATTCTCTTAGTAAGAAATTCAAAATATGTACTTTACATGGCACACAAAATGTTTCTCTATTCAGCAAACATTCTACCTTGTACACCCTTTTCCTTACCCACAAATCTTCTGTACCATTTTTCTAGGCCTTTCCTCAGTAACCTTTTAATTACTTAAATAAATTGAATAGTTTTGGAGAATTTGTTAAATTATGTTAAATATTTCTATAAAAGTAAAACTATTTGCAATCCTAGCTTTAGTACTGATCTAACTGCAACTATAAGGAATCAGTATCATGCTCCATGTCGGTGACATCTGGGCCAGTGCTATCCAACAGAATTTTCTGCAATGATGAAAATGTTCTATATCTGAACTGTCCAATATGGTTCCACATTCCATGTGTGGTTATTGAGCACTTGAAATGTGGTGAGTATGACCCAGGACCTGGATTTTTAATTGTGTTTAATTTCAGTTTATTTAAATTTAAATAGTCATATGAGACTGGTGACCACCATACAGAACAGCATAGATTTTTACCTACATATAAATAATTTTAGCCTGGCCAGTGTGGCTCAGTGGTTGAGTGTGAACCCATGAACCAAGAGGTCACTGGTTCGATTCTCAGTCAGGGCACATGCCTGGGTTTTGGGCTCCATCCCCAGTAGGGGGCGTGCAGGAGGCAGCCGAATGATCATTCTCTTTCATCATTGATGTTTCTATCTCTCCTTCTCCCTTCCTCTTTCTCTAAAAAAAAAAAATCAATAAAAGTACATCTTTTTTAAAAGTAATATGAATTTGTCACATTGCAAAATGTGTCTCAGTTGCCAATATCATGCTAATTATTGTCCCTCCTTGGAAACCATATTTTCAACAAGCAAAATCTATTGACTTCATGCTATCTGAAAGAAAGGATTTAAGTTAATTAACTTATCTCTTTTACTTCAGAGTTTTCTGCCACTCAGATTGTTCCCAAGCTCTGATGTAGTGGTCATCTCCACTACATTGTCCCACCCAGGACTGAGGTGTGGAGAAGAGTTTTGCTGGGGCCTGAACTGTTTTTTTGTTTTCGTGTGTGTGTGTGTTATGTGAGAACTTCTGAAACAGAGTCCTAGATCAAGGGCTCCTCTTGCCCAAATCTAGGGTGAGGCAAGTGGGTGAAAAGGAAGATCCTGAGTTGAAAAAGGTGAGGAGAAGAGGAAAAGGGGTAGGGCACAGAGGCTGGTTCATCCCGTCCCCCAGCCCTTGCTTTCTCCACCCGAAAGCCTAAATGTAGAGATAGGTGGTAGCTGGCAGCTTCTGACCACAACTTTCTTTCCATTAAGTTGTTCCTTATTTTGAGGGAGGAGGCCAGGACTTTGTAAATCAACATTCAATAAGTAATAGTTGATTAAATAAATGAACAAAGTCCGCTTATATCCAACATCCCCATCAACACTAGGACGGTCTTTGCCATCAGCCACTCTTTGGGGTACAATAATTGGACACATTTAGCTGTCGTCCCAAGAGGACCAGGGCAAACTATATCAGCTTCCTGGGATTTACTTTTCTATCTAAATCAAGACATTTGCATATTTGGAAAAACAACCCATTTCTTGATCTTCACCAAGATGCTGTCATGTTCATTGTCTGAACGTCTAACAGAATTGTTGGATCTGTTACATGAGATGATTGCAAAAAAAAAAAAATGGTACACCTAGGCATTCCTTGTTACAGGCATGCCATTTCCGGGGCATTGCTAGGGCTGCCTTGATAAAGTGTCATAAACTGAATGGCTTAAGCAAAAGAAATGTATTGTCTTACAGCTCCAGAAGCTGGAAATCCAAGACCGAAGTGTTGATAGGACTATGCTCCCTCTGAAGGCACTAGGGAAGGATCTGCTACAGGTCTCCCTCCTAGTTTCTGGTAGTTTCTTGGCTTGCGGCAACATAACTCCAATCCTCACTTGGTGGTGTGTGTGTGTGTGTGTGTGTGTGTGTGTGTGTGTGTGTTTACACTTGCAGTGACCCTATTTTCAAACAAGGTTATATTTTTAGGTTCTGAGGGTTAGGACTTCAACAGAGAAATTTGGGAGGGACACAATGAAACCCACAGCACACACATTCCAGATTCATCTATTTTTAGATACATTGGTATGTTGCATTCAACACAGTATGTTTTTCTTTTCTAAAAACTTCATATATTTTCCAAGCAGATTATGTATCACTCCCATTTTATAGAGATGAGGTAAGAGGAGAATAAAGAAGGTAGTTGACCTTCCTAAATTTACACAATTATTCCCCACACTAGTTTCCAAATATCCTGATTTCCACTCAAGTGATTTACTCTAAGATTAGATAACGTTGCCTCTTCTTACATAATTTATTTTTCTAAAGCCACCTTTATTGCTATTGCTCTAATTACCATCTGAACTGAATGTTTAAAGGCCACTTAATCTTGCCTGTTTTCTGCACCTATAAAAATTCTAACTTGATCCTTTGTTTTTGTGTTTGGTCTGAAGAACAAAATACACTTTTCATGGAGATTGGGTTCTGAGTCTTCCTGGAAGCATATCAGATGGCTCATGACCTGAACCTCAAGGCAAGCCTTGGTTCCTCGGAGTGAGAGGAGTGTGTCCCTGGGCATGTGGCTGATAGAATCCCTCTAGTCTCCCTGACGCAAACTATGGAGGTGGTGGAAAAAGCCAAAGATGAGAAATCAGGCACCATGACACACAACAGCTGTAAGTAACAGCCCAGACTTAATAATCTCAGTAATACAATGGGACTCTCTTTCTTAATGACTCACTCATTCATTTACAAAATATTTTTAGAGTGCTTTCTTGACAGGATACAAAAAAGCATTCCGCATTCAACATTCAGTCGTTCAAAGAACAGGTAGGGGGTATATACTGTGTATCAGGCACTGTTTTAGGCACTTGAGATCCAGACAAAATCCAGAAAGATCCTATCCTTCATGAGGTGCTGGGGGAAAGAAGGAGGTGGACTATGATGAAAAATAAATCAGGGGTGGGGAACAGCAAATGGAGTGGGCGGTAGGGTGCAAGTTTTGATAGGAACAGGCTCACTGAAGATACAAGAGCTATTGGGGAAAGCCCCAAAAGTCTAAATTCAGGATCATTTCCTAAGAACTGACCTGTAGCCTTTATTCAAATTCCTAAGAGCTTTAATAGAAGAAAGTTAACATACAGGGGCAAAGCAGCTGCTCTCAGTGGTGGCTGGACGGGAAGAATCCATACCCCACCCAGGACAGGATCCCTCTCTACAGGGGGTTCATAGTGGTGAGTAGTCACCTAGACCACCAGGAAGAACAAAGAATTCCTAAATGAACAGATAACAGCAGGCAGCTATCACACTGTATACATTCATTAACCTTCCCAGGGGCATGGCATTTGTCTTTGAGCTGCATTCAGGTTTTCCGTGTAGTTGACCAAGCCTGAGGCTACAGAGAGCTAAACAGTCACAGAGAATTAAATGGAGTCCGGCCTTGTTCCCAGATGCCTTTGCTGCTGGCGCAATACTGCATTTGAAGTGAGTTTCAGGAGAAAAGCCCTGAGGACGCCTAGGACAAGAACCTTGGGCATTTACTTAAAGAACTTTCCCAGCAAAGACAGCACAGCGGCAAGAGCTGATGGTCACATTTTCCCAATAAATCTAGAGAATTAACTATCCCCAGAACTTGAAGAATTAATGTATTCTACTTTGCCCTATTTCAAAATCATTTGGAAATGGAAGATTTGAGAATCTGTTTAACTGTAGTAAAGCCTGATTGTGGGGAATATGGCTTTGGGGAAGACTTGGTTCTATCAATAAAACCCTTCTTTACCCTTTTTAGCAATAAAGAGAGTTAGAGGAAACTTTTCAGGCAAATACTCCAAAAGCAAAAGTTGACTCATTGTGGGACTTCAGACTCCAAAGGGCAAACTTCTTGACAAGAAGCTCAAGGGAGAAACAGTGACCAGGCAGCAGAAGCTGATCAGCTCCATGCTGATTTTCTGCACTGTGATGTGATCCCCCTTTTATCATTTTTGGACCAGTCCCCTTTCCAATTAGGGATCACAGCTGCTAAGAATAAAGCGGTGTCTGTTTAACTGGCAGAAGGCACAATGGCCTACTCAGGCCATCAATAGGAGTCATTGTTCCGAAAATATTGCCATTGAGTTTTTAAAATGCTAATGGAATTAATTGCTCTTTCAATGCTGATTGTCACCCAGCCCCCCCCCCCTTTTTTTTTTAAATGCAGGAGGACTTTTTTCAGTTGTAATGTATTGAAAACATTTCTCATGAAAATACAAATACAAATAATTTAGAAATGTTGAGGAACCATTGATATTATTTATTTAATCAACTCATTTATAGAGCAGGATGCAGCCCAGAAAGGCTGCGTAACTTAGGTTGGTTAAAGCAACACTGCTCCTGAATGGCACACTTGGAACTAGGAACCAGTCTCCACTCCCCATCCAACATCATTTCACTCTGCGGGCTGTGCCATCAGAAATATTTTTATTCGAGATGTATAATTCACTGTCAAATTTTCTTTGCCGTGAATAAGTACCAAATAAGCATCTTCTCCTAGCATTTTTTACTTACTACTCAAATATTAAGTCCAGTCAAATTTCTCATGGCTTTCCTGGTGCATCAATGCTGTCTCGTCCACTCAAGAAAAAAAAGTCTTTGTACAATGTACCACCTGGGGAGCCAAAGGAATGTGTTACCTTCTGTGACTTGTGTGGACTTTAGATTTCAAGGGTTCGTCCCCTTTGGGTGACCTGATCAGCGGGTTGTTGTTGGTAAATCACTCTTTCCAGAGAGCTGAGTGCTTCAGCCATCTGCATGCAGTCCCCTGAAGACTGTGCACTCAATGAGCCTCCTTTAAAAAGGGGATCCCTCTAACATTCTGAAAAATACAAAGGTGACTCAGTTCACACTTATACTAAAAGAGCTCCACTTGTCATTAGCAAAAAACAGGACCTTGGTTAAAGGACTTTTGCTTCAGGTACTTCTTTCAATCATTTATTCAACAAAAATGTTATTAAGACCTACTAAAAGTCAAGCTATTTACTAAGTGTTGAATTATTCATGACCTTTGTTAAAGGTAGAAGGCTGACTTCATTCAAAGGGGGAGTAGGGAGACAGACATAGGGACCAGTGTAGTAGGGTCTTTTAGTGGGAGAGAGATTAGGCTCAACTTGGAATACAGCCTGAGCAAGTGGGAATTTAAAGGAGGGGGTGGTAGATGGTGTGGAGATTAATGGACAGAAACCTCATTTAAATCAAAGTTGGGAGGGGCCTATAAAGGGAGCTCTCACACCCTATGCTGATCCGGGAACCCAACAGGAAGAATTCTTTGTCTATAATCATTCTCCCAACTTCCTCTTCTCTATGAAAGAGCAGCCTCTCCTCTGTTTCCCAGAAAGTGTGTGTAGTTTACCACTAGACCACATGTCATGAATTGCAAGTTTCATTACTCCTTTATAAACCTATTTTTGCTGAAGGACTATCTGACTATTTGTTTAAGGTCAACAATGAAAAATTACTAAGAAGAAACACCACGGAAAGGGGAAATTCTTGCTCAACCACCCTGAAGGCAGGCCAGGGAGATAAGACATCTCTTGAGAGATGGTAGAAGATAATAAACCTGGGAAGATATGATGGATGACCAGATATTGAGGATGGAGGATTCTGGCTAAGCAGACCTAGTAGGAGTCTTGCTAAAACTGAATAATGCAGAAGTAAACATGGAAATGCAAAAGTTGAGGCCTAGCTGAAAAGGAGTTCAGGAGCTCCTGAGGAGAGTTCGGTGAAGGGGATCATTGTTAGAGGCAATAAGGTGTAACTCTGAAGTAAGGCAAGTTTCCTGATCTGCTATGATTTGCAGTGTGACCTTTGAAAAATCCATTTTACATCTCTCAGCCTCAGTTTTCTTATCTTTAAAATCGGAAGCTTCAATGCTTGCCTTGAGATCTTCCCACACAAAATATCAATTTAGTAAACTGTGAATCACGTTTCAAATGCAAATAAAGATTTTAAATACGGTCCTTCTGGGGGATGCTGCTTAATAACAATAATGTGCCAAGCACTGTACTAGTAACAATCATTGCAACATCTTTCCAGATACATAGCATTACTTCCTTACAACCAGTAGTAACAGGGGCACAGTGAGGTGAAGTGTCTGCCCACGTCCCCACGGCCGGGAGGGTCCAGGATTCAAACCCTGTCTGCAACTCGACAGGCTCTGAAGCGAAGGCCATGCATATGTGACTTCTACAAAACAGGCCTGACTTCAATTTAGCAAGAAAAAAACTTAAAGGCTGTAAAACTCTTAGAGTAAACTAACCAAACTGGTTTGCAAAATTTCATGCACTTATAATGACATATATCCCCTGCCCCGAGCAATAGAAATTACCTCCTAGAGCCAAACATCTTATCTCCCAATACAAATTCCAGAACCATCCGAGGCAATAATTGAAATCATATTTCCAGGACAATCAGTCTACAAATTTGACAGCTTAATCAAGAGATGTGTGGTCTCTCCACTGTCAAAAAAGGTGTTTTTTGTTTTGTTTTGTTTTGTTTTGTTTTGTTTGTTTTGTTTTGTTTTATCTAGACCTAGACAATTTCAATATGATAAACTCAGACAAATAAAGTTTACCTAGGGCTCATACAAAAAAACATTCAAGAACTGACCGTTGCAAGCCTGCACCCTTTCTTTTTAAAACCACAAGCAAAAACTCAAAAGTCCTAACCCGTGGCAACCTTGAAATGTTAGTTCCAGTACCTCTTCTATAGAAGAGGTGTGTTAAGGGAGAGAATTCAATTCATCAAACCATATTATCTGGCAACTGTTTTCCTCTGGGTGCTTGAAACATGTCTTAAATTTAGGAACACACCAAATGAAAAGAAAAAATAGCAAACAGAGACCAATGCTGAGGGCCAAGGCCTCAGAGCAATAGCTGAACTTGGTTCCAAATAACTGTCCCAAACCAATGCTAACATCACTTTCTCAACTCAGAAAGTGGCTTTTATTTACGTCACTAAAATAGTCCAGTTGCACTATTTTTTAAATTCTTATTTTTAGGATTTTTTTCTGTGCTTTGTGTAGTCCTGCCAAACTGCAGAGAGAGTGCTCACTTAGGCGCAAATCCTTACTTGGCACATACATATGCCTCATGTGTGTTAAATTTATCATACCACATAGTCCAAAGTTGGGTATAAATGCAATAATGGCTGTACTGTGAAATGTATAAAGACATATGTATTGCTTTCGCTTATAGCAAACCCCTGAAGTGTCTCATCTCTTTCTGTTCAGCCTTAAAACAATCCTGCAAAGTAACCCAAAAAGTTTCCGCCATCCCTATTTTACAAATAAAAAAACTAAGACTCCAACAGTTTAAGGAATTCACCTGATAAAGCCTATAGAGCCAGTGTCATGTTGTAGGAAGAACATGGACCTACAACCTGTGCTTACCACCTGCTTTTCCTTCCTCTCTTCATCCATCCCTCCCTTCTCTCCTTTCTCCCAGTTGTCAGTAACTATTCAATCCCTGAGTTCAGACAGACAGACAGACAGACACTGGGTTAAGGTATCGATTGGCAAATGTGTGGTCATATTCTCATTCCAATATTCCCAAAGGGTTAACCTCAAATCTAATCTATGCCAAACATGAAACATTAACTGTATCACATCTTCCAAACCCTACCCTTCCCTTATATCTTAGCTATTATAGGCATTTTGTAGGTTAATGTGGATAAACATACACACTGTCCAATGGGGCACATAATTTTCACAACCGTGTCTGTTGTGATCCCATAACTAGTCTTTTGTCTCCACATATCCTTGAGAACAATGACTTAAGGCAACAACGTTCGGGGTAATAAAAAACTAAGCAGGTTTCCATACATGAGAACGACTCGCTGGAGGCTTAAGGAAGGAAGAGAGTTTTTATGCCCTTGTCTTCATTCCTTTAAACACCCTCACAAGGCTGGTGCTATTTTTTTGTTTTCAGCAATACTGCAGAGTCATTATCTTTGTCCTTAATCACATGACCTCGGGCAAGCTTCTGACCCCTCCACCCTTTATTCATGAAGACACAAAGCAATTGCTTCATTGTTCGGTGTGAATGAGACTGTCTGAAGGCAATCAGCATTTTTATGATTAATGTCATTAGGAGAGGTCGCTGGGCTGTGGAAATGGTACAGGGAGAGGGAAAGGAAATAGGCGAAGGAGAAGAGTTCTCATGGGAAAACCACAAAAGTCTAGTTGGAAGTCAAATACCCATTTCCCCATTTTGTTCCTCCTTGAAGGGAGAAAAATTAGTCTTTCCCAGGGCATGTGTAAAGATATGATGTTAACAAGCTTCACTACACACACACACACACTCATGTGCACACGTGTGCACACACAAGGATGGGTGGGAGGTCTTACAGGCAATACCGGGATAACTAAAATTTGAAATTTTCTATATTTGTAACCTTTAGCATGGATGGGAATTGTGAGACAAGATAAGTACAGAATGTGTTGGATCTACCAAGTTTATGTAATTGTGGAAAGAGCCTCTCACTGTCTCTGTCACAGAATGTTCTATGGAACACACTGGTCAGTAGTACCTGTAAAAAATTGAAAGAGAGAAAGAGAGATAAAAACTCCAGATAAAATAGAGTTGAATTTCTCACATTCACATAGTAACTTACAGTTTATCAAACACTTAACTGACATAATATCAACATATGATGTTTCGATTTCATCACCCCCTTGAATTTTACCTAATTCCATATGGCCCCCAATTAAGGCAGCTAGTGACCCACATTAACAACTACAGAATTTTTTTCTCGGTCTCCCTCCAATGTCTTCCATCATTTTCATTCCTGCGTTCCCTCGTTTTTCTCTAAATACTAAATATTTAGAGAAATATTTAGAGAAAGTCACCTCCTTCCTCCTGGCCCCAGGTCCAGCCCTTTCTTCTCTGCCAGTAGGATCCTAACTAAAGGGGGGTGGGGTGCTAGGAGTGCACCTAGTTATTAGTTCAACCTTTGCTAAGTAGGTACCATGTTACCATGTTATTAGTGATTAGTTGGTGATTTCAAAGATGTACCATTCTCCCAGCACTTGGAAAAGCTGGGGGAAAATAAAAACAAATCAGGACTATGTATAAAGGTCAATTCAAATTAGATTAATATCTCAGCTTCACTGCTACTTTTGGACAAGAAAAGGCAAAAAAAGAGAAGTTGCTTTCTGTAACTTTATATTATATGCATCGCTTGTCCCTGGTTTCCCTGATTAAAGGTAAAGCAAGTAAAAATAATTATCTGGTAGCCTCTGCATTAGTTTTACTAACATGGCAACTGCAAGAACTAGTTGGTATGTTTTACTTATTTATTATTTATTTATTTTGCTTCTCACAGCGTCTCTTTCTTTTATAGAATCATGCCTTCTCCCAACTCTTGGTCCGCATGGATGAATAGAGGACGAATTCCATCCCTCTGATTCAGAGGAGACATATGGCCAGACACCCATGTCCTTTGCCAGAAGGATACACTGAGGGATGGGCACATGATGTCAGCAGGCCAATTAGTGTTAACCCTCAGGACTTTTGCTGAAACTCTCGGGAAAGAGAAGTCCTTTGTTCTCTATGATTGCTGGCCATGGGATGATGTAAGCCCGGAAATTCTGGTGGCCACGCTCCCCACCGCATGAGAAGAGCTTCATGAGAATGAGGCCCTTCTATGAGGAAGGCAGGGCCGAGAGGGCAAGAAAGAGGCAACTGACCGAGGGCGTCATTTCAGCTGCTGGATGCGGCCCCGGAAGCTAGAATGCTTCTGAAGTTCTAGTCCAAGGAGCCAAGAAATCCCTTTTTACCTAGAGAAGCTTGATTTGAGATTTCAACTAAATACAATCTCAAATTTAGATTCTCTATATAAGAAACTGGTAAATTGGTGTAGATAGATAGATGATGATAGATGATAGATGATAGATAGATAGATGATAGATAGATGATAGATAGATAGATAGATAGATAGATAGATAGATAGATAGATGATTGATAGATAGATAGATAGATAGATAGATAGATAGATAGATGATAGATAGATAGATAGATAGATGATAGATAGATAGATGATAGATATAGATAGATAGATAGATGATAGATATAGATAGATAGATGATAGATGATAGATAGATAGATGATAGATATAGATTGATAGATGATAGATAGATAGATGATAGATATAGATAGATAGATAGATGATAGATATAGATAGATAGATGATAGATGATAGATAGATAGATAGATGATAGATATAGATTGATAGATGATAGATAGATAGATGATAGATATAGATAGATAGATGATAGATGCTAGATAGATAGATAGATAGATAGCTGGATAGATAGATATAGATAGATAGATGATGATAGATAGATAGATAGATAGATAGATAGATAGATAGATAGATAGATAGATAGATAGATGATAGATATAGATTGATAGATGATAGATGATAGATAGATAGATAGATAGATAGATAGATAGATAGATAGATAGATGATAGATATAGATAGATAGATGATGATAGATAGATGATAGATATAGATTGATAGATGATAGATAGATAGATAGATGATAGATATAGATTGATAGATGATAGATGATGATAGATAGATAGATAGATAGATAGATAGATGATAGATATAGATTGATAGATGATGATAGATAGATAGATAGATAATTTTATCTTTTGTTTTTTCTTATTTATTGATAATCCAAGCTTTGCATTCAAAAGGGTGTTGTCTATATTTTAACTGACATTTTGAGGTGTTTTTGTTAGTTTTGGGTTATCTATTCCACCATATTTTCAGATATAAAAGTGTGACGATTATTTTAAAATGTTTCCCATAGTAAAATGTAGGCTGTCTTCATTCTGACATAAACAGTTGTAAAAAAAAAAAAAAAAAAAAAGAAGCTGTATTGCAACCAGCATTACAGCTGGCAAAGGAGAAATGTGATTTTCCTATTCATCATTCTTTCTTTCCCAAAGTGCTCCTGTTGAACTAAAAGCCTAAGAGCACAGAACGTATTTTTGTTTCAGTCTTCTGAGTTACATTAATTAGTCTATGTTTTCAAAGTGCTTTTTGAGATGAAACCACTATTCATCAGCAAACCCAAGTTTTTTGTTATAATGATGGCTCCTTTTAAAGATGCTAATTAGCCCACCTGCCATGAAAGAACTATTTCACCTTTGCATTAATGACTGGGAACAACATACCTAGACACCCTGTTCGTAAGTGAGGACTTCATAGGCAAATATATTATTATTTGTATTATTGTACTGTTACAATAGCAATGAAAATTCACTGCAATGGAAGTGAACATTTTGGCAATTCTCTGCTTCTCCTGAAAATAGAATGTTGCTTGTATTGGAGCCATAAGATAAAACCTATTATTCTTACTGTTTCCATATCACTGTTTCTATATATGAGAAATATTTCCATATTTCTTAGCAACTAGACCTTATTGAAGTAGTCCTTTCTCAACACCTGGCCTGTGAATATTATTTTATGTTATTTCTATCCTGTTTCTGTAGAGGGGGAAGAATTACTAAATGATATATTCAGTATTAAAATGAAAATAACAGTAATGAGTAACAGCAGTAACAAAAAGATATTTCTTTGGTTCTTTTCTAAAATGCAAAGAGAGAATATTATGCCCTTTGTAATATTGTCCAAGTATTCCTTGGCTTTTTTCCCCCAAAATTATATTTTTATCCACACTGTATTTTATTGGATGGCAAATGTTTGATATGGCATTTGAACTGACTTAATTTTTTCCCCAAAAGCTAAAATAATTTTTTATAAACCTTCCCTAGGGAATCAAAACTATTTGGAAAGCAACATAAATAGCCCTCTCATCTGAAAAAGTGAGAGGCCTATAAAAATCTAGCATAGAGAGCCAAGTACACTACAGCTCTTATAAACCTTACATCTAAAAATAAACCTTTTCATGACACTTGTTTGAAAAAAAGAGTTATTCTAAGAGAATATTCTAGAAATAAATTTAATCCAAATGTCTTCTTTTTTAAAAATTAGTTTTAAAGCTTTTGTTACATAATAAAAAAGCCTAACATATGAGCAATTTGCTAGTTGTAAAGTAGACATGTGGGGATGTTGGGTTAACTCTTTCATTGACCCAGTGCCTTCTAATGGACTGAAGTAGCCATTTATTAAAATGTTACTCCAGGGTCAGAAGAGCTAAGGGAGCAATGAAAAGCAGCAAAATTATTGTCAGTAACCAGATTCTATCCTGAGATCATCAGTCTGGTTCATATATAAAGTAAATACAATTAAAGTTTTTAAAAGTCTGATGATATGTAATGTTAAGAATCTGTTTTCTAAACAAAAGCCTTAATTTCAAAAATTGATCAGGTTGGTTTATGAATTTTCATACTAGAAAAGCTTCACTGTGTCTAAATAAGGAATTTAAAATAGCTGGGCAAAGAAACTACCATCAAGCAAGTTAATGAAATGAATTTTAGGGGGCTGCAGGTGTGACTGTAATTTAAAATTTGGAAGTGTACCTTTACATTTTGTACTAGGCGTTGGATACGGAAGAGATGAATCTAACACAGCCTTTGCTCTCGGTAGCCCTGAGTCCTGAGAGGAGACAGACACATAAATCTGCAGTTATAAAACAATGTAATAAGCACAATGACTGAACACACTTCTAAGGGCCTTGATGGCAGAAAGGAAGGAGTGATCGATTCCACCTGGGAAGCTCAGAGAAGACTTCTAGAGGCAGCATTTGCACTAAGATTGAAAGCTAAGGAGGCGTTCTCTAGGTAGGCTAGGGGAATAAGAGTCATCTCAGCAGAGGTGTGAAATATGATGACAGGTTTGGGGAACTGTATAAGTTCAGTGTGATTCATACATTAAGCACACCAGGAGAACAGTGGGAGCCGAGGTTCTGAGGACGCACACACAACATATATTTACACTTTAATATTTCAGCCATTTTTAAAAGGTGCCCAAAGATCAGGTTATGTTACGGAGGGTGTATTTTGTAACAAATTACTGAAAATTTAGTGGCTTAAAACAACACATTATTATATTATCTCACAGTTTGCCTGGGTCAGGAGTCTGGACATGGCTTAGCTGGGACCTCTGCTCAAGGTCTCAGAAGGATACCATCAAGATGTCTATTGGTTGTGTTTTCACCTGGAGGCTTATCTGGGGAAGAATCTACTTCCCAGCTCACTCAGGTTGTTGGAAGAATTAATTTCCTTTGGTTGTACAAGGAAAGGTGCCTACTCTTCGCTGGCTGGTAGCTAGAGGTCACCCTCATATTCTAGACGCTGACCACACTTCTCCACCATGTGGCCCTCTCCTGCAGCAGTTCACAATATGGCAGTTTGCTTCTTTAAGGTCAATAAGAAAGTCTCTCTCTGGCTTTATATAATGTAGCCTAATCAAGGGTGTGATATCTCATTACCATTACCATGTTCTATTGGTTATAAGGAAACCACTGGTTTTTCCTACAGTCAAGGGGAGGGAATTAAATGAGAGTATAACTCATTGAGGGGTCATCATAGGGTGTATACACCTCAGAGGGTTTGCTGGCATCTTTCATTGAAACCAAATAGAAACTGAGGATCTAAACTGTTTTGATTATCACTTTCAGTTCCTAATTTTTCAATAACTCCTGCTGCAAAATTGAAGGTCACTTCCTTGGGGAAATGATTGGCCCAGAGATACAACATGACACAGAAAAAGCACAGCAAACATTCTCAAATCAAAACAACAGAGAGAAGATAAGGACTGGATGAAATAATAATTGTGCCCAAAATGGCTCAGAAAAATCCACGCACTGCAAATAGTATTAATTCTGTGTTTGATAGAACAAACTAAATGCCTAAAGGAAAGCAAAAGTGACTGTGCCACATTAAATTCCTTCATCACAGCCCCGCCTCCCACGGTCCACAGCAGAGTACCAGGTGCTGAGAGCTATCCAGCACTTTTTGGAAACTATTTGGCTTGTGGGAATGGTCACAATTGAGTATGGAATGAAATAAAGCAAGAGAAGTGACAATTCCAAATGCAACAAGTAATTATACAGAGTCACCTATTTACTCAAATTAGAGGGAAGAGGAACTTGAAAATGCCATTTATTCATTCAACAAATATTGACACCTCTACATGTTGGACACTCTAAAAGGCACTGGGGACGTAATGACAATGGAGGCAGACTCAGCCTATGTCTGCAAGGATTTCTTGACCTTCTAATGTGCAAGTATAAAGTGAGCACCTCCCGACTTGCTCTGTCCACTGTGGCAGCCACTGACCACATGTGGCTGCTGAATGCTTAAAGTGTCACTAGTCAGAAGAAAGATGTGTTACAAGTATAAGATATACACTGGATGTCATACATTTACATAGATATAGATATACTATCTCAGTAATTTTATATCAATTACAAGTTGAAATAATATTTCTGATGCATTGAGTTAAATAAATATGTAAACTATATTATTAAAATTAATTTCATCTGTTTCTTCTCATGCGGCTCATATTTGTGGCTTGCATTATATTTTTATACATATTTTATTGGACAATGCTCTTGACTACAGGCTTCTCATTTCTGTATCCTTTGTGCCTAAGACAGTGCCTGTCACATGCTTTCTACCACACCCACCAGGAAGCAGTGTAAGGAAACAGGAGGACCACCTGGGACTATGGATACAGTAAAGGACAGTTGTTGTCAAACTATTTCTCTCTAAACACTGGTGTTATTAGAAGTACACAGCAGCGATCCACCACTTAAATATGTAATAATGGTTTCTTCAGTTTTCTGGGGTGGGGGTCAAATGAAAAAATTTCCCTAAACTAGTCTTTTTTGTTCATGAATTTTCTGAAATCTTTGTTACCAGTTGCTGTTTCAGTGCTGTAAAATAAATAAATAAGAAGTTAGTGTGCTCCACAGAAGAACTGGAAACAGCCCCCATCCACCACACACGGGAGCTTCCCTGGAAAACAGTATGCCAGGTCCTTCCTGTAACTTATTTCCAAACTTCCTCCATTTCAGTCCAATTTGCTCTTGGCCTGTGACCTTTGGTTTCATGTCTAGCTTGGGGTCCTCCTCTGCCCTTTGGACAGAGGTCAATATTTGGCTTTGCCAGCTTTAATGTTTGATGCTATGACAAATGTTGGTTTTGTCTTCCTCCCCTGGCCTTGGGCAGAGGGAATCATATCTTAGTTCTGGCCTCTTAGCTTTCTCGGCTAATTCTAGATTGTGCTCACAGAAACATGGGTGTTAGACCGAGAACACACTATTGCCTTGAGCCCTTTGCCCTTGGAAATTTGAATAATTCCTAACAGTAAGAACGTTAGCTCCCAACGTCCATTTGATACCACAGGTGACACTGTCAAACCCCCTATAAGAAGAGGGGAATGCTTCTGCCGGGAAATCCATGGTGGTTATGAGCTCTGGGAAGTTATTAAGGATCTAAAAAGTAATCTATTTTTGAGATTACTTGTAAGGAGAATGGGATGCTGAGGGGGGAAAAACTGCATGATGTGGAATGCATAAACCGAGAACTAGAAGAAATACCATTCCCCTTGTTTTCTTTAATTCAACTTAATTCCGATTCTCTGCTTCATCCTACCGGCTGACAGACTATTCAGTCTCAGTCATTACTATGGTCCCCCTCTGTCCAGGTTTGAATCACAATTTGGGATCTGTAAGTCATTTCTAAAAAAAATATAGGGAAAGTCTTCTAATCTCCAGTCTATATAAGGGCCACTGATATCTTAAAGTTCAAGGCCACAGTAGCCCCTGGCCTCTGATGTACCTCTCATAGCATCTGGGAACTCTTTATAAAGCAAAGAACCTTCCCAGTATAGGTCCCACCTCTCTAGGCATTCATCAAATCTTAACTTCTAAGTTCTTGTCTCCTCTTCTGGGGCAGCTACAGAGAAGCATATAAAATATAGACCCCTACTGGTCTGAGGACACACAAATCTCTCTCCTTTTCCCCATTCAGAACAACCTCTCTCCATCTCCTTGCCCTCAAACACCTTCACTCTCTCACCTCTTTCTCTGGGACACAATATTTTTAAATACCTCTAGGATTTTATAAGAGACAGAAAGAGCTATTGACTTCAAGTTGCTTTGACTAAGGCCCAGGCTTCTATGTGGTACAAGTGACAAGATGAAGTACAATTAGGAATAATGAAAAATACAAGAAGAAAAAGCCATAAATGATTGTTTTAACCAATTAACATGGGACAGACACATAGTGTGGAAAACATAGATTTAGACAATGGTTTCTTTGTGGGGTTTTTTGTAATCTGTCTCCAGTAACTAGGACAGCACTTGGCTCAATAAATACAGATTATGTGAAAGAATGAATGAATAAATGCATGCAGAGTATTCAGTAAGATTTATATTCGCCCCCACTTTGTTCGGGTCTCCCAAATGTAAGCTATCTCCATCACTTTCTCAGGCGGCCCACATAAATTGGTATATTGATATGGCAACTATCTCAAGAGCAAAGAAATAGATCTTGAAGTCATCATAGTCTAATTTTTCAATGGTGCATCCATCAGATAAGCAGAATGCAATCCAGGACATTTCCAACATCTTTTTATCAAGCAAAAAGTTCATGGGCCTATTTTCTTTCTCCTTCTGTATAAGGATCTTTGATGGCAAGACTGCTAAGACCTGACAATTCTGATGTGGAAAGAGTGTGAAAATTACAGCTAGGCCAACAAACCCTTCAAAGTCAGCATTCCATTTAGAAGACAATAAATTCAAAGATGAGACAGAGTGTGGATGAGACTATGGTGCTCTCAACATGTCTCCAAGTGGACAGAACTCTGTTTCACCCACTAAAAAAATGATCTGTATCCATTGCTGTATCCTCTACTGATGGTCTTCAGTATGAAACATGTTCCCTGCCTCTTTTTAAAAGCAAGTCTCCCTGACTATGCTTGGGATATGTATGAGTTGGCTTTGCTGTAATAACCAAGCCCAAGATCTCAGAGCCTTTCATCAAAGGTGTACTTCCCAGTCACATTATGTGTTATCAGTGGACCAACGATGGCTCGCTCTAGGTGACAGCTCTTATTCTACAAGTCTTCTAACTCCAGAATGCAGGCTGGGAGAGCAGAACTCATAGAATACCTCACTGTCATGGTCAAAGGGAGAATTAAGAGACTTAATGACATGTCAAGTCCACTCACATCCTACTGACCAAAGCGTGTCAGGTGTCCGAGCCCAGTCAGGAGCATAGGGATGTATAATTATCTTCCAGGGAAGGGGGACAACAATGCAAATTGAATCATGATACAATTTATCATAGGATCCCTCTGGCTTCCTCATTAAACTTCCCCCATCGATGATCCCCTTTCTCTCCCATATCTTCAAACTTTCTCTCCATTCACCCTTTTCTCTGTATGTAAGTAAACTTAAGTTTTTTCCATTAAAATAAACAGCAAATCATCCTACAAATCCAATTCCTTCTATCTACTACCTAATCACTCTTCCTTTCCCCAGGATTCTTATAGGAGGAATCCAACTCTGCTGTTCTTTTTACTGTTCAACCCACTGTGTGATGATATTTCCAACTTTACCCATAAAACATTGATGTGGCTGTTGCCAAGGTTACTGATACCCTCCTAGTTGCTAATATCAATGAGTACATTTCCAGTCTTTATCTTACTTGACCTCTTGGCCAAGATAGAGCACTGCTGACCACTGTTGAGGTTCTCACCCCACTTAAGTCATTCTGGTTTTCTTTCTATCCTCTGGCCATTAACTCTAAGTATCTTTTGAGAACTCCTCTTCTTGTAGGCCCAATAAATAGTTTTCCCTTTTCCTCCATCCTTTTGGAGTCAACTGGGAGATAGGCAGGGAAGTCAGGCAGGTAGAGATAAAAAGGAAAGCTACATTTATTGATAAAAGCTGTACTAGTGATGTGGTTTAGATGTACAGCAATAATGAGCTTCCTGAAACTGAAACTCAGGGGTAGACAGACTTACCCACTCAGTCCCAGACAGTGATGGACACTCAGAGGCCTACCCCCAGAGGCAGATTTTTTTTATTGCTTTTCAGAGGGCTGTCTGCAGGGAGGCAGATACCAAAGCAGAAGGAGAAGAAATTACTGAGACCTAGCCTCCCCTGCTCAGTTCTTCCTTTAAAGTTGGCAAGTGGATAAGTCACTCCTCTACCCTCTAATTGGCAGGGAAGTGAGGGGTCAAGCCAGTTACTCTAATTGAAGTCTCTCAATATAGAAACATGAGCCAAGAGCAAGGAGGTTCTCTCACTCTACCAGTTGTCCAATAGCATCCATCTCTTTAACATTAGTATTCCCCAATATGTTATCCACTGTTTTCTTCTTAATCAAGCTCTTGCTCTATCTACTCTACTCAACTGCTTTCAACTCTCACCCACACACTTGTAATTCTAACAACATAAAATGGTTCCCTTTGGGAGTCAGAGGTGTTTAAGAAAGAAGAATGTGAGAAGGTACTTATAGGGGGGGAAAAGGCAATAGAGGGAAGAGTGGATGGACCATCTTACATCCTATTAAACACCATGCACTTGGCCTGAGCCCTAAGAATTTGAATCCTGTTTTCAAGAACTTGTGCAGAGCACTGTGTTGTGAAACAAGTGTGTATAACACCTTCCAGAGGCCTCTTAAACTGGTCTTCATCACCCCTAGGAAAAGGCATGGTGCAACCCACTCTTCCTTAGTCCTGGGAGCCTCTTCCTCTTCTCTCATGGATGTTGCAAAATCTTGTTTTTCACCCACTCCAGGGAGTCCCTGAACTCGGGAAGCTAGGGCACTTGGCATAAGCAACAAATTGCCCTTCAGAACAAAGAGGCAGTTATAAATCCAGCTCCAAGAACGCGGCGTGCTAGCAGTAGCTCTCCAGCTAGGTAAACCATCTGAACTCTGAGAGTGACTTTGCATCATACGGCTCGAGCCAATCACCCATCCACTGCTCACGCTTTATCAGCCCCCCGGTGCCCTCCTCACCACCACCAGCTCTGCACCAATCCATGCTCACCATTTCTTTCAAGTTCTAACTCAGCACTCCCTTGTTTGGGTCTGCCCTTTTCTGAGCATGCCCACCTTTCACATTTCTCTGAACACTGAAGTTCAGTTCCCAACACAATGGGCTCCTGTGTGTGTCCAGGGAGTCAGACTAGGAAGGTGAAACTCTCCAGGACTTTGACATCTGGTAGAAGTGAGGAAGGATCCCAGCTCTGGCTTTAGCCAGCTATGACCTTGGTGCAAGTTACTTAATAGTTTCCTCCACTGTCAGATGGATAATCACAGTTGCCTTGGAGAGTTGTTTCAAGGATTAAATCAAATAATATGTGTAAAGTGCTTAGCTCTGTGGTTGACTCATGCTAGGAGACCTATTATTCTTAGTTTTATTTCTCTTTTCTGGTAGTTTTACATAATTCCTTTCTTTAAAATCCAACTTGTCCATCCCTTGAGATCAGAAACCAAGTCTTATGTTTTTTAATGCTATAAAAGTGTCTAGAATAGGCTGTCTATGGATTAGTCAATAATTGTTTCTGAATTTATTGGAATTCTTACATAATATTGAGGTGAAAGGTGAGAGGGACATGTGAATCAGACTTAAAAGTTGATGGCCTCAATGGAATTGGCACAGTAACGTATAGAGTAGTGGTTTTTCCAGATTCCAAAGAAAAAAAACACTCAAGTATGACTCAAAATGTGAGGCATGTTCACCTTGGTAAAGTAACACACATCGCTAAGTTTTTGTGTCCTTGTCAATAAATGATGCTTAATGATATCTGACCTGCCTACCTTTCTAGGACATTTTGAGGCTCAATATAAAACCATTTTCAAACAGTAATATAAAATAAAAATGAAGGACCTGAGGATGGTTGGGTAAAGTGAACTTCTTATGACTACCTGGGAAAGGAAGGAGGCAGGCTGTTTCTCCTGGAAGCCACCAGATCCCTGACCATGGTTAGAATTTGCAGCCTTGAAATGTGTACATCAGTTGACCCTCCTCTGGATGACAGAGGGGCAGGCTACACTTCCCAAGGCTGCTCAGAGCCAGATCTGCTAGCTCCTTAAACTCTGTCCCTGCCCCTGCGTTAAGCCTGTGGTAGCTAAAGCTAAATTCTAAAATAATTAGAGCATTTATGAAGAGCAAAGGCCAGGTACTTACCCCAAAACATTCCCTGGGCTACTGTTACAGAGAACACAAGGTGCAGAGAATTCTGAATCTCCTATAGATTCAAACAAACTCAGACTTCATTTCTATACAAGTCCTAATTTTAGCACTTTTTAGATAATCATTTGGGTTTCTTTTCATTTGTTTTTGCTGCAAGTTTGTGGAAGTATTTGCCTCTTGATAACTGGGAGTTTAGAAAGAGATGGCAAATCACTATCTGATAGCTATTCTATGCCCTTTTTTTTGCAAGAACCCAATATAAAAGCATCTAGTCTGGTGTAGAGCCATGCAGTGGAAAACAGAATGTCTAACCCTTATTTCTGTCCACTGCTTGGGCACTGGTATAGATGGACGGGATATACCACGATGTGGAAGAAAGGCCAGCAGGCTAGTTGCCAAAAACACCCTATCTTGTAACATTACACTGATTGCAAGAACAGGAATGGGTAGTCCTTGGAGCTCAGAGATCTGATTCTCTGAGAACACGACATTGCATCAGAGTACTAAGGACAGACTTGCCATAAGCAAACTTCCCAGAGACTCCTAAAGAGACCCACACGTCTCACTTCAGTTACTTGCATTGGGAAGCATAAAGTTATGACCTGAAAACCAAGTCCAGCCTGCATGAGTCTTTCATTTGCTCGTCTTTTATTCTATTGATGGAGCCAAATGATATTTTCTATGAACACGAGTCCATTGTTTTTCAGCTTCACTGAGATATAATTGACATATAACATTGTGTAAGTTTAAGATGTACAACAACATTGATATAGCTATATGTTGCAAAATGATTATCACATCCATCGCCCTACATAGCTATCTTTTGTTTATGCTGAGAATTTTAAGACCTACTCTCTTAGTAACTTTTGAAAAAAATATATAGCACAGCTAACTACTACAGTCACCATGCTACATATTAGATCCTCAGAACTTGTTCATCTTATATGTGAACGTTTGTACTCTTGGCCACCTTCACCCATTCCCCACTCCCAACACCGGCAATCACCAATCTACTCTGTTTCTATGAGTTTGGCTTGTTTTAGATTCTGTGTATGAGAGGGATCATGCAGTATTTGTCTCTTTCTGACTTGTTTCACTTAGCACAATGCCCTCATGGTGTCCCACGTGGCGGAATTTCTTTCTTTTTTACGACTGAATAGTATTACATTGTATTTTTATATACCACAATTTTTTAATCCTTTCATCCATCAACACTTGTTTTCATATCTTAGCTACTGTGAATAATGCAGTTGTGAAAATGGGAGTACAGGTATCTCAGACACCTCTTAAAAATCCTGATTTCGCCCTGCCAGTTTGGTTCAGTGGTTGAGCATCGATCTATGATCCAGGAAATTGCAGTTCCATTCCCTGTCAGGGCACATGCCCTGGGTTTTGGGCTCCATCCCCGGTAGGGGGCCTGCAGGAGGCAGCTGATCAATGACCACTCTCTCATTGTTGATGTTTCTATCTCTCTCTCTCCCTCTCCCTTCCTCTCTCTGAAATCAATAAAGATATATTTAAAAATATATATCCTGATTTCATTTTCTTTAGCTAAATACCCAGAATCAAGATTGCTGATTCGAATGGTAGTTCTACTGCTAATTATTTCGGGAACCCCTAAGCTATTCAGTAGCTGTAGCGAGTTTACATTCCCACCAACAGTGCACAAGGATTCCCTTTCTCCACATCTTCACCAGCATTTGCTAGCTCTTGTCTTCTTGATGATAGCAATTCTAATAGGCTAAGCCAAATTCTAAATGTCATTTGCAAGTATATTCCTTGATTATCTCTGAAAACAGGAAGATCTGGCCCGTATCCTTTCCTAAATGCCAACTAGCACTGGCCCTTTATAGGAAGTCTGTGTCCCCTAGGTTCCGGTGTTTCTCATCACTCATTGTTACCCAGCACTGGGGCCATTTATCATGGTATTTGTGTTCTTTTTTTGTAATTGAGAAAGATCTCTTCTATATTTATGTCTCTATCACAAGTTGGAAAACTGAATAGAATACTAGATGCCAGAGAATTTCAAGAAAATTGATATTTCATCATCACCTATATCATCATTCGCCTGTCAAAACTACTCTCTTCTCCAAAGGAGAAACACAATAACATTAGCTTTGAAAAAATTTCAGAACTCTCTGATTATAATGGACTTTTTATGACACAATCTAAGTTCACTCCAAGTAGATTCTATTGGGCAAAACAAAATGCTCTCTTAAAGAAAAAGGAAGGAAGGAAGGAAGGAAGGAAGGAAGGAAGGAAGGAAGGAAGGAAGGAAGGAAGGAAGGAAGGAAGGAAGGAAGGGAGAAATGCCAACAATCCCAAAAGAAATGTTTCAGCTGTTTGACTTTCTAGAAAGAAAATAAATGGCAATTAAGTGTTTTGCATTCGTGCAAAAATAGGCCACTCAGCCCCTCTGACTATAGTCTAAAGCCCCTTTTTACTTGAGGCCATTGGTATTGGTGACACTGAGAGGAACAACCACAGTTTTTTAACCTTTCAGAAAGCCTGTGGGACAGAGTTTAAAACATAGCAATGCTAGGGCTGCCAAAGATCACTTTTTGGAAGACAGCCTGATCCTCCTGGGGACTTCCCTTTACAAATAATTTTAAAAGCCTTCACTCAGAGGACCACAGATGCAATAAAATCTGAGTTTCAATCAACTGAAGCCTAAAACGTGGCAAAGGTGGCAGGGTGACCCAGAGCAAAGGGACATGGTGAGGAGTTTGTCAAACCTAAGTCTGAATTCCGATCCCTCCACCCCAAATCCCTGTGTCCTTGGGCGGGTTTCTTGATTTCTCTGTGTTCCAAGTTTCTGTTCATGAAACTTGGATGACCTGCTTCACACAGTGAGTATCGCATGAGGGAACATAAGCTGGCCCTTTGTAAGCACTTCTCAGGGTTGGCTCTGACTGTTTTCATTTGTTTCCTTTACCTATAATGATGAGAGCTTCCACGAACTGGAACGCTTACTACTTGCCAGGCCAGTGCCCCTTAACCTGACTCCAGTGTTCATGTTTTTAAGATCCAGCCAACACTTCTCCCAGCATTTTAATATACTAGACCAGGAATTATCCTTTTTCTGTAAAGGGCCAGGTTAGAAGCATTTTTACATTTTTGACCATCGCTATAATCAAAGGGCTCAAAGGTCAAAGGGTTCTACAGTCTCTGTCACGATTACTCAACTCTGCTTACCAATGTAGTATAAAAGCTGCCATAGGCAGTATGTAGCCAAATGTGTATGTGGTTGTGTTCCAATAAAACTTTATTTACAAAAACAAACAGCTGGACCAGGGGCCATAGTTTGCGAACCCTTGCACTTGACTATGAATCTTTGGCCTCCTATACATAGATCTGGTCATCCTAAGGCATAGTTAAAATTCCAATTTGTTTTAGGAATGAGGGAGAGAGGCAAAGAGGAAAGGAGGAAAGAAACAGCAAAAGAATGCAAAGTGAATTTATATGCTGTATCCTGTTATATTTAACTAAATACAGAGAAGGTTCTTTCTCTTCTTGTCTTAGGCTACACGTCTTAACTAGACTGTTTAGCACTTACTAGCTCCGTCATTGTCTGTCACGACTAGTTAATGTTTATCGATTACTTTTTTTACTCAATGTGGGCTTTATGTCAAGTGCCTTACATGCACTATTTTATTTAATCCTTGCAATAATGCTCTGAGATAAAATAATTTTTAAACATATTTTACAAGGGGTTAAACTGAAGCTTAAAAATGTTAAATACTTTCCCTGGTGTCACAGAGCCAGTCAATTAGCTGGGATTTAAATCTAGGCATTTTGACCTTATAATTGCTTACCCTATTAGCCTTAGTTTCTTTATACATAAAAATAAAAAAATAAAAAGGATTATCCATCTATCTACACTTTGCTTTCTTGGAAAGATTACAACAGTGAAAGTGTCTGGAAGTGCCTGGGTCAGAATCAGAGAGCACTAAATCAGTTCCCTTTTCTTTCTCTACCCTACCATTCGAGGTTACCCAGCAATTATTAAATATTTATTGAGTACCCACTATTTTCTCAGCTTGACTGGTCTAGAACCACCAGTTCCTAGGAAAAGGAACTTCTAGTCCTGGCTTTGCCCCCAAGGATATGAGACCTTAGGAAGTCTTTGGCCTTGGGTTTCCTCATCTATAAAATGTCAAGCCCCTGCTCAGTCTTTCTTAAAGTGGGCTTTATCTCTATCAGAACCCCTTCCATACAATGTATACTCCCAGAACTTTCCCAAGACCAAAAATTCTCAAAATCTTTTGGGGCAAGGCTTGGGTTTCTGTATTATTATCCCCAATTCTATTTTGGAAAAAAGGTATTAAACCTTTCAAAATGTTGAAATAATCATACAACAAATTGACCATCTACCATTCACTAGACTAACATGACTTTTTTCCATAATTGCTTCATAGGTCTCTCTCTCTCTCCTTTTCTCTCTATATTTTGAAAGTCACTTCATAGTTTACCACATTTTTTTTCATCATTCCTCTCTTTCTCCATTTGAAGGTCATTTACAGACATCATTTCATCCCTAAACACATCAGCATATATGTTCTAAGAACAAGGATATTCTACAGCCACATGCCGTTATCACACCCAAGAAATGTAATTGACACTGATGCAGTTATATTATCAAATATACAGTCTACACTTAAGTGTCTTTAATTGCCACCAAAAAATGTCCTTGTAGTTTTTTCTTGATGATCCAATCCAAGAGCTTGCATTTTATTTTGTTTTCATGCCTCTTTAGCTTTCTTTCCTTTAGAAAATTCCACCCTGTTTTTTGTTCTACATGACTTGATATTTTGAGGAGCACAGGCCACTTCCTTTGTAGAATGCCCCGCCATCTGGACCTGCCAGCTTTCCCACATCTAGATGTTTACATGGCAGATTGGATCAGGCATCTACACAGTACTCGGTGCACCTTAACTGGAACACAAACTAAGGACAAAACTAACTGCAAAGACATTTTTTGTTGTTATTAATCTTCACCTGAGGATATTTTTTCCATTGATTTTCAGAGAGAGTGGAAGGGACAGAGCAAGGGAGGAGAGGGAGAGGGAGAGAAATATTGATGTGAGAGAGACACATCAATTGGTTGCCTCCCACATGACCCTCATCAGGGCCGGGGATCGAACCTGCAAGCCAGGCACATGCCCTCCACCGGGAATCGAACTTGAGACTCAGCGGTGTGCAGGCCGACGCTCTAACCACTGAGCAACACTGACCAGGGCAGCATTTCGAACTTAGTAAGTAGGCTTGTTATTGGTATTGCTATTGCAATAGTAAAAGTAACTCTGAAACAATTTCTCTCTGTATTGTAGGACACAGCAAAATGAATAAATATATTGACATTTTTGAAAATGAGATTTCTCACATATTGAGAGACAAATATGGACTAAGGAAAAGAAATGAAGTGCTTTATGGTGTTGGATTTGAATTGGGGATATGAATATGAACTCCACCTTTTATAATAATAGAAATAAACACATTTAGTCTCCAGAACTTGGTTTTTAAATAACACTTCACACTAAAGAGAACCAGGGCCCCTTAAGGAATGCTTGATCCCAGGGCTAGGCAGCTAAAATACAAGTTGATCCTGGAATAACTTGTTACGCCAGGAAACAAGAGCAAAAAGAGAAATGTGCTTAAAGACAATAGGGACCTGCTGGAAGCAACAGACAAGCTTGAAGAGGCTCATGCTGTCCAAATTTGGTATATCTGAGCAGAACACAGAATAATGATACTAAGGGATTGTAGCATCTTAAGTAAGAATTTATATTATAGTGAAATTAAAAAGAACAGCAACAAAATAATTATATATAGGACAAAGTTTCTTTAGAAGGATTTCTGCTGATAAATGTAGAAGGAATTATTGAATTCAATACCTGTCTTTTTAACATGCTCCCTAGATGGTTCTAATTCCCTCCCTAGTTTGGGAACAACTTACTGTTAGATGTTACCTTGAAACTCTTTAAGTCTGTGTTAGCTACAAAATCTTAAACATAGTTTAGGAAAAACTAATACTGAGCAGAGATATATGAAAAATAAAATTCTAGCGAGCCTGTGACGATTTGTTTTCTCCTTTAAAATACTTCAGAAGGTATATCTCCTCACCATTTTCTGCACCAGCCACTCAGGCTACTCCAGAAACTTGCCGTTCTATTCCAGGGTGCTCCTGGGTGAGCTCCTTCCCCCTCGTCGCTGCCACCATGCCCTGCTCCTGCAGTGCGGAGCATGTACACCCCGGGAGATGGGCACAGGAGGCAGCTGCCTGGGATTGTTTCCAGGCTCTGCCTTTTGCTTGCTCTAGCTTCTTTGTTCCTTCACCAGGCAGCCCAGAGCTTTGAGGCATCAATTGTCTCCTTGGAGTTTAGTCCAGTGGACACTGTATGTAAACACAGTGTCTTGTGATGCCTCGGAGGGCTTGGTTTTTCATTTCAGAAGTAGGGCACTAGCCCTTTGACTTTAAATGTGTGTACTGCCTCTGGGCTTCCAAGTTTTGCAGTTAATTGGGGCTATTTTTATATAGTTCTAGTTTAATTATGCAAAGAAGCAATCCAAAAGTTAGCATGGTTATGAATTCCTCTCTCCATAATCAAGCTGGCCTTTGCTCCCCACATCCAAATCTATTGTTGGGCCTTGTCAATTCTACTTTCAACATTTTACAAGCATCGTTCTTTGACTTCTCACTTTCTTGCTTTCATTACCAAGGAGCCAAGACTGTTTTCTCCCTAGTTTCTCCTTTGATCACATTAGACTCTAAGCAAATGACACCAGAATGTCTTTATTCAGGCCCTAGATTTCAATGCTTTAGGGTGCTACCTGTTGCTTGCTCTATGATTCCCTTAAACTGAACAAATCTAAAAGGAGCCCATGCCACCTCAGGATGAGTTCTGTCACCTTCTTCCTGGCCACCTAGTTAATTGTAACAATTGAAAAACATGAGTTTCAGAGTCAAACAGAAGTAAGTTATTACCAGGCTTGAATTCCAACTCAAACACTTAACAGCAGTGAGACCTCATTGGACTCAACATTCTCATCTGTAATATGGGGATAATCCTACCCATGTCAAATGGCTGCACTATGTAACCAATTACATATGTTATGTACATACAGGGCCTAACATTGTGCAGATTTAATATAAGCTAATTATTAATTCATTGGCTTCTCCTCTTCTTCCTAGTTCTTGCTCCAGTAAATTATCACAATCTGTTCAATCTTTCTTTAAACCATCTCTTTTATTTCCACACAAATACAGATTTTTCATTATCCTTGCCTAGGCTATTGAACAATTTTTCTAAGTTATTTTCCTGTCTTCAGTACCCCCAAAGGCTTGTGTTCTTATGTATGCAATAAATCATGCTAAGGTACCTCAATCCTTCCCAACTAACCCATTCCTCATTCTGTCAAAAGACTTATCTTCCCCAAGATCTTTTTTTCATTATAGCTCTCCTTTGATTAGGAAGAATCCATGGCTTCCCAGTACCTTTAGGATAAATTCCACAGACAGAGTAGATAGGTTCCAACCTATCTATAGTGGAGAGCTATCACTTGGTCTGGCCCAGCCACCTTCCCTGCCTCCTTCTAGTAATTTTATTCCTTTATTTTGGTGAATTCTTAATCATCCCCATTCCAGCCACGGGGCTCTACTGGGGACTGTCAATTGTGGTATCTACCTGTGGCCACCAGGGTAGATATGTGACCTAAGCTGAGTGCTTTCTTCCTTTGGCTACTTTTCTAACTGAAATGAGGAGGAAAGAGCCCTTTCCTCCCTCGAAGCCGCGCTGCCAGTGGCCATGGTTTGACCTTGTGCAACGGACAGGATACGGTGAGCTAGAATCAATTCCAGCCTTTCTCTCGCCCTTGGTGGATTGGCAACGTGAGCCTGTGCATTCTCTCCTTAGTGCTTAATGTGGTTTGGGATTCTATCGTTTGGAGCCAAATACTCTAACAATACTACCTTTTCACCCGATCCGTGTCTTAATTCTTTCCCATACACATCTAAGCTGATCAACCCACTGATCAATAAAGATAATCGGTACCTTGCTTTCTTCCTGCTTTGACCAAGCTGTTTCTCCTGCTGGCAGCGTTTGTTCATTCTTACCTCATTACACAAAGTCTGCACTTCCTTAGAACTCAGCTTACAACCTTCCTCTTCCATGAAGCTCAGTCTGTCCACCACAAACAAGCCCCTTTGGTTTCACATTTAAACTCTAGATTCTAATACCCAAAGTCATCTGATATTTCTTTCCTAACTGGGTCATTAATCCTTGCTCTTTCCGACCAATCTACCAAAAACAGAATAAAAGTTTCAGGCTCAGCTGAGGTCTAGAAGTGAAGGGACTAGTTCCAAATCACACACCCAATTAGAAGCAGAATACATCCAAGTGTCCTTTAAAATACTCATGCCTGACTGATGATATCAGAGGAGTACATTGAAAATGGAAAACAAGAGTCAGGAGCTTAAATCACTCCAACATTTCTAGATTTCTAGAGGTTTGGAGGAAGATAGAACATAATTTGAAGAAAGTGCTAGAGTGTGCTAAATGATGAAAAATACAAGACCATACCCATTTCGTGATCTGGAAGTCTTACTAGGTATCAAAAATGTTGGTGTGACCTAACAAGACTTCCAGGGCTGTCAAAGAAGATACAGCTCTTGTCAGAGAAGGCAGTAGGGTGGGAGGTGCGGCATCTGGGAACAGGCGGAGTTAGGCATAGAAGGAATAGATGAGAATTCAGTTCAGGAGAAAAGATGATCTACATGTGGCCATATTGAGGGACTAAGGGTTTAGGACAAAGGGTTAATGGAGAGATTATCTGGGGGAATTCTGCAGCAGTGGGAGGGAATAGATTGGGTGATAAAAAATAATGGGCTCTTGGGTTGTGAGGCAGAATACAGGAAGTAGTTTCTCGTGGATCGAGGGGAGCACACAGGCAGGAGCCCATAAAGGAGGCGGAGGGGTGTGGGAAAGTTACACAGTTTCCCACATATAGGCCTCTGCGTGTGAAGGTTCCAAAAGTAAGTTAATAATCCACCTCCTTTGGCATCTGAAGGGTAACCTCGCAAGCTCCTGACTATGTATTGAAATTTCATTTCATATTTTTGTAAAGATGTGTATGGAAGAAATTCAATTTCCTATTCACCTTTGTCCCAGGACATCTTATATGCCTTTTTAGGCCAAGTTGCTAAAACGTTCCTAGAATGCATTCAATGTCTTCAATGTGGGACCTAACCTAGCATTCTACAGTTTTTAAAAAAATGATCGAATGTATAAACCCTTAGGAAAAGTGACTTAAATTTATATTACAGATATTAAAAGACTGGTAGGAGGATTGCTTCAAGAGCAGGTTGTTGTGAAGGGAAGTAAAGGGAATGGAACTCAACAAGCGAAGGTGGGAGGTAAACATCGAATTTGAAAACATTCAAATTCAGCCTTGGCCTAGTCTGA
This sequence comes from Miniopterus natalensis, assembly GCF_054644295.1. Lineage (NCBI taxonomy): Eukaryota > Metazoa > Chordata > Mammalia > Chiroptera > Miniopteridae > Miniopterus > Miniopterus natalensis. The sequence goes on along the minus strand of NC_142096.1, from coordinate 16,068,397 downwards.
GGCTGGAGAAGTCCCCTCTGCAACATTCTAAACACAGTGAGCAATCAAATAACTCTCACCTGAATGACTGGCTGGGTGATAGTATGGGTGGTGGTCTATCTGGTTTACCAAGGATCCACCCAGGTAAATGACAGGTACGTGCAATATAGGGTGTTTGCCAACCTATTTAATATTGATGATGTACCTGTTAGCACACCAGAGAGGAAAGAACCTGCTCAGCTTTCTGTTCCTGGGCCACCCTCCCGGTCTCAATGCTTCATCTTTAAAATAAGAATCACTAACCTAGCATTATGATTTTACGAGAGTCGGTAGTCAACAAGCACTTATTCAACATGTATTTACATAGGTGGGACTCACTTAAAATTTTATATTTCTAGCACCCCTCTCTCATTCTGTTCTCCACTTACCCCTAGATATCCAGGAGTTCTCCACTTCTGTTTCACTATTTACCTTGTGTCCACTGTCCACCCTGTATATTGGATAATTGCCCTAAAGATGCTCAACCTACTATTTAGGAAACAGTACCAAAAATAAAATAATCACATTTTCCAAACCTAAATATTGGACCATGTGCTCTAACCAGTAGAAGTTTACTCAGTAGGTAATAGGAAGTAATATTTAAAATCAAAACTCTCCCAGACAATACAAAAAGTATGGTTGTTGAATGAAGACAAGAAGGCTGGTCTGTGTCACAATCCTTCGGGGCCTTACCTGGGATCTGGTCCAGCCTATCTCTCTGATCTCCACTTCTGCCTCCCTCTTCCTCCCATGGGCTGCCCGAGCCACCCTGACCTGCTTTTGGTCCCTTGATCCAGACAAGCTTGGTTCTGTCTCAGGTGCTTTGCTCTCCCTTCTTCCTGGGGCCCTCTTCCCTAGATCTCTGCAAGGTTCCCTCTTCTTATCATTCCTGTCTCAGCCTCAAAGTCACCTTCTCACAAGGGCTTTCCTTAACTGCCATCGCCCCAGGTGTCCCTTGCCCCTAGCCATTCTTGATTCTATTTCTCTGTTTTATTTTCTGGAGCAGCTAGAGCAGTGCTCCAGAAAATGGACACTGTAGCTAACAGGCTCTTAATATTTTCAAGAGTGTAGGACGATGGTTGAATCCAGACTCTTCATGGCGGGCCTCACATCCTGGCTATCATTTACTAGCTACCTGACCAGCATTATATAAGGCAAGTTCTTAAGCAAGTATGTCCACTTTCTTACTGTTTGATGGGAGTGATGATAATAGTATTGCCCAAAATTTCTGGAAGGATTAAGTGAATATGTGTAAAGCACTTAGAATAGGGGCTGTTATTTCAATTCCATTAGCAAAGCCATGTCTGGCTATCATGCACGCCTCAGGCCTAATGATATTAAATGTCTGTCTTCCCTCCTTCTGATGCCACTTTCAACAAACAACCTACTCCTTCCCATGTAGGTTTGCTTACACAGAAAAAAAGTGCTTATCACAGAAATTCTGAGAAATTTCCATTGCAGAACCTGCAATATCTTATGGCAGACGGATACATTAGCTTTAGTTATGCCTGGGCCTCCCAACTTGCCAGCAAGGCAAAAGGTACAGGTGTGATGCGAATGGAGGGTTTGGGTCCAGAGGCAGATCTGTTTTGATTTCTAAATCATCATTGGCATTCTGGTACCTAGCTCCACCTTAGTTTCTTGGGATTAGGATGCTGACACTCAGGCTCTGATTTCCCTGGAGAGTGATACACATGAGTCCTCAGTCCCTAAGGCAGACAGTAGCCTTAGCTGGTTTTCCCACCCAGCAGTGGTTTCACCTGTATCAGCTCCCTGTCTGATCCTGTGAACAGAAGCTGTGATCCCTGCCTTGGGAACCTTTGTATGAAAGAATAAAAAGGGTTTTGGGAAACCGGTGGGTGAAAAATATAGAAAAGGAGAAGCATTAATCCAAGCGTTCCCACTGACCTGTCTGCAGTGACTTTCCCTCCTCTCCAAAAAAAAAAGTCCCAATGTTTTCATTTCCTTCTGTGACCCCTCCTGGAATACCAGCCACCCTTTAGGGATTTGTCTGAGTTTTTAAGCATCCCCAATTAAAAGTGTGAGTCATTCTGGAAGGGTTCGAGAACTCTCAGTGATGATACACATCAGTGGAAATGTGTTCAATATTTCTTCCCTGCTGACATCTTGCTGGGTTGGGTTTACCTTTAGGAATTTGCAGATTTTTTAGTTTTGTTTATGGAGAGAGGGGAGAGAAAGGTGAGAAGGGGAGGTAAGTGAGGCGGTGAAATACTTGGAGAGGCCCAGGAGATGTGCTCAGTGTGGGGATAAGAATCGAGAGGCTCAAGGACCAGGAGAGCTCTGGGAGGTAGAGCTATGACATGAGTAATGCTGGCATTTCCGGATTGACCTGGGAAGGTAACCAATAATTATAATATGGTTCCCCTGGAAAATGCAGCTTGAGCTCTAAATAAGCAACTTCTAAAGGAACTTTTGAGATACAATCCACTGCAACTGAGTAAATAAATGGTGGGCTTCCCAGTGTAAACCTTGGGGAGAAAGTTCCAGGAAGCATATGGTGTGATGTTGGGGGGGAGAGTGTAAGTGAGAGGCACAGAGCGTGTAATGTGTTCGAGCTGGAAGAACATGTGTCCCTGGGGTCTGGGGCAGGCAGTGACCTGCTGAACAGCCCAGCCAGCGGAGACACGGCTCCAGAGACCCGGCCGAAAATGCCCTGCGTCTAAAGCGAGGAAGCTGGGGGAGCGGGGTTATGCTGACGTTTCATTCTGGGCTCTCGGGACAGCCTGCCCTCTCCACTCTCCGGGGACTCTGAGCCTCGGCCGAGTCCGCCTGGGAGTCCCTGCGAAAGGAGTGACAGGTAAGAGCCCAGCCTTGGCTCGAGGAGCCGGAGCGACCCGGCTTGGAGGGACAGACATTGCGGGCTAGGACTGAGGGACCCCTCGCGGCAGCGTGTGAAAGGGAGGGGGGCTCGGGAACACCCAGGGAGGGGACCACGGCCGGACACGCAGACCCCGCGAAAGCGCGGGGCGGGAGCCCGCGGGGAAGGGGGAGCCCAGCGGAGGGGCCGGGCGCGGCGCGGGGACGGCGCTCGGGCAGCTGTCCCCGCGGCCACGCGCGCCCGGAGCGGGGCGGGGGGCCTGAGCCCCGGGCGCGGGCGGCCGCCGAGGCTGCGGCGCCGGGAACAGGTGAGCGGTGGGTCCCCGCCCCCTTCCCCGAGCGTGCCTCCTGCCGGCCGCCCGCGGCGCTCCCTCCCCGCGCTGCCCCGGCTTTGGGGTTTTGCAACCGGCAGCTGGCTTTCTCTCCCCTCCCCTGTTTCTGTGTCTCCTGCTTTTAGGTTGCTCCACCCCGCCCAGGATCCGGCGCGGGGGGAACCGGCTGCCGCCGAGCGCCGAGCGCCGAGTCCCGCGTGCCGCCCGCTCCCCGCCGGGCGCCCTCTCCGCGCGCCCCGGGCCCCCGCGGCCCCCACGCGCAACCCTTCCCCACTCTCCCCGGTTTTGCAATCGCGTGGCATTTTAAGAATGCCGGAAAGATGGCGGTAGCGGCGGCGGCGGCGGGGCCGGCGGGCGGGGGCGGCGGCCGGGCGCAGCGGAGCGGGCTGCTGGAAGTTTTGGTGCGGGATCGCTGGCACAAAGTTCTGGTGAACTTGAGCGAGGACGCGCTGGTCCTGAGCTGCGAGGAGGGCGCTGCGGCGTACAACGGCGTGGGGACCGCCACCAATGGCTCGTTCTGCAGGGGCCCCGGGCACCCGGGCGCGGGCGGCGCGCAGCCCCCGGACTCGCCGGCCGGGGTGCGCACCGCCTTCACCGACCTGCCCGAGCAGGTGCCCGAGTCCATCTCCAACCAGAAGCGCGGCGTGAAGGTGCTGAAGCAGGAGCTGGGCGGGCTGGGCATCAGCATCAAGGGGGGCAAGGAGAACAAGATGCCCATCCTCATCAGCAAGATCTTCAAGGGGCTGGCGGCCGACCAGACCCAAGCCCTGTACGTGGGCGACGCCATCCTGTCGGTGAACGGAGCCGACCTGCGGGACGCCACCCACGACGAGGCGGTGCAGGCGCTGAAGCGAGCTGGCAAGGAGGTGCTGCTGGAAGGTAAGGGGTTAACGCCGCGCGGCCGCACCCCGCGCGCGCCCGCCCGCCGGCCCGCCTCCCGGGGCGCCCGCGCCCGCGCCACCTGCTGCTGTCACCCCAGGGGGCCGGGGTCTTGCGGGTCACCTGGAGTTTTCACAACTTTTACCCACCTGGGGGCAACTTGTCCCCGCCCTGGAACTGTTACGGGCTCTGCCCCAGCAGGGGTGCGCGAAATGCTAGCTAGGCCAGCAGTGTTTCGTGAGCCCCTACTATGTGCAAGCCCAGGGTCCGATGCGCAGTGCGCACTGTCTCAGCTTTTATTTGCGGATAAGCCACGTGGAGGGAGTGCAGGGACCGGGAAGTGGAGCTGGCGAGGGAGGGTGGGCGCCGAGAGGCCCGTCCACGGGGGAAGCCAGCTCGCCGAGAGTTTTCCTCGGTGCACGGTCGCCTCCTCAGAAGCCTGGACAACCCTGCGATAAGGGTTCACTCCTCAAGGGGCCGGAGGAGGGTGGCAGTGTCTGAATGCGAAGCTCCCCCTCCCTCCCCGCTCCCCTGCTCTCCAGGAGGAAACGGGGTGCTGGCCGGGACCCGGGCCCGGCGCCGGGAAGCGCTGCGCTTTCTGCAGAAGCCCGCCTCTGCCGCCAGGTGCCCGGCCGCCCGTCCGGGCTCGGGTTGCTCTGGGTGGGGGGCTGGGGAAGTGCTTTTTCTGCCTGCATTTTCCAGGGGCGTTTTCCAGAGGGGTGTGGAAACAACTTCGAATTTGTAAACAGTTTCCCCTGCCCCTGAGGCATCTTATAAACTACTCTCTTGAGATATGATGTCCCCAGTCCCCTCATCATTGAATGTGAATGGAATCGGTAGGTGTTTTGTGCCCATCTGTGGTCCGGGGTGGCTGGGGGGGAGAAGGGCAATAGGGTAGTAAGCAGATGATGTGCCTTCTTTCCCACCACAGCTGCATTTCTCCCGGATACCCGCCTCTGCCACTTAGCTGGCTTTGTCCAAATGCCTCTGTCAGCACTAGCACTGTGTAATTATTTTATGTTTTTACCCAGCTTCTCTCTAACTGTAGATTGGGTTGTCTGGGGTCTTTTCTTAGTCATGGACAAAATAAATACATTTAGTTATGGACTTAAGTAAATATTCTGTTCACCCACTGTGGCGCTGGTGTGTGAAACTGAGAAAGCTCCCAGTTGGGAAACCAACTTCCTTACGTGTGACAGCCGATGTCACTCCCGGCCCGTCTCCTGGCCTTGAATACAGAGGGTTTTTCCCCCGTCTTATTTGTCTAGAGGACTCGTGATGTCTTCATATTTAATTGCTGCCCTGGATCCAGAAAGTGGAAGGCTGTTTGTTTTGGCTTGATGATTAACATAAGTAAACAGAGAAAAGTTTTCTCCAGTGTGTGCTGGTTTGTGTGACAAGAGGCAGGTGGGACCCAGGGCAAGTGTAGTTTGGACTATAAACTGCTGGACACCTGCTCAGCTCACAACATTTTCGGTAAAATATCAGGGGGACAAAGACAGGTCATTTTTATTTCGCTGTCCTTGGTTGTGTCCCTTCTTTTCTTCTTCTTGGTTTCCATTTAATGAATAATGACTTAGCAAAGAGATAAAAACCTCTCTCTCACCCCAAAAGGGGAAGGAAAGGTGACTTCCTGAAGTTGAAAATCAAGTTAAACAAAGAAAAAAAATCAAGCAGTTATGTGACTTTACTGATGCAGCATCTGAAAAGTGAGTTTTGTAAAAACCTCTAATATGACACTTTTACAACAGTCATGTGTTGCAGGCAAGACCTCTGGGGAAGACCTCTGGGCCTTCTAGACAAGAACCACCTGGGCTCAGGGCAACGGTCCTATTTCCAGCCTGAGTTTTCAGAAATTGACTCCCATTAAGAGAACAAGTAGAGGCCCCACTCAAGAGTGTCTCTTATTCTGAGGCGAAGTGTTTGTCCTAGATGCCGTGGGAGTGATCACATACCATCAAGTCAGATAGCACACTTCCCCTCTTTTGTAGCTGGGCCTAGTACAGAAATTCCCAGCTGAAGGGCTTATCAGAACCCCTGGGAGGGCTTTTTAAGACATATCTACTTGCTATGTTGACTGCAGAACTTGAACATAGGAAAGGCTTTGCAGATGTAACCTCAATGGACGAGAGGGCTAAGGGAGATAATTTAAAGATATATTCATATGGCAAATACACTTTTTAATTAATTTTTTTTTTTTTTTTGCTTTGTTTGTTGGGGGAGCTGATGGAAATTAGGGTGGTAGTCCCTCAGTGCCTGCCAGTACTCTCCCCAGTGCATGACATGCGCCCCCTAGTGGAGAGTCACTGCCTCTAGTAGTGGAACACCCTGTGAAATGAAATGCCGAACGGCAAGTTTCAATGCCTGCCTTTCTAGTTGGAGATTCTGCCACAGAATCATCTTAACCCCCTTGAGCCTCAGTGTCTTTGGAAGAGTGGGAATAAAAATACCAGCTAGACATGCTTACTTTACAGGCCTGCTGTATGGAAGAGCACTAGAAAATAAAAAACATATCAAATGCCTGCTGTGATTAGTTATCTTAACAATTCAAATAAAATGAAGATGGAATAGAATAGCCTTTTCTAAGGGATAATCCTTCCTTTTTTCTTTACTAGAGTTTATATTTCTTATTTTTATTTTACTTTATTTGTATGAACTTATAGTGTGCAGAAGACCACTCTTCTAGGGAAGGAGTCGTTACAGTACTAATATTTTTAAGCACTTACTTTGTGTCAAGCTTTACTTGCATTTGTTCATGTCACCTTCTAGTAACTCCATGAGGCTCAGACTACTGTTCATTTTACTGATGAGGAAACTAAAGCTTACAGACAGGTTATTTGTTTAAAGTAACATAGCTAAGAGAGTTTCAGGTCTTGACTTAAAAGCTCATACTTGTAACCTCTAGGCGAAACTGATACTCAGAGCTTCTGGGTGGAGTATACTTGCGTACTTGGGTCAGTGGGAGCTTCATCAGTTTTTGGGTCAGGGAGTCTTCCCCACTTACCAAATATATTGAAGTGCTTGGAACAACCCTGAACAGGAAACTGCGGTTGTGTGGGCTACTCAGAAGGGAGGGACAGGAAAGAGAATTGAGCCTTAAAACCCTAATGCCCCAAGTCTCTCTAGCTCTGAAAATGAAGCTGTTTCTGTGTGACCCTGCTTTACAATGGGACAGGGCCTCCATCACTGAACACATGGCCAGCAAGGAGACTAAACTATGATTCAAACTTAAAATAGTGAATAAACTGTACCAGGTAAGTCAGTGTTTAACTGACTAGTCAACAAAGTTAGTATCAAAAATCTTCACACGATGGACTTGTTTCCCACTTTAGGGCGTGGGAGTGGGCACCCTGCCTAGAGCCATGCAGATATTGGACCCCTTAACTCCAGGGGGCACCATTCACACAGGCCACCATGGAAATGGCACCCTCTGGGTCGAGCAGGGCGCACCTACATAAACAGCCTTGGCAGCTCTGGGTAGGGAAGGTGGGAGGGTTTTTTGCCCTTAGATTATTAGTAAAATGGTAATTTGAAACATGTCAACCTTTTTGTAACTGAAGTTACAACAAAATTACTTTCTCCATAACTTTGTCAAGATGAGGAGTACAGAGTGTTCTGGAAGACTCATTGGGATGCGGAGGTTGGGGGTGGACAGAATCATCCCTGAGTCCAAAAGGTCTCCTTTGGAACTGAACCAGAAAAAGTGGAAAGTCAAAGGAGAAAGTCAGAGATAATCGTTGATGTTAACCCTGTCCATTAAAGCTTTTCCCTCAGACTATTCCCAGAAATGCTTGGCTGTTGAGATTATCCAACATGTGACTTTCACAATCATTTTCTCCAGTGGTGGACGTGGGGATAGTGGGGCAGGGACATGGGGTGCAAGGAAGGGGCAGTGGGTTTGCTGGCATAAAACCCCAGGATTGGATGAGAATTCGATTTTTAAAGAATCTTATTTTTATGGAATGTACAGATTCTTTTTTTTGTTTTTGTAGACTGTAACAGATTCTTAAAGAATACCCAAGAACTCTGGAATTAGAATCTTGAAACTTAGGTTATTTATCTTTTAACTAACAGTTACTCTTTTTACAAGATGCTTTATGTCTTTAGACCTTGATTTTCTTCATTGGAAAGCTAGGTGGCTGGGTTAAGTCACATCTAAACCTTATTTGACCTCAGATCCTATCAATTCAGACCCAGCATTTTTTTTTTTCCATTTTAGAATTTAATCTCAGTAACTTTTACATTCATACATTTGTGGCAAGTTTAAAAAATAATAATGCTCATATTATTTTCATCTTGTTAGAAATTCAGTATAAAAATGGAACATTAATGTTTTTATTATGAGTAAAATCACTGGAAAAATTTTCCTCATTTCATCTGTTTTTAGTGCCATGTGTGGTATTGCCTTCCATGTAAATATACCAATGAATAAATGTTTAGAAAACAATGTTCTCTGTATCTGTGAGTCTGTTTCTGTTCTGCTTGTTCATTTATTTATTTATTTTTTTAGGTTCAATTGTTGATAGATATGTATTTATTGCCATTTTATTGTTCACATTTTTATCTTTTTTTATCTTTTTCTTTTTAAGAAAGACCCTTTAACATTTCATGTAATACTGGTTTGGTGATAATGAACTCCTTTAGCTTTTTCTTGTCTGGAAAGCTCTTTGTATGTCCTTCGATTCTAAATGATAGCTTTGATGGGTAGAGTAATCTTGGTTGTAGGTCCTTGCTTCTCATCACTTTGAATATTTCTTGCCATTCCTTTCTGGCCTGCAAAGTTTCTGTTGAGAAATCAGCTGACAGTCTTATGGGATCTCCCTTGTGGACAACTAACTGATTTTCTCTTGCTGTTTTTAAGATTTTCTCTTTGTCTTTAACCTTTTCATTTTAATTATGATGTTTCTTGGTGTGGACCTGTATGCAGACCCAGCATTTTTCTAATGCCCCTTTTATTATCATAAAATGAATTTCATAAATCATAAACTAACTAATTTAAATTTAAAAATCAAAATAATGCCCTATTATAATAATATTTTTAACATTAACATGATGGAGAAATGAAGTAAATTATTTTTTGAAAAGCTTCAGTGAATAAATGCATGACACAACTACACCAGAGGTCATAATGACAGAGACAGATGCTAGTACTTGTTTGTAAAATCACCACCAATGCACAGCTACAGATGATGAGTAGGACTTTGTGCTGTCATTTGGGATTTAGTAAAAGCTTGTACTCTAAGTGACTGCCCCTGATGTTGCAAGATGTCTAGAATTCCTGGTTCCTATCACTAAATGCTAGTAGTATGCCACCTCCCCTCCCCTTGACCTCTAAAGTGCCTCCATAAATTTATGAACCGCTATTGGGGAGGGTTGTATTGACCCTCCACCTTCCTGAGAACCAGTGTTCTATAAGAATGCTAATACCACTTTACCAGTTTATAATGCCTAACTTTTTGCAAACTTTTTTACATACTTAATAATACCTATCACTTACTTACCTAATACTTATATTGTGCCAAATGCTGTTCCAAACACTTTACATGGACTAAATCATTGATTCTTACAGTGACCTAATACTATTAGTATGCCTATTTTACAGATGACAAAACCGAGGCACTGATTGGTTAAGTCACTTGCCAAAGAAACACAATGAAGAAGTGCTGAGGCTGAGTCAAGCAAAGCCCTTGTAGCTTTTGGTCCTCATAAACAGCCTTATAAGATAAGCAGATTAGGGATGCTTATCCTCAGCGTGTGGATTAGGAGAGTGAAGCTCCAAGAGGTGCAATGATTTGTCTCAATTAGGTGTTCTGCTTTCTTGTCTGGAATATTAGTTTGCGATTGCTGTTATAACGAATTACAGTAGTCCACCCTTATCTATAGTTTCACTTTCCATGGTTTCAGTTACCGATAGTCAACCATGGTTCGAAAGTATTAAATGGAAAATTCCAGAAATAACTATTCATGAGTTTTAAATTTCATGCCGTTCTGAGTAGCATAAATGACAACTACTAACAGCAGGATTGACAAGTCACTTTTGCAATTATGATCTCATTTGATGCCCTGGTAACCCTGTGAAGGTTATTATTGCCACCTTCATTATTATAATCATCACTTTTATCATCATCATCACTCCTATTTTATAAGGGATAAAGAAGCTCAGGGCTCATAGATATTAAGTGACCTATTTCTGGTCAGTGTATGTATGAGTCAGGACTTTTAGTTGTATTTTACAATAACCCAACTCAAAACGGGGAACATAGAAAAATTCAAGGATCCCCAGTGCCAGGGACAACTGGATTCAGATCTCTCACTACCTCTGCTTTCCTCCCCTCTTGATGGAAGATGGCCATCAACAGGTCCATGGTAATGTCTGACCCCTCAGTATAGATGATGGGAAACCAGTGGTTCACCTGATCTGCAGTTTCTCATTCCACAGTTTCAGTTACCCACAGTCAACCATGGTCCAAAAATATTAAATGGAAAACACCAGATATAAACAATTCATAAATTTTAAATTGTGCGTCATTCTAAGTGGTAGGATGAAATCTCTGCTCTGTCCATCCCAGGATGTGAATCATCCCTTGGTCCAGCGTCCCCACGCTATAGATGCTCCTGCCCATTAGTCACTTAGTAGCTGCCTTGGCTATCAGATTCACTGTCACAGTATCACAGTGCTTGTGTTCAAGTCACCCTTATTTTTATTAATGCCCCAAAGTGCAAGACTAGTGATGCAGGCCATTTGGATATGCCAACAAGAAGCCATAAAGTGCCTCCTTTAAGTGAAAAGGTGAAAGCATTGTTGACCTAATAGTGAAAGAAAAAAAATCGCATGCCAAGGTGAGTAAGAACGAATCTTCTGTCCATGAAATTGTGAAGGAAAAAGAAATCAATGCTAGTTTTGCTCTCACACCTCAAACTGCAAAGGTTACGGCCACAGTGTAAGATAAATGCTTAGTTAAGATGGAAAAGGCATTAAATTTGTGGGTGGAAGACATGTCATCAACAGGTCCATAGCTCTATAATCCTCCTTCTGACATCACAATGCCACTTAGGGTAGTACGCTTATCACGCACTGTGGCCGCAACTTAGAGTGGCGATGTGGGCACAATGTGACCTCAGACCTTGCTGAGGGGCAAGGCTGTTAGGAAATGACTCGGCTCCCTGTGCCCACCCAGCTGCCCTGGTACTCGGCCACTTAACCCCGAATTATACTTAGGAGCACCTTCCTGAGCAAGGCTTAGGCTTGTAAAGTGGCTTCACTCACACCATGACTTTTGACACCAGGTCCCCCCCCTGTGGATGGTTGGGCTGATGTTGAAATGAAAGTGTCAGAGGTTAGGGGATTTATCTGAGGTCACCTTGTGGATGAGGGAGCTGGACATCAGGTTATCTAACAGCCCATCAAGCTTTTCCCGCCACACTACACAAATTCAAGAATCATGCAGCGGACAGAAAGAAGTCTAGGAGGTATCAGGCTGGCCTCTGCTTTCGGGGAGTAAGTCACAAGGCATCTGAGGCTGATTGTGAATTACTTAAGGTTAGTAATACAAACAGTGTGATTTTTACCCCAGCATACGTAGCATAGTATCTGGGACATGTTAGGCTGTTAAAATATGTTAAAGGGCAGGGGGGAGGAAGGAAGGAAGGAAGGAAGGAAGGAAGGAAGGGAGGGAGGGAGGGAGGGAGGGAGGGAGGGAGGGAGGGAGGGAGGGAGGGAGGGAGGGAGGGAGGGAGGGAGGGAGGAAAGGAGGGAGGAAAGGAGGGAGGAAAGGAGGGAGGAAAGGAGGGAGGAAAGGAGGGAGGGAATTGTAGGATTTAATGACCCTTTTTTATGACTTCCACCCTCCACCACTCATGCTGTTGGCCAGTGGTGATAAACATTTGGCACTAATAATGAAAACGATACCTTGCTCCAGAGAGGAGAGGAGACTTTATAGACCTAGGAAGCACTTACTTGACATAGACCAGTCTTGAAAGACAATTGACAGAAGAGGAGCCAGACATGAATTTAAAAGTTATGGGAAAATGTAATTATCCCTTTAATGGCGTGTTTGTAACCACCTTTCCTCTGCCCCCCTGTGGCTCTGGGACCTACAAGTCAGAACATGTAAGAACACTTTCTACCCGAGGAGATGAAAACTGTCTGCTTAGATATTTTAATTGTTTCTTTTTCGAGCTTATGTATCGGCCTGAGAATTCAGACGATATTCCTTAAGTGAAGCTGATTGAACGGTTGGTCAATTCCGTTGCCGCTGTGGTGGGTAATAAGCTCCCCATTCAGTGGTGCATTTTAGCTGCCACCCCACGGAGTGCGCATTAAAAATAACTCGCTGCACGAGCTCCGCATTTATGAAAGGCGTCCAGCGACCAGTGGTCTGTTAGGGGAAGGGAAATTATTCTTTAGTAGCTAGTGGCCTACTAAGAATTCTATTTCAAGTGATGCATTTCCAAGCAGTTAATGTTAAAGAAAAGACAGAATTTCCTCTGCATTTATACCAAGTGTTTTATACACCAAACCTCATTACCTGCTTCACTGGCTTTGATCTATAATAAGGCTTGCCTTCAGCTCTGGCCTGCAGAGTAAGACTTAAGAGAAAATATGGAATGCACACCATGAAGTGCGTGTCCTAACAGACCCATGCAAATGAGCCCCGCTCCCAAAGTGGGACAGACAAGACAGAAAAGTTAACGATTCGTGGTGATTATAATGGAAATTAAAATGACACCCCCACTTTTGCTTGGGTACTGTTTAAAACTACCTCTCCCTGTGGTTTGAAGCGTCTTTCTTAGCATGTGGATAAATGTGCGAAGATCTGTCTCAGCTTTGACGGGTTGCTGAGCATTAATGCAGTGGACACATCTAGTTTGTTTGCACGGCTGCTAAAACTGCCATTGTTTCTTCCCATGGCAATTTTTTCCCTTCTCAAAGCAGTATCGTGCAGTGGTTTAGAGGGTGGGTCTTACAGTTACTCTGCCTGGGCTTAAATTCTTGTTCTAGCTCTTTCTAGCTGTGTGATCTGTGCAAGTTCCTTAAACTACAAGCCTCAATTTCTTAATCAGTAGGTTCATTGTGAGGAGTAGTGATTATGTATATAAAGTGGTTAGCTTATTGCCTGGAACATAGTAAGCACTCAATAATTACTATATAATATGTCACATCTCATGCTAAGTATTATTTTCCGAGACAGGGTTCAGTCATATGTGATAGGAAGTCTTTTGGGGGTACAAGGGATGGTTTGGGAATTGCCATATTAGGGAACCTAGTGATGATAACTGATGGCCTAGTTCGTCTGCCTTGTAAGGGTGAATTATGATCTTACAAGGGTGTATTTCATTGATGATTTTTAGGAGCATCAGATGTTTTCCATCCACCCAACCACAGTGTAGGCTGCTGTGGTTTTTGGTGGGCAAATGTGAACTGTGTCTTAAAATACTGATATGCAGGGACATACAGAAAAGTGTTTTGTAAAGGGAAAGCCAGTGAGTCAGGACTTAACCTACACAGGAAAATTCAAAATTCTCTGAAACACTTTGTAGTAATTATAGGAATGTGGATATCTTATTAGCCAAAAGAAGTCCAATGTTTCTTTTATTAAAAATATAAAATATTTACATAACTGTTACTAAGCCAGCATTATGTTTTAGTTTTTTATTCTATTATTTAGTATTGTATTTCATGGAATCCTAGAGGCCATCCAGTGGAAGATATTGTTTATGTATCCTTAAGAAAGAGAAAAATGTCTAAGATGGAGAGTCAAATAGGATACCTGCTTACATTCTGGAGACCAAGAGGCTGTCCCTTCTATGCAGGAATAAATGAAAAATAAACTTATAAACCTATCACACAGAGAGAGACAGCAAAGAAACTCACACCTTTCAAATTTGCTACTGGTAGAAGGAAGAAAAAATGATATTGCCTAAGATTTTGAATTGCAAGTCAGTTCTAATAAATATTTAGGTCTGAATTTCCAATGTCAGTGTGAGTTTAAAAAAATACTTAGGCAGGTAATTCAATCTAAAGTGGTCTCAGGTTGGGAGGGCCTGAAATGGAAAGGAATGCTCTACAGAAGAGGTGACTTTTATAGTAGCGTTACATAGGCAAAGTGGAATTTAAAATATAGGGAGTTATTTGGCTATTTCAGGGCCTTCATTTCAAATGCTTTCATCTGAAACATCCTTTCTTTGGCAATGAAAATCAAGGTTAATGGTTTCTCATTTTGCTTGTAATATTCATATATTGTCCTTTTTTCTACTTCTAAATAATGTCTACACTGTTATCTTGATATATCAATGTCAGCCATTATTGACTAAATCAGCCTATGTTGATAAAATTATGGCTAAGTCACTATCATTCCATTGTTCAGTGAAGTAATATTCTACATCAGGTTTCTTGCAGTTACTAACAGCTTCCCTTTGTTTTTATTTGCTTAATTTTCTTATACCTATCTCAAATTTGTTTTTTCAAAATGCAGCACCAGTATATCAAATATCCAGCAATATGTTTTTTTAAATGCTCATGTATCACAAATAATCTACTCATTCTGTTTATTTTTTCCCCGGAGCCCTGCCACTCTGGACAGGTTCTCGCATGGCCTGGTGCATGACCATCTTCCTCAGGTTGTCCTTGGCTTTCTCTTGGGTTTGTTTTCCTGGACTCACTGTCACCTTTACTTTTGGTTTACTCCCTAGTTTTGCTGGAGCATGTATATGTATATGTATATGATGTATATGTATATGTATATATATTTTATTTTATTTTTCTTAATCCTCACAAGAGGATATTTTTTCCCATTGCTTTTCAGAGAGAGTGGAAGGAAGAGAGAGAGAGAGAGAGAGAGAGAGAGAGAGAGAGAGAGAGAGAGAGAGAGAGAGAGAGAGAGAAACATCGACGTGAGAGAGACACATCGATTGGTTGCCTCCCACATCTCCCCAACTGGGGCCAAGCCTACAACCAAGGTACATGCCCTTGCCTGGAATCGAACCTGGGACCCTTCAGTCCCTAGCCCACACTAACCACTGAGCCAAACCGACAAGGGTGGAGCATGAGTTTCCTGAGAAAGAGTATTTGGGAGGTAAGTGTATGAAGCTACCTATTCTCTCACTGGGTTGATACTTTGGGTGTGATGGTCTAAGTTAGCTGTCATTTCCCCTCGGCAGTTTTCAGAGTCCCCGGGGCCATGGTGTACTGGAGTGATCAGAGATTATCTAAGGTGGGCAACTGAAGTTCTTGTTGCCATATGGAAGAGGTCTCTTTTCTGTTTTGCCTGGAGTCTCTGGGTCTTGTGGATTGATTTTCCTTCATTTGTGTTTTGGTGCACATAGAACACATTAATAGCACACCTCCCTTTTCACAACACCATTTCTGTTATGGCAACAAAGAAACTATTGAGTCACAAAGTGACAGTCCAGAGCTTGGACTGGGCATGAGCAAACTAGACAAACTAGCTTTGTGACCTTGGGCAAGAGCCTTACTGGTCTAGAATTCAGTTCTCTCACTGATAATATGAGGGTAACAATAGTCCTGCTTTTATAGGGTTGATGTGAGAATTAAAAGAGTTGATACAGAACCTAATACAGTGTCTAGCACAAGGAGTTTAAAGCATACTGGTTATTATTGATACACTTGTCTTCCTGCTCTAGACAAGGCGATCCTAAGAGGTGGACTCAGGTCTTGCTCATCTTAAAATCTTCAGTAAACTGAACAGAATTGACTCATTAGCAGTTGCTTATTGATTACTAGCCAGGGACCAAATGCAGAAACAGGGCACTTCAGTTGGTAAGATTTACTGGCTGTAAAATAATATACATGGCATGGGGTCAGCAAACACTTAAGAATGTCTCTAGACTATAGGCCTTTATTATTTCAATCCCTGGCTGGAACAGGGCCTAAATTAACAACACCAACTGTGCAATCCTGATCCTTCTAACCTTGGAAAACAGAATTTTGAAATGGATTTACTGGGTTTCAAATATTTTACACACTTTAAAATTTTTATATGGGTACATTCTATTTTAAATTATAACGTGTCCCAGAATCATTATTCTTCACTTTGCCAGAAAATATACTCTCCCAAAATTTCTCTTTGACTCAATAATTATAAAATGCCAGAAGACCATGCTCCCAGTATGGTAGGTTTATCATCTGTATTTACCAGGGGAAAAATGAGTATAACTTTATAACTCTTCCAAGTACTGAATAAGTTTTGTATTCTCTGAAAATGCCCATAAGGCCTGGGAGAATTATCTGATAGAAGAAACTTTTTTTTTAAAGAATGAATCTCAGACACTGATTTTTAAAATTCCATTCTCAGCTACTTAATTTTTAGGTGTGTTTATGTTTATATATTTGTGTTCACGTAATGTAAAACATGCACATAAAATATATTTTGGGAATATTGAAAGTTTACCTGATACAGTGGTAGAGACAGAACATACATGGAAAACACCTACATGGAAAATGCACATGACACTATCTGACAGCTTTGCTGAATGAATGTTACAGGTAGTTTGTGCTGCGCATAAAATGAGGGAGGAATCCTGAAAGCCGGGGACCGTGAGGAACGCTTTTGCAGAGCCAGGGCCTGAACTGTACCCAGAGTAACTTATCTGTGCCTCCCACTGCCTTCTTCCACACTGTGTAGAAACAGCCGGCTTTAGTCTGTCTCCTCATGAGCCCTTTCCCACCAGGGTGGAACAGTCAGATTCTTGGGGGCAGGTCCCAGGTCCTTGGAGCCTCCCACTTCACATGTTTTCCTGCCAGTTTTCATATTTAGAGCTGTTCTATTGATTTTTTTTCTTTTTGGCTGTCCTCTCCAGTCTTTTTAACAGATTTCACCCCTTGTTTTAAGTTGAATATGTCCCCTCCCAATTCACATGCTGAAGTTCTGACTTCCAATAGTTCAGAATGTGACATTTGGAAATAGGATTGTTGCAGATGTAGTTAGTTACGATGAGGTCGAACTAGAGTAGGGTGAGCCCCCTATCCCAGTATGACCTGAATCCTTAAGGGGAAATTTGCACACACACACACACACACACACACGCACACGGAGAACACCATTTGCACATGGAGGCAGAGATCTGGGTGATGCCTCAGCAAACCAAGAAACTCCAAAGATTGCCAGCAAACCACCAGAAGTTGGAGAGAGGCATGGAACAGATCGTCCCGCACAGTTCTCAGAAGGAGCCAACCCTGCTGACACCTTGATTTCAGGCTTCTGGCCTCCAGAACTGAGAGAGAATACCTTTTTGTTGTTTCAGCCGCCCAGCGTGTGGTGCTTTGTTCTGGCAGCCCTAGAAAATGAATATACCTTCCATAGGAGGTTTTAGAATAAACTTTGTTGAACTTGAGCAAGGAGTTTAAGGAGTGAGTGCATAGTAATAGAATTCTAGCACATTTTTCTCTCTTTGTCAAATGTCTAATGACACCATTTGACTTTTACTAAGTGTTAAAATAAATTCCTCATCACCTCTGGGTGTGTGAGTCAGCACCAAGAGGGCTGGGCCATGACCAAGGTTATTGCAGGTTGATCTGTGTACATGAAAAAGGTGGGGACAAGGTGTCTGTTATGTTACATAGAGCACTGCCAAATTTTGATTTCATGCATATTAGCCTTGCTATGAAGACTGTTGCTTGGGAGCAATTTCTCTACTTTCTGGATGAGTCAAAACCTAATATCCATGCTACGGAAATCATTGTAGTTCCCCCAAATTTTCATATGTAGTATTGTTGGATGAATTATAGTTTTTTTGATACTAATAATTTTTCTCAGTGGAAGTATGCCCCACATATTTCATGGGACATACTTATGCTAAAAAATAGCTGCTGCTAATCTGAAAGTCAAGTTTAACTGAGCACCCGGTGTTTTTATTGCCAAAACTGACAGGCTAATTTACGTGGCTTTCGAAATTGTAGCCCGAAGTCAGCCAGTGACAGAACCACCAGTCACTAGAGATAGACTAATCAGAGGGTGAATCATTGGAAAACGGTTTTGTAAAGGTAAAAATCAATCCAGAGGCGGCCCTGGCTGGGTAGCCCAGTTGGTTAGAGCAATGTCCCAATATACTAAGGTTGTAGGCTTGACCCCCAGTCAGAGCACACACAAGAATCAACCAATGATGCATAAATAAGTAGAACAACAAATCAGTGTCTCTCTTCCCCCCTTTCTCTCTCTTCCCCTCTTCCCCCCTTCCTCTCTCTCTAAAATCAACCAATAAATAAAAATTTAAAAATAAATAAATCCAGAAGCTGCTCAGAAGGGGTGGCTGTGGCTGTGGCCCTTCTCAGGAGAAGACAAGAGCAGCGGGTAGAAGGTGTGATTCCTTCTCTGAAACTTGTGCTCCTCACCCCCAGTTTTGGAGGGACCAGAGTTTGAAGCAGCAACTAAGAAATGGGGGTAAGGGGCATTGGATAAGATGACTGTCAGTCTAGAATCAGCACTGACTAAAGTACTAATAAAAACTAGTATTACCAACGTGGCCTGGAGTAGTTATCATCTGCAAATTGAAGAACTGGTATCTTGACACTGTAGCTGTAAAGCTGATAAACGAGATTGTTATTGATAACAGCTCCCCCTGTATATCTGTACCCTGCTTTCTAGCACATCATAATACATATTTATTATTTTCTCTCATATACTGGGTGGGCAAAAGGAGGTTTACAGTTGTTAGTACGTAAAACATAGAGTTTATTCTTGTATTATTACCTATTAACTTGTATTTTTCCATATGAACAACTGTAAACCTCCTTTTGCCCACCCCTGTATATATAGTGCATACACTATACATTATTTATTGGTTTCTTATGTTTCCCTGTGTTTGAAACTATATGCTCCATGCCTAGAGGATTACCTGCAATATAGTGGGTGCCTGGAATTTAATGGGCACTTGGTAAATGCTAGCTGAATGAATGAATGGCTAACTTTCTGTAAGTAACCTAAGGCTTTACAGATGACCTTCTAGTTAGTCAATTTGAAACTAAAGCCTTACCGTCTGAGCTTTCTATGTGAAGTTTTGGGAAATGTCTGCTGTTGTCCATTAACTTGGGCTGATGGGACTGAGTGCAGTGGTGGGAGAAGTTTAGAGAGGGGAAAAACCTTTTCTCGAAAACTTCCAGCATTCTAAGTGATTGGAGAAGGTCTAAAGAACTTCTCGAAGACTCTAGTTCCTTGCTTGCTGGTAGTGATGTTTGCTTTCTTCTTTTAAAAATTTAGCTTTATTGTTGAAAGTATTACAAATGTCCCCCTTTTTCCACCCATTGATCCCTACCACACTGCCTTCTTAATACTGAATTCACCAGCTGTTTGCTCATTTCTCCACTTTGATTCATGAAGAGGAATGAAGAACATGGGAAGAAAGCTTTGTGTCCTGGATATTACCCTACTATTGTCATAACTAAACTAGGTGCAGGATTTTTTCTCATCCGCAGCACCAAAAGAATTTATCATGCTTGACCTATATGAAAAATAAATTGAAGCCTGTATTTATCATTGCAAAAGACACTGTGAGCTAGTCACGCTTACAGAAGTTTTCATGTGCTTCAAACAACAAATATATGATGAAAAAAACCCTAATACATTTTTTGTTCTTCGGCAGCAGCATTAAAATTCAGATTAAATCTTTGTTAGTATGTTCTAGAATCTTGTAATTAGGATGTTTTTATTCACCTTAGAAAAATCTGTATTTGACTCGTTAAAACAATGCGGGGTTTGAAGTTAAATAGGCTGATTCTCAGTTGCACAACCCTTTGGACGTGAACTGCCCAAATCTTCATAATTCCGTTTCTCAGAAGCCCAGACTCCGGAAGGAAAATAGTTTTTGAACTGCAGTTGGTCCCTTGAGTGAAACACTTGCTAGATTGTACTCTGATAGATGACATTTGGGAGCAGCTTTTCTTCATGGGCAGCCTGCGTCCCCTTAGCAGCGGGACTGGAAGTGGTGGCTGCAGTAGCTGTGGAAAATTTACCAGGAGGTTATCATATTTAATGTGTTTCAGAAAACTTCCTTTGGAAGGTGATAACAGTATTTCTCAATCGCTGTGCCGTTGGGCAAGCACAGGTGTGTTGCATACCGTTAAATCACCCTGTCCTTAGGACATAATGTTGCTCTTTGAAAGTATTTGGCTCTCATTTCATCTCTTTTACCGCCCACCCCCTCTTTATGCCAAAGGAGGCACATTTCCCAGACTTACTCTCCACACCCAGCACGGTACTCTTTCACAAACCTTGAGTGAGTGTTTTTTTAACTCATTTCATCCCAGTTGCATCTCCAAGCTCATGACGTATGTTTCCCATTCGGTTCTGACCCACACATTTTGTACATTTCCTCTGTGCTGGGAGTTACAGCAGGATCCAGAGATAGAAGCACATTAGCAAAGCAGCAGTTCTCAAAGTGCTTACAATCCACTGGGGGAAAAGACCTACAGAGTGGCCTCTTCTCTTTTCTTCTGTTAGAGTTCGTTTTGCATTGAGTCAGGGAGAACCATGGTTTAATAGACCGTTCAATCCTAGTAATAAAAACAGTGGACTGGAATTGTATTTTAGTCAATTCTGGTTACAGTCAAAGTATGAGTCTTGGAACGCACATGAAGGAGAAGCAGAGGGCTTCTCGATGTGAATCAGTTAAGAAACATTTTATAAAACCAGCTGCCTTTTCATTTTATCTGTGGGATAGGACCTCAGATCATTGGCTGGCCATTCAAACCTGCTACAATTTTAGCCTCCACCTACTTTTCTTCTTCCCATGTGAACACTATGCTTCAGCTAAATTATTCTAATAGTTACCTCCTGAAAATACTGCACAGTATAGGACCTGCCATGTAGTTGGCTAGCAGAAGGCAATGAGGAAGTACTTGGTGAATGAATGAATGAATGAATGAATGAATGAGTGAATGAGTATGAATGTATTTCCTCTTCCATGCTATTTTAACACCATTTTTCACAGCCTTCTACATCAAGCATCTCAAATTCCAAAATCCCGAGAGAGAGGGAATCTGGCTGGTGTGACTTGGGTCAGGAGTGTCTCCCATGTTCAGACAGCCCTGTTTAGGAAATCAGACCAGATGGCCTGGTGCTCACTCAGCGGGGTCCTGAGCATACTCTCTGGGAAGGGTGTCATGAGTATGACCTGCCACATCTCTGAATAGCTTAAGGAACACAATTCTTTGAAAGATTGTAGGGGATCAAGTACCTGGAAGGGGCAGCAGGGAACAAGGAGTTTGCTGATTTTTCTTCTTTGCCCCTGAAGTTGGATAGAGGTTGAAGGAGTGGCCAGAATTGGAAAGAGTTACGAAGGAAGTGGTATTTTCAGGGGAAAGCCAGGTTCCGTCAGGGCAAGTAGGAGGAAGAAGGAGTGTTTGAGAAAAGATTAAAGATAAGAAGGAAGAATTTTTAAAAAGTAAACATAATTCATTGTATTTTATGCTTTAATTGGGGGTATTGAAATAATTTTTTTCTCATTATTAGATAAGCATGTATTGAACACACAGACCAAGTCTACATGGGTAACATTGCTTTTATTTTAAAGGGCGCATTCTAGTTCCAAACAGTGTTGTTATAAATTAAAGGAAAGCAACTCCCTTATAAGTTGGGATTTAACCGTGATTGTTGAATGACTCAGTGAAGAGTGAATGAGTGAGTTGGTGAAAACAGATAAACTGAGAATGAGAAGGTGGTGTATTTGGAAAACCATCAGCTTTATATAACTCACTTTCATGAGAAATATTTGCTACTCTCTATTAATTTGCTGCCAGAACTTGTTTGCAAAATTAAGCCAGGATAGTTGTCTCAAGTTAGAGAGACACATTTGCAAAATGTTTTAGGCAAATATACAATTGCATATTATTGGAGAACTTGGATTAGATAGACCTAATAAGAGGAAGTCCCCCTCCCGCCCCACACTTAAACTGCCTGTGAAGTGTCCTTGCTGTAAAAACCTGTGCAAGAAAGGTTGACTGGAAACCAAAGGGAAACCTGTTATCTTTGTTTTTCTTTTTAAGTTAAAAGCAAAAGGTAAATATTATGGTCCAGTGGAAAAGTAAATTGGATTTAAAATTTTTATGTGTGTTTTCCAGTTTGAGGTGCTCAGACTTCATCCAACTGTACAGTTGTAATGGACAAGACCCCTTAAAATGTGACATAGCCTCTTGAGGGTTGAACCTTTGAATGTAGCTATTGGGTGAATACTTTTACATTGCTGGATGATTACTTTGTTGTATAACATTTGCTCTGTTTATAACATTTTATGTGTGTGTGTGTAAATTGTTATTACTTTCTTTGATCCTGAAGCATCCTAGAGTACACATGCCTTTAGTGGAGATAATGTTATGGTTAGCATTTTGTATTTTATTTGGTAGAGAATTTAAAAATAGTTAAGTATAAAGTGAATTTCTAACCAACAAATATTGTTTTCCAAATGATTTAAACTTTTAATGGGATACATTCCCGGGGTGGTGGGGGCGAGGGGACTTCTATAAACACTGTAAATGTTTGCGGGAAGGATATAAGGCTCTGATCGCCTTCTGGTGGTATAGGTTGAATTGTACCCCCATCCCCAACTCATATGTTGAAGTCGTAACCCCAGTATTTCAGAAGGTGACCTTTTTTGGAAATTGTTGCTGATATGTAATTAAGATGAGATCATACTGGAGTCAGGTGAGCCTGTAATCCAGTATCACTGCTGTCCTTATAGAGAGGGGAAATCTGGCCATACATAGAAGGAAGACCTTGTGAGAGACACAGGGAGACAGTTATCTACCAGGGAGAGAGGTCCAGAATGGATCCTTCCCTTACAGCCTTCAAAGGGAACCAACCCTGCCAGCACCTTGATTTTGGACTTCTGGTTTCCAGAACTGAGAGACAATACATTTTTGTTGCTTAAGCTGCCCAGCTTATGATATTTTGTTATGGCAGCTCTCGCTAACTGATACACCTGGCTGTGAAATCACATCAACAGTGGTGGTTATACAGGATGCCGTGTCCCACCTTCCCTAGAGGCTGACTTTTGTTTTGGAAATTCCAATTCCATACCTCAGCTCCTGGTACTTTCCTGCTTTTCTTTAACATGAGATGTTTATAATGATTTATAATGTCTAATGAGGCTGAGCTGTGATATAATTTTCCAGGAGGGCCTATAGTGAAGTCTGAAAAGTCCTGAATAAGAATGAATCCATTCCCTGTATTGTGAAATTCATAAAACGAAAGAGCTTAGGAGTACATGGATAAAGTGAAGACCTACTAGAGAAGCCAATTTGGCTCTAAGTTCTGTGGTCTGGGGCAGCTCACTTAACTTATCTGAATTTCACTCTTATTTTGCAAAATAGAAGGTATTCTCTGTGTTTCTTTGACTTTGTGAATGTAAATTCAGAAATCTATATTACATAAGTCAAAGTGGCATTCATGTCATAATAACATTTAATTGCTTTTTTCCACTTTCATCTTATCCAAATAAAAATGCCATTGGTTAAGATAAATTGCAAAGCACAGAACTCGTTAATGAAAAGCACAATCTCCTGCCTCAGCCATCCCCCACCCTCCTCAATCCCCGGTTTACTTCTCGGAGGAAACCACGTTGAACAGTTTCCATATTTAGCTCTTTTAGTGGTTACCGCCCTAACTTTAATATGTTTATGCTACATTGCCTTGATGATCAACTCTAGACCTTATCTCTTCACTCCTCACCATTTAAACATTTAAAGTGAAGAATTACTGATTCAGCAGACATTCCTGATAGCCTGTAGGTCAACTGGCTTCTTTAGGCATCTCACTCTCTATGGATCTAATTTGAGAAAAGAGCTTTGGCTTCAGTCAAAAGGAGACGGAAATTAGATGATTTCCACGGGGCACAGCACAAGACAACGAGAAAAGTTTGGTTTAATTACTCAAACTGAAATTGGGCCAGAGTATTATGTTTTTACTCTTTTTTATTTTTCTGTCACTGTATATTTATTTTAAATAAAATAAAACAAAAACTGAACTTAAAATATTGTGTGCTCCTGTTTTAAAAAGGAAAAATATTATTCTGTTAGCTTATAACTTTTAAAAAAAGAGAGATGCTTAACAGGTAAGATGCTTTATTCTTTGATCTCAGATACTAACCCAACTGCTGTGAGAGTGTCAATGGATGCTCATTTCTGGCCTAGCTTGTCTTGGTTTTGCAGCTTTCTCCTTCTAGAAAATTAAAACTGGTTATCCAAAGAGTAAGAGACAGAGTTGAAGAAACCATTACTGTTTCTTGGAAACAGAATTTCTGCAATTCAGATTTTTCTGGAAATGCTATTAAGTAAATGACTTTGACTTATGATTTAGAAAACCTCTTTATCATCCATGATGGCAATAAAACATACTTGACAAAGATCTTCATGTTGACCACATAGGGTTCCTTTGAGCCCATTCCAATAACCTGACACACATCTGCTGCTCATTTTTGACTCTTGATCACATTGAATATCTCACCAAAGTGGAGACAGAAAACCCTGATGTTAATGGAGTTTTGGATTTAACTATTATATATACCATAGCCACAGATAGATATGAAGGCATGGCTTAAGAGGAGATATTAAAGGATGTGTCTGCTAATGGAACAAATTAATGGTGGCATGAAAAGAACTGCAGAAGGGGTTATGTTTCAGTGCTTTTTTGCTACTTACCAGCCCTCTTTCTGGAAACTCTCTCATGCCTTGTTGGCTTCATAGTAGCACCTTTTCCTATTCTTTTCTGCCTCATATCTTTTTTCACTAGATCATTAGCCCACCTATGTGTCTAGCAGGCATTGGTAAGGTCTTATCTGTAATCTACTTCTTTTCTACTTCCATTGTTTCAGCTGTCACTTATTTGCACAAAATTCAAATCCCTTTCTCTAGCCATTGCCTCTCTCCTGAATGTTAGGCATGCCCACTGCACATTTCTGCATGAATGACCCAGAAATTTCTCAAACTTGACATCCCTCAAACCAAAATCATCATCTTTCACTCTTCTGCTCCAACTTACCTCCTCCCAGTGCCCTTCAATTGGGTTGAAGACTCACGTTCTATCCACTTACCTGAGCCAGAAAACTGAGGCTTGGTTTCTGTACCTGCCCAGCTCTCAGAGTTCTATTCATTCTGCTCATACAGTTTGCAAATCCTTATGCTTCTCTCTGTGCCCGGGGCTCTTGTCCTAGTCAGGTCTTACCTTCCTGTTTCTAGACTGTAGCAGTGTCTTCATAGTTGAACTGTCAGTCATCAGCTTCTCTAATCCTCCAATTTTAAATTTCATTTTGGGCCAGAACTATTTTACTTAATAGAAGTTGTGATCTTGTCATTTGCCTGCTCAGAAATCCTTGGTGAGATCCCTAGTGACTAATCAGGATACAGCTGAAACTTCATATCCTGACATCTGCCACTTTTCATCTGTCCCCACTGAGCTTGCTCAGTATAATCTACCCAGGGTCCGTGTGGAGCCTGGCACATGGTAGAGCCTGATGAATAAATTAGTAATGAATAAAGGAATGATTGAATGAAAAAATGACTTGACGAATATTGAGCCTGCTAAACATATGCATGTCTCATGCTGCCAGGAAATTATTTTCCTCCTTCTAAAATGGGTGAAATTCCTATTTAATATGTCATTTTGGGAAGTTTTTCATAACTATCCAGTCTCAATCAGTTTACTCTCAATTTGTGATTTTGAGACATTTTGTTCACGCCATAGGGATAACAGTTAATATAACTCATGGTTATTGACATGTGTTCTAGCTGTTCACAGAGACTGGGACCCTTTATAACAATGAAGACTCGGCCCCTAACACAAATCTTAACACGAATAGGAAATCAGTTAGCTTCTGAATTCTCACCACCACTAATTTCTTTTGTTCTCATTGTATTTCTCCTGAAGTTCTGCAATAGCTTCATAAGTGCTTTCCCCACCTCCATTCTCTCATCCTAAAATCCACTCTTTACAGCCCTCTAGGTTGATCCTTTTGTCCTGAAAATGAAAAGTTTACAGAAATGCCAAAACATTGATGAGATTAGGGGTCAGGCCTCTTGATTTAGAAGTTGTTGCCTTCTTTAAATTCCGAACTTTTCCCTTTTTTGGTGCCTCTGATCATTTTAGAGTTTTAGGCACCCTAGGTTGCAAAATAAATACAGGTGGGGCAAAAGTAGGTTTACAGTTCATCTGGAAAATACTACAATCATTGATAAATAATAATACAAGAATAAACTGAGTTTTGTGTACTCACAACTGTAAACCTACATTTTCCCCACCCTGTAGAGAATATAATTCAGTGGGGTACAGGAGATTTTTCAGTAAATTTTAGCTTAACCATTGCGTGGTATTTGTTCTTTGAGAGTAAATATAGAGTCAGAAAGAAATGTTCAGGAGCAGGAAGGAGACATGTATAAGCCTAACATTAGCTTATAACTCTGTACTTTCCCTGCTAACAGGAGTCTTGGAAACTACCTGAGTTGTATCAAGCACGTACAGTTATTACGGTTTGGCTAGGATTTGTTCGTGTGCACATAAAGTCTGGATGTGGAGGAAGCCAAAGCCCAGACATTGTTAGCAGAGTTGTGGTTGCTAAACAGCTAAATAAGTTTGAGACTTGAGAAAAAGGAAGAGTGGAGAGAAACACCAGCCTAACCAAAGTGTTTCGGCTGCTGCTGCAAATGCCACTGCTAATTGGAATTGCTTATTACTTCCCTCGCTTTCAATAGTGCTTTGGGGGATACCGTTGCCTTCCTAGTTCCTAAATCTGTCCCTGCCACCGGCGACTGGACAGCACAGGGCATTCGAACAGGCAGCCTATTACCTGAGAGCAGGCATCTAGTTTCCTGTGTTAAAAGTAGACATTTCTCCTGGGATTTAACCTTCTGTTCCAAGCTTAGGCCACTTCGGGAGGACAAATGTGGTCCTTATACTGCGTGCCAGTCACCTGTGGCTTGCAAAGTACTTAATGCTTATTAATTCATTAATCCTCTCCATGAACCCAGTGAGGAAGGTAGACGTCAAGTCACCTGTTTTGTGTTGTTTTCCTTCCAAGGGCTGTGAATTTGAGGCGCAGATTTGCACAGGCTGCTAGGGCACATCCATGGCAAATCCTGGGAAGTGACCCAAAGATGATGTGGTGTACAGACCAACATTTAGCAGCCGATTCCTTTTTTTGGTCTGTAATTCCAGA
Source organism: Miniopterus natalensis (assembly GCF_054644295.1). Lineage (NCBI taxonomy): Eukaryota > Metazoa > Chordata > Mammalia > Chiroptera > Miniopteridae > Miniopterus > Miniopterus natalensis. The sequence continues at coordinate 16,041,173 of NC_142096.1, read as the reverse complement.
ATGGCTCTCCACTCTACAGCCACCTATCAGAAGCCCTCATTGGGTAGATTTAACAGGAAACAGTGGCTGAAAAGAAAACTTTCAGAGCAGCTAATATATGTGTGGTTGGATGGGGAATAGATGCTTGTAACATCAAGACATGACGCGTGATCTTGGGGTTTTTCCAAACTCAACATGTTTGTCCGTTTTTTGAGTCTCCTATTTATCCGTGGAATAAGGGTTTGCTTAACCAACTGTTTTCTCCTAATTCCTTCAAAAACACTTATGAATAAAACCATGGCAGGTGCTCTTTCAAGGGAGACAGTATCTGGCTTCTGGAAAGTTCTGTCCTTCCTCATTCTGAACCTGAGTGGTAGGAAGGTATCCTAGTTGAAGGTTGGTATTGGATGCTTATAGCTGAATTATAGTTTATAGCTGCTCTTATTAGTCCTACTTATAGTTAAGAGTCTCATTTTTGTCCCTTAGTTCTATAGATTAAGGGTGATTTCTGAGGAACTGCCCAGTCACAGGACCTGACTTTAACCGACGTGCCTCTCAGGAACCAAATTGCCACCTTATTTTCCTAATGAAGTGTGCGGGGTCCAAGGACGGGCAGACTGTTTACCCACCCATGTGTGCATTTATTCACTTAGCGGGTGCTTCTGTATCACCCACCACATGACAGCAGTGCTCTAAGCTCCTGGGAGTCTGAAATGGCCAGGCTGGGAGGGAAAGCCCTGGGTTTCATATCCTAAAAGGCCTCATCGAGACTGTTGACTTTGTTCCCCAAAGGAAGTTTCATTTTGGTTGTAAATACAAGCACTTTGTGAAATACATGCACTTAAAAATATACTAGAGTTCTGGTAATCCTGCTTTAGTAGTTCTTAATTTCATAACATAGTGGGAGTTTCAAATGTGGAGGTGACATGGGCCCCATATGCCTCTGAGAGTTTGTAGAAAGGGCTAAGATACCCTCCCCGAGTCTCCTTACCCCACAGGAGATCAGGCACCCTTCCCCCTAAGAAAGAAGGGGGCATGCCTGGATAAAAGGGCATCTCCATGGAATATAAATGTTGGAAAGGGCCAGAGACAGCCTCTACTTACCCCCTCATGTGTCAGTCAGGGCAACAGACCTGAAAAGGTGCAGCGCATCCTAAAGTTCTACAGGTGTTTAGTTTATGGCGCAATGGGACGAGGTTGGAGGTTTCTTAATCCAGTGTTCTATGTCCTTGCTTCCGTAGAGTGGACCCTCAACTGACTTGACTTGGCTCTAACCTTTCAGCAGCATCACTCCTTTGGACATAGGCTGACTTTAGCTTCTGTCCCTCCCTCCCTCCTTCCCTCCCTGCCCCACCCCCATCTCTTATATATATTTTTTTGATTGAGTACATCCTGGTTTATACTTACTGCCCCTGTCTTCTTCACACACTGCCGCATTGTTCCTACCAACAATAGAGGCTGACCCACATCAAAAGCAGAACATTTGGTTTTCATCAGAACAATATTTGTGCTGTGAGCTTTGATCTTGACTCTCCTGCCTGGGGCAGAGCAGGATTTCAGCGCAACAGTGAACTTAAGGCCGAGCGTTTGCTCCGGAGCTGGGATCACCAGGATGCAGTTAGCCTGTTGCAGGACGGGTATCACTTGGACTAAAATCTGCAACCAGTTTTTCTAAGTAAATCCCACTATATGAGGAAGAGAGAGAGGGGGAAAATCCAAACAAGCAAGCCCTTATCCCCCTGAAAACGGAAAAAGACAAACTAAGCTAGAGTGACTGTTTACCTGCCTCATCCTGTCCTTAGTGTTTCTTTTTCTTTGAGTTTTAGATAAATGCAATAAGACTAAAGTTAACTCCATGTTGTCCCCGGAGTTCCAGGATTATCTCTGAGCTGCCTCGTGGATGGCACCACTCAATGTGCCAAAGGCTTTTCAAACTCAACCTGCCAAGACTGAATGTACCATTTCTGCCTCACAACCAGCTCTTCCTCTTCAATTTTCATAATCAGCCACCCAGGCTCCTGAACTAGAAACCTTGGATTCATCCTACACGCCTATCACTCAGGTGTTCTGTCAATTCTACTGCGTAGATGTCTGTGAATCCAATTACTCCCTCCCCTCCCCTCCCCTCCCCTCCCCTCCCCTCCCCTCCCCTCCCCTCCCCTCCCCTCCCCTCCCCTCCCCTCCCGGCTCCACATGGCTGCCAGGGAGATCTGTCTAAAATGCAGACCTGATTGTGCCATTCTCCTTCCTCAAAAGCCCTGAGCACCCCCTGACTCAGGATTACACCCACACCCTTAAACATGGCCCTGCACATCCCGGCTGCAGCCCTGTGACAGCCCCCTACAGCCACACCGGCTGTCTGACCACACCTGCATGCTTGTCTGTCTTGGTTCCAGTGAGACCACCTCCTGGAATATCAGTTTACAACTGGTCACATCTTGCTCTTCTAGACTCAACACTGTCCCCTTCTATCGATTCTTCTGAGAACTCCGAATTAGTCGGTGGTTTCACCCTTTTACCTGGAGTATGGCCTACTAGAAAGGGAATGGGCGTTGGAGTCAGGTCAGACAGATCTCGAGGACCTGTTCCACTCTGACTCTCACGTGCCTCATCTATAACATCAACACAGGGCCAACTTTGTCCGTAGAATCATTGAGAGGATTAAACAAAATAGCACAGTTTCCAGGAAAGGTTACTTTCCTTCCTCCAGCAAATTGTAGAGATAAACATAGGGGTTAAAAGAGCATGGGCCTGGACCCAAAACATGCGTCTTTAAAGCCCAGCCCCACCACTTACTCATATCAGTGACCTTAAACACGGACATTTGCTTGAGCAAATCACTCTCCTTTCATTGTCCTCATTGGTATGATCATACCACCTACTTCATAGGGTTCCTTGGAATATTAAGTGAGATGAATGTAAAGTTAGCGTGTTTGGCACACAGTAGTCCTGCAGTGGATGTTGGCTGTAATCATCTCCCCATCCCTGCACTTGCCGTTCTCTAGCATAGATATTGGCCACATGGTTTTCCCCTATTACCCCGAGGATTGCTAAAGGACCAGACAGCTTTACTCACACTTGTGTCCTCAGCTACCATGGAACACAGAACAAGCAATCAGAAGTCATTTCTACAGATGCATAGAGCCAGGAGCATTTCCTCTGAAGCTTTAGGTCTGTACCACAGTTAACAACATGGTCTGGGCTTCTTCCAGGACACCGCCCTCTTCTCGTATCCATGCCAGTCACTTTTTAGGACCCATTCAAAACAGGCTCCTTTAAGACACTTCCACGCAGATTACCCCGTTTCCATTCAGATATCTCCTTTAGATCTCAGCTTCCTTAGATCTCAGTTCCTGTTGCCTGATTAGTTTTTAAAGAAATCATTATTATTTTGCATGAGTGTCCTCTGTGGGATTGTGGAGATGGGGGCCGCCCTCGTCCCTAGCCTAGGAGTGATGTTGCTACCAGAAAGAGTGGCACCCATGAGGCGCTTCTAATGAAAGCTGTTACTCTCAGGCTGCCTCTGGTGGCAGCATCTTTTATTCCAGTTCCCCTCCTCCTACTCTTCCCATTCCCTCCAAGGGCCCCTCCAGCCTTGAATGAATGCTGTTGGTAGCTGCTTTAGACCAGAGAACTTCCATTTCTGCTCTGGACCCAAGTCCACACGCTTAAGGCCTGTTCTCTCCTCTGTCCTGTCTGTGGCAGGCACACACAATTTTGGGTGCTCCTCACCCTTCCCATTTCCTTATTGTTGACCCCAGTGGTACTGGATGCCAGGAGACATTTATATGCCTTCTTTGTTGTGCTATACATTAAATTTAAAAAGTGTGCCCCTCGCTTCATATCTGAGAGGATTCTTGACAGAACAGGTACAGGACAGAGATAAAACATGTATTGTTACCCAAAAGAACTCATGAGAGCAGCATATTTTGAAAGATTTCTGCTCAAAGGGCGCAGTTCTGTTATAAACTTGTTTAGAGAGCTTGATGAAAGCTCTATGTTTGGGGTTAAGTTTCAAAGAAAAGGTGGTTTGGTTTTATTTTGTTTTAAGCATGTTTTCCCATTGTTTTCAACTGTGGAGTTGAAAATTATTCTTGACTAGGAAGAAAACAGAAACCAATTAAGGGCTTCTCCAGTCAAAACAGACCGACTACTAGAAAGAACTGTAGGCATATTCCACTGGCATTTACATGATTTTAATTGTATGCACTTTCTTAGCAACAAAATTTAAACACTTGTGAGCCAAGAGAAAAGAAATTACTTAGACATCTCCCCCTAAATCTGTCTATTTCTTATTTTCATACAGATGCAGAAAGTTTTCAGGTGCATTTTCCTGGAGAATAAGTTGTTCCTCCACCCTTCGGGTAACAGAAATAATAGAGACTAAAAGAGAACATCACCCAGGGTTTTCTTTAATTCCATGAATTCTGATCTTCTTTTATCTCGTTCTCTGGATTCTGAGATTCTAATTTTTGACTGGGTCCCTGGGCCTTTCTCTTTTCCCAAAACCTTGTTCACCTCCCTCTGGGACAGAGCAGTTTCCTTTCTTGGGGCTGCTAGGCTGCCGGCCCCATTCTATTCCAGACACAGATCCGACGTTGCTGAGCTGTCCAATCTGCCTGACCTCCTCACTTGACTTCTGCCACCCTTCCACCGAATGAACAACCTGAAAATAGTAGATCCAAAGTGACTCTTTCTGTTAACATTCTAAGATCATTACTCCATACCTCTGCCTGTCTTTCCCATTCCCCAGATAAACTTAAGTGTAGAAAAAGATTAGTGCCAGAAATAAACTACTTAAGAAAATAAATATGGTCCATTGAAGTTAGAGATTTCATAGTTAAGAGTCTGTATTTTAAGAGGTATTTCTTGCACGTAGGACTTATACTGTCCATTTTAATACTGAAGGCTAAACTGTTGCAAGGTCCAGTTTTTCAGTAAGCACCCAAAATAGGGCAAAAAAATACATTATTGTTATTATTATTATATGTTTTTATCAATTTTAGGAGAGAAAGGGAGAGAGAGAAAGAGAGACATTGATGTGAGAGAGTAGCATCGATTGGTTGCCTCCCATATGCACCCTTCCTTGGGATGGAACACACACCCTGGGTATGTGCCCTGACCAGGAATCAAACCCGAGACCAAACCCATGACCCTTTGGTGCACAGGACAACACTCCAACCAACTGAGCCACACTGGCCAGGGTGAAATATTTATTATTAAGCATGGCTCATATCATGAAGACAGGATGGATATAGGGAATGAGGTGAGGGAAATTAAGGAAAGGGTTCACACTGACCTCACTTTCTACAAAGTGAATGGTGGTTGTTTCTCTTGCCTCTTTGTGTCCCTCCCTCCACCAGCATCAATGTTTGTTGGGAGGAAAAGCTCCCTGCCAATGTGTGATTAATAGGAAGGGCATCATAAGAATGATTACTCTAGAGTTAGATGTTGAAATGATAGAAAGACAGCTAGGGTGCATAGAAGCGTTTCCCATAACATGCAGTGGCTCGTTATAACCAACTGCCCACTCACTAATGAGAACAGCTTTGTGTAGTAGAGAGAGCACCTGGCTAGGAGTGCAGACCTACCTTTATTCTAGGTCCTGTCCAGTAGCAAATTTCCTATGTGAGTTTGGGCAGATCACATAATAATAATAACATCAGATATTAGGAATATATTGAGCATTCTTTTAGGCATTTTATATGTGCTGGTTATCTGCTATGCTACAAACCATCCAAAGCTTAGTACTTTAAAAAAAAAAAAGTACTATTCTGTCTCACAATTGAGGGGTTGGTGTACTCAGCTGAGCAGTCATTGTTTAGAATCCTTCCATATAGTTGCAGTCCAATCATAAAGCATCTAAAGACTTTAATCACATGTCTGCAGCGAGGGCTGAGATGGCTGGATCAGATGAGCATTCTTTGAGCAGCTCTCTCTCTGCAGCCTCTCCTTGTGGCTAGCTTGGGCTTCCTCACAGCATGGCAGGCTCAGAGAGTCAGTCTTCTTACAGGGAGGCTGGTATCGCCCAGAGTGAGCTTTCCAAGAGGCAGGAAGCGGAAGCTGCTAGTTTCTTAGGCCTGAGCCCAGAAACTGGCACCGCACATCATTTCTGCCACATGCTGTATATGTCAGAATAGTCCCCGAGCCCATCCAGATTAAAGAGGAAGACAAATTGACCCTACCTCATCATGGGAGAGGGTCAAAGAATGTGGTGGGATGCCATGTGTCAATCACTGTTGGCTTCAGGGCACTGGCACATGGCCAAGGGGCTAGTGGTTGGTGCTGTTTTGCCCAAACTTGAGCAGCATGAGGACAGTGTGCTCCATGGGAGACTGTGCTGTGATATGAACAAGTATGGTTGTGTCAGTCCCAGGTTAATAGGTCCTGGCTTGGCTGTCCTTTGCTGTGCAAGTGTCACAGACAGGAACATCTGCCTTTCTTTCTAGCAGTGTACTTAGAACATCAAAACGATTGGTGCTTGGGAATGATCAACGAACTATCAGAATGCAGTTGCGGTTAAATAATTCAGGCCCCAGGAAAGGAGCTCTGCCTGGCTCGGTTGTGACCATCTTCCCTGAGTGATCCCAGCAGGACTTCTGGGGAAGGAAAAAAGTAGTATCTTTCCTTTCATTCATCTGAGTCCTCATTTATAATTTATCAAGAGTGAGAGAGGTTAGCGTTGGGAATTGCAAAAAGATAAAAACTGCAGTGACAAGTATATTAATAATAATGCCACTGTGCTTAAGAAACAGCAAAGCCTGAGAAAAGACTAGTAATAAAAGAGACTTTTTATTGAGGCACTCTTGTAAGGGCTTTTTATGTGTTTTGTCATGTTGAAGGCTCAGAATAAGCTTCTGAGGAACTATCATCCCCATTTCACAGACGAGCAGGCTGAGGCAGGATATGCTCAGTGTTTTGCCTGAGATCACCCAGTAACATGTCAGAGGCCAGATTTCACCCAAGATAATGTAGCTGCACAGCCTGTGTTCTAAACAACTGTACCACTTGATCTTTCTACTGCCTTTTAGTTTGTTGTTGTTGGCATTCCCAAGGTCTACAGAGTAGATAGGCAAGCCAAGTAATACACCTAACATGCAAGCCGTTTGTGTCATGGAAATATGTAAGCCCGATGTATGTATGAGCAGTTATAAACATGGTGTAGTTACAGAGTGCAACGGAGTGGGAAGGGACTTCAGAAGCACTTTCTTCCAACTTCCCACCCAATGCAGGGATCCCCAGAGAACCATCATCCCTCTTGGCTTGAACTCTGAGGTCAGGTGAATGAAAATACTAACGGCCAATGTAAGAGCTGATGCTAATGATTGCTGTAACTATGGAAACCAGCTAGAACACCAAGGACAAGATAGGTTCTTAAAAGAGAATTTTTTTAAGAAGTACAAGGTAGTAACTAGGGCTGAAAAGGCAGATGAACTAATAAAGTCTGGATACTGGAGGTGAGTGGAGGTGAGAGATGTACAAGCACTGAATTTCTGTTCATCTTTAAAACATTGTCAAGTGCTGCTTTGTTCAGATTAAATAAGATTTTTTGTGTTGGTGAAAAAACTCTGTGATAGCCATTTGCATAATTAAAAATAGGATGTCTGTCTTCTAAGTGACTGTAGGCTATAAAACACAGCCTGTGCAGAAAAAAAAATGTGGAAAAGAAAAAACAAGGAGAAAAGGAACAAAAGTAGACCACGAAGGGTATGCGTTATGGCAAATACCTAGGTTTAGGTTCTTCTACTAAAGCATGAAACATGTTAAAGTTGATGATGAAGCAATATGCAGTAATTTGCATTTATTACCCAGTGAATAAAAATTATCTAGTCAATTATTGCACTGTACAGTATTTTATCAGTTAATATCTTATATAATTAATTGCCTTGAAGACAAACTTTATGTCTTATTCACTTTGGTATTGACAGCGTAGAGTTGGTGCTCAAATATGTGTTAAATGATTTAATAATAAAAAGAAAAATAAGTGTATAACAATGTGAGGAAATAGTATTTAATCAAGAGACTGGGTGGTTTCACATTGGTAAATGTTATAATCAATGGTGAAGACATAATAGATTAGGAACTTTATGTGCCCGAGAGCATCACTATAAAACATAGGAAACAGCCCTGCCAGTGTGGCTCATCGGTTGAGCATCGGCCTAGGATCCAGGAGATCCAGGTTCAGTTCCCTTTCAGTGCACATGCCCGGGTTGCGGGCTCGATCCCCAGTGAGGGGTGAGCAGGAGGCAGCCGATCAATGACTCTCATCATGGATATTTCTCTCTCTCCCTTTCCCTTCCTCTTTCTGAAATCAATAAAAACATATTTTTTAAAAGCAAGCAAACAAACAAAAACACAGGAAACAAAAACTTAGAAATACAGAGATAAGTTGGTGTTGAGAGTATGAGCTTTGTAATCAGTCATACCTGGATTTAAATTGTGGCTTTGCTATTTATTAGCTTGGACCAATTATTTATCCTTCCGGAGCCTCAATTTCATCATGTACAAAAATGAGAATAATCTCATTGTTGTAAGGATTAAGCGAGGGAATGTAGGTAAAATACTAGCCCACTGCAATCAGCTTTCCTTCCCAAAAGGTCCTTTAACTTTCAAAAGAGGAAGGAAGAAAGAAAGGTGGGGGAGAGGAGCCCTGTTCTTGGTAATTTGGCACTTTGTTAATAAATATCCTGGGGTTAGCACCATGTCCTTGTCATTTTCACAGTCCCCCAGTGCTACTATAAAGCCTTATTAAAGTAGATATTAAGATTTCTGCTGAATACTGAATAATTTTTAAAAGGAGTATATCACTTAAGCTTAGTGATATACTAAGTGCCTGCTTAGTAACAGAGATCTGACTCAATAGCTTTAAAAATTAAGGGTTTCTTTTTTCACATAAAGTCCAGACCTAGGTGATCCAGGGATGGTAGCTCCATGAAGTTATCAAGGACTCAAGCTTCTTTTCTCCCTAAGCTCTACCAACCTTAGCATTTTCCTTTCATGCGCAAGGTCACAGAATGGCTGCTGAAGTTGTAGCCGTTATATCCACAACCCAAGTCACAGGGAGGGGAGGGACAGCAGTGAAAGACACCTCTTCCACTAAGTTCTCTCTCTTTAAAAGCTCTCTTAGAATCCCTGCCCATAAATTCTGCTCCTGTCTTATCGCACTCACCACTCCCTATATGGAAGGCAGGAAAATGTGGTTTTCTTTTATGGTGGCATTTAGCCACCCCAAGTCAAACAGAAGCTCCAATGTTCATGAAGAAAGGGAGAATTGATAACCAGGAGGCCACAGACTATCTGTCCAAATGACTGAGGGTTTTCTTGGATGGGTACTTCATGCTTCACATACGAAACTCTACACTTATATTTATTGGCGCGCCTTCAAGTAGCTTTACTCCAACTGGGCAGGGCCTGGACTGAGCCCCAAGTGACCACGGTGCTTTCTTTGGTGGGTTCTACCATATATATATATTCTCAGAGTGACTTGAGAAGTCACAGGGTAATTAAGGGTGGCTAGGGATTTCTGAAGGGTATTTTTGACCTTATAAATTATATGTGAAAAAATTCAACAGGTACAAAATAAGTACAAGTGAAAAGTAATTTCCCTCCTACTCTGGGCTCCCAGTCATTGAGCTCCTTTCCAAGAAGCAACCACTTTTGCCAACCACTCTTAGGATTTTGTATAGATTTCTGGATACAGTCTCTGCATTTACCTACATATGGGTTTGCATTCTAGTTTTTTGTTTGTTTGTTTTTAAATATATCTTCATTGATTTCAGAGAGAGGGAGAGAAACATCAATGATGAGAGTCATTGATCAGCTGCCTCCTACCCGCCCCCTACTGGAGATGGAGCCCGCAACCCGGGCATGTGCACTGACTGGAATTGAACCCCGATCTCCTGGATCCTAGGTCAGTGCTCAACCACTGAGCCACGCCTGGCTGGGCTAGTTTATTTTTAAAAAAACAAGTGAGACCATACCAGATACACTCCCCAGCACACTGATTATTTCACTTAACAATAAGTGAATCTTTCCAAGTCCTACTGAAGAAGCTGCCTCATTCCTTTTAACAGCTGCCTAATAAATCACCGCGTGGAAGTGCCATTAGTCATCCTCTTGATGAGTTCGTTTGTACCATAATTTATATAACCACACCTTTTTGGATAAACACTAGGTTGTTTCTAATATTTTACTATCATAAGCAAGACTGTAATGACTATTCTTAGAAATATGCCATTTTGTGTATGTGTAGAAGTACTCCAAGAATTAGAATTTCTCCTGACTCAAAAGGTATGTGTTTTCAGGACGTTGAGAACATCACAAGATTACTCTCTGGAAGTATTGTGACAGGCTACAATGCACTAGCAAAGCTCTGAGAATGTATTTTCCCTCCTACCTTTGCCCATTGTGTTATCAAATTTTTTGATCTTTGCTCGTCTAATCAATGACAAAAAAACATTGTAGCTTTGATTTGTATTTTACTTATTTTGAGTGAGTTTGAGTATCATTTTATAGACTGAAGAGCCTTTTGATGTCTTTTCCTATTTATATTCTTTGCCCATTTTTGTTAGGTTGATTAACTCTTGTAGGTGTTCTTTATAGTTTAAAGAAATTAGCCTCTCCTTAGTTGCAGATATATTTCCCATTTGTCTTTTGACTTTGTTTAATGGTATTTTTATGCAGAAGTTTAAAAAATGTTTACGTAGTCAAATTTATTAATCTTTTTTATAAATGAAATTCAGGTTTATGTCATATATAGAAAGGCCTACCTTACCTCACTATTATTTTTAAAGGTCATTTTTTCCTCTGATATTTTTGGTTCCATTATATAAGTTTACATCGTGATCTATCTGTGATTTATGTTGTTGAAGGTGCATTGTTTTAAAATGTCCTATACATTTATGTACTAAAAACAAGCTGTACTAATAATATGCTTTTTGGTGTCTAAAAAATAAATTTAGAAAGACCAGGAACTAGCTCCAGATATCAGCCTGATGGTTGTGGAAAAGAAGTATGTCATTTCTGATAGGACAAAAAAGCCAGCCAAACTACATGTTACAAGGAAGCCAATTTCCGCTCATCCAGGAAGAAAGAACATCTTAACAATTAGAGTCCAACAATGGAATAGGCTCCCTATTGCAGGGTTGTTGTATTTTTGTGGCTTACTAACCATTTTTCTGAGTATTCCAAGAAGCCTGCATTCCTTATTTCTGTAGTCTTCTGTTGCTTTTCAAGAAGAGCTTTGCACTTTACAATAGGGTCATTGCCAAGCAGTTCTGGAAAATTAGCACATAGAGTAATGGGATATGTAGGATGCTTACAGTCTAAATAGGAAAAGACTTCCATGGAAGTCATGTGCTTTGTGCTAGAGGTAGCAGTTTCTAAGATGGTTCAGTGTAGTGCTAAGAGTGTGAGCTTCAGAGTCAGTGGAGCTATTTCAGTCCCAGCTGTGTGCCTGGCTACATACCTCTGAGCCTCTGAGCTTCAGTTTCCTCATCTATAAAATGGGGATACTACCAATACTACCGACCACAAGGGATCATTGACGGGCACTCTTGAAAGTTGAATGCTCAGTCAATATTAGCTATTTTTAATATTATCCTGTTTAGGAAAAATTCCATTGCCAAGCATTTTTTTTTTCTAGCATTTATTGAGTGCCCACTGTGTACTAAACATTATACTGGACCCTGGGGCATAAACAAAGAAGATTAAACAGGTACCTGTTCCCAAAGACCACAGCCTTGGGTTGTACTTCTATATGGGGGCAAAGTAACAATAAGATCCACTATTAGATCAATAGGTCACAAGTACTGTACAAACTCAAGATTATAATCTAAACTAGAGAATGAATGGCACATATGGCAAAGTAATTTATGTTGGCAACAAGCCTGGGAATGAACAGCAGCTGGATTGGAAAATTGAGTAGAGGCTCCCCCCGACCCCCAAACCCAAACAATCGCCTTCTTTCATGCAGGTAACAAGAGATGACAGCAAGGGATCAGGTCCTAATGCACAGCCTTTCATGACCCAGCCCCCCTTTCCATCCTGATTAGGGGATAAAGGAAATGGGTTTCCTGGCTGGACTCATCCGGGTAAACATTTTGCCTGCTTTGCAGAACCGCCACCTTCGTAAAGTGCCATTTGCTGGACCCGTAGTTGACAGAAAACAGCAGGGCCTTTGTCAGTGACTAGAGCTGTAGTGACAGGAAGGACATTTATAAAAATGCTGGTGTGTCTCATGCCCGGTGCCAGCGGGTGCTAATAGCACCCTTTTATGTGACTCTTGAAATTCACTAAAATCAATCCTGAAAGTAAAGCCAGGCCATAATGAGGAATCAGATTCAGTTTTCAGGAATCCATTGTGGTGGTGGCTTCTCAATATGGGTGTTGTCCCACCGAAAGTGGAAAACTTTTGAGAAGTTGAGAAAAACAGGTTGTATTTGAAAACATATCACATTGTTGTAAAGAATTGTTCGGGCTCTTTTTCAATAGTTTTATTTTTTCATAAAGCAGCAGCTATCCATGAGTTGAAGGACATGTGTCTTAGTCTGTTCCAGTTACTATAATAAAATATCACAGACTGGATACCTTGTAAACAACAGAAATATATTTCTCCCAGGCCTGGAAGCTGGAAGTCCAAGATCAGGGTGGCAGCATGGTCAGGTGAGGGCCCTCTTCCAGGCTGAAAACTTCTCATTGTATCCTCACATAGTAGGAGGGGCAAGGAATTTCTCTGGGGAATCTTTTATAAGAGGGCTAATTTCATTCATGAGGGCTCTGCCCTCATTACCTAAAGACCTCCCAGAGGCCCCGCCGCCTCTTAATACATTATATTGGGCTTTATCATTTCAACAATATGAACCTAGGGGGACATATTCAGACCATAACAACATAGGTAGCTGGAGCCCAGCCTTTATGTGAATCCTGCATCATGGTCTTAGTTACCATTTTGATAAAAAGAAACACTTCCTTTTAAAGCCTCTGCTGCTTCACAAGGTGTCCTGTACCTATTCAAAATTATAATAATACGTATTGTACAGCAGCACGGAAGAATGTCTGGGACGTGATGACAAAAAACATCCACTCAAGCTGCTTCTACTTTATGAGCACATCTCTATGTTTGTGGACAACGTCTGGAAGAGATCTCTTCCATTAACAATATTATTATGTTTGGGTAATGGAATGCATCCAGAGTTTTCTCTTTTTCTTTCTAAATTTTATGTGCTATAGAAAATAATTTAAAATGACTAAAACTAAAAGAACTGTGGTTGGGTAAGTCTACAGGGCACCCATCATTTTCCCTTGTGGGCAAGGTCTTGGCCAGTTTTACCATATGGGCCTGAGCTTCCAACCGGTACTACTGAGAGAGGTGTTTAGCTGCTGGGGGGGGGGGGAGTGCAGCCAGTGTAAGGGTACTGAAACCAACTTAGAGTTAGGCATAGGGGTGGGTTAACTATGGCCCATGGGCCAGATCCGACCATCACCTTTCTTGGGGTTTATCTTTCTAGGTGCCAGGCTGTGTTTATTGTTTGCTATACTATACTGTCATTCTAAATTTCCTATGTCCTTGTTTTTGTCTTTCCTGTTGTCTTGGGTTTCCCTAGAGACTCCTTTATAAATAGGATCTGAGCCTTGCAGTTCTTTTCAGCTGTAATCCCCTGTTATTATATAGGAGCCCTGTTGATGTGGTTGGTGGCAAGGTGTGGGGGAAGGAGAAGCACTCTCTTATCCCATGAAAAAAGGTCAAGGGATTGAGAAGTACAGATTGTTAGTTACAAAGCAGTCATGGGGATGTAAAGTATAGCATAGGGAATGTAAAGTACAGCATAGGGACTATAGTCAATAATATTGCAATAACTATGTATGGTGCCAGGTAGGTACTGGAAATAGCAGTGGGAATACTTTGTAAAGTATATGATTGTCTAACCACTGTGCTGTACACCTGAAACTAATACAAAATAATATTGAATGTAAACTGTAAGTGAAAAAAAAAAGAATTAGGCCAAATTAATTAACTTATTCTTAATCTTTCTTAAAAAAAAAAAGAAAAAAAATCAATTCTTTCTTCTCTGTGACCTTTCAAATATTTAAACACAGTTTCTATGTCTGGTCACTTGGCCTATTATAGCAATCTTCTGGCCTGGGTCTCCTATCTCTGAGTTACCTTTCACTCCCATTGGAGCCTATTCCATCTGTCCTTAATCACCCTGCCATTCCACCCCACCCTGATCCAGTCCTCTGAGTTCCTCTTAATGGTTGCTCAGCTGGCCTTGGCAGCTGCAGGACCTATTACTCAGTATCATGTAGGAATGCAGTCCTTTCAGTAGAAAACAGGTTTGGGAACCTGATAGATCTGTTTTGATCCCATCTCTCCCACTGAGTAAAAGTGTGACATTGAGAAATTGACTGAGTCTTCGGCAGTGTTTTTGTAAGGATAACTGATTAATACCTAGCACCTAGACTCTAGCCAAGGGCGCATGGGTAGGTGCTCCATAAACGATAGCTATGGTTGTTGTCGTCATTACTATCTCAATTCCTGACATCCCCCAGCTGAGGGTTGTGGTTAGCAACCTATCGTGCCCATGGAGAAAAAGATGAGATTCCTCCTACCCTGGAAAAGATAACTTGAAGATGTGGCCTGACTGACTGGCCAGGCAATAATGAGGCCTTGGGACTACAGATTCTTTCTCCCTGAAGGCCTTAGGTTTCAATCTCAGCACCTTGGCTGCTGGGAAAGTAGCAGTTGATTTTCTCTTGTTTTCTACCTCAGGTCAATTGTCCTTTGGGAAATAAAAGCCCCATTATCCCAAGCTAGGAAATTGGACAGAATGTGAATAACATCTAGGTCAGCAACTAGAGACCCTAAAGGTACAGATGATTCTTCTCTGGGACTTGCCTGGGAGTGCCAGCTCAACTCGTTCAACCCAATTGGAGAAAGGTGGTTTTCATACTCTTAATCTGGCAAAATGTCTTGGCATTTGAGGCTGTCCAAATTTTGATTCTAGCCTACTTTTCCTGCCTTCATTTCTTTTACTCTCTTATACTACCTTTTACACATTCACATGAGATCAATATACTGTCTGAAAGCTCACCCTGTGAATAAGCACCTCTGAATTTTTTTAATATCATTATCCAAGTGGGTGTCCTACACCAAACTAAATCCATCCTTACTGCCTTATTCATCCATCCATCCATCCACCCACCCACCCACCCACCCATCCACATCCATCCATCCATCCATCCATCCATCCATCGAACAAATTAACATTTGTTCTATCCTATTATTATTCTTCTGTTGCAGGCACTAGGGACACAGATGTGAACACCCTGCTTCTGGGTTGGGGTTTCCTATGTAGCAGAGCAGCTCCCTCTCTGCCGTCTATTGATGTGAACTTACGCGAACACCACCAAGCTCCTGGTCTCATGGAGTTCACATTCCAGTGAAAGAAACAGAAAAAAACACCCACATAAATAAATACTTTTATGCAGGTGTGTTAAGTATTGTGTTAAAAATTAAAGCAAAGTAAAGAAATGGAAAATAATGCTGGGGGTGGTCAGTGTAGGGAGTGACAGTGTTAGATAAGCTCAAGATGGACCCTAAAATCTTAATGATTTGGAGGATCGGGTAATAGAAAGTCATCTAGTGCAGAGTACCACTTAATTTAGGAATCTCTTGGACAACATCTCTGCAAAATAACTAACCATAGAGACAGTACACCATTGTTTGCAAGAGCATGGGCCTTAGAGTTGGATTAACCTGGGTTTGAATTCCAGCTCAACCACCTTGTTACCACTTACTACCACTTCAGATCCACGATCTCTAAAATTATATATGTTTTATATTAATCAATCATATGTTTATTTTAAGTTATATATAATACATATATAGTTGACCCTTGAACTACGCCAGGGTTAGAGGTGCTGACCCTGTCTGAGTATAATTAAGCAGCCCTTCACATATGTGGGTTCCTAACTGTGGATCAAAAATATATACAGGGTGGGGCAAAAGTAGGTTTCCAGTTGTGAATATGCGAAACACAGAATTTATTCTTGTATTATTTATTAATTACAGTATTATTTTCTATATGAATAACTGTAAACCCACTGTTGCCCTCCCCTGGACATAATACATATTTTTTGTATATATTTTTATATATATATATTTTAAATGTTATTTTTATTTGTTTTTCGCTAACCCCAGTGTTTCTAGGAACTTGAACCTAGCCAAGTTGCCTAACCTGATGTCAAATTGGATTTTTCATCACCTTTTTGTCTAATGAACCAAGTAAACCTGCCCTTCTATTAGGCTTGGCTTTGCTAATTATCTCTTTCAATTTAACGTTCTTCTTTTCTCACTGTGTATATCATTTTTAAATGAGACAGATACATGAAGCAGTATCATGGGGAGGTTTGTACGCAAGAAAAAAACAAGACCATCACCAACAACGGGTAGCAGGTTATAATGCCAGGAATCCCTAAAACATTTTAAATGACGTGCTGTGCTGTGTGCTGAGTGGCACCATTCGTGGTGAACTGCTTTAAGCTAGAGCACGGTGACCAAATGAGAATGGGTTGGAACAGCTACCTGGCCATAATGCTGATATTTATTGGGCACCCACTGTGTGCAGACACTCTACTCAGCACTTACATGTTGGTCTTTTAATACTCATACTATTATTATCTCCATGTTACAGAAAATAAAATGGAAGCTTGTAGAGTTTAAGGAGGTAGCTCAAGATGATATAACTGATGGAGCTGCTGAGTCGAGAACTTTTTAAAAAAATAAAATTGTTCATTGGCCTACGAGGGAAGAAAGCTTTAATCATGAGCCAAACGCATCAGGGAAAAGAACCAGGCAGGCTGTGAGGCCAGACGTTTCCTTCCAGCGCCAATAACAATATTGCTACCTCTGCAGGTAGAGGCACGATCATGGGGACAGACTTCTTGCACATAAAATCTAGTTTTTAAGATTTAATTGGTATGGGGATAAGAAGGGGCTGTATTTTAAAAAGAAGTAGAAATAAACACATATAAGTAGAAATAAACACATACAAAACCTTCATCTTCTAAATTATCTCCTCTATCCAGTTTTCATGTCTCAGATTCCTTCATTAGTGACGAACATCCCTGCATAGTTTTTCTAGGAGTCATCTTTACGTGGGCAACACGTTTATAGCTTATCTGAGTTCATTGAAATTCAGAGTTTATCTTTTCACATTCATTCCCTCTATTTCCTGAGATAACTTAGTGTCCTCATTTGACCTTTTGCTTGTACACTAAGTCTCATTTCATTGTCTTGTTCCCATCAGAACTTCTCCATTCTGTGGCTCTGCCCCTCACTCCTTTGTTCTCTGAAGCTGACAGTGGGTGATCGTGGGCCAGTTATTAGATGGAATCCCTTAGCCATAGATAATATGATTTCTCTCCTTAGAAAACAGTGCCACAGTAGTTAGGCAGCAGCCTGATTCTGCGAGTTTTCAACATTTGGATTGTAGTCTATTAGGCTGGGAGAATGGTTGAAGGAAGGAAGCAGGCTTCTAAATTTGCCAGGAGACTTTCACATTCTTAAATTACAATTCCCTGTGCTCATGCATAAAGCTGGTTTTGCTTGTAAAACAGAAGCCAGCCCTTCATTTTCCACCTGGCACCTTATGGCAGATGAAAATGTCCCTTCTGTTTCTCAGCCTTATCTTCCAGTGTCCTTCTCTGGACAAATGAGCATTCGTGACCTTTAGTGAGTCAATTCCATTGACACAGAAGGCCAGGCACACCCCAGTGTATTCAGTTAGTGTATAACCAATTACCTTTTCTGGAGCATCTTTTTTCCCAAG
Organism: Miniopterus natalensis; assembly: GCF_054644295.1. Classification (NCBI taxonomy): domain Eukaryota; kingdom Metazoa; phylum Chordata; class Mammalia; order Chiroptera; family Miniopteridae; genus Miniopterus; species Miniopterus natalensis. The sequence continues at coordinate 16,023,363 of NC_142096.1, read as the reverse complement.
GGTCAGAGAGCACTTTACAAACTCTATTGGCAACATTATCACAAGTTGGAGCACAGTGGCTGGCATCTTTGGATAGTGATTTAGGAGAGAGTGAATATGAAAAGATGGATTTGATTTTGATCAATGAATAATAAGCACTTTGTGTGTTACCTACATAAGGTGACATCTGAAGAAACAAGCTCAACAATTAAATCACTAATGAAGGAATTTCAGACAAGCCATTGATGGTGGGGGAGGTTAGGAGCTCGGCAAGTCATTTCACACTTAGGAAATCTCTGTTGGAATCATTAGGCATATAAATGCATTAATTCAAAATATTTGTTGAGCTCCTGCTATGTGTCAGACCCTGGGCCCAGCCTGGGGATGCTGCCATAGTATGTGGTAATGATTGAATGGACCACAGTGCTCGCCTTCAAGAAGGTTACATGAAGACACACAAGGCAAATGAACATGATACAAATGATTAGGGTGACACAAGAGAACAAATAAGCACAGTAAAGATGAAATCTATACATCAGAGGTTATTAACTGGCATATTTATAATGGTGTGCCCAGAGGTTAAAAAGTAAATGTTGTTTGGAGTCAATATTAGGAAACTGGGGGATTATGCACACTCATGCACACACAGACGCATGCATGCACGCATGTACTCACACACACATCTCTCTGATTTTGAGCTTCTTTTGAGGAGCTCGAATCTGGTAACATTAGCCCCTATTTGCATTGTACAAACTAGTTGAAGTGAGTAGCCTTTTTGATAGGGTTGTCTACCTTGGAACAGCCACAGCTTCCCCCTTCCCCCATGCCGTGCACAATACAGGCACATTCCCTTACACACAAGGGACCCTCCTTTACAGATATGCCTCCTTGCCACTTTAGGCATTGAAGTTTGAAAATGCTGCTGTAGGGTGCAGTGGGGAATGAAGAAAGGGGGTGTCAGTCCTATTTTGAGAGGTGTCAGAGAGAAAGTGACTCTTGAGTGTTGTTAAAAACTGAAAAGTTTAATTAGGTGGCAAATGGTGAATGGAGATTCCATGCAGAGGGGACAGAAAAGGGAAGACTATCAAACGCATGAACTGTTAGGGGAACTGCGAGCTTTTGCCTGAAGCATGGTGGTGGGGAAGGGATTAGAGAGAGGCAAAGGCCAGATCTTGGGCAACCTTGCTTGCCAAGCTAAGCAATTTATATACATTTACATGCCCCCTCTCTCTCTGCAGCACCCTCTACCTAATAAGACATTGAATTAAAATTCTAAAAATGAGCTAAACAGAAAGCCATTTAGTAACTAAGGCCAGAATCCTGAGCCCATCCTTGATTCTTTTGACTCTACCCTTTATCATCAAGCCCTGCCAGTTCCTCGTTCTAAATATTCATCAATTTTCTCTCCTTTGCATCTTGATCTTGCGCCACTCTTTCTCCTGTTCGCTGGGTTCCTTGCAAGCCCTTCTGCAGCCCCTCGGTGTGTTTCTTATCTCATGGCTTCCTGCATGCTGTCTCCCTGCCTAGACCTTCATTGCCCTATGGTTAGCTCTTCCGCCCTACAGGTCTCAGCTTAATTTTCACTGACTCGGGGTACCCTGCCCTACTCCCTGTTTCTTCCTGCACATTATTAGATTTCCCTATATATGTTCTCCAGTCTTTATTCTTCGTCACTCTAGAACATACGAGGATAATCTGATTGCTTGGGTAATTACCTGCTCAATGGGTCTCACCGTCACTCAACTGTAAGGTCCAAGGGAGCAGGGGTAGGTTTTTTCTGTCTTTCCTGTGCCATTACCTGCCCCAACTCCAAGCAGGTAGCACAGTGACTGCCACATTGTAGTAGTCGCCTTAATCACTGTGGAGTAATACTTATAAAAATAATTCTTTTTAAAAGTCAGTGCTTTACGTAGTAATGATACTGTGGAGTAAAAATTACTGCCACATTATTACTGAGGAGTAATAACAAAATGGCTGGCTATATGAGCAAAGGGACCTTATTTATTCATTCATTTCAACAGCGTATATTAGAGGCTCCTTATGTGTCTAGTATTATTTTAGGAGCTAGGAATAAAGCAGTCTTTGATTTTGTGGAGTGCAAGTGGATGAATGTGTAAATGAAGGAGGTGGAAAGGGTGGGAAGGAAGGGAGGGAGGCAGGAAGGGAGGCAGGGAAGGCAGGAAGATGGAAAGAAGGAAGAATTATTAGCCTAAGTAATGGAATAATTTGTCTCCAGTAGAGACGGCTGGCCTGGAAAGATCAAATGAGCTTTCTTAATACTTCTTACTGATGAAAATAATTATGTATACGATTGATTCAATTGAAAAACTGAAAGCAGAAATTTCTGTTCACATCCCACAATTGCTAGAGATTTATAAAGTGAAAACTTTAAAACTTGGAAAGAATCCGGTAATGACTTTGATACAAAGACTTGAACAGTCTGTTTATCCAAAGAAGAAACAGAATCCAGACTCATGAGGCCCAAGGTAAATTCACAAAAGAGCACTTGAGCAGACAGGGATTCCAAGACCAGCGCAGACCTTTCCATACTAGTGTTTCAATCCAGCCCAAGGGTTTCAGCTGCTGAGCCACACCCAGCTGGGCTTCCAGCGGAAATATGAAGTCTGTTTCAGTTTTCTTTTTCCGCAAACCCTTATCAACACTTTTTCTCACACTTTCATAATAAGCAAAGAACTCAACAGGCAACCACAAGAGAAGGCCTCTTCACAGCCTACAAGCAGCCACAGGATACTACTCGAGAAGTAGAATAAAAAGCACTGGGTAGATACATAGAGGGACTGCAGTGGTTTATGTAGAGTATATTGATCCATCTCCTACACATGGAAAAATCAATACATTCAAGTAGCCTTCAAAAAAGAAAAGAAAAAAAAGAGTTGGCTTCTCAGTAAGCTGTCTGATCAGCTGCCAGCACACAATGAAAGGAGTAATCGAAGACTTAGCCTCAGTCACAAGATTCTGCCAACATGTAGAGGAGAAAGAATGCCTTTTCTTTCTCTTTCACTTCCTTCTGCAACCAGACTGTTTGCACTAGCAGTTAATTTAAAACGTGGAGGAAAAGCAGGTTGTTGGAAGAACTACCTAAACGCAGGCTCGGCCCCAGGCCTCCCACTGAATCCCCGAAAGGCTGCCCTCTAAATTATTCTCAGACCTTCCTCTAATTCAGAGCTTGGGAAACCAGGCTAACTAGATTATTTTTAGTATCACCAGTGTTTGAAATAATGGTGTCTTTTTTTATTATTTATATTTATATCATTAGTAAAATAATTAGTCTTTATTATTTCCTTTCTAGTAGCCAGGCACTGTACCACCCATTACATATATATAATTAACAACAACAACAAAATTACTACATGGTTGGTAGTATGATTTCTGTTATTTTTAGAAAAGGAAATTGAGGCCCCAAGAAATGCAAATGACTTCGCCCAAGTCCCCGAAGCTGTGAAGCTACATGGCTGGAGGCTTAAATGCTTGAGTCCGTCCGGCTCCAAAGCTGGGCTGTTTCCGCCGCACATCAGGCTTAATGGAGCCAGAACACCGGCCCTCGCCGTGAAACAAGATGTCATTAACGCCACTCTCGTCTTTTGCTGGGCACTGAAGTACTAACGTAACCCCTGGAAGAACGTTTCAGAGTTTTATTTTCCTTTCACGTTCCATAGTATATTCAAGATCTTACTTGTTTCCCCTTCTCTAGGCAGCTCCAAAGTGGTCCTGTGGCCCCTTTGCAGGAATTTGACCTTCCCCGAGAGCAGGTCTTCACCAGCCCCCTGCTCTCTAGTCTGTGCAATTCTTGCATGTGCCAGATGCTTCAGAAAACAGATCCTTTGTATTGAATTTCCAGGCCACAGTTCCCAGACCACGGAAGGATGACGGCCAGATTTTTTGTATTCCGTCATCTCTATTTTTGTGGGTTGATATATTTTTAGAGTAAGTTAGAAGGGGGGGGGGGCCCACTCCCAAGCAAACAACTGCCTGGTCTAATACGGAGAATGTAAGAGCCCTCACAGTTCAAGAGGATGGACAGGATGTCAACTGTTGCTACAACAGAGCTTGTTTGAATCGAGTCAGAGTGTAATTTCTCTGAGAGGATGCCTGATTGCAGAGAAAGGGGAGCGAGAGGTTTGGGTTAATTAGAGAAGCCAACGGTTACTCTTCCGCAGGCATCCAACGGTGAAGCTCTGGCAAACAAGCCTGTTCAAAATCTCATCAAACAGAGAATGCCTAGTAACGTGTAAACTGCATTTCTCGTGGGGGAAAAATAGAAGAGGGGGGAAATCACTTTTTATCTCTCCACCCAGAGACAACCATGTTTAAAAATTAGTATCTTGTTCTGGATTATTTTGTTTGTATATGCACATATGTGTGCACACATGTACACATTATATACATAGATAATATATATACAAAAAGTATATATATACAAAAATAAGAACATAATCCGTATTATTTATTTTCTCCTGTTCTTTTTACTTAAAAATACACCATGGACACCTTTCTTTGGTTAAAACAAAAAAGAGAGAAAAAAGTTTTACATGATTATTTTTCATTCCTTAAATGAATATGCAACAGTTCTTGGCTATATATTTTGCTTTCTACTTATTATTACGAACCACCCATGTGAACATCCTTGTAGCTGAATCCTTATTACTACCTATTCATTCCTTTAGGATTAATTAGTAAGTGGCATTAATCAGCTAGAAGCTCTGCATATATTCAAGATTAAACTCCCCCAGAAAGGTGTACAGTCTGAATATAGGAAATACCACTTCTCTTAACTTTCATTAACACTGGGAATTCCTGATACTGAGTAATACAATGAAAATCATCACTTTAAAAAAACAGCTAACTATTCATTTCGGTTGGCATCCTGACAAATGGCAAAATGATGTATTATAAAGCTGTACAACTGAAATTTATATAATGCTATTAACCAATATTCCCCCAATAAATTTAATTTAAAAATTCATCTTAAGACTGTGACTTTTCTTTAGGAAAATACCTGCTTGACTTTTTTAGTTGAGAAAAGGTAGGCCAAGGGTTGGCAAACTTTTTCTGTAAAGTGCCAGATAGTAAATATTTTAGGCTTTGTGGTCTATGAGGTCTCTCAACTACTCACCTCTCTAGTAGCCCCTAAGAGGCCATAGGTGATGGGTGTGGCTGTTCCAGCAAAACTTGATTTATAAATACAGGAAGATTTGACCCACGGGCTGTGGTTTACCAACCCTTGGGCTAGACCCTTGCCATGTTCTGTAGGGATAAGACTGAAGCAAAGTTAGAGCAATAGTACCTTGCAGGATGCAGTAACCAGTACTTAGGAAACTCTTGGATATGAGGAAGAAAAGGTTTGGAAGAGCTAGGAGAGGACTCTAGGGCAGGAGGAAAAAGTCCAGTGTCATGGCAGCGAGCACGGTTTAAGAAGCCTGCCAGAGAGATTCCCTATGATGTGGGTGGCTGAATAAATTTGAATAAATTTGGCTGAGGAAATTCATCGTGTCTTAGATTAATTTTAACTTGTTTCCTGTTTTGCTCCAAATAGGAGTCCTCCTGCATCTATCTCAAGCCTTCAGTAAGATCTTATTACATTTGCTACATTGTGGTTGTGTGCATCTCAGGATCGAGGGAAATGGGAATAGTTCCACGGGTGGAGTAGGTGGAAAGAAGTGAGCGTGGAAGATGGCAGGGGACACCACAGTGGATGGAGTGTTTGAGAATTAATCTGGAAGGAGGAATAAGACCAGTTGTGGCAGGAGAATGTCATCTTGCTTCTGCAGTGGAATCTTCTGAAGTCCTGGAGGAATGTTGACTTCTCTCAGTGTTTGGTTTGGGGCTGTATCAGGAAGGGTCCTGGAAGAAAAGAGATGGAATGCCAGAGCAGAGGTGTGCGCTAGGTCAAGGGACCCCACTGAGATGGGGGTGGGTGCAGGGGCTACAACAGCGGGGAGCCATGAGCATTCCTAGGCTTGAGGAGGTGGGGAAGAGTCATGTCACCAAGGGTGATGAGATGTGGAGCCATGGAAGAGCCCCCGGCGTGCTAGCATTTGTAGATGTGTGCAGCCAAGATCAGAGTGGACATCTAGGTGGACACGGCTGTTAAAGTAAGCACTCTCAGGCCTCTTCCCATCTTTGTTCTTCTGCCTCTGCTCCCAGTAGCTGGACCAAGTGGAAGTCAGAGGGCAGCCAGACTGGGCACTGGAATCCACAGAGGGCCGTCTCCCAGGACACCAAAAAGGGCAGAGTGGACTTGGGGGCAAGGAGATGTAATGGAAAATAACCAGCCATTTTATTTGGATAACAAAAGAAAGGATATCATTGGAAAACTGGAGAGTTTGGGATGTCTGGGTTTTAAAAATATCTGCCAAATTATTTAACGAAAACATATATTATTTTTAATTCTAGGTTTGTTTGTTTTTTAAATATGGCAACAGAACTAGGTGCTTTGGGCAGTGAGAGAAAGGGGGGACAACATATACATATGTGACTTGCATTTTCTGCTTGCTCTTGTTTTGGTTTTAGGAAGCTGAAGTATGCCCCAAATTAATCTGTAGGTGGCACCTATTCACAGGTTCTTTTGTCCTGGAAAACTCTACCAACATTTAAAAACTAATAATAAAATATTGAAATTAAAAAAAAAAAAGTTATGCCCATTGACTCCTCTGCCATCATAGATAGCACTATGTTGTAGTTACCGGTAAAAAAATGAATTAATGCCACATCAAGCATATTAAGGGTAATTGGAAAGTTCAGTTTTGCATTCTGAGGGAGTGCGAATGCTCCATCTTCTCCAAAAGGGTCAGCCTCCAGGCCTGACAGAGGTGCCAAGACAAATGACAGTTCATAATCGTTGTCCTGTGCAGCCCAAGGAATCTGTACATCTTCCTGTAGCAGGGAATTGCGTTGTTAGCATTGATCTTCGCTTAAATAGATCCGTCAGCTTTTAGAGGGAAGTGAGAGGTACTAGTTAATTTTTAGTGTAAGAGATGTAGACACACCTTCTTTTAAGGGTTGGTTTAATTGGCTTCTCTTCTAATGAACCAGAAATAAATGGAGGCAAAGACATGAATTTGCCCAGCCCATCAGCGTCTTGTAGGAGGGATTCATTGGCAAAAAAAAAAGGGCACAGCATTTTCTTCTCTATACCCTGTGGTACAACAATAGTGTGCTCTCTACATTCGTCTGAGACACACAAGTTTAGCAACAGAGAGATGACTTCATCGCCACCTGTCAACATAATAAGGATGACAACCCACAAAAGCCGCACCCTTTACAAGCACCTCAGTCACTAGCTAGGCTACCTGCTGTTTATTTAATGGTTTAGTCATAGATTACAAGGGGGTCTTACTTTACCAGGAGATGGGGAACTACCTTAAAGCAAATCACACTCCATCGTTTTCCAGCTTCCTTCCTGATGCACAGCCTGAAACACAGCCTTTGCGGGCCCCTTCGCCCAGCCTGCTGTCCACAGGGTCTGAGTACTCTGCCTGCGTTACAGGCAGCAGTTAACAGAGTGATGCCCGCCAGGCATCAGGAACGTGGGTCAAGAAGCCAAGGAAAGGGTGCCGAGCGCATTTTTGTAATCACCTCGGTGTTATGTTCTATTTCCAGACTCCAAGTAAAAATGACACACAGACAGACACTTGGTGTCATTTTTTTAAAATATATTTTTATTGATTCAGAGAGAGAAGGGAGAAGGAGAGAGAGATAGAAACATCAATGATGAGAGAGTTTTCATTGATCCGCTGCCTCCTGCATGCCCCCAACTGGGGATCGAGCCTGCAACCCGGGCATGTGCCCCGACTGGGAATCGAACCAGGATCTCCTGGATCCTAGGTCGATGCTCAACTGCTGAGCCATGACCGGCCGGGCCACTCAGTGTCATTTTAAGATTAAGCTTCATGGGGATGGCCCTCACATACTTCAACCCTACTACTCAGAGGTTTCCCTGTAGTACAGTTGAGCAGAAAGACCTGTAAAAAAGAATTTCTGCTTCCTTAGTCCAGCCACTGACTTAGAACCCAAAGGTATCCAAGCAAGTTGCCAACCTCAGACCTTCTTTATTCTGCCCAAGAGAAAAGCCAGTCTATTCATCTGTATTAGGGCTCTATTCATGGGATGACCAGCATCCTGGCATATGATTATGTGAGGATCATGCCTCACCCAAAAGGAGATGGATCCACTGAACACCAAGAAGATACATCCTGCGTACAAACTCACTGCCTGATGTTAGGATGTGGACAGAAGGCTCATGTGATGTTATTGTGCCTAGTGATTAACAGCATGGGTGTGGGTTCAAATCCTTTTCTAGCTGTGATGTAACCAGTCTTGGACTCTCTGGGCCTCAATTTACACATCTGTAAAATGGCTGTTATCCTTGTAACTACTTCATAGTGCTGCTGTGAAGGTTAAACGAGTAATTAGATTTAAAGTGCTTTGTGTCACATGGCAAATGCTCTATGACTGTTACATATTATTATTGTGACCATGTTATTGTTTGACTGTAAAATCCCATGAAGGAAATGGATGATGCTTTCTTGAGAGATCACTCCCTAGAAGGATGTGCAGGTGATGGGGGACCTGAATTTGGTTGCTGAATTCTGTGTAAAATATAGCACATGCCAAGTTCTTGACCTTGACAGCTTCATAGCTGAGAAGGTAGAGAAAGTGATCAGCGCAGCAGCCACTGTGAACTTCATCTTGTCCTTGGCGCTATTTATAAATGGTGTATCACTTCCTGTTCTTCTCATGTCACTGCAATTAAAGAATCAAAAAAAAAGAGAAAAGAATCCAGAATCTTGCCTGTGGCAACCACAGATCACAGACTTTTTTTGTTTTTAATAGAAAAGAAGCAGACAATTGCTTTCTTGTAGAACTTCTTTTAGGACTGTTGACTGATTTCCCCTGGGTCTGGACTGGGTACTCCAGGAATATGGGCCCATGCATGACTGTATCATTTTCACTCATGCCGGCCCCAGCTCTTCCGTTAACTTAGCAATTTTGTGTAAGGCACTTCCTCACCAATAGAGCAGGAGTAATAGGAACACTTCCCCATCTGGACAGAAGGCAAAAACCTGAAGAAGAATTAGAAAGCACTCTCCAAGCCCAAATGCTTTGTAAATATTTAATACTTAGTAGTTGAGGTAAATGTCAGTAGAGTGCGGAACCAAACATTAATCTTTTTGTTATGACAGCTCTTTAGTTGTGTTTAATTCCTCAATCCAAACACTGGGGTCCCTGAACTTTCCTGACCCTTTCTCCTTTGCTTGTTTGTCTTCTCCCACTGTGCCCAAATATTTCCCACTCAGCATCAAACAACAGTCCGTGCGAGTTCCTCCGCAAAGGTAGTTGGAGCTCATTGAGAGTCCCCATGTGCTGCTCTTCATCTCGAGTTCCTAAATGTTGGTACAAAAAAGTATAGGCTTCATTGGGAAATTCTTTTTTTGACAGACGTACCCCTTTGTGTTAGAATCTGACTCTATACCTTTGTCCCCGAACAGCCCCCATGGTTGCAGTCCCTCTTTTCATTGGGCGACCTTATTTCCATGGGTAGGAAGGAAAGTAAATACCCTTAAATTTTACAACCCTCCTGGGTCCTGGAAACTAGGAAGGCCCTGCACCTGCCACTGTCAGCAAGTTCATTGATTAAGGACAGAAGGGGTTTATGTAAGTTGGAGAGGGGGAATATTATTTTTTTAAATACTTTTAATAATGCATGGAGCCCTCTCCAGATTAACTCTGTTCTTTCTCTTGAAATTATAAGAGCTTTTCAGTGAACGCTTGTCTGGACACAGTTTCACAAGGGAAATTTTTCACACTCTGAGAATAGCTTTTGCTTCTACTATTCATTGCCATGCCCATATCACACCCACCTCGGCTGCCAAAAAACAGAAGAACAGTTCTTATGAAGAATGATTTGCTTTGCAGTTTTAGTTTGTTCCTAAATTGCAGAAATAGTTGATGAGTGAAGTCTTCTGCTAACTTTATATTGGAACAAAATGGAGCAAAGATTTGGGAATTCTTAAGGCTGGCATGTGTTTGTTGAAAAACAACACAAAACACTCAAAACCTTGTCACTTTTTGCTTTAAAAAAACCCATACCTTAATGATGATGCATGAATTAACTGAGTCTAGATAGCTTACTTATGTTTGTATTGAGCTTTGCAATTTGCATGGAACTTTCATGGGCATCATCTTCTCAACCTTAAAATATTGTTTTTGAGGCTTTTGGTTGATGAGGTTTGGTGGCAGGTTTAGGACAGAGCTAGGCTGAATGTTTGGGAGTTGTAATGGGGAGTATTATTCCCAAGGATCTCAGCCTCTTCATCTATAAAGTGGTGTAACAAGACTGCCTACTTCTTAGCATTGCTGTCAGGAATCAAATAAGGTAGTAGAAAACCTGGTAGGTGCTGAACACTAAATAAATATTAGCTTTCATGATGATGCAAATAAAACTTAAACTTGAACTTAAATTATAAGCTTCCTTCCTCCTCTTTGTGCTCCTCTATTATTTTTATTCAACAAAATATTTATTGACTATCTGGTATATTCTAAGCACTGTGCTAAGGTCTTTACATTCCTTGATCTTATTTAATTCTTCATGATAAGTCTTAAGGTTGTTATTACTAACAGAACCGTAAAATCCTGAGGCTATAGCCTTGAACAAGGCAGATAGTGTACCTTTCTGCCAGAATTTACAGTAGAGTGGGAAAGTCAGATGTTAAACTAGTAATTACAATAAAATAATCACACCAGCCTACTCCTCCTTGAGGCAATGCCTGCTTCTCTGTTGTGATTACCGGATCCTGGAGTTTAAATAGAGTTTGCCTTGTGATTGCTAAGTGCTGCACAGTGTGAAATTGTATCACCAACTTCTTGAATCCCTTCCGAGTCTTATCAATAAAAATCTTGAAAGCTTAGACATGGAAGAGAATGGAAAGACTAGGGTTGTTTGTATCTGTTAGGTTGGAGCTGATTAGTTGACATTACCTAGGAAACAAGAGACACGGAGTACGGGTCTGTGCCTTCTTTTAGAAGGGACCAAAGAGTTTGGAATTCCTAGTCACCACCCTTGCAGAAAGCAGTTAATGAAAGAGAAACTTTACTTGGTTGGGTAACTGGAAATTTGGAACAGACCTATTGCTTTGAGATCCAGAGTCACTCATTGAGCTTGGGCCCTACAACTCCACGGAGCTATATACAGAACACATATTAATTTTTTAGTGAGAAATATGATAAAGACACCTATGCACACATTACCAACTTCAACCTTCTCTAGCCTTCAATTAAAAACCACAGCCAGATTTTTAACACATATAGGCATTCTTATCCATGCAAAATGATCCCTTAGGCACAATGACTCACTTCAGGAAGAGGAAGGACCAGGCCACCAAATGATTCTGAAATAAATCACCATTTCCCCCCCACGTTTTACTTTTCAAAGACAGTATTTGTCTATCTCAACCTCATTCTTTGCATACATATACTTTTACTCCCAATCAGGGCCTATTGGGCAAAGTTAGTTTTCTCTGTCACTCCTGTGATGTTTGTCACATGGACTAACATTCTTCATAATGCCTAATACCCGTAGTTTTTTACATTTTTGAGAGAGAGAGAGGAAGGAAGAAAGAGAGAGACATAAATTTGTTCCACTTATTTCTGCACTCATTGGTTGGTTCTTGTATGTGCCCTGACCAGGGATCAAACCCACAAACTTGGAGTATCAGGACAATACTCTAACCAACTGAGCTACCCGGACAGGACCATAGCTGTAGCTCTGATTGCAACCCTTGCAATGTGTTTTACCCCAAATATAAACTTCTGAAAACACAGACAGACAGAGTGGACTTATACCCGTTTTGAAAGCAGCTATACCCTATTTGTCAGCCTGCAAGTGTCTCAAAGAAATGTTGCATGTGCTCCCTATTTGGAGAATATTTCTTTGTTCCAAATAGAAATGATCAGCTCTGAACTGAAGCACATGGTGTAATGATCTGAAAGCAAAACAAAACTTTTCAGTCTGAAGAACACAGAACCCACATCCTCAGAGTGAAGTTTTTGCTTTTCTGGTTAAACTGGGGAGTAACAGGAAAAGTATAAAGTATGAGTTCCACAAGAGACAGCAAACATCACTTTGGGTGTCTTTGCCTTTTTTTTTTAATTCATCAGCTGCAATGCTCTCCTCCTCTCAGTGGTTCCAGGTTGCAGAAACGAGCAGTTAACATACAAGTTGTAGGAAAGAATTTGATAGCCCAAGGAGACTTAAAAAAAGTAGCTGTTTTACCAACATGTCGTTGTTTTACCATCAGCGCTTTGAAGAAAAGAACACAGCTGCCGTGTCCTAATAAAAGTCACAGTAATACAAACTCTTTACAAAGGTTTTGAGCTTTCCAACTTTTAATTTTCATACCCTCATGGAGAGATAAGCATCTTGAAAGGAGCCAAATTGCTTCATAGGGCTGTCAAAGGAAGCCCCAGTTTTGAAAGCCTGCTCACTGCTAACACAGTCTCCCCATTTTCATGAAATAAAATCGCCATAGTCGTCGCCTTTGCAGAAATTATACAGCATTTGGGGATGCTGAGTGTTTTCAGTTGGAGTTCGTTTTAGGGGTAGTGAAAAATTTAACAAGTCATAATCATTACCCAGAATTAAGCCCATGGTACCTAGTAACAGCTGGGGTGCCGAATGATAGACTGGAAAGTTCTGCTGGGGACATCTGCAGGTTTGGCTTTGGGTTCTGAGTTTGCTACTTGTTGCTGAGTGACTCAGGGCAAGTCTCCTCTCAGTGGGCCCCAGAGTCCTCCCTGGGGACACTGAGCCTGCTCATTGAGGTCCTTTCCTGCACCGATATTCTATGACTCCAGGAAGGGCAAGGGACCTCGCTTTTTCTAATGAAATATTAAGCAGTCTAAGCAGTCTGAGACGTCCTGTCTTCCAAACCTGCTTCATCCAGGGTTTCATAAACGCCCAGAGCGGTGCTATTGATTATATTGATTCACTTCTAATGCTCAGCCATTGACTATATTTCATTCTCTCTGGGTCTGAAAAGAAGGAACTGCTCCCTAGTTTTGTGGGACATGTGTGGTTCCCTGATATTGTGGTTGTGTAGTTTTTCTAACTGGTGAAAGGTAAAAAAGGGAGAGCTAAGCATTCTTTATTTATTTTCCTTGAGCAAACTAAAATTGACAGTATAATTTGACTTAGATTTATAAGACTGCGGTTCATTCATTTAATTGAAAACACCTGTACTTTGTCTTCTTCGCTGTTATTTATTAAACCACCCCATGGCTGGCACTGTGCTAAGCTCTATCTCTAGATATATTCTGTTTAACACCTTTAAATCACCATGAAAGATGGGTATCATTATGCCCATTTTACAGAAGATGACACTGAAGTGCAAAGATACTAACTTGACTCGGAGTCAACTCAACTTGCGATGGAACTGAGATTCCCATTCATCCCAGTGATGTTCCATATATATGGTATATGTATAAAGTATGTGTGCACGAAATATATTGAAGAGACATAAGTAGGAGTAATTTTTCCATTTGTAAAGAGTTTGTTGCGGAATGAAGCTCTCATTTTGAGGTCCCTTTTAAGCCCATCATTTGAATATTAACAATTCGTTACAACAGTCCCTGGCATATAGTAGCTTCTCAGTTTGGTTGAGCAGATACGTGGGTTTATAAAAACGGGCGCATGTATGGAACATCACTGTGAGGTTGGTGATAGAATTGGCCGTGCATTTGTTGTATGTTGAGTTGAGATGATTGCTTTTGCTCTCTCCGTGCTTGCACTTTGACCTGGTCATTAGCATAGTGGCTCCCAGAAGCTCTAGCCTCTTCCAGAATATTCTAGACATATACAAGTACTTACATATTTATGTATTTGTATTTCCCCCCACAAAAAGTAACACCTTTCACCCAATTCTGCATCTTGGAAAATAGAATGAAAAAAGCATTTTTTTAATTGTTGAGCCCATAGGGGTCAGTTAAAAAATATTTTGTTTAACCAATTCAGAAAAGCAACAGGCAAGAGGAAGGGGGTGGGAGAAAGAATATTTACATGGTCATGCCACCCCGTAGTAAAGCTCAGAAAGATTTGCCCAGTAAGCTGGCTTTTAATCTCCTCTCTGTCCTCTGTGCCACAGTAGGGCTGTGAGGCGAAGCGAAAAGACCACAGGGCGTGGAATCAGACTCACACAGTTTGCCACTTATTTATTCACCCAGTGATCAGCAAATGGAGACTCTCATGACACCACACAGGAATCCAGTAGATTTTACACAGGAACGCAGAAATGCCTGCTCTGCCATGACGCTCCTCTACAATATTTTGGTTCTACTTCCACCTGGGTCTTGTTGCAATATTCTGCATACTGTGAAAAAAACCCTGAAAGTTTCCTCATCTCTGAAAGCAGTGGCCAGCATTTGTTGAGCATTACTGTTCCAGGCCCTGTATGAAGCACTCTGCACACATGATCACATTCGAGGCTCAAGGCAACCCTACGAGGTTATTACCATTACTTTTCAGACTGGAAAGTGAGCCAAAAAATAAAATAATTTTTGCATGGTCACCCTTCAGATAGCTGGCCTCTACAGGACTTGAACCCTAGTCTGCCTGACACCAAGGCGCACGCTCCTAACACACACTCCTGCCTCTTGTCTGCATCAGGAGGCTCTGCAGACACAGCCCTTGGCCGTTGGGGAGAAGAAACGAGCTTATTAAGCACCGCAGCCCCGCTCTCCGCTCACACCCCTGCAGTCTCACACATGCTTTAATTTGTTGCAAACACAAGACGAGGCACCCTGACCCCACATGCCAGAGATCCCACATTCTTCCTCACCGCTGGGTCAGCAGGTAAGGGCCTGTAGACGGTGTTTTCTGCTCTACCCCCCCCAGGAGAACCTCCCTGCGCTTCAGCTGGTGATCGCAGCCGGTTCCGCGCGATCCCTGCAGCGCTGCAAAAAGAAAGGCAGGGACGCGTGGACTGCAAGGCCCGGCGAACGTTATTTAAGCCGGAGAGCGGCCGTTGGACTCTTAGTGCCCGTGCTGCAGGGCGTCTTCTTGCCCGTATGCCAACTTCAGATTTTTCTGCTGTTCACTTGCCACCGCTGTCCCTCATCGCCACGATGCGCATCTTCAAGACCATCGCCAGCGGCCACACGCGCTGAGGGCGGCAGGTCTCAGGGAGCTTTCTCCTTTCTGCAGCTCTCGCTGTCCCAAACGGTCCAGATAACGGCTCTCACTTTCCCTCTGTGAACTCGTAATTTTTTTCTTGCATGTCCCATGGAAAAAACACACACCTGTTTTCTTTCTTCTGAAGAGTGGTTTTCCTTGTAATGATTATTTCAACAGGACACTCTTTCAAAATGTCCACACTCGTCTCATGTGTTATCTGAAATCTGTTTAAAACTTGACTTCACCGTTTGAATACTTCTGGGAATTCTGTGTTTTATATCGGTGTTGAAAGAGGAGTTTAATCCACAGAAGGTGACTGTATCAAGAAAATAGCTTTGCTGCGGAAATATATGGTTCTTTTCTTTGACAGGGCAACAAACGAATCCTTATCAAATAAAATGTATGCTCACTGGCCAACAATGTCCCTGAGAATGTCTTAAGAAACTAGAGAAGTGATCATTTGAGGGCTAACATCATATTCAGGTTTTTAAGTGATAAAATCTAATGATTTTTAAAGAAATGTTAAGTGTTAGAAGCTAGACTTTCAAAACTGAATGAACACCGAGTGTTTAAAGGAGAGTAAACAAAACAGTTTGCTTATCCTGCACCAGTGAACTGGGAAAACTCGAGATCCTGTTAAACAGTGTATGTGCTAAAAACAAAAGCCCTTAAGGGTTGTGGGTTCGATTCCTGGCCAATGGCAGCACCTGGGTAGAAGGTTTGATCCCCAGCTCTATTTGGGGCACGTCAAGAGGCAACCAATCAATGTGTCTCTCTCACATTGATGTTTCTTTCTCTCTCTCTCGGTCTCCCCCTCCCTCCCTTTCTCCCATTCTCTCCAAAAAAATCCATGGAAAAAATACCTGTGGGAGAGTATTAACAATAACAACAAGCCCTTATTGAGGTGGGAAGGAAGCAAAGTAGTAGTTTTGGTAGAATGCGCAAATAGTTCAGACGCTGACCTTCCACATATCATTGATCAGATTGATCAGATTGGTTTATAACAAATCAACAGCAATATCCTATTTTAGGCTTTTGGTATAGAGGTCTAATTCATTGTCAGTGTTAATGATAATGATTAGCTTTATTGATTGTCTTAATGATACTGGGGAATTTTTACATAGCAGCTTCTAAGAGAGTCTCCCCTGCCCGGGATGATGAAGTAGCTGCTTTAAGGTGAGAAAGCAGACAACCTCACCCCGCCTCTGCCTCCTCTCCTTACCTCCCCTCTCCCTGACCCTCATTGACTCCTCTGCACTTGGCTGAGAAGATTCGGCAGCTTTGGAGAAAGTTCTGAGGCAGAGGAGCTGAGAAGCCTAAAGATGGGAGGTTTTCAGTGTCTGAAGGAACTGTCCGCAGCTGGCGCTGAAGTCAGATGTGGGTCAAGTCACAGGTGGCTGAAGGGCTGAGGCATGGAACCCCACTGGCAGCTGTGAACTCCTGCTCTAAGTCCTTTCAGTCGTCACCTCCCGGCCTGCTTCACCACCGTTCACTCGCTGCCTTGGACTCCATCCCACTGGCTTCACTGGTCGCCGTCTCCTGGCTTTTCGGCTCACCCCCACCTCTTTCTGCCTCCTGTATCATTAATTCAGCTGTGAGACCCTGCCGCCCCGGCTTTTCTCCCTCTCTAACAGACATCATCCTTGCTGGGGGGCCTTATGTTTCTTATATGCTTCCCATTTCATCAAAACAGTAAAGGACCAAAAAGGAAGAAAAAAAAAAAAGTGATCTCTAGAGCTCAATTCTTACTTTGGGTGGGAGATTATACAAGATCCTGGGAGGTAATTTGCATCTGTATCTTTAAAATCTAGTGCCTCCTCTCTATCATATTATTCAAACCGTATCCCTTCTCTCTGTTCCCTTGAAGGGAACAGCTACTGAAAATAGCTTTCAGAGTCTGAAAGCTGGAATGTGGTGTGGGCTGCGGAGTTCAGCTTGTTGGGGAGAGAACTTCATTCTGAGTTGCAGGAGACGCCCCCCCCCTGCTTAGCAAGTGACACGAAATGACGGAACGCCGTGTTCCATAGTGGCAGTGAAGGTGCACGCCAGCCAGAACTAACAAGGGCAGGCAGGCCTGGGCCAGTGGATGTCACTCCTGGGGTGCCCAAGAGCTCTGACCGGCCGTACTGCCCATGTGCATGTTCAGTGTCCCATGAATCAGGGCACTCAGGTGGAACCTGCAGCAGAGAGGCTGACGGATCTCCAAAGTTCTGCTCTCGGCTGTCTCCCGCGGGTTTCCTCTCCAGCCCAGGGATCCCAAATCTCTTGGCCAAGCCTGGAGTAATCTCTTTCCTTTGTGGTGAATGAGCAAGAGTTTCAGACTCCCTGGCTCTCACTGAATCAAACACATCTCCTTTAAGTCCTAAAACACATTGTCCGTGCTTCTGTGGCAGTGACGATTGGCTGTCGTAATTTATCTGTCCACGTGTCTGCTGCCCTCCTCACTAGACTGGACACACCTTGTGGGAGGAATCATGTCGTAGCAACAACAGCAGCCACTTTTGGACATTCAGTGTGAGTTAGGCATGGTACCAGGGCTCCAAGCATATTTAATTTTCTTTACCACGGTCCTACGGGCTGGGTATTATTATCTTCATTTTGTAGATGAGAAAACTTGAGGTTGAGAGGGGTCAAGTATGCTCAAGGTTATACAGCTTTTAAGGGACAGAACGGGAACTTGACCCAGTTGCCTATATGTCTAAGCCAGTGCACATGACCAGCAAGCTATATGACCACCTCACTGCTTTTGTATGTGTCTCTTCGCGAAGCAGCCAACTAGGAGTGAATGAAAAATATACACAGAGTGGACTCAGTAAACCCCAGGCTCATCCACACATTTATTTTTCTGCATTTGGAAGTAATGCCAATCACACCCATCCTTCTACACTGAGACATGTCATGCTTCACTGCTTTGCTCTATAAAAATAGTTTTAATTGGCTTTTTATATAGTTCGTAACATTGACGTATACATTTTAGTCTCTTCTAAGCATATGTAATATGTAGTGTGTGTGCAGTTAACCCTTGAGCAACATGGGTTTGAGTTGCGCTGGTCCACTTATATGTGGGTGGTTTTTTTCAATAAATACTGTAAATGTATTTTCTCTTTCTTATGGTTTTCTTAATAACATTTTATTTTCTCTAGCTTACTTTATTATAAGAAAACAGTATGTAATACTTATACAAAAGATGAGTTAATTTACTATTTATGTTATTGGTCAATAGTAGGTTATTAATAGTTAAGTTTTGGAGTAGTCAAAAGTTACATGTGGATTTTCAACTGTGCAGGGAGAGGGTTGGTGCCCTAACCCCCACATTGTCCAAGGGTCAACTGTCTATATATAAAATATTGTGTTGTGTATAGCTCATTTGAACCTGTTTTTGGTTTTTTTTTTCATTTAATAACATAATGCCATAAATATTCTTTCATATTAAACTACCATTTCTCTGATATAGTTGGAACCAGAATTGTGATAAAGTAATCAGATTGGACGTTTTGAAGTTACCACCTACCTTTATCTAAACCAGTGGTCTCCAACTTATTTTTAATCATAACTTCTCTTCCCCAAATAAATCCATATAGAACACCAACAAATAGCATAAATAAAATGGCATTAGAGTTACATTTGTTTGAATTTATTTCATAAGAGCAGCTTTATCACATTCACTTATTAAAAAGCCAGTCCATTAAAGTAATGAAGCTGTTTTGATGGGACAGCACTTTTAAATTGGAAATTAGGGATGACAGTTGCAAATTGACGTCTGCCTCAGCTTCTTGTTCAGATTGTGTGATGGGCTAATGATAGCCCGTGCAGGTAAGTCTTTGTAAGTGGTCATCATTATTTAATAGATACCACTGCAATAAGCTGGGTTTGTGTTGACAGAGAAGCTAGGTTTCAAGGTCTGTACAAAAATGAATTAACCTTGTAGCAGGACTCCAAACAAATAATCTAAAAATTTATATGGAACCACAAAAGACCCCAAATAGCCACAGAAATCTTGAGAAAAAATAACAAATTTGGAGGAATCATACTACCTGATATCAAACTATAGTACAAGGCCATAGTAATCAAAACGACATGGTACTGGCATAAAAACAGACATATAGGTCAATGGAATGGAACAGAGAGCCTAGAAATAAACCCATGCCTATTTGGTCAATTGATATTTTACAAAGGAGGCAAGAACATTCAATGGGGTAAAGACAGTTTATTCAATAAATGGTATGGGGAAAATTGAACAAATACATGCAAAAAATATGAAACTAGACAACCTTCTTACACCACATAGAAAAATAAAGTAAAAATAGATTAAAGACTTAAATGTAAGACTCAAAACCATGAAACTCCTAGAAGAAAACACAGGCAATAAAACCTCAGACATTTCTCTTGGTAATATTTTTTCTGATATATCTCTTTGGGCAAGGAAACAAAAGAAAAAATAAACAAGTGGGACTACATCAAACTAAAAAGCTTTTGCACAGCAAAGGAAATTATCAACAAAATGAAAAGACAACCTTGAGTGGGAGAACATATTCCCCAGTGATACATCTGATAAGGGGTTAATACCCAAAATTTATAAAGAACTCATACAACTCAACACCAAAAACACCCAAAGAATCCAATTAAAAAATGGACAAAGGAAGGACTGAATAGACACTTATCCAAAGAGGACATACAGATGGCCAATAGACATATGAAAAGATGCTCAACATCACTAATCATCAGAAAAATTCAAATTAAAGCCACAACGAGATATTACCTCATACCTGTTTAGTTATCATCAATAAATCAACAAACAACAAGTGTTGGTGAAGATGTGGAGAAAAGGGAACCCTCGTGCACTGTTGGTGCAGCACCTATGGAAAACAGTATGGAGTTTCCTCAAAAGACTAAAAATGGAACTGTCTTATTACCTAGCTATTCCACTTCTGGGAATATATCTGAAGAAACCCAAAATACTAATTCAAAAAGATATGCACCCCTATGTTCACTGCAGTATTATTTATAATGGTCAAGTTATGGAAGCAGCCCAAGTACCCACCAGTAGAGGACTGGATTAAAAAGTAATGGTAATACATACAATGGAATATTACTCAGCCATATAGAAGAAGGAAATCTTACCATTTGCGACAGCAGGGATGGATCTATAGGGTACTCTGCTCAGTGAAGTAAGTCAGAGAAAGACAAATACCACATGATTTCAATTATATGTGGAATCTAAAGAATAATATAAACTAACAAGCAAAACAGAAACAAACTCATAAATACAGAGAACAGACTGATGGTTGTCAGAGGGGAGGGGGTTGAGAGATTGGGTGAAAGAGGTGAAGGGATTAAGAAGTACAGATTGGTGGTTTCAAATAGTCATGAAGATCTAAAGTACAGCATAGGGATTAGAGTCCATAATATTGTAATAACTAAGTATGGTGCCAGGTGGGTACTGAAAATACCAGAGGAATCACTTTGTAAAGTATGTGATTGTCTGGCCACAATGCTTTACACCTGAAACTAATACAAAATAATATTGAATGTCAACTGTCATTGAAAATAAATAAGAAAATTTGCAGCTACCTTCTAATCTTGATAGTGAGTATAAAAGTTTGTTGAAATATGTGGATAGTTTGAAATTATTTTACAACAGGACAAGAAGAGCTTTTGGCTTTCTGAGCCTTGGCCACTACTCATGTAATTGAATTCTTGCATGAGAGAGAGAAAAAAGGTCAGACATCCCATGGCATAAGGAATGGTGTGAGCAAGGTGAAATCTGGGTGAATTAGTACATTGAGATACCAGTGCACCGTACTGGTTTTTTTCCCTTCCCTGTCTTTCCTCCCACATCCTTGTTTGTGCTTATAGAATCACTTCCCAAATAAGCCACCTGCATCCAAGTCTTGTCTGGGGCTCTTCTTTGGGCAAAAGCCAAACTAAGAGAGCAAGTTCAACAATGAGACCATATTTTTCCATTGGTTGTGCCACAGCTTCGGGAGAGCGTTACATGGGGTGATGACGGAAGGCACAGACTTCAGCCAGATCAGCCATCTCCTCCTGAGCAAACCAGAGAGAGACTTGGCCCAGCCAGTTATCTCTGTGTCCAAGAAAGTAGGGCTGTGCCTGGAGCAGGGAACTTATGCAGGGTGTAGAGAGGGAGGGCTGGGAATGTCACTTGGAACCTAATTGTGGAAAACTTGTATTACTAGGTTAATGAGTTGCTTCTCTATTCAAGTCCTCTGCTGTTGGACAAGGCTTTCTTTTACCCAATTGTTTTCTTCTGAGACAGTGAGAGAGATGGGGTTTGAAGCAAATCCTGATCCATACCCTTCATTGAACTTTGCTACTCATGGTATCAAAGGGGTTCTGGAATCACAAAAGCCAAGACAGAAGAGAGTATGCTTTCTTCTTTTCTTGTGAAAAATTGACACTTTTTTTTAAAATCTGAGTTCTTGTAATATTTTGAGTTTACAGGAAACCACAGGGGGAAAAAAGTGCTCTATTTTTATTTCTTCCTGGTGGTTTTAATTTTCTTTAACTTTTTAAATGGTTCTAGTGGCTCCAAAGTACCTCCTACCCAGTCCCCCAATACCTTCACTTCCCACCTCCCGAATAATGCTTAGTCTTTCTTTCCCTTTCATTCCTGGAAGCAGTTAGTGGGCAGGGTGTGTGTGTGTCAGAACCTGGCCTTCTCCTAATATTTTCAGAGCCCTGGGCATGAATACAAATGCAGGTTCACCTACTAAAGTTCTAATGATTTTAATGTTATCAATCAAACTTATCAACATTAAATAAAATCTATTCAGCCACCTTCTTTGCTGGGTTATGCCTAGAATTCTCAGATATCTTGGAGTGCCACTCCAGGAACTAGTAGAGGGAGAGCTGGTGAGAGAACGGGGGAGGTGTAGCCCTGGCCTAAGGCCTGCACCCTCTTCATTTTCCACTCCAAGTCCCACAGGTGCCACAACACAATTTTTGCTCACGAGTGAACACTCCAACCCACACAAGCTCTGTCCTCTCCCTGCCTCTGCAAACATGTGTCCCTGTTGTCCATCTTGAGCCTAAAACCTTAGAGCCTTGAGCATACTGTGGCTTAGTGATCCTTAAGAAGGAGATGCCCACATGCCCAGGAGCCAGACATGGGGTCATTTAGACAGGAAATTACAGGGACCTGAAGGGGTACACAGGCTCTAACTGGAATCACAGAAGCCAAGGCAGAGAAAATATTTTTTCCCTTTCTTGTGTAGAAATGTCATTCTTTTGCCGGAGCACTTGTAACATTCGGAGTTTCTAGGAACCATGGGGAGGTGTATAGCTGGAAGGAGAAGGGCCAGAGCAGAACCCTCTAAGAGTGGAGCTCTGGGCAACAGCCTCTCTTAGCTGGCTCAAAGAATAGTACCTCTTTTCCTCCACCTTGGGCCTGTCTGCTGGCACCACTCAAGTAGTCTCTTCTTTGAGCCACTTGAGGAAAGAGAGCTGTTTTCTATTTCATTTTTGTTTTCTCTAAAAACACCCTGAAGATCCTCTCTCTAAAAGTGTGGGGACTGAATAAGCAGCTTCTGACCCTGGCTCTGTTTCTGTATCTGGAGTACAATATATACTAGACAGTCCATCTTGACCCTCCCTGGCTCCCTTCCACCCTACACATTATTCTTGGCCTTTAGCATCTGCATAGGGGGATGGACCCATCAAATAATGCAAGCCAACTGTGTAGACTCCTGCCCAGTCTCTCCAGCAAAGCTAGAAACTTCTCCATGTTGGAGAAAGGCAAACGTCAGTGCTCTGGAGGCTTAGCTTATTTGCTAGCTGGAAATCTACACCAGTAAAACTGAAATCAGAGACAGACTGTGTTGTTGGAACAAAAAAATCAACTGATGAGCAGGAGTTTTAATCGCATTCCATGAGCCACTCGAGTCACCCAAGCATTCCTCTGGCTTGGCTGCCTTCCTGCAAGGGCTCAGTGTATTAGCTCTTGAGTCGTGCAGTGGGAGAACAGTCTTAATATAGAGCGGGCTGGTTTGAGTGGAGTTCAATAGGCTGCATCCCAGGCTCTGTGATAGCAGGTGATATTTCATATCATCTAGGCAGAACTAAAAGGAACATTAAACTGCATTTCCATTACCAGTGAGTCCTTAGTGGCCTGAGGATCAGAATCAAAGCATTCTAATCAGTCTGCCTAATGTTTTCCTGGGCAGCCAATGATTAGTTTGCATAGCAAGGTTGAACCACCTTTCCTAGGGGAAAAAATGATCTACAAGAATGCCTGAAGGGTGTTGAGCCAGGGGAAGATTCAATGACAAGTTAAAGGGCCTTGAACTATGAACAGATGGTCACTTCTGGGGAAACCTAAGGATTCCTGCAGAGAGGATCAGCTCCCTTGACTAGAATATTAAAATCCATGAAAACTACTGTAAAGGGATCAGGGATCAGGAAAGAAATTGCTGTTCAGAGAAACCAAGGCTCTGGTCCTCTTAGACTTTGCCCTCATGGGAATTATTTACCAATCCCCAAAACTACGTCATAGAATTTAGCAAAATTTTCTATTTCCAGAGCTGAATCATGAAATTTTTAGAATTCTGGGTGGAAGAGAAGGTCAGGGGCATCTAAAATCAAATGTGACGCTTGATTCCTCTCCAAGGTGCTGCCCGGCTAACTTCCAGCCTCCGAGAGAAACCTCCAGTGAGAAGGAACTCATTGCTTGTAGCTGTGGGCATTTCTGGTTGTTAAAAGTTCTTCTTATTGCCTATCAAAATCCTGAGCATCTACTGTCCAGAAATAGAGACCTATTTATCCTCTAGCATCCTCCCCAAAGGCGGGAGGACATATATCGGAAAAGTCAGCTGCTGGAATAGATGATTAACTACAAGTTCTGACCTTCACAGAATAGAATAATGTGCCTTGTATCTCAGCTAAAGATCAGTTTTGTGCTGTATGGATGTGTGAAGAAAGTAGCATAGTATAATGTAATAGCTTCAATAGGGCCCAAAATTTAAGGTTACTCATATGTGAAAACACTTTGAAGTATATTTTGAGTGAAAGTTGTCAGTAATAATAATGATGGAATTCTGCACAGATTATATTCTTTAACCTCATGTAGCCAGTCAGTCTGTGGCAGATGTGTTGAGGTAGGAAAATTTATTCCTTTATTATACATACATTCAAGAAACATTTATTGGGCACCAACTGTGAGCTCAGCCCTAAAACAACAGGGCTGAGGGACCTGAGTCTCTTCCCCTGAGAAGGAGGCCAGAGTCTAGTGGGATAGATGATGATTTAAACCATTCATGACGACTCACCCAGAAGAGGATTCCCAGGGTTCTACCAGGACGGAGAGACTGTACCTGGATTAAATCCGAAGGAACTTCCCAAGATAAATGGGACCATCACAGGCAGATATCAGCTGGTTCTTGCCATTGCTTTCTCCAGAAACTCTAGTGCCTTGAGACTTAGCTTTTTGATTAGTCCAGACTCTCATTAGTTTCTCAGAACATTTCTCCCAGTGCTGTGCAAGCCAGGGCAGTGTCCTGAACACAGGCAGGGCTTAATAAATATGAAGTGAGGAGGAAGAGAAAGCAGGGAGGGGAATGCCACCTCGCTGTCATTTCAGCTACCTCTGAGAACGGGGTCCTTCTGTCCATACCAAGTCATTCCCTTTCAGTACGTGATGTCGCATTGAAATCTTGCATAGAAATTTAATCAGATCCTACCCACCCTCTTTGGCGAACCTCCTGGGCATCGTCTGTTGCTTATCACTCCTTGAGAGGGAACATCTTTAAATTGTAAAATCCAAGTCTGTCTTTTTTAACTACTTTTCTCCCGCCGATGCACAACTCATGTGATGCAGGTGAAATTGCTGTTGTTTTCTGGGCGCTGTTGAGGAACTGCCAGCCTCACTGTTTTGATGAGAACCCAGAAACTTGAGTATTGGCTAAAAATAAAATATAAACACTTAAGTGTAAGCAATTTATCCTTCATTAACAGTTAGGATAATGAACTAAATTCCCTATTTCTGTCATGTGGATATTGTGAGCTTACGAGACCGTGCTTTGCCTTTCGTGCATTTAAGCAAAACTTGTTTTGGAGACATGAATGAGTTAAGTTGAGACTAACTGACCCTGAATGTACCTTAAGGACAGGATATGGAGCTAGGCATGTAGAGGAAAACGAAAAGAAGAGAGAGTTCTAAGGTAAAGATTGGATTTTTTTTTTTAACAACTTCTGTGTGGTTGTGTACTGAAAGAGAATTTGACTGCAATGGGGATTTGTGTCTTTTGGGTACATGAAATTTCTCCAATTTGTGCTATTATATAGCTCTTCTTTTCCTAGAAACCCAAGACTGCTGACAGATCAAGAGGTTTAACTGTTCAGATCCTTTCGGCGTTCAGAAAATGCAGTAAATATCAGAGGTGGCATGTGTTGAATGTAAGAACAGATGTTTCTACCTGAAGCAGCATAGAAACTCACACCCACAGGCTTGCAGTAACTTTGAGATTTTCTTCTATACCTTTCTTTTAATGTGACTTGGTATTTTAATCAACTCTGTATATATTGATCTTTCCTTGTAGGGCATCATTCTTGCCCAAGTTGCCACCTGAACAAGGGGTGATTTCCAAAGTTCATCGGTTAGTCCAGTTAACAGAGGTTTCTGAACTTTTTACTCGAGAGTTTGGAAGTCCTATTACTTCTACCTCTCTCTGTAAGACTGACCCTCGGGAAAAGTCTTTGGAAATGGTACTTGTTTCCCATTTCGATTTGAAGACTGTGCTTTTAGTGGAGAATGCCTCTGGGCAGAAGGAAAGAACTTAAGATAGGCATGTCAGTGATTCGGATTTCTTCTAAAGTATAGATTTACTTACTGTGGACAAATCTCCTTCTGCAAAATGCTATATTGCTGTTATATTTGTGAGGGCTTAGATCCAGTTTCCTTGGAAAAACTGAATTAGAATTGACAGCATAAGTTTTGCTCCAGCTGAAGGCTTGCGTTATGGATGGATCTTTATATGCAGGCCTCTCAAATGTAATCTCCTGACATAGGTGCGCTGCTATCTCTGTGGTGGGCAAGGGAATGTTTCAGAAATACCCTGGGAAGGCACTCTATCAAAATTGTCTCTGCACAGCAAAAAATTAATTTCTCGTTTGGAAGGCTAAGTTCAACACAGTTCCCAGCCACATGCCAGATATACATTTTTCTGGCATTGATGTCCTTAAGCATATAAAAAAATGTGATACTAGGGATACTAATAATGAACCCCTTTCTCCAAATATAGCCCAACCTGTGATAGATTTAGATATTCCTCCTCTTGACTCTAGCACTCTCCAGTTCTTGCGTCTTATCTTTTGAATAATAATAATAACACTTTTTGGTATAACTTCAATAGGTAATAACATAGATTATCTCTTTTAATGCTTATATCAAATTGTTATTGGGAATGAACTATTATTACACACTACCATGTAGGTGAATCTCAGAAATGATTATGCTGAGTAAAAGAAGCCAGAGACACACAAAAAACAATAGTGTATGATTTTCTATAATGGGATGGGATGGGGGTGGGAGTATTGACTGAAAAGGAGCATGGGGGAAATATCTAGGCCAATGGAAATGTTCTGTGTTCTCAATATTCATTCATCCAAACTGACTGAATGATACACTTAAATCCAAGCACTTCACTCTATTTGTAAATTATGCCCAAGTTTTTAAAAGTATGCTTTTATTAATATATAGATGAGGAGCCAGAACTTTAGGAAGATTAAATGAATTGTCCAGCCCTGGCCAGTGTGGCTCAGTTGGTTGGACTGTTGTATCCTGCACCAAAGGGTCCTGTGTTCGGTTGCCAATCAGGGCACATACCCAGGTTTCTGGTCGTTGGATCTCTGGTCGGGGCGCATACAGGAGGCAACTGATTGATGTTTCTTTCTCACATCGATGTTTCCCTCTTTCTCTCTCCCTCTCCCCTCCTCTTTCTAAAATCAATAAAAACATATCCTTGGGTGAGGATTAAAAAAAAAAAAAAAAGAATTGTCCATCATGATGCAGTTGAAGGAGAGAGCTGTGCCTCTAACCCAGATGATCCTAACTCTTTAAGTCCAGGTAGGGTCACTTTAAAACAATTTATATTACTCCATTAATAGCATTTATATTACTCCACCAGGGAGTTAGTGCATCTTAAGATGTTTTTATTCCTGGGAATAGAGATGGGTTTCTGAAAGCATATGATTGGGTACCAGGAAGAGCCTTTTCTCTTTAGCAGGGAGCAAGCACCACAGGTCTGCAGCATACAAATGGTTAATGGCTAGTGCTGACATCATCAAGGGGGCTCAGATTCCCACTCTGCAACTTACTATGCACGTGATGTTGGGCATGCCAACCTAGCTGAGCTTCAGTGTCTTCATATGTAAAATGGGTTGTTGGGAGGCATACAGGTCATTATTTGTACACTGTTCATAAGTGTCTATGAATTATTGATGGATGTTTCTTATTTACAGTTTTAGTTAAAGGAGGAATATATGCCCCTGGGGTATTAACATGTTTACTGTGTCATGATACGTCTCACAATGTGAAATCTTTGTCCATATTGTACCTTTCCAAGTAGCTACAGAATTAATTTATCATCATATGTGAGAAATGCGCATAAAGCTAAGATTCAGTTCCAGTACTTCTTTTTCTGACCTTGTTTTGGCAAGAGATATTGTGGAACAGTTTTCAGCTGTATGTATTTATTTCACTATATTAATGTTATGTATCTCTAAGTTCTGGTAGAAAATTCATTCCAAGTGTAATTTACTTATAAATCTATGATTCCATGAATTCTGGGTGTGATTCAGTGAAATATGTCTTAATGTTTGTAAATGATTGTAGAACTAGGAGGAATTATTTCTTGGAAGGAATTATTTCTTGGAAGGAATTAGTGCATAGTTTATTGTGGGTGGACTTACTTAAAGCAGAATATCCATTTAAATAGTGTTTGGGCATCAACCAAGGATGAAAAAGGAAGAAGAGTCTGATTATTAGTTTTGTTTTGTGGGAGGGGGGTTTTGTGTGCGCGGTGGTGGGTTTTTTTTGATACATGACAAACAGAATAAACTGCTTAAGATGGTAAAATTTTGTTTTTCAGGTTCTGCTTCTGTTATTGTAGCATATTATACTATAAATATTTTATTATTATATATCAGAGCCCTCCTGAGCCTGTTCAGGTCACAAATTCTGCATGACTTGTAGGTTTACCCTAAAAGGTAATATAGTGATTTTTCCATTCCATGAACCAGAATATCTTTCCATTTCTTTGTGTCTTTTTTTCAGTCTCTTTTAAGAATGCTTTATAGTTTTCAGTATACAGGCCCTTCACATCCTTTGTTAAGAATATTCCTAGGTATTTTGTTCTTTTTGTTGCACTTGCAAAAGGAATCGTTTTTTCCATTTCTTTTTCTGAAATTTCATTGTTAGTTTATAGGAATGCAATGGATTTTTGTACTTTGAATTTGTATCTTACAATGTTATTTGTTCATTGTTTCTAATAGTGTTTGGTGGAGTGTTTAGGGTTTTCTGCATAAAGAATCATGTCACCTGCAAAAAAAGTGACACTTTTACTTCTTCATTCCCAATTTGGATGCCTTTTATTTCTTTCTCTTGCCTTATTGCTCTGGCTAGGGCTTGCAGTACTATGCTGAATAAGAGTGATGAGAGTAGACATCCTTGTCTTGTTTCTGATCTTAGAGGAAAAGCTTTCAGTTTTTCACCATTAAGCATGATATTAGCTGAGGTTTTGTCATATATGGCCTTTATTATGTTGAGGCACTTTCCTTCTGTACCCATTTTATTGAGTGTTTTAAGCATAAATGGATGTTGTGTTTTTTCAAGTGTTTTTTCTGCATCTATTGTTATGATCCTATGATATTTATCCTTTATTTTGTCAATGTGATGTGCTACACTGGTCAGTTCATGTATGTTGAACCATCCTGTGCCCCTGGAATGAATAGTTAAAATGTTCATATTACCCACAGCAACACACATTTAATGCAATCCCCATCAAAATCCCAATGACTTTTTTTTAAAGAAATAGAACAAAAAAATCATCAGATTTGTATGGAATCACAAAAGTCCCAAAATAGCCAAAGCAGTCTTGAGGAAGGGGGGCAGGGAGGGTGACAAATATGAAGGTATTATACTCCCTGACTTCAAATTATATGACAAAGTGACAGTAATCAAAACAGCATGGCATTGGCAGAAAAACAGACATGATCCAATCAAACAGAATTGAAAGCCCAAAAATAAAGCCTCATGTATATGGGCAAATAATTTTTTTCCTTTTTATCCTCACCTGAAGATATGTTTATTGATTTTAGAGAGAGAGAGAGTAACATCCATGTGAGAGAGAAACATCGATCAATTGCCTCTCCTATGTGTGCTGACCAGGAATCGAACCCACAACCTAGGTATGTTCCCTGACCAGGGATCAAACCTGTAACCTTTTGGTGTACAGGATGACACTCCAACCAACTAAGCCACCTGACCAGGACTGAGCCAATAATTTTTGACAAAGAAGCCAGAAACATACCGTGGAGGAAAAAAAGCCTCTTTAATGGTGCTGGGGAAATTGGAGAGCCACATGCAAAAGAATGAAACTAGACTATTCTTTGTCCCCATATACAAAGCATAATTTAAAATGGATCAAAGACTTAAACATAAGACCTGAAACAATAAATTACATAGAAGAAATCATAGGTACTGAACATATGGAACTTGGTCTTAGAAAGGATTTTATGAATTTGACCCCAAAAATCAATGAATGGGACTATATCAGACTAAAAAGCTTCTGCACAGCAAAAGAAACCACCAACAAAACAAAAAAAGGCAACCAACCAAATGGAAGAAGATATTTGCAAATAACAGCTCTGAAAAGGGGTTAACACCCAAAATATATAAAGAACTCATACAAATCAACACCAAACAAACAAATAATCCAGTTTAAAAATGGGCAGAGGACCTGAATAGACACTTCTTCCAAGAAGACATATAAATGGCCAACAGATATATGAAAAGATTATCAACTTCACTATTAGGGAAATACAAATCAAAACTACAATGAGATACCACCTCATACCTGTTAGAATGGCTGTGATCAACAAGACAGGTAATAACAAGTGTTGGAGAAGTTGCTGGTGGGAATATAGACTGGTACAGCCACTATGGAAAACAGTATGGAGGTGCCTCAAAAAATTAAGAATAGAGTTACCGTACGACCCAGCAATCCCTCTTCTGGATATCTACTGAAAAATTTAAATATATTTATTTGTAAAGATATATGCACCACTATGTTCATTGCAGCATTATTCATGGTGGCCAAGACGTGGAAACAACCGAGTGTCCTTAGCTAGAGGACTGGATAAAGAAGATGTGGTACATACATACAATGGAATATCACTCAGCATAAGAAAAAAGATGAAACTGCCATTTGCAACAACATGGATGGAACTTGAGCGTATCATGCTAAGCGAAATATGGGATATAAAACTGAAAGCAACAAATTAACAAACAAGAAAAACAAAGAGTCATAGACACAGACAACAGTGTGTTACCAGAAGAAGGGGTGGTGAGGAGATAGTAAAGGGTAAAGGGGGTCAAATATATGGTGACGGAAGGAGATTTGACTTTGGGTTAGGCACACAATGCAATATACAGATGATGTATCATAGAATTGTACACCTAAAAACTACATAATTTTATTAACCAATGTCACCCCAATGAATTTAATTTTGAAAAGGTAATATATTTTAGATAAGCATTATCTGTTGAACAAAAAAGAAACAGGAGTGAATACTTGGAGTCTAATGGAAAGTAAACCACTTATACTTTTCCATTTAGAAATACCTTGAATTCTTGGGTTCTAGAGACCTGTCTACATCTGCAGCATCTGTTTCCATGGCACATTTGCATAGAAGGAAGCCTGGACATCCAGGACGATGGACAATGAGAGTGTTAAGTCTGTAATTCACAGCCGGGCTTTCCCATTTTTGTGATGCTAATCTCATGGGGTTGTTACGAGTATTAAATCAAATAATATATGTATAGTGTCTGGTATTAAAAAAAAAAGTGTACCAAAAATGGTAGCTCCCTCTGTCCTTTCCAACCAAAACAAACAGGCACAGAAGGACAGACGGAGCTGGAGGGGTGTCTAAAACCTTAGAACCATTTATTTAATGGCTTCCAACCTTGGTTATATTTTCTTATGTTCCAAGTTATTCATGTTTCCACCATGGCCCCACCTTCTTTGCAGCACGCCCAGGGCCAAGCAAAGGGCAAAAGGTAAAGATCAAAGCTCCAAAGGGAAGCAGCTGTTGAACAGAACAGATGACTTAACCTTCCTCCTGTTCTAAAGCGCTGTCTGTGTTCCCTGATCTAATCTGGGAGCAGGAAGAAGAGGGAGGTGGTGGGTGTTGTGAAGGGAAAGCTCAAACTAAACACGAAGCTCATTGGGTTATTCAAGAACCGATATAGTTAAACGTTTTCAAGTCAGGCCACTCTGGCTTTTATACTCCTTGTTTTTTGACAAATGCCTCCATGGAACTTCCTGACCCCCTAAGCCTCAGTATCTGCAACTGTTAATAGGGCTAATGACATGTAACTCACGTACAGCAGGCCCTCGAATATTGTCCTTTCGTTCAGTGTTGTTTCATTATAATGTTGATGAGGAAAACAAAATTGATTCTCAGCCTGGGCCCTGTCAGTGTGGAGTGGGCATGTTCTCCATGTCTATGTGTGTTTTATCGCAGGACTTCGGTTTCCTCCCACATCCCATAGATGTGTCCCTGAAGCGAATTGGCACATGTACATGGTCCCAGTTTGAGTGAGGGTGAGCCCTGGGATGGAAGGGCATCCTGCACAGGGTGGTGCCTGCCGTGTGCCCTGTGCCCTGAGCTGTCAGGATAGGCTGGGGCCACCCATGACCCTGAACTGGAATAAGTGGGTCGGAAAATCACTATTCTGCTTGTTTTTATTCATCTTTCTTAAATATATGTGTAGCTCACATTAATTTCAGTATTTAATATTAGAAGTGTTTGGGGGTCTT
Organism: Miniopterus natalensis; assembly: GCF_054644295.1. NCBI lineage: Eukaryota > Metazoa > Chordata > Mammalia > Chiroptera > Miniopteridae > Miniopterus > Miniopterus natalensis. The sequence goes on along the minus strand of NC_142096.1, from coordinate 15,991,143 downwards.
TATTTTTATTTATTATTTTTTTAAAGAATAGTTTCTTGATTTTTAGAGAGAGAGAGGAATGGAGAGGGAGAGAGAGAAACATCGATTCCTGAGCATAGCATCACCCCTCGTCCCCCACCGGGAATTGAGCCGCAACCCAATCAGGAATCCAACCGGCAACCTTTCGGTGCGCTGGACAGTGCTCAACCAACTGAGCCACACAGGCCAGGGCTGTTCTGGGTCTTTATTTAGAAGTTTGGTGATGTTTTCTGACCAGAAATAGGCTGTAGGAACTCAACTCTTGTTTATGTCAATTAGCCTACGATCAAATTGCTTTTGTTATACGTCATTTTGATTAAAGTCCAAGTTTCCAAGAGCCCACTGGCAAAGTCAAGTGAGGACTTACTGTAATTGCTATAAATATTCAATTGCATAATATTTAGCACACATTTAGAAATATTCTAAAAGGTAGTTTTTGCCTAGGTACCAATATGACTCTCAAAACGATCAACAGAAAATATTTTAAGGCATATCTGCCCGAAAGAATTTAACGAAAGAATCTAAATCAAAAATTTTGTTTGACTTGTGTGAAGGACAAACTATTGTTTGTGGTAGAACATTGGAACCCAGGTATTTATTGTCAGAGACTAAACCAGAGTTTTAACAAGCCTGGGACAAGCAGCCTGAAAAATATTTCCGATCAATTTTGTGATTCATGATGTTGTGTAGATAAGAGTGATATAGTTTACTAACTCTAGGTATAAAACAACATTTTTCTGTAGGCTGAAAGAGTTCTTGACATGTATCAAAGTAAATAACACTTTACATATTGCATGATTTTAAGAAATTACTTTAAAAATCTTTATATACTTTAAATTTTGTCACCGTAAGTCAGAGTCTACTCAAACCCCCTTAAGCAAGGTCCCCTAGGTCCCCCAGACCAAAGCTGCACTGTCTTCTCTATATATTATTGCATTTGCTTTGCTAGTATTTTGCTTAGAATTTTTACACTTATATTTATAAATAAAATGGGTTGGCAACTTTCCTGTCTGAAATTTTTCTTATCTGGTTTTGTTATTAATGTTATATTGGCTTCATAGAATAACTTGGGGAGGCCTTTTTTTGTCTATTTTTTAAAATAGTTTAAGATTTGAATGATCTATTCTTTGAAAATTTGGTAGTATTCAGTAATAGACTCTGGTTCTTGTCTTTTCTTTGTAGGAAGAATATTAACCAGTGTTTCCATTTCTTTGCAAGTTATAGGACTAGCCACGCTTCCCATTTCTACTTAGGTCAGTTTATTTTTTTCTAGGAATTTGTGCATTTCATCTAAGTCTTCAAATTTATTATCATAAATCCGTCATAATAAAGTATTGTTTTATTATCTTTTAAATCTCTTACGTGTCTGTTAATTCCTCTTCTATGTAGATTATTGATTTTCTGTTCCCTTATTTTATTTCATCAAACACTCCAGAGGTTGTCTATTTTTTTAAACAACCTATCCCTACCTTTAGATATTTCCCTTATGATAGATGTAGAATATTTTGAAAATTCAAATCCTGATATAATCATTACAGAGTATGTTTATTAATTTAATCCCTCCTAATATCTGTAGATTTTCCCAATATCAATAGCTGCTCATTACTCATTAGCCACAATAATCTAGCCTATGTCTCCATGTCACTTGAACCAGTTGTATAGTGACAGCTGTGATGATTAGATTTACTAGATTAGCTACTAGATTTAGAACATGAGAGATCAAATTCCAGGTCTGCTTCTTACTTAAGGTAAGATATTTAAACTCTCTGAACTTCAATTTGCCACCCTTTTTATTATTAAATTTTCTTATGGGTTTATTATAAGAAGTTGTATCTGCATCTGATGCTCACCAGCATCCCCTCCTTACCTCTTTAAAAAGCAAAACAGACAACAAAAACTAGCCCCTCTCTCAACTGTTCAGACTCAGCTGAAGCCTCTGGAGGTTTAGAGGAAAATCTTGTGAAGTGTTATTCTCCTGGCTCTGAGAGTCGGATCCAAAAAGTTCCTTGGGCTTCTCCTCTGTCATCCTGACCTCTTTCTCCTAGTTCTTGGCAGTGACTCTCCCCAAAGAGTTGTAGGCAAGGCCATGATAAGTTTGGCCTTTAGGAGAAAATCCAGTACATCTGGCGAGTCCAGTAGGCATAGTTCTGTCCAGCAAGATGTGGTTGTGTGTGCATGTGTGTGGAGGGAGGGAGGAGAATTTGAGGGGGGAAGTTGTTAGGCTGTTACCCTGGGTCATGGAAGTCACAGCAGATAAATGCGACACTCCTACAGAACTTTCAGCTCGTGGGTAGTTCAGAGGGGATGGCAATAAGCAGGAAATGAGATCGTGCACATGGAAGTGTTTCCAACTATAAAGCATTTTCAGAATAGCAGGTATTCATAACATTGTTGAGCTTGATGGTCTCTTGTGTTGCAAAGTTCCCTTTACCATCTCCTGTACCTTCAGATGCCTCTATGATAGCTTTGGGTCTGCAGCATATCTGGTCTGGGGTGGGGGTGGGGGGAATCAAGGTCTCAGACAGACCTGCCCTTGGTAATGATATTTTGTTGACTTAATGTGGTATCCTTTAAAGAAGCTTCATGTCTCAGGGCTTCTGCCACTGAAAAGTAACTGCAAATTTACGGAGCCCCAAGTTTGATTTGCAGGATGTTATTATCAAGCTACACCTGGAAGAACAGGTTTATTTTACAGAGATACCTGTGAGGAGGAAGTTGGAGCAGCACGTCCTGCCTTTGACCTGAAATCCTACTCACAATGGTCTTCTGTCTGGGAAGGAGGGTGTGAGAATTCAGACGTCCTTTCTGCCCGTTACTCACTTCCTGTCTTCAGATGTTAGGGTATAGCTGTTAAAATAGTTACTGTATTTTCCCAAGGAAGAGAAATTATGATTCTTTGTGCTGAGGAGGAGCCTGCTGGCAAATTGTTGAGGGATGGAGTCCGAAAACATCACCAGTCCATGCCCTCTCAGCACTTACTATTATCCGATGAATACTTTGGACTGTGTGTGTGTGTGTGTGTGTGTGTGTGTGTATGTATTGGATTATGTTCTATGGCAACTCCCTTTTTTCCCTGGCAGGTTAGAAAACCTGCAGAAGCAGGAAACTGAGTGTCCAATTGATTATTCCCCCTGTGACGTCCAGTTCCACAAAGTACACGGAGTGTGGCTTAATTTATGTGCAGTGAATGAATGAGTGGAGGGATACTTTTAAGCACGTATGATTTTGATAGAGTCAGAAAAGAGATCGGTATCATTGCAATCCATTTTCCTCATTTACATTTCATAACAATAACAGCAACAACATAACAGTAATGGTGAAATCTGAGCATCAAGTATATGCCAGGAACTGTTCTAAGGGGCTTTGTATTATTTTTAAAGATTGTTTAATCCTCATAACAATTCTATGAGATAGGACTTGCTTATCATCTGAGGAAACAGATACAGAGAGGTTCCACAGCTTGTAAGTGGAAGATTTGCCATTTGTTTATTTTTATTTTTTATTTTTCAATTACTGTTGGCATGCATTATTATATTAGTTTCCGGTGCACAACATAGTGTAAGTGGAAGAGTTGGGATTCAAACCCATATCCTCTGACTCTGGAGCTCATTTACTAAATGAATCCATTGTATTACCTCTCTCAAGAAGGCACTGTTTGCCTCATTTTATAGATGAGCATTCTAAGACTCAGCTTAACAAACTGCCCCATTGTCACCTAATAAGTAGCTAATAAACATATAGCAATAAAGAAATGTACAGCGTGCTTCGCTGTGGTATGCCACCGTGACCTGCTCACTGTGTTGGAGTCTGGGTTAGGCATCTTCAGCAACCATATTCCAGAGGGAACATAGAATTCAACAGCTTGGAGGGTATTTAAAAACAATCTGTTCTTTCACAGAGTAGAAGAGTCCTTTCTGCAGCATGGCTGGGAGATATCTCATCCAGTCTCTGCTTGAATGTCATAGCAATAGCGAACTCACTGCCTCACAGCGTTTTCTTTTATTGAACTCAAATATTCCCCAACAATTTGACAGCTCTTCCAAAGAAAGGACAAGTAACTTGAGTACATCTTCTCAACTGGTAGGCTTACTTTCATATTTGTCAGGTGTCTCTAGAGTTTGGGAAAAAGTCAGAAGACCCATCTGCCTAAGGCCTAAGAATTCAGCACACATTTTGACAGGGCTATTTGTTGGTGGTGACACAACCAGTAAGATGAGATAAGAAATATTCTTTTTTTAAAAAAATGTTGTCAGAAGAGGCGGCTTCCCAAAGAAGCACAGTGTTTGAAAGGTAGGGACCTTATTTCCCTCTCTTGACAGGTGAGGAAAGTGAGGTCTGGGTGGTGAAGTGACTTGCCCAGGGCTGGAGAGCTAGTTAGCAGCAGGCTGGAGCTGTGAGCCAGGTCCCCACCTCCCAGGGCCAACTCTCTTTCCACCTCCCCACTCAGCCTCCTGAAGGATTAGCTGTAGCTTCTGAGAAGCTGATATTACCACTTTCATCATTTCTTGGTCTTTTTGGAAATACCAATGATCTCCCTCTGCATCTTTCCTTTCCAAGATGACGTAGGAAATTTGGTCACCGAGCTGTCTCCCCAGCTTGAAAGTTTCACCAAAGGTCCAAATACTCAGGCGTCTTGCCTCCAGCTTTTCCCTTAATCACATTAGGAAATATACATTTTGTGTTCACATCCCGTACAGTAACGAAATATTTCTTTTCCTTCCTGTGATCTGGAAATCCCCTTTCTTGTTATTTTTAAGAAGAGACCTTGCATATATCAGAGGGACTTGCTGGCTCCTCAGAAACCAGACTGGTAGGAGGGTTGATTGGATTTGCCTAACGCATTTCCTCATTAGTAGCTTGTGTGTGCTTTTCCTTTCAAATGTCACCTGGCTGCCCCTACAAAGATCTGATTGCTGTCACGTGGGGGTCTCTGCAAACTTGGGCCTCACTGAATGTTCTTTTGAAGACTTCCCAACTGCCTGTCCTTGGGATGAGATACTGGAAACACACTGAAAGTGGCTTGGTGTATTATTGGTCTGAAGACCACTTCTTACTGCTCTCCTCCCCTTTCTTTTACAACTGAAGACTGGAATTTTAATTGCTCAACCACAGTTTTTAATTCATGATGCCCAGAAAGGGCATGGGTTATTAATTAGTTCGGATTATGAGGCGCCTTGAACTCGGGCCTGGCTGCTTCTTGATCGGTTTCAGCCACTCTTTGCCTGGCATGGCTGTGTATGCACATGGAGGTGTAATTATGCAGACACTAGTTGTTCAGTTCTGCCAGGTTAAGCCCTCTATTATGAATACATATTACAGTGTCTTAAAAGGAATTTATTGAAATGCCATAGTTTAATAGTTCAAGCTTACAAAATCAGGCTCTCTTATATGACTGGCAATAGCCTCTTAATTGGATGTTTCCTCCCAGTACATAAAACATAAAAACATTGGCTTAAATACACACAGACACACACAAATAATTTTTTTTAAGTGTGAGAAAGTTTTTCTTCATGGTTAAAAGTAGGACTCTGGAGCCAGGTTGACTGGATTTGACTCATGTGTCTGCTACTTTCTGGCTCTGTGACTTGGACCCTTTCTTATTGCAGTATTTTTGGTAAAATGCGGATGATTGCAGCGTCTCTATCCTGGGGTGGTTCCGAGGTTCAAGTGAGTAAACAAAGTTCATGGAACCCAGTCACTGTGCTTTTTACTGATTGCTCCAATGTATTTACTTGTATTCATGTGTTATAAAATCTACTGTGTTAAGCTGAAGGAATTAGGGATGTCTCCCTGTGGCAAAAACTGAGAGTTGTCCCCTAATATCTATTCTCTTCTTTTACAGTAATAATGTCCCTTCCCCACCAGTTTTAAACCAGTTTGGCAGAGGGTTGTCCAGAGTTTAGAGTAAACTTATTTTCCACCTAGAAGTAGCCATGTGACTACATTCTGGCCAGTGGGTTAGAAGCAGATACAGTGTACCAACTTCTGTAAAATGGGCTTACGGAAGAAGGATTGTATGTCCTTCATTTCTTCCTTCCGTCTACTGATGAGAGTTTGGTCGTGATGGCTGGAACTCAAGCAGCCCTGTTGGATCATCAGATGGCATGCTAGGGTGCAGAACATGAAGGGAGCAGAAATCTGAGGCCCTGACAACTTCAGAGAGTAGAGCAGCCCTTTTCTTTTACTGTAGGCTTTTGGTAAAAGAAACAAAAACCTCTAGATTATTTAATACAGTAATTCAGGGAACCTATTGCAATCAAATCTAGTCTTAGGTAACGCTTTACCCTCCTTGAATTAGATCACACTCTTAGTATTTTGATATTCTATTTGATTATTTTACCAATCTGTGAGGTAACTTTAAAAAACACTCTTGCCCAGCCGGGCATGGCTCAGAGGTTGAGTGTTGACCTAGGATCCAGGCGTTCGATTCCCGGTCAGGGCACATGCCTGGGCTGTGGGCTCGATCAATGACTCTCTCATCATTGATGTTTCTGTCTCTCTCTTCCTCTCTCTGAAATCAATAAAGATATAAAAAAAAAAAAAAAAAATCTCTAGGAGATTCTCTCAAGCTCCCATTTGTTTCTTCACACATAATAAATATATTTGTCACCCTGTAGTCTGTGTGGGACTGCCACTGCTCTCAGTTATTTTCACTAATTCTCATTCATGGAACCTTGTTTCCTTGTGTGCAATATTTTCTTCGATTTTATGCCGCTCATTGCCCTTGAAAATGATTCATAGGGACTCTTTGAAGCTAGGATGAAATTGCCTTCCCCCAGAAGGGGTTTGCATTTGATTCTGCTAGGCCCGTAGACTTGTCCATCATGGCACCTCCTAAGATCAAGTTCAAGATTTAATGCAAGAAGTCATATCAGCTCCTCTCTTCCCTTCCGCCTTGTCTAGGCTCAAGCTTCTTTTAATCTGAGACCATTTATTATCATGTCTCATGCTATTAGAGGATTTTTGCCATTACAAAATAAGTGTTCTGTGTATTTCTATGGATAAATGTTCTTAGCACTATTAACTTGAAAAGCCTGTTGTTGTTTCTCCACAGAAAAATGATAACATGGACGGTGACTGTAGCTACCAGAGTCCCTGTGCTATATTTAATAACTGTGTGTCTTGTAGCCTAAGTTATGTATGCTTTATAATTCTCTGCCCACTTGTTTTTCAGCCTCTTAACCAGAATGCAACCTGTAGTCAGAATAGATAGAAGTTGTTCTAGTTGAAAAAAGCTGAAAGTAATTCTCACGTTCAGGTCATCATACTAGCAAGTTCTAAACACCACGATGGTATATAATTTAAATAACAGGGTGACTACTATGAGAGGAACAGAAGTTCTGAATGTCGTTCAAAGTTTAAGAGGTTCAGTATTAAGAGCTTGTCTATTGCAAGTTTCAAAACTGCAATCATTTCCTAGACATTCAGCCCCGATGTACTTAAAAGAGCTTCTTGTCTTTTTTTTTTGCTTGCAGTGAAGTACATGAGAGAAGCCACACCCTATGTGAAGAAAGGTTCCCCAGTGTCCGAGATTGGGTGGGAAACGCCGCCGCCCGAGTCCCCTCGCTTGGGGAGTGGCTCCTCGGACCCCCTGGCCTCGGCTTCGCCCTCGCAGCCCTTCTCCTTCCACAGAGATCGGAAGAGCATCCCCCTGAGGATGTGCTACGTCACTCGGAGCATGGCCCTGGCTGACCCTGAGAACAGGTAAGGGGAACCGGAGCTCTCCGTCCCAGTGGCTTTTCGGCCTCTGAGTTTTCGTGGGGCTCTTGCCGGGGCTGCGCTCGTGTTCTGAAACCGCTCAGTGGGCTCCAAAGAGCACCCCAAAAAGGCAGTGCTGATGCCATGTGTGTGTCCAGCCAGGTCTCCCCCCCATCGTCCGCCCTTCCTCCTTCATTCTTTCATCCTCATGAAGACCTGGCCCCTGAGTTCTGGTTCTGGAAAGAGGTGGAGAGCTGGAGTCGGATTCCTAAGTGTCTTCCCTGGGTCTGCCACAGTCAGTTTATGGAACTGTGGGCAAGTTTCCCAAACCACTAAATCCCCATTTGTCACCTATAAAATGGGAATGACTGAGATGCACACCTCATGGGGCTGTGGGGATTAGAGGAGGGAATCTCCGGGAAGTGCTTAGCTCGGGAAAGCCTTCCATGAATATAAGCTATAATAATATTGGTTACTGATGCTAGGTGGTAAGAAGCAAACCAGCCTCCCTGGGCCTCCCTGCGTATTTGGAGACCCAGGCAGACAATACGTAAAGCTATTTTTTTACTCGAAACCTCTTTTTGTGCTCGAGAGAGAAAGGAGCGGCTCCCGTCCAAGCCCAGGGTGCTTTTTCCAAAGTCTGTACGTGACTTTTCAGGCCACAGGACAGATATGTCACCCAGTCCCTGGCAATTATAAGGAGTCCAGCCAAGATCAGCAAATATTTGGTGTCCCTGTTCCCTCAAAAGTCTTCTTTTAACTCATCTGAACGGAAAACATGTATCTTGGAGGAAAATAAGAGATACGTAGAAGAGAGAGAAGGGAAGTGAGCCAGCCAGTGGGGAAACTTGGTGACCTCTGCATCCACATTCAGATGCTAAAAATAGGGACAGCCAGTGGCCCTTCTTTCTAACATGTGCTGAACAGCTGTGGCCCACCCGAGCCGGGGGTATTCGGCGAGGCGCAGGGCTGGTGGGGAAGAGCCAAAGGAAACAGGGGCAGGGCTGAGGCTGCCTCCTTGGCTCCTGCCAGAGCTGGTTCTGTTCTCAGCTAATAAGCTGGCTCCAAGGAAGCTGCAAGCCTTTCTGACTGCAGCCAGCCGCAGGGCTCCCCGGCGGTCCCCACCAGTCCTATGTCAGTTACATCTCCGCAGGGGTCAGAGGTCAGCGCTTGTGTGAGAGCCAGCGGGTATCAGCAAAAGATGAGTCAGGCCCGCAGGCTGGGAAGGAGGCAGAGTTCTTAGATAACCCCCCTCTATCTGTCCTCTGGTCTGTATCCCCTCAGTTTCTGCCACTTTCCTGAGCAGAGGGGTCCTGTCCTGGTTCCTCTTGAGTTTCCTCCTCCCTGGCCTCTTACCCACCCGATCAAGCATGTCCTTTCCCCAAGAGCCTGATGTCTAAGGTTTCAGATCTGATGAATTCATAATTTATCGAGTGCCTATCTTGTGCTGGGCATTATGCTAATTACTTCAGATCAGAGACGGCAAAGTGGCAGCCTACAGGTGTACCCAGCCCACAGGTATGTTTTTTTAATGATCTATCTAGTGTTTTAAAGAAATTTGAATTAATGCCCACGTTGAATAGTTGATTAAGAAGCCAGGTTTCTGCTTTTCTAGAAAAATCAGAAAATCTGGTAGGATTACGCCCACGTGCCTGCAGGTAGGGCTGCAATCACACACGTCCCGTAAAGGCTTCTCCTTTGGCAAGGAAATGAACTCTCTTCTTCACTCCTATTGCCTTATCCTTAGGTGACTTGCCTGGTCCTGTACATTTCCTGCCTACTCCTTGAATTTGTAACCTTGCTTAGTCTTCTTAACAGCCCTCTGAGTTTCTATCATTGTCCCCATTCTATAGATAAAAAACTGAGACTCAGTGCTTATATACATTTCAAACATCCTGTAGCTAACATATGGGATAGCTGGGCTTCAAACTGCCTCTGGAATGGGTAACAGTATCAGTTTACCATTACCAGAAAAACGCAGAGACTAGAAAACTTGGGGTATTGTGGAAGTGATTAATGAATGCACTGGGCAGAGAGTTCAAGTAAATGATTTCTAGGGTTCCTTCCCGCTGCAGACTTATATAACATTTTCCCCAAGGCATTTAATTATATTTTAAAGAATATTTTGGGATCCATCATGTCATGTCTTAGTTCAAATACTGGAAACTTTATTCTGTCAAGCCAGTGGAGGGAATACATTTTTAAACTTTTCTATCGGTGCTCATCAAGTCCACCAGTAATGAGGGCACATAGGGCCTCCCGGGTGGTGAGGGGGAGCCTGTCCTGCTACGGGGTGAGAACCATCAGGGCAGGACTGAAATGACAATGCCACTAAGCTAGAGGGTCCAGGACGGGACTTCAGTCCAGACAGAGCCGAAAACTTCTGATAATAAAATTAACCTTTTCCAAAATATACGTATATCAAATTACCACGATGTACACTTTAAATATCTTACAGTTTTGTCAATTATACCTAATGAAACAGAAAAAAAAAAACATATTAGAGACTTAGGTGAGCCTTGACTCCAGTTGAGGGAGAGAAGAAAAACAGAAAACAAAAATTTTATGGAACTCCAGCTACACACTGGGCAGCGTATAACGGACCAGTCAGAAATGTGGATTCTGCTGCATACAAGACACACCTAACCCAAGGCGACTTTAAAAGGCAAAAAATATAGGGATGGACAAAGCATCCAAGGAAAATGCAAACAGCAACAACAGACAGCATCAGTTCTCACCTTGGTATATGACAGGGTAAAATGCAGATTGAAACGCATAAAACAAGACAGAGAAGGACTCACCTATGCTAAAGGCCAGAGTTCCAAGGAGCATTCAGCAGTTACGAATGCACATCAGATGACACAGCAGCGACCTTGAGGGCAGGACCTGCAGGTGATTCGAGAAGAAATAGAAACATACTAATATTAGGCAATTTCACATACCACCCTCAGTCCAAGGACAGGGCAAGTGGACAAAAGGTAAATAAAAATATAAAGGACCCACCCTGGCCAGGTGGCTCATTGGTTGGAGCATAGTCCTGTACACCAGGGGGTTGCAGGTTCACTTCCCCATCAGGGCACATGCTAGGTTGTGGGTGCAATCCCCAGTCGGGGTAATCCCCAGTCGGGGTGCATACAGGAGGCAGCTGATCGATGTTTCTGTCTCATATCAGTGTTTCTCTCTCCCTCTTTCTCTCTCTCTCCACCCTGCCCTCCTTCCTCTCTAAGATCAATAGAGGGCATATTCTCAAGTGAAGGTTTAAAAAAAAAAGATATAAAAGACCCAAACCACATAATTAATAAGGGAGATCTAGATACATTGCAAACTTTGTACCCTGATAATGAAGAATCAACTTTCTTTTCAAATTCACAAAGAACATTCACAAAATTAACCATTGATTAGGCCACAAAACATGCAGTAAATTCCATGAGGTGGAAAGAATACAAACAAGGTCCTCTGATGAGAGTGCAATAAAACTAGAAAATCCGTAACAAAACCAAAGCACAGAAGGCTTTTCTTCATGGTTTTGCAAAAGCTCTCTATGAAATAACTCTTGGGTCAAAGGGGAAATAGAAACTGAAATTGTAGCATTTCTAAATAAAATAATCATGAAAATAATGCACATATTAAATATAAAAGAGAAAGAAGGGGAAGGGAGAGTGTGGACTGTGGTGTCAGCTCGGTCCACGATGGAATCTTAGTTCTACCACTCGTGTGTGAGTTTAAGCAAGTATCTTGTTTATCCAAATAACAACCCCAGGAAGTCGGTACTCTAATCTCTATTTCATAGACAATGAAACTTAGTTCAGAAATGAGAGTTGAAGCAAACCGTAGACCTGGGATTCAAACCCACGCCTGGCTGACCCCAAGCCCAGTTCCTTGATCATGACACCCATTGCCTCCAACTTGAGCACCTGGCAGAACAGCTCACCTGAACTGTGCACACCATGGCCAGGACTTAATGGTCCCTTGGCTGCTAAAACCTGAGACCCCATGACAAATGCCACACCATTGTGGGACTAATCCCCTTGGTTGGTGACACACGGCTACTTACAGTTAACATTAAAATCTCTAATGTTCAGTCCCTTGAAGAGAAACAGCCATAGAACAGCAGGCAGGATTGCTGCTGTTTCCATGAAAAAGGCCACCCAGCAGGCACTGAATCCACAGGAAGATGTCACTGCTAGTGACTATCAATGGTTACAAGGTGTTTTTTCTTTATCCTACCTCTTAAATACCTCACTTTTCCTATTCAGCTCTTCGTCTTCACAGCCACTGCCTAGGCCAGGCTACACCCTCCCTCCACCAGGCCAGTTGGACATCTTTCCTGCCAGGTGCTTTGGTTTTAGTTGGCTTCTTCCCCAAACCTACCGTCTACCCTGCGCCCAGCTAGCCAAGGGAGTGTGAAACCCTCCAAACCCACCCATTTGGTCAAAATGACACCCCTCCCCTTTCAGTGATGTTGGAACGCCTTGGCATTGCCTACGAAGCTCGTGCGCTTCTGGGTTTTCCCCAAGTCTCCAGGCTCTCCCCGTCTGATCCTTCATGCTCCAGCGACCTTTAAACAATTCATGAACATCCTTCCCTTGCCATCCAGACATCTTTCTCATTACCCTTGACGCCTCAGCCCAGGTGGGGCCCAGGTCCCACTCTACCTCGTGGGTAGATCTGTCCATGATGGCACCTTTTATGTCTGGAAGAATTTTTTTTTCTTTTCCCCATGACTATCCAGTTCTTAGAGCCATAAGACCCTTGAGTTCTGGGGCATCCCATGTTTTCATTTTAATATCCCAGCTTTCTAGAATATTGCTTGGGCACATTATGCCCCCCACCCCACCCACACACCCCATATGTAGAGTTCTCAATTGTACTCTTTAAACTTGGAACACTATTGAAAAATTCCTTTTTAGTGCATTCAGAATGAAGATTCATGCAGTTCTTATATCCATCTTTCCTCAACAGCAAGCCGTCGTGAAAAGAGCTTCTTTTGTTAAGGGGCTCACAAAAAAATGTGCTTTCCTAGGTCTGTTGTCTTCACTCTTGGACACATTGTGGTGGCCTCATAACTGAAACTATTGCCTGCAGACCATGATTGATTGACATTTATGCTTCAGAAACAGAGAAAAATGTAAAATCAATGTATAACGGTGCTAGAGGAAGTGGACATAGTTTTTAAATATCTAAAATAGAGATCCAAATTAACTATATGCTAATATTACCCAGGAAAATTCTAGAGTTGAAGTTAGAAAATATGGCTTCATATCTCAATCCCGTCACTTATTGCCTTTAACTTTAGATAAGTTATCTAATCTCTCTGATTCCTTATCTATAAAATGTGCTTAATAATGCCATATATAATTGTTGTGGTGATTAGATGACTTAATATAGATATCCTCTAATTCCTGGCAACAAACCATGGCATAAATACAGCTTTCAATAAAAAATATCTTCATATCTGGGTGCAAGGGGAGGGGAAAGTTTTCATGAGTTTTTTCCCCCAGCAGAGAGAAGTTTCCAGGCCATCTCCCCAAGCTATTAGGCAGGGATTATTTTGTAAGACATTTCTTTCACAGAGGTTCATAGCCTTTGACATTTCTGGCGCTCTGCAGAAACCTTAGTTCCAGTTTCCCAACTCAGGGGGTTGCAAATACTGTCATCCACGTATCAAACTTCAAGTCCTCAGCCCACCCATCATTACCCAACCCACTACCTGCCATGATCCCACCCCCACCCAACTTTCCCAGGATGCCTTATGATCAGCTCAAATGCTCACCACCCTTGTTTTCATTGCCCTCCCACCCTTTTTTGAAACCTGAGAGTTTCCTTTCCTGCAAGCTCACTGTTACACTAAAATACAAGCAAGCAACCTTTTCTTATTATATCTTACCTAGCATATCCAGGAGTTCCTAGCAGAAGGGTTTCTGAATTTGGATAGAGCACCATTTTGCTGGAATTGGAAGCCACATCACATGGCCATGGAATTGCTTGTAATTGACCATGAACAAAAGTCAGTGGTTTTATTCTATCAACTGTAATTTTAAAAAATAAGTTAATCTTTTACTACCATGTTTAAGACTGAAAACAAACAAGCAACACAAAAACATGAGTATTATCTTTTGGACAATCTAGCACTTTCATTCGAAAGTGTGGACTTGGCTCTACCAACCACCAGGGGCACCATTTTGGTTATGCTTATTCATCTGTGTCTGTCTGTCTGTCTGTCTACCTATCATCTATCACCCCTACCTACCTACCTACTACCTGTTTATCCTTGCTTCTTCCTTAACCCCTAGTGGAATATTTGCTACTATAAAAAGGGTATGCATAAAAAGAAGGATGACCTTGGTGTTTGAGTCTACCGTGCTCACATTCTGCATTTGAGAAATATAGGATGTGAAATATATAACAGCATTTCGGCAAGTTGCTTAAAGGCGGTTGGGAAGGGGAGAAGCTCAGGGCTGAATTAGTCAGAAACCCAAAACAGAAAATAAAGTCCTAAACAGTTGGATTATTTTTCAATGTACATAGTGAGACGAAGCAAGGAGGTATGCCTTGCAGTATTCATAACAGACCTAAGAAAATAGGTAACATGCCCCCCTTTCAAAGTTATTTTAAATGAAGTTTAAATGTCAAAATAATGCAGGTGGGTTGTTTAAAAATCAAATGCATCTAAAAGATTTATATTTTTTTAAAAGCAATGGGTGTTTAGCTTTCATTTTGCAGCCCATCTGTAAACCAATCCACAGACTCATGTCTCAGGTCTGGAAAATTTTCTTTCATTTATTTGATAATGTCTTCCTCCGTTTTCTTTTCTCTCTCTTGTCATCCCCTTTTCGAAGGATGTCAGCAGACCTCCTGGATGGGTTTTCTAAGTCTGTTTCTTTCTCTATTACTTTCATCACATTTTGAAACATTTTTTTACCTTTCCTATGAATATAGTCTATTTAAATTTCAGTGATTATATTTAGCTTTTTATGTTCTCTGTTTCTTTTTAATAGAATTGTATTCTTGTTTTATGGATGCCATATTTTCTCTTAATTGTTGGAGACCATTAGTTTTGTTAATTTTTCTGTGTTTGTGCTCCTTGTTTCTGTTTGTTTGTTTGGATCTTCATCTCCCTGGGGGGACTCTGGAAAAGTTGGCCAATGAATGTCCTCCCACCCTCTCTCCACTTCCCACACTCAAGGAGAGAGACTAGATGGTTCTCCCCTAAGCAACTCAGCGGACCCAGAGAAAACTTCCAAACACTGACATTTGCAGATCAGAAGGGGTCTCTTAGTAAGGCTCCCTCGCCAAGCTATAACTGTACAGGAATTCTCACCAACTGATCAGCCTCCCTCTCTATACACAGGCTTCTTAGTCTCTCAGTGTAAACAGTGAGTTAGCAAAGGGTCGCCAAAACCTCCAGCAAGGAAGATGAAGATCCAAACAAACAAACAGAACAAAATTAACTGTAGAAACAGAGCAAAAACACAGAAAAATTAACAAATTAATCTCCAACAATGGCATCCATAAAACAAGAACACAATTCTATTAAAAATGGAGATGGGCAGGGACTTGACTTGGGGTGGTGAACATACAAGACAATATGCAGGTGATGTATTATGGAATTGCATACCTAAAACCTATACAGTTTTATTAACCAATGTCACCCCAATAAATTCAATTTTTAAAAAGACCTTTGTTTTCAGCCCTGCATCACCCCTAGCCCTGTCTCTGCAGGTTCCAAGCCCCTGCAGGTTGTACAGAGCCAAGGGGCTCTGCAGCCCTCTAGGTTGTAACTTCCTTGGCTCTCCCTCCACTCTGCACTCAGTTACCTGCCTCTACCTGACTCCATTGCTGTTTGTCCTTCAAACACGTATTGAACTCTTGCCTCTCTTATTTTCTTGTGGGTTTATACCTAATTTACTGATTTTTTTACTGTGATCTTTTAAGGGAGAGGAGATGAACTAGAATGACCAAGCCAATCTTGTTTTTCCCCAATAAGTAGCCTTGCATAATTTGCATCTTTGTATACAACAGAGTGCACAAAAGGTTCATTTTAATGAGCTTAAAAAGCATATTTAGAGCCTTGTTATTTTTAAGAAATGTTTTCTCCAAAGATAAACTTCAAGATTCATCCTAATTATCATACATTTTTAATCAGCGAGAGATAAATTAGTAAGGTTTCCCTGGCAATGGTAAGCTAGTTTTAAAAAAGGAATTTAACTATCTTTGGTTAGCCTTGGGAAAAAGAGGAGAGGAGAGAGCTTGTGAAGACTGGCCCCGTGATTTCATTAATGCATAATAAAATCAGTTCATTTTAGCCCATGCCCGTGCCTCTAAGGATCATTTCAGGAAAATCTCAGTTTCCCCTCTTCCAAGAGTACTTTCAGAGGTTGAACTCAGCCATCAGGGTGTTGAGAGATTTTTGCTAATGCTGACTCTCAGTATTTAGGTCTTGATCCTTTGCTCTTGATACATTAATTGAACTCTATTTGGTTTGCAAAAAGCTGTCCCAGGATTTTCCAGCTGAGATAATGAAGCTTCTGAAGATAACCCCAATGCTATCATGCAGGCATTCTCTATTCAAGCAGGTATCACCTACAATGGAATGGAGAGAATGGAGAGAGAGGGAGGTTCACAGAGAGGCCTCTGCCCTCCCTTTCACACGTGCGTGGAATTTTATTTTCCTTCGTGGAGGATGGGTTTGGGGCATAGAGAGCTGCACATACAGTTAATTGGACATATAAGGCCTGTGTCTGTTGACAGAAACTCCCTTTGTTCCTAAATAATACTAGAAGAGGAATTTTGACTTTGCTAGTCCATTAAACCTGGTTGAAATTTCTTTCCTTTTTTAAAAAAAAATTATTGTCAAAAGTATTACAATGTCTGCCCTTTTTCCCCCATTGACCCTCTCCACCTCGCTCCTGCCTCCTCCCCAGGCCTTCACCACACTATTGTCTGTGTCCATGGGTTATGCATATATGTATATAAGTTCCCTGGTTAATCACCACCCCCTCCTTCTGAAATATGTCAGTCTGTTGCATTTTTCAGTGTCTCTGGTTCTGTTTTGTTCGTCAGTTTATTTTGTTCATTTGATTCCAAGTATAAATGAGATCATGTGATACTTGTCTTTCTCTGACTGGCTTATTTCACTTAGCATAACACTCTCCAGATCCCTCCATTCTGTCCCAAAGGGTACGAGATTCTTCTTCTTTACAACTGCATAGTATTCCATGGTTTAAATGTCCCACAGCTTTTTTATCCACTCATCTACTGATGGGCACTTGGGCTGTCTCCAGATCTTGGCTATTGTTAAATAACACTGCTGTGAACATAGGGGTGCATATATTCTTTCTGACTGGTGTTTCAGGCTTCTTAGGATATATTTCTAGAAGAGGGATCACCCGGACAAATGGCAGTTCCATTTTTAATTTTTAGAGGAAACTCCAGTTTCCATAGTGGTTGTACCAGTCTGCATTCCCACCAACAGTGTACTAGGGTCCCTTTCTTAAATTTCAAGCTTTAAACAGTTTCGACCACTCAGGTTTTTTTACGAGGTCCTGAGGCTGCAGCAGTGAGAGCCCTTGCCCTGGCACGGCTTACTGTCCGTGGGGAACGTGTACTAGTAGCCTGGCAGTCACTGAACAGGACTGCGGGAAGGCGATGAGGGAAGTTAAGGGGGCTGTGGCAGCTCCCTCACAGGACAGCTACCTAATCCGAAGTCCTGGTTTTGGAGGGGGTGGGGGGGAGTGGAGGGGGAATGTCCGAGGAAGTGATATCTACGCTGATACTTGAGTAGTAAAATAGAAGTTAGCTAGGGCAAAGGTTGGGGGAAGACAAGGGCAAAGGAAATAGTATGAGTTTTGGCACCAAGGTAAGAAAAACACGTGGTTCTTAATAACTGGAGGAAACTCAGTCTCTTTGGAACAATCTGTACATATCAGAAAAGCGTCCAGCGTCTGGAGAGGTTGTCACGATCAGAGCTAAGCCAGCTCATGGCTGAGGGGCCTGAGCAGTGGGAATGAGGTGACACGGGTCCCTCCGGCTTCACGGTGAAGCACAGGCTGGCAGGAGGCCAGACTGGAGGCCGGGGGAGCTGTTAGCAGGTCACTGCAGGCACTGAGGTGGGAAACAGTCCTGGCTTCTACCGGACAGGACAGGAACGCTGGAGAGAAGCTGGGTGAATTTCCGAGATTTTAAGAGATGGAATGTGCAGAAGTTCCGGATAAAACGGGCCTGGGGGAAGATGGAAAGGGAGCCCAGAGCCAGTTTTGCTCTGTCAGCCATGGACGTAGAGCCATGGTCAGCCCCACACCTGGCCCTGAGCGGAGGGGACTGAGGACAGGTGTGTTTGGGCGGAGGGTCAGGGTAGGTAGAGCCCGAGGAAAGTCCAGGCCTTTGGAGATACTGCCTGGATTGGGAGTCAGAGTGTGACTTGCCTTTGAGCGTTTTATGTCCCTAGCTGAATTTTCAAGCGTGGGGAGGACAGCAGTGTGGCTTCTCCTTTGTGTTTGCCACAGTTCTTAGAAGAGCACACAGAAGTCACTCCCTAAATACAGTGATGTCCTTCGGGGTCCTGCCAGTTGGCCCTCGTGAAGGGGTGACTGAGGAGTGCTTGATGAAGGCCCTGTTTACAGAAGAGCGGGAGCCAGCAGAGGATGAAGAAGCACCCAGGGCTTCGCAGAGGCAGGACGCTGTTCCCAGCCCAGGGGCTGAGGAGCGACAGGAGCAATTCCCCCCAGCCTGGGAGGACTGGAGCCCCGGGAGGAGCAGTGGTCCCGCCTGGACCTCCTGCCTGTGCTGCTAACTGGCTGCACATGACCAGAAGCAAGAGACCCAGGAGCCCGAGGGATGCTGACTAGTACATAGAGTTTGACATCTTGGAGCACAAAGCAAGGCACAGAAGGCAGAGAACCAACCTGCAGGCAGAAATAGAAAACAAAAAAATCACAAAAGTATACTTATATTCTTCCTCTTTGAAAATAGGCCTGACATGTATATGACACCTGATAACTAGCTATAAGAAAAATGGGGTTAACCCAAACACTTTATTCCCTGATTTTGTTGGAGAGAAACATCTTGGACAGTCCCAAATCAATATGTATAGGTTTCTGCTTAATAAAAGGTGTCGTGACCCATCTAGAGTTTGGATCAAGAAGTCCCTTAGCCATGGTGATGCCAACTGGATAGAGAGGTGACCATTGAAAGGCTCAGAGAAAAAAAGTTTATTTCACTGAAGGGCAATGCATCAGGGAGTAGACAGGGTAACGTAGCTAAGAAATGGACTTGATGGATTTTTGTCTCCTCCAAAAGTGACAGAGGTCTAGAGGGAGTGTCTTCTTCCTTCATGACAAAGCATTTTGACAGAGAAATATTCATAAAGAGGCAACAGATAGCCCTGGCCGGTGTGGCTCAGTTGGGTCAGCATCGTTCCCTGCACAGAAAGGTTGCTGGTTTAATTCCTGGTCAGGGCACATGCCCAGGTTGCGGTTCGAGCTCTGGTCTGGGTGCATGCGGGATGCAATTGATGGATGTTTCTCTCTCCTCCTTTCCTCTCTTTCTAAAAAATTAATAAAAACTGGAAAAAAAAAAGGCAACAGATAGACAGGAAAGAGTACATTTGAGAAGTAACCCCTTGATCATGGGAATCAAAACTCTAGGCTGCACAGTCTTTTTAATGTCAATTTGCTCTCATCTGAAATGCCAGATCGCTTACCCTTGTAGACACACTTTCATTTGTGATGTGCTACTTTTTTCAGTAAAATCCTCTCCTCCACTTCTGTTATGAAACACACAGTGAAGGCCAAGTGCTGCAATTTGTTTTCATTTCCTGTATTATTAAATATTCAGGCAATCGGAAAATGTTTTCTCATGTTACCTGGAAACAAAACACTAGCTCCAGAAGTTAGAATTCTTGCAGCTATGTTCTCAAGCTCTCTGGCAGTATTATTTAATAGCTGTGTTGTGCCGTATTGAAAAGATGGTTGACTGTCAGGCCAAGTGAACCTGGGTTTTATTTCTAGCTTTTCTACTTATTATCTGGGTGACTTTATTTAATTTGCTTAACTTCTTTAAATTAAAAAAAAATTGTTAAATTTATTGGGGTGATATTGGTTAATAAGATTATATAAGTTTGAAGTGTACAGTATTATATCATTTTATATTGCATTGTATGTTCATCACCCAAAATTTAATCTCTTTCTCTCACCATATATTTTATCTAAATTTTAAAAATATATATTTTTATTGACTATTTTTTTTTTTTAGAGAGAGAGGAAGGGAGAGGGAGAGAAAGAAACATTGGTCGGCTGCCTCCTGCACACCCCCTACCTGGATTTGAGCCAGCAACCCCAGCGTATGCCCTGACCACGAACTGAACTGGCAGCCTTTCTGATGCAGGACAACACTCAACCAACTAAGCCACACCACCAGGGCTTACCTAAATTTTTTAAATACATAAAATGAGGCTGATAGTATCTCTATCTATGTACTGTTTTAAGAATTAAATAAGTTGAGATGTGCCTAATACCTGGGACATAGTAGGCATTTAGCAAATGTAATCTCTTTCCATTCATTCATTTTTTAGTAATGTCTATCTCTAATAAGATTATCAAAGGATTTTTTCAGTGTTGAAAATTTTTTAGATAGTTTTATTAACTGCTGGGAAAGCCTTGGGTAACATTTTAAGCTATTTGGATAGATGAAAACCACACCATGGCTTGACACATTTCAATACTGCATCAGTAGTAGCTGAGAGTTTGCAGAACTGGGTCAATTTGCAAATACTATCTTTAGATTAATTTCTCCAGGAAAGACAGACAGGACTTGAATCCCTAAGAAGTGGTAGCCTCCTACCAAAGTCATATACCACTGCATAGAAATATCCCAGTAAGTCTTGATGGCAGAATTCTCTAGCCGGCTGTCACTTATGTAGAGAAGGAGAGTGACAGATTAAAACTGTACGCATGAGCAAGAGTAGGAATTCGAACCACAATATTTCTGCTGATACCAGAGTAATCCCAGGATTCTACTGACATCAATTTGCATCAATTTCCAGGTTTCACAAATCTATATATCTGTATACAAAGTTATAATAGTGTTATTCATGTGCAACCAGCAGTATAGAACATGTGTTTCGGCCATTTATTTTTAGCCTGCAGATTTTTCAGTTGTGTTCCATTCATCTTTCCTTTCTAAATCCATCATAAGGTGAGAAGTACATCATATTGAGGCAGATGTTCATAGCTTTTTATGTCTGTGGAGGAGAGACAAACTAACTAGTACATATCTGCATTGAGCTAAATGAACTAACCAACCTTCATTGCAAACCAAAGTTCAGAGCAACTGAGAACTAATGAATTGTTCTTTTAGAAGTCTGCATGTGGTAGTGGAAAGAGTTTGTGGCTTTAAAAATGGAAGGACCTAAGTTTAAATCCTAGCTCTTTGTGGTCTTGGACATGTTATTTACCCAGTTAACCCATCTATAAAATGAGAATAATATGACCTACTTTTCAGAGTTGTTATGCAGATTTAATGCCTCTCAAAATGAAGTGTGTATAACATGAATTTTGCAGAGAAAATAATTTATTATAGAATTCATTTACATAAATTTTAAGAGAAAAGAAGAGATTTTTAAACAAATTTATGCTTGTAGTTATTTTATCTCAAACCTAGACTCAGTCATTTCAATAATTAAGAGTTTTCAGAGAGAAAGTTATTAGAAAAACTTAAATATATAACAGTATTTAACAAATGTTATTAGTCATGTTACAGTGAAAGAAACAGAAACCAGTCTAGGTAACTTAAACAGATAGGGATTCAATTCAGGCATACTTCAGAGATATTACGGGCTCAGTTCCAGACCATCTTACTAAAGTGGGTATTGCAATTAGCAAGTCATAATCTTTTTGCTGGTGGAGGGTATTGCCTTTAACTTGTAAACAAACAAAACAAAAAAAGGCACCATCTGTGGAGTGCAGTAAAGCCAAATGCAATGAAATGAGGTATGCCTATATAAGGAATTAGTTGCTTACAAAAAAAAATTGGAAGACTATAGATTGGGTCTCCATTAATAATCCTCAGAACCCTATAAAACTGATATAATCACAAAGTGGGGAACCAGGAAGTTGCCATTGGACCTCTTGAAATTATACAGCACCAGAGCCGTGAACCCAGGAAACTGGGATGAGGGTGCAGGTACCTTACATCTGCCTCTTGACACTTGGAAAGCTGGTGACTGGACACTGGTGCTCTGAGCCAGCTGCCATTGCCTCTTTTTATTTATTTTTTTACAGAAGAGCCTTGCTTGCCAGCAGTGGCAGTGAGAACATCAGGAGTGTGCCCTCTTCCCTCCACCTTCCAAATCATATGGGAAATTGATAGATGTACAGGGTGTCCCCAAAAATGCGCACACACTTTAATAGATGAGAACCCAATTTTGAAAATGAAATGTATTTTAATAAACACTGCCTTTATAATTATTCAAAGTGTGTGCATACATTTTTGGGACTATATATATGTATCTGTGTATATGTATGTGTGTGTGTGCATACACACACACATATATCTGGCAGAACCTAACATGTCTCAGAAACATAGCTGCAAGGGAATCTGGAAAGATGGATATATTTTTCCTTAGCATTCACATCACAGAGAGAGTGTAGTGAGGCTGAGTAAGTAAATTCACAATATCCATCATGCAGAGGGTTGCCTACATGGTAGGAGCTCAAGAAATGCTTGTTACCCTCCCTTCCCCTGTAAAGACTCAAAATAAGAGGACAAAGGAAACTCTGTGCCTTGGCGTGGTTGGACATTTGTGGCAACAATAGTACCTCTCCTACTAGATCAGTTTTGTAGAGTTCTGGAAATAGGTTTTAGTGGCAAAGGTGGTAGTGCTCACCAGTTCCCCTGATTTTCCAGGCCTTCTTTAGTAATGTTGAGTCTTATGACTAATTCTGGCCATTGAAATATGAGCAGGAATGATATGTGCACTTCTGGGCTCAGGCAGTAATGGACACACATGTTTTTGGAGGTAAACTACAAAATATAGAGTTTCCTTAGACCTGGCTCCCTGAGTGACCTAATGGAACAGATTCCACACCCCACCTACCTTAGATCCTTTTTGGACATATAGCATATGTCCACTTTATTTTTGTAAAGTTTAGTTATGTTAGATGAATGAGATTTCAGATTAATTTGATACCACAGTGTAAACCTATCTTTTGATTAATATGATCATTATGTAAATATACTGACCATTCAGTCAAGCTGATTAATATTTACTGGGAATTACCAGTAATTCTCATGAAGCTAGGAGTACTTAGTAAGTGAAATGTCTCCTCTCTCCTTCCCACTTTGTATAGTTTTTTAATAGAGAGCCTAAAAACATCCATATTGTTTCCTCTTTTCTTGAAGCCATTCAAGTAAATAAGCAAGGTCTGAAGATATCAGATGAAAGGACCATTAAGCCTTTTCACACTCAGAACATGTGAAAAGCATCCTCTGTCATTGCAATTACAGCTGTGGCTTTTGGAGACTGTTATTGGTGGCTAAGGCTCTTTCTCTGGGTCTAGAGGACACCTTTGTTCCAAAGATAGCTTTGCCTCTGTTTGCCTCAGCAAAACTAAATGTAGCTATAGTATAACCAAATCCCGCCACAGCTTAAGTGCTAGAATTTGTGTGTATTTTCATGGCATTACTTCTGCCTTTCCAGATTATAATCATATAAATGAAGAACACAGACTTGAAAACACTCTCTTATTTACAACCCTCACTGCTTTATCTTTTCTTTATATTTTCATCTGCAATAACTTCCATTAAAATAATTCTCAAGCTTTTTTTTTTAATCTTGTCATTGTAGCATTGGTGTGTAAATAAAATAAGGTAATGTATGTTAAAGGATTGCATAAGTTATGAAGCTCTCAGAATGTAAGAAAAAAATCATACCACATTGAGGATGTCTACACCTCATCGCCCCTTCACTGGGACCTACGAGAAACACAAAGCTTTTCCAGCTTGAGTCTCCATGTGTCAGCCCTTTGTAGCTTTTACCAGGTGGTGCTTTTATATTTGGTTGTGCCTTTATGTGACTAATATCTAACTATCTAGTTCCATGAATACAGTGACCTTGTTTGCTCTTGCTCTTCAAATCCCCATCATCTAGCCCAGTGACTGGCTCAGGGTAGGCATTGAATAAATGTTCATTGACTGAATATATGTATGGATGAATGGAGTGATAAGTGAATGAGGGAAAGAGACCAGTGGATACCTCAGAGATAGAGAAGAGCTTCTGGCTTTTCCATAGTTTGCATGTTACTATTGGCAGAGCCAAACAGATGTTTAGAATTTCTTCAGCTATGACCCTTGTGATGCCTCGGAAATTCCCCAAGATACTCCTGGTCCCCAGATAGAAAAATTCTTTACAATGATTGCCTCAGTCAGTATATTAGGTTTCAAAAGCTGTGAGGCACCATTTATGAGGAAAAAAATATTCCCTTTGCCTATGACCACATCGCAGCATATTCGTTTGTTTCAGGGGAACCAGAACTATGACCTCTGTTGGCCTATTTGTAAGAGCTGGAAAGTTTAATATTGTGATGAGTGCCAAGTACCTTCCCTGCTTCCACATGGCCAGTGTTACTGTTGTTACAGTCCCTCAGTTTAGAATTTCTAGTCCTAAAGAGCTGTGAACTCAAGTGCAGAGGGGCTGGTGGGGGGAGGGCTGACTTTGGGGTTGACCTTGGGAAGGTCAGTGGCTTTCCCCTTCCAGGAGGCCCTGGAGCTATAGTTATACTGGAGCTAGAGCATGCCAACTCCGGGCACTCCTGGGAATCTGACAGAGCCCATGCTACTCCAGATTGTCCAGCTGTCCCTGCACTACCCTGCATAGCCCAAGCAGAGAGGAAGATTTACAACCAAAGGACATTCAAATCCAGCCTGCAGAAGCACTTCCAGGGTTCAGCCAGGAAAACAGACTACTCTGACATTTTAGACAGAGGGAATTGAATATAGGGGATTGGTTAGAATGGTGAAGTGAGAGCTGAGAAGCCACCAGGGGATTTTCCTTTCTCCTGCCCTCCAGGCTGCTCCAGTACAGAAACCATATGACACAGGGGATTTCTCTTCCTCCGCCTTTCCTATGGGCAGAAACCATATGACACAGAGGTAGCAAGTAGTAACACCCTGTCATATTGAGCAAAGTCAGGGAAAGTATAAGGAATGGATTTGAGTGTCAACAGGCCGAGGGAGGCACACACCTCCTACCTGCCATCCAAAACACAGATTGTCAGACATCTGTGGACTCCTAACAACCATTGTTAAGCAGCTTTATAGCATGCATGATTTGTTATCATTGCCTGATATTTTCTCTGATTGATACCATACTGCAGGGGCTTGATCTAGTGCATACTTAATTAGCCAGTACTATTCAATGTCTGACCCATAATAGTAGCTAGTCAAAAAGTCTGCCAATAGAGTGCATTCACTAGTACAAGGAAGTTAGACCTATACCTTCAAGAATATGATGCATTTTTAAGAGCTGGAAGGAACATGAGAGAACATTTCATACTAGAGTTAAACTGAAGCCCAACTGAGAAGGTTCTCAGGTTACACCAGGGACTTAGTGGCAAAATGAGACATCAATGATGTCTTGACATCTTCCAGCTCCTTGCTACTCAGATTGGTGTGCTACAGGGACACCAAGAGCAGCACATCGCCTGCGGGTTTCTGAGAAATGTGGAATCTCAGGCCCCACTCCAGGTTTGTTGAACCAGAATCTGCATTTTAATATGATTCATTCCATTATAGTTGGAGAGGCATTTTCATTTTGACCAGATCACTGGGATTTCAACAAGCTAATCTCTCACCCTTTTGTTGATTTTCCTTTTTTTGTTGTTTTTTTTGGAGATGAAATTCAATTTCCTAGTGAATCCACATGTGTGAGGAATTTATTAAGGAGGGGATGGTGGTGGTGAAATTAATTAAATTCACTCAGTGCCTTGGAAATAAAAGCTTTAACAAATAATCAGGAAAAGTTCCTTCAGTGCAGATGGGATAACTGGTTTCTCATTTAGAATAGCACCAGTCCTGGCTCAGGTCCAGATAAAATGCCAGCTGCTCCACCTCATGAAAGGTCAACATATTGCTTCCAATAACTTTTATTAAATGCTCATATCAAGTGGGAAGTGCCATGGAGATGGTTATGTGTACATAACCCAACCCCCGGTGTCATCAACCTTGTACCCTTACTCCAGCCTGCTTCATTCCCTCAGGTTCTCAGGCAGAGCCATGTGAGGCTTCATTTTCTCCAAGTTGAAGTAGAGCCAACTTTCTATTATAGTTATGAGAGTAAAATAAGAGCAAGAATGAGAGAAGTCGACAGTTCATCAGCATACAGTATTTCCCTCTAGGGTTTCAACTTTGGCCCCTAAGTCTAAGCCTAAGGGCTGCTTACAATTAGTAAAATCATGGGACTTGCATTGCTTATTTCCTCCAGCTGTCCTTGATGCAAAATTAGTGACAGTGTTGGCAGGGACCTGAAAAAGGAGGGAATATTAAAGGCATGGATGAATATTCAAGCCCCATATTGGTTCCTTCCAAATTTGTGTGCCGTATGTGTAAACTGATGTCAGGAAGGCAGACACCTTTGGAGGTTGGTTCATTTTTGTAAACAGTGCTGTAAACAGGGCATATAACATAGTAGCTGCCCAATAAATGCCTTTGAATTGACTCGAAGTGAATACAATCTAATCTGATGTCACTTAATACATCAGTGATAGGAAAGACCATAATGCCTTCATATTAAAGACTACCATGTGACTAGCAAGGCACAAGACTTTCACTCTGACCGAGATGAGTAACAGGAACTAGATTTACACTCCCACCTGAAATAGCCAAAAACCAGGTAAAATATCTGCTCAAGACCTTGGTCATCAGGCAGCTATTCCTAAGAAGGGGGAAACAAACAAGGCAATCAATCCTTAAGATGCCTTGAGAGAATTTTCTGGCCATGGCACAAGGAGAGGGAACCCAAGTGGAGCCTTAAAGCCTCCCTGAATGGGGAAGACAGAGTCCAGAAAGACCAAAACAGCCAGCATCCAGAAGGCATATAGCAGAGGAGAATGCTATAGAGAGAGAATTCTGGAGCTTTGAAGAGAACCTCAAGTTCAGCCGAGTACTCATGAGCACGTGTGTGTGAGGACACTAAGAAAAGCCAAGGGGAAAATGACCTGAAGATTAGAGGTAACATTACTCAGCACTCACAGAAGTCTAGGAATAATGCCTATTCTGCCAGTGGGACCAAAAATGTCATAACTTACTGGATATTGGGTAGAGTACACTGAGGCCTGTCCTCGGCAGAGAGACAGAATTCACCCCAGATGCAGCACCACCCAGTCCTGACTAACAAACCTGCAAAGCAACACCTGGAAAGAGCAAATGTCTTTCAAGTAACTTAACTATGCTAAAAACAAGCAAACAAACAAACAAACAAACAAACATATTAAGGATATAAAACTATCCAATACTCAACAAGGTAAAATTCACAATGTCTGGAATCTACTAAGAAATTATCAGGCACGCAAAGAACTAGGAAAATTGAATCCCTCAACAAGAGGAAAACTTATCAATTGAAACCGACCCAGAACTGACACGATGTTAGAATTAGGCAACAAGAACATTAAAAAAATTAACTGTATTCCATATATTCAAAAGGTTAAACACAAGAAAGATATAAAAAGATCAAAATCAAACTCCCAGAGATGAAAACTACAATGTGCGAAATGAAAATCACACTGGATGGGGTTGATAGCAAATAAGATCTAGTAATAGGGGAAAGAGGACTGGATGGGAGAAGGTGAAGGGATTAGCCAGAGAACATATGTGCATAACCCACAGACACAGACAATGGTGTGGTAATGGCCAGAGGGAAGTGTGGAGGGTGGGCAAAGGGGGCAGGGGATATGGTGACATCTGTAATAGTGTCAACAATAAAAATAAAGTTTAAAAAATCAGTTACTATAATGCTGATTATATAACAGATAAGGGAAAAAAGACTACCCACAATGGAAACAGAGAGAAAAGATAATTTTTTAAAGAAATCAACATAGAATCAGTGAGCTGTGGTCCAAAGGCAATTCAATGGCGAAAAGCTAATCTTCTTAACACTTTGTACTATACAAATGGGATCGCCAATTGCAAAAAATGAACTTAAATCTATAACTTACACCATATTCAAAAATTAGTTCAAATGTATCATCAACTTCAATGTAAAACCTAAAAGTATAAAACTTCTAGAAGAAAATACAGGACAAAACTTTTGCGAATTTGTATTAGGCAGATGTCCTAGGTATGGCATCAAAAACACAATCCATGAAGAAAAAAATTGGTAAATTGGATTTCATTAAAATTGAAAACTTTTTTTTTTTTTTAATTAAAAACTTATTCTTAAGCGAATGAAAATACAAGCCACAGGCTGGGAGAAAATATTTGCAAACCATATATCTGATAAAGAACTTGTATTCAAAATACATATATTCAAAACTCTCTAAATTCAATAATACTATTTTTCAAAGGAGCAAAAATATATACAGACACTTAACCATAGAAGATAGATGGAGAGGAAATAAGCACATGAAAAAATGTTCTACATCATTAGTCATTAGAGACATGCAAAATAAAACCACAATGAGCTACCACGACATCTCTGCAGAAGTGCCCTGGTCTCCTTGCCGCCTGTCTATCACCCCGCCATTCCCATCTCCCCAGCATGAGCTCACTAAAGTACAAGCCTGATCATGTCCCTTGCTTTAACTGAATTGTCAGTGGGTCCCTTTCAGGCTCTCTCCGTCTGTGCCTTCACTTCCTGGCCTCCCTTTCTGGGGACTTCCTTTCAGCCATAAAAAAACCACATGCAGTTTCCATAGTGTGCCATGTGGTCGACCACGTCTGTCTTTTGTTCAGGCTGTTGCTCTCCTTGGGATCCTCTCCTCTCAGCTTCCACTCCTTTTTGATTTAGCCAGTTTAGCCTCTTGCTCCAAAGGTAAGTGTTTAGGTTCATCACTGTCTCAGGCATTGTATTTGTTATAACTCTGTCCACCCATTTGTAGATGAAGAAACTGAAATGCAGAGGTTGAGTTCCCTGTTCAAGGCTGCTCAGCTCATAGCCAGTGGTCGGACCAAGGCCGACTGACTGCATTAAGGACACACTAACCACTGAGCTGTGTGCCCTCTCCTGGATGACAGTGATCGGTTCTTTCTTTGCCATTGCTCCCCTTCAGCCCCGTGGACAATAAGCTCCTTGAAGGTCACGGCCATGTTCTTGGACTCTGTCCCTAGCACCGAGCAGACTGCCTGGCAGAGAGCAGGCATTCAGTAAATATTTTAGACAAACCATTCAAACTTGATTAAGGTTATCTGTACTTGCCCCACCCCGCCCCACCCCAAATCTGGCTACTTTTAGTTTCCTTTTTTGGAGAAGGTATATTGAAGTCTTAGTAAAACAGCATGGGCTAATCATGCAGATTGCCCGAGTATGCAAAGTAGGATATAAAGTTTAATCAGCGGGCTGGCACTTTTGGAGGGAACAAATGCTTGTAATGCTATGAGGCAGAGGCAGGCCTCTGACCAGCCCAGGAGCTCAGGGCTC
Source organism: Miniopterus natalensis (assembly GCF_054644295.1). Taxonomy (NCBI): domain Eukaryota; kingdom Metazoa; phylum Chordata; class Mammalia; order Chiroptera; family Miniopteridae; genus Miniopterus; species Miniopterus natalensis. The sequence continues at coordinate 15,961,799 of NC_142096.1, read as the reverse complement.
CCTGGCAACAACCACAGGAGTCCCTCTCCCACCCCTCAGCCCCCTCCCCTCCTGCACCTCCCTGTCATGAGGTAGAAAGCTTTGAGTAAATTTCCTTCCTTTGTAGCAATTTTCCGGTTCCCCAATTTTAATGCATATTTTCTTTCTTTTTTATTTTTTTTTAAAGAGAGAACTAATGAAGTCAAGACAAAATTAAACACACCTCACCCACAGCTTTGCCACTTCCTGGAGAGATCGACTGTCCCCCCCGCGTTAGGCCCCTTGGCATTTACTATAAGAGTGAGGATTGAATTTCATGTAGCGTGACCTTTCCAAAGTTGGGGTGAACATTTGCATTAGTCTGATTTTCACCCTCTCTTGGAACCAGTACAGAATTGCATGACAATTTAAAACTTGTCTAGATCGTTCAGATACAGATTTTTTTTAAAAATAGCAATTTTGTGGGGAGCTGATTTGTTTGTGCTTGTTTAAATCCTTCAAGTAATGAAAATGATTATTGCTATCTACAAAAGAGGTGAGAGTGTCTTTGAGCAAAGGCTTCACAGAGAAAATAATTATGAAGCTGTCATTGCCATAATAACTTGACTGAAATATCTACCAAGTTCTACAGTTGAGTGTTTCAAATACAGAAGAGCTACTAGCCCCCCATTCAGGACCAGCCCTCTGAAAAGTTATAAAGTTAAGCTGGCTTCCAACATACCATAATTTTCCACTCTGTCCCCATTCTCTGAACTTGGATAAACATGGCTGTTAAGAAGCCTGGATTCTACAACCTTGGCTCAATCACTTCTCTCCAGAAGTTAGATTTTTCACCTTCGAAACAAGTGGTTGGAGGAAATGACCTCTAAACTCCTTCTAGATTGCTAATCCTTTGATGGTTCATTTGTTCATATATTTAACTAGGATAATTTTGGTTTCTGCTTTTCTTCTGTCTAGTTCTTCCATGCTGACTAAAGTGGACTGTGGTCTTTTCTATTTTCTGCACCCAAGTTCCCTGGCTACTCTGGGCCTTTCATGTGGTAGAGCCTCTTCAAATTTTTCTTGTCCCATCCAGTGCATGCCTCCTCTTCGGGGCCCTCTTCTCTACCGGATGGTGGCTATTAATAATCCTTGCTGAAGGATATTAGTGGCTTAATGTGCTGTCTCCCACAGGTAACACATCTAATTTATATAGGGGCCTCAGAGATTTAATGCTTTTGCCCTTATCTTCTCCCTGAAAAGAAAGACATAGTAGAAATTAAAACTGAATGAATGAGCGGTATTTTGGCACTGGTATAGCACTATTACTATGAGTAAGCAACTGCCAACTTCACATGGTAAATGATTACTTCAGTAACTTATTGAGAATTTAATTAAAGATTCTCTGCCCCTAAAACAGATACAAATTATTCTCTCCTGTTAGGAATTTCTCATGTGATTTGAATACTTAAGAAAGTCCAAAATTGCTAGACTATAGTCTCAGAGATGACAGGAACCACATCTGTGTTGCGTTTCCCTCCTCCTCATGTGCCTAATGCCACCGCTAGCAGGGACTAGGCCCTTGAAAAATATTTGATAACTTAACAAATGAGAAGGCATCTTTCAATTCTGGAAATGAGACAAATAAATCTTAGGATTTTACATGAAACTGATATAAAAGTTAGATGGAACCCACTACTATTCTTACCTCTCAGATATCAGTACTTCAAATTAATGTTCTCAGTTGCTTTAAATCTGTTATCTGTTTTACACATTGTCAAGGCTGCCTTTTTTTTTTTTTTTTTTTTTAATCCTCACCTAAGGATATTTTTTCCATTGCTTTTCAGAGAGAATGGAAGGGAGAGAGAGAGAGAGAAACACTGCCGTGAGGGAGACACATCAATTGATTGCCTCTCCCAGGTGCCCCAAGAGGGGCCGAGCCTGCCACCGAGGTACATGCCCTTGGCAGGAATTGAACCTGGGACCCTTCAGTCCAAGGGCTGATGCTCTAACTACTGAGCCAAACCGGTTAGGGCAAGGCTGCCTGCTTTTATGTCTAGTCTGGATAAAGCTTACAAGATCACAAATTAACTATTTTAGCCCAAGGAAATTGTGTAGCCCAAGTTATCTAAAATAAAATAAAATGAGCATTTCTGAGTTGACCACTATTGCACCTTAACCATGGAAACTAGCCTTCTCATAGGATATTAAAACATGTTTGACTTATTTAATATACCAAGCTTATCCTTTAGAACTGTTGTACTGTGTACCATAGAATTAAATGCATTATTCAAGGCTGAAAGGGTTAACCTCTTGTAAAGGAAAAACAAAAATGTAAAGGGAAGCAGTTATAGAACTTTGACTAGAAAGGGGCCACCGTAAAGACGGACCAAGACTTTAATAGTAGACAGAGCCATCCGTTTTCTAAGCCCAGCACATACATACAAGTACCTCCCTCCCTTCAGGTGTCAGGCAGTGAGAGTGAAACTAAGATAATTCTCGTATATATCACACACTCAAAGGAGTTCACAATATAGTGGGGGAGATAAACTATAAAAGGGTACGCCTTATAAGGGAAATTATCAGATGACCAAAAGCCAGGACTCTCTCCAAGTGTGGGACAATTAGGAGAGGTACAGGTGGCCTGTTCTCAGGAGAGCTATAAGTCAAAATGCTATCTAGAAAGGTCAAGAAGATATCATGAGTGCTACAGTCCCCACTTCCACACTCATGGCAGACATCAATACCTGATGATGACACTTTCCCTAGCTAAGCCTAGGATGAGACCTCAGCTCCTTTTCAAGACATCATTTCAGGCAACGACTGCCAATCAACGTTGGCCAACAAAATAAAAACTTATATTCCATCCTAGATAAGTGTCCCAGTTCCACTGAGAAAACTTGGTAATTTACAGTCTTGCTGGCTCTTCTGAATGGGAGATACTCCCAAGATAGTACTGGAAAAACTTGGAGGCTGAATGGGATCTGGGAGAAAAGGACAGGGACATCAAGGATGACTGAGTCATCCAACCCATATTAATAGGAGGCTATCAATGCCGTTAAGACGTAATAGCCATAGAACATAGAGGCCATTGAGGAGTAGCTGGCATATGTCTGCACTACAGGTTTGAGGCCATAACAAGACACCTAAATGAAGGTGGAGATATTTATCCAAACTCATAGTGTTTCCCGACAACTCTGAACCATTTTCAGTTTTTTGTCTTAGTAATCAGCACTGTCATTCATTCAGTTGTCTAAGCCGGGAACCTAGACAATATCCTTGACACATTTCTCTTCCCCACCCCTCAGCTAATCCACCCATCCTGAAGTCATATCAGTTTTATTTTCTATACATTTTTCTAATGCATGTACAGTACTTTATACCATTTCTACCACCAGATATTGCACGAGACATACTACACTAGAGACATTATTCATAATTTATCTAAAGTCATATTTTACTGGGCATCCTATGTTTTTATTTGCTAAATCTGGCAACCCTAGACCCAAATAATCTCATTCAAAAGAAGCCAAAATAGGGCTTCAGATTGGATTGCACTGTGGGTGGATTTTTTATTTTTTCAGTGTATGGTACCAGCGTCCTAGAGACAAATGTACATTTATTTCACCTGCATAGCACCTTGTATATTTAAATGACTTCAAAAAAAATTAATTGAGCTAGGTCAAACCACAGGATAGTTTGTGAGGTAGAGATAAAGTGTGCAGTGGAAAGACAAAATGTTTTCTCTAGTTTGACTATGCTGACTCTTCTTCTAAAAGTTTGATAACAATATTATTCCCCTAGGAAAGGCCGACGTGCTGAAATTCTTCACATATTTTGTAAATTTATGTGTTACTGAAAAACTGAAACCTAGCCAACATGAGAGATATTGTCAGGTTCCCTTGGAGCTTAGTGGAGTACTATATCATGCATGACCTGTTTTTGAAATGAGATTTTGAGAAAAACAGCAGAACACCTTCCCTGGCTTCTTTTCCACCAACTTCTCACACTTGATACATTCCTTAGATGACCCCATGAGCTCCCACCATGGCAACCGGATTCCCAAATCTGCATTCCTAGCTGGGGAGTGTAGTTTCAGGTAATTGAATAAACTGTGGCTAAGGACACTAGGGTGCTCACGTATTCTCCAAAGAGTTCAGAGAGCCAGGCTAAGAAGTTCAACTCCCAGCCATAGCTGCCACCATCTAACCATCCCAGAGCCCACACAGCTGCCTCAGTTTGCACCAGTGACAATTTAGGACCGGCCAAGCTCTGCCCCTGTGGCCGTTAAGAGCTGGATGCCTCCACCGCTATACTTAACGAGAGATGGAGTCCAGACAAACACTGATTTCCTCACATTGCCTCCAGCAGGACTGCTGCTTCCAGCGAGCGGCTCTGTGCCCTAGCAGCAAGGAGGCCAGGAACGTGGATTCTGGATTCTGCCTTGGGGAGGCTCAACTTGTAATTTGGAAAACTTTCCAAGTACACAGGAAGGGTGTTGAAAGACATTAAGCAGCAATTAACATGAACGACATTCCTAGTCTTGAACACACCACACCTTACAAACATCCTACCAAGTAGAACACGATTAAGACACAGGCTTTGGAGGCAGATGGACTTGGCTTTCAGTCCCAGCTTTGTCTCTTATTGACTAGAACACTGATTTTCCACCAGCATGCTGCTGCACACTGGTGTGAGGCAAGAATTTTTAAAATGTGCAATACCTGACTATTTAGTCAGGGTCACTGACCTCTATTCCCTTAGATTGTCAAATAAAAAAATGACAGCAGCCAACACAATTGCTGTCCTGGTGTGAATGCCGAGTCTCAAATCATAAAAACAGAGGTCATATAATAGTGTCGCATCTTATTGGTCACATTGCGTGATAAGGTTGCATCTGATTGGTTAATTTTCCAGAAATCCTTATATACAAGTAGAGGCGTCTGATTTTTTACAAAGTCATTTGGGAGCAAAAAGGGTACATAATTACTATTATTTTTTTTGTCAATCAATCAAAATTATATCTATTTTTCTGTCATATTGGCAAAAAAATATTACATTACAACTTGGGATGGGCCAAGCTCTGCCCCTGGCTGTCAGAAGTTTGGTGTGTCGCACCAAGTTTGGTAATTAGTTTGTGCAAGCCATGAGATGGAAAGGGGTTGAAAATCGCTGGACTGGAAGAGTGGACAAGCTAGACCCTCCTAGCGTCGTCTTCTCATCTGTGAAGTGGGCTCATTAATACCATTCACCTCATAGGATGGTTGTAAGAATATATTGAGAAAAGCGAACACGTTTGGGGGTGGCGTTGAGATCCACACAGGGCAAGAACTCATCCTCATGAATATTGTTACTCCCTTCTCTTTCTTTTAAAGTCTTTCAGTTGCAACCAATTTGGGCATTTTAAAAAAGAATCTATTTTTTTTTTTTTTTTTTAGTGTTGTCTTTTTCACATAAGAATCTTTTTTCTTAGTGAGTTGTTTCACTAATGACATTGTTACAAAAGGTGTACACACATTCATTTTCTTAAGGAAACTTTTTCTAATAGCTTTGATTACATTGCAAGAAAATTGGAAATTACAGAAACGTGGAAAGGTAGAAACAAAAATACCTCAAAATTCCATTATCTAGACATGGCCACTGCTAACGGCATGCCATATCTTTGTTGGGAGGGTTTTTTTGTTTTTTTTTTTCAATCAACCATTGGAGTCACAGGTTTATGGAAATGGAAGCAATCATCATGACCGTGGGGTCTCAATTCCTTTGACTCCCGGGGGTTACTGGAAGCCCACAGGCCGGGTCCTCCTGACTACCTTCCTCGGTGTTTTCTCTGCCTTCACCTCGGAGGGGAAAGGTCACTTGAAACCATTGCTGCCAGGTTACAAGTCTTGTTGTATTTATTAATTTGGGGGTAGGAGGCTCCCAGTTGTGTGTGTCAGCCCCGTGTATCTAAACAGGGGGAGCGGAGAAGGCTGGCAAATATTACTTGGCTCAGTGGGAGCCTTAGAGACAGTGAGGGGGGCAGAAAGTTACTTTCCTATTGTGAGGCTTGCCAAATGGTCTCTGAGAAGCTGTGATATCATTCCCGCGCTGTGCCAAGCTGCATGGAAACGGCTCATCTTGGCAGACATCTAGAGCGAGCGTGGCTAGGATGGGCCTTTATCAGAAATAGTTCCATAGGCAGAGTTTGCATAACCGTGGCGGAGTGTGAGAATAAACACAGCTGTGGCGTTGCCCTAAATATTTCTATTCAGCGGGGAATTAAAAGAGAACTTTATCGCTGAACTACAGATAAACACAATTCATCAAGCAGTGGTCAGTTCAACTGGGGAACAAAATAGGAGTTATAAAAGACTGGCCTGCTGAAAATAGCTCCAATCAGCCAGCCTGACTTTATTGCTCCGTTAGTCCCTCCTTCCCTCCCTCCTTTCTCTCTGTTCCAGAAATACAGGACTCATCAGCCATCAAGCAAGTTGTCTAGGGTTTTGGGGTTTTTTTATGCCATGAAGGTAGCAGAAGGCACTCTGATTACTGAGCATAGGCCTGCCGTGGGCCAGCGTGCTTCCAGGCGCTTTACGTATGTCCCTCGTTTCAGAAGGCTTCCCTTTTCTTTCTGGGTTATAAAATTGAATGTGGGTGACAGATTTTTTTTCTTTGCCAAGGAAAAGCCATTTTAACTACAATGTGTGTTGAAATGAAAGCACGATCACCACAGTTCTAAGTGATCCGCATCCTAGGAGTTACCTGTAGCATCCTGATATTTTAAATATTAGTGCATTCCCTCTCAGACGTGCACAGGAACAGCGATTTTCAACCGGTGAGAATTTCTAAAACACGCAATACCTGCCTCTTCAGCCAGGGGCGCTGACCTCTTTTCCCTTCGATGGTCAAAGAGAAAGTGACAATGGCCAATAAACCAATAGCCGTCTGGTGTAAATGAATCAAAATTATACCTTTCTTGTGTGTGTCAGATTCGCGAAAAGTATACTTTTTGGTGTCCCGCAGAATTTTAGTAATTGGTTGAGGGGTGGAAAAGGTTGAAGATTGCTGCACAAGAAGAGTTACATGGTGCAGTAATTTTCTAGGATTTCCATATCAAAGTGGGGCCAACTGGAAAGCTCAAAACCATGGGAATTTATTCTCTTTTAGTTCTGGAGGCCGGGAGTATGAGATCAAGGCGTTGGCTGGTTCTTTCTGGAGCCTGAGAGAGGAACCATCCCTCCCCTCCGTCCCGGCTGCTGGGGGTCGGCGCATCCTTGGCATTCGGGGGCCTAGGGAGGCGTCGCCCCAGTCTCTGCCTCCACCTTCACATCGCCTTCCATCGGATTTGGGGCCCACCCTAAGCCAGCGGGTAGATGAATGAGAAAGGGATCTCGCCACCGTCCTGGCTTTAATTACTTCTGTGCACATTCTGTGTCTGCATCGGGCGCGTCCTGAGGTTCTGGGTAGACTTGAATTGGGGGAGGAGTGGGGAGACTACTGAACCTGTTACACACGGGAGGCTCCTTGGGGACAGGGACCATGGAGCCTACTTGCCTCTGTGGCACCCAGCACACGCACAGCACCTGCGAGTGTCCCGGGATATTTGCAAATACAGCCTATCTTTGTGCGAATGTGCAAAGAAATTGCTGCATGTTTCCAACTTTAATCTGCGCCTTCTCTTCACTAGCCTGTACCTCTCTTTACAAGTTGGCTCTCCCCTGGGGCTACGCTGGCAACCCAACAAAGAAAATATTTTTTCTTTTTTGCTGACATGAGTTGTTTGTGTGTATGTGTGAGAGATACCTGGGGAGCGGCTGCTTCCCAAGCTGTCTTTTTTTTTTTTAATACCTCACTCAAGGACATACTTAGAAGAAGGGAGAGAGGGAGATGAGGGGAGAGAGAGAAAGGGAGAAACACCGATGTAAGAGAAACATCGATCAGTTGCCTTCGTACATGACCCAACCGGGGCTCAAATCCTCAGCCCAGGTATGTGTCCTGACCGGGAATCAAACCGGCAACCCTTTGGCGCACAGTACAACCCTCAGCCAACGGAGCCACTCCACCCAGGCCCAAGCTGTCATTTCTTTAAAAACAAATCTAGGCATTCAAAAGAAAATATTGTAAAAGAAATATTTGCCTGCCTTAAATTCCTAGAGTAATAAATATCGATCGAATACTTTGAAAAGCAAGTTGAACTCTCATTAATGCTTTTCAAAAATCCCAGTTAGTGTTTGGCCATGCAGCTTGACTGACAAGTAAGAACTTCAGGAGTGAAAGAAAACTCACCCCAGACTGATGGCCCATTTCTTTGAAAAGTACTGAAGAGGCATGACATTTTTTCTTCTGGATGAAGAGCAACGTCACCTAAAGAATTCCCTGTTTCATCACATTAAGCCTTTGGAGTCTCAGTGAGGAGATTGTTTTATAAATTTCTTACCAAAAAAAAAAAAGTTAATTATTGCTAAAACTCCTCCAGACACATTTCACTTTCTACATCTTTCCTTTCTTACAACTTAAGTTTATGAGTAAAAAGGCCTCCTCACTCTAAAAGGTTGTTTTCGACTGTAAATGAGGCCAGGTTACTTGGGACTCCTGATTTGCAGGTCATCTGCAAAATGGTTGTTTTGGAACTCAGGAGCTAAGTAGGACACTTTGGGGCATGCTTGCCGGTGATGACTTCACACAGCTGTGGGGGACAGTGGGGGCTACTGGAAGTTCTCTGGTCTAAAGGAGAGACACTGTGATACAGTATTCAGTCCAGGGGCTTTTGACCCTAACCAGTATCACCGACTTTGTGGCCTTGGGTACACAACTTCTTTCTCTCCCTCCAAATTTCAGTTTTTCCTTCTGTTAAATGGGACTAATAATATCAGTAGAGGGCTACCAGGAAAATTACATAAAATAAAAATATTTAAACTTTGCCTGGCATGTAGTAAATACTCAATGAAGGGTAGCCTGATTATTAGGGATGAAAAGAAATTAATGAGTGGATTATTTCATTCAGTGTTGAATTCCCTAATCCCTGTATCTTTCTAACGCAAACATGAATGAATGAATGGTATTTCTATATATACATGGATGAATAAAATGTGGGGTTTTTCTCTGCAATAAAAATTATCTAAAAATTATAGACATGGAGAACAGGTTCATGGTTGCCAGGGGTTTGGGATGGTGGGAGGGAGGAGAGCACTTGTTGCTGGGGGGAGAACTTTGTAGCGATGGACTTGTCTTGTACCTTGACCACAGTGATGGTTACAAGACTCTGCACATGACAGAATAGCATAGAACCAATCAAGGTCAGTTTCCTGGGTCTGTTATTGTATTATAGTTACATAAAATATAGCTATTATCCAGAGAAACTGGGTGAAAGGGTACACCCAGACCTGTGTACTGTTTTTGCAAGCCATGTTAATCTTTAAGTACTTCAAAATAACAAGTTACACACAAAAAGTATCTGTCTTTTGCAGCAATTACAGTGTTCAGGTCTTTCACTGTATCTCAGGTGATCCAGTTGGAGTTCTGGTTTAAACTTTGGTGTTTGACTTTAAACGTAACATTCTTAGTGCATATGTCTTCCCATTGTCACCAGGCCATTTCACTCATTCGTTATACAAATCTGAGGATTAAGTGGTAGGGGGATGTGCCCCAGGCAGGATTCCTAAAGAATACAGCTTAATCATCTTTGATTCAAAAATATTCACAATTAACACTGAGCAGTAGATTAACTATGTGGCTAGGTATTTCAATCTGTTTTCTGCCAGCAGCAACAAGGATATGAGTATCTGATTAAAATATGCTGTGGATTGAGAGGTAAGGCAAATTAATATCGGCTCACAGTTTAGAAGTCTTGATATGAAACTACGAATCAGCCAGTCAGCTCAATAACAGGAAAACCAGACAGCCTTAATTCAGGTGATATGGTGGTTGCATAGCTATGCCCTCGGTATCTGCACGAATGCCTGGGCCCTCAATAAACATTTGTGGATGAATGAGTGAGTAAATGAATGACAGGACCATTAAGATAAACCATGCAAAACTGACCAAGTCTAAAAGTAAGAGTAAAGAATTAGTTTGCCTTTGTGGCCCAGGACTGGAGGGAGATGATCTGCCAGAAAACCTTCTAACCCTTCTATTTTTGCTTCCCTAGGCAGCTTGAAATCCACTCGCCAGATGCTAAGCACACGGTGATCCTAAGGAGCAAGGACTCAGCCACTGCCCAGGCCTGGTTCAGTGCCATCCATTCCAACGTTAGTGACCTGCTGACCCGAGTCATTGCTGAGGTCAGAGAGCAGCTGGGGAAAACAGGCATTGCTGGGAGCCGAGAGATCAAGCATCTTGGCTGGCTTGCAGAAAAGGTAAGGAAAGTGTGTGTGTGTGTGTGTGTGTGTGTGTGTGTGTGTGTGTGTGTGTGGTGTGTGTGTGTGTGTGTGTGTGTGTGTCTCCTAAGGTTTGTCCAGCACTTATGGCAACCACTGAAGTCAGTTACCTCATTCCATAGGCTGATTCAATCACAGTCTCTTTAGATTTATTTTCCATATCCAACAGGTTAGCATTTGCGTTTTACGGGGGCTCTGGCTTAATCAACTTTGATTTCCCCACATATACTCCAGTATGTGGCAGTTGTTTGTTGAAGGGATGCATGAGTGAGCAAATGGAAGGAGGGTTTGATTCTCACATCTACACATGAAGGGGAGGGAAAGGAACTCAGACTCACAACAGAGTGGTTGCCTTGGGAGGAAAGGAAGTTGAAACTGTTGCTTAAAAGGGTTTGTGTGGGTTTGCTGAACCTGCTTGTCAGTAATGCAGGTACATTTACAAGTAATAGCAATGATAATGTCAGCAAGAATGACTTTGAGCAACCACTGCATGCTCACTTTTTTCATATATTATCTCATATTTGATCTGTATTCTTAAGCCAGCAGACCCTGCATGTCATCATTTATGAGCACCTGTTTTGTGCAAGGCATGGTGTTGGGCAGGAGCGGGGAGCGGATGTATAAACAAAGGCTTAGTCTCTGTTCTTGGGGAGTAAAGCTGCTGTGGAAAGGACCTGGTCATGTTAACACTCACTCTGATTTCTTTTCCCAAGCTATGTGATACGTTGAGGATAGTAAAACTCACTTTACAGTGATCTCCTGGGAGTTAACCCTTCTGTTCATTTCAAAGGATTGAGCCTTTGCCATTGTCCCTACACCTGATTGCTGTCCCTTGAACTTGACCTTGAGTGCTCAGGAACAACTGGGCTTTTGGGACAGCCTGACCTCCCAGTGACTCCCATTCTAATAGGCGGTAAATGGGAATAATGATTGTCACAATAACAGCTTTCCTGCCAGTGAACCCTGTCATCTGAGAAGGCCCAGTCAAATGGCACTTGAAAATAATACATGTACACAGCGTTCGGCTGTCTTCCACCATTGTTCTTTGTTTGTACCAACTCATGCGTGGGGCTCAGCCACAAAGCTCAACACTGAGAGAGCTGTTTGGTTTGGTATTGTCCCATCTCTCACAGATTTCAGAGGACTAAAGGGACAGCGCAGGTGGTGGTAGCTCCGAAATCATAATAAACAGAAACTACGGGTATCCTCTCGTGACCTTATATGTCAGGGTTCTTGACGAAGACAACACTGCCAATCTGGATGATGTCATTTTAGAAGCCACAGCCTATAACACTCTCCACTTTATAGTCTATCCAAATATATGCGTTTTCACTAGGAGAAGGCCTATTAGGGATCTTTTATTAGCAAATGACAGAAAGCTCGACCCAGCTTGAGCAAAAAAGGGGATGTAACACTTCTTATAATTACAGTGTTGATGGGCAAACTTCAGGCATGGCTGGATCCAGGGATTCAAATAACGATAGGCCTGCCTCTCCATCTTTTTGCAGCCTTTTCTGCTTTGTTGGTTTATACTCAGCATGCCCTCTTCCTTGGCCGGGCTGTTCTAGGCTTGTGTTTTTCCTTACAGTTGTCTACCTCAGGTAAATAGAGGCCTCTTTGCCCCCAAAGTTCCAACAGAAATCCTAATATTAAGCCTAAAAGGACTGCCTTAGATCATATGATCAGACCTGAGTTGGAGCTGAGATCAGCCTCATCCAAGCCATGTGCATGGAGAGATGAGGAGAGGTGATTCTCTGATGGAAAATTAGGCTGCTGTGCAAGGAAAGAACTGAAGGGATCCTGGGGAAGCAAAAGCAACATTCACTATAGAAGGAAAAGGCGAGGAGTTGATTGGGAAGAAAAATGTTCTCAGTTGGTTAGGGTCCTGAGTGGACTTGGAGATGTACCATATGTTGCAGGCTCTGGCAGAAGTTGGACGACAAACTCAAAAGGGATGCTTGGGAAGGACTTATTGCAGGAATACCTTATAAGGTGTGGCCAAGGTAAGGGGAACCAGTAAGAGATGGAGAAGTGCCCCAGAGCTAACAGTCGCAAGAGGCCACTACCATGCCTTAACCTGAAATGGCCAGGAAAAGGAGCAGTTGCCTGAAACCAGCAAGACTTGTAGCTGTAGGAAAGGACCACCCACTAAGAGCTGTGGTCTTTGGGAGAGAAACACTACCCCTGCCAGCCCCTGCCCACTGATCTTTTGCTGGGGTCTCCCATTGGCTGAAGCTGACTGGCAGCCAGAGGCAAGGGGGCCCCACGGATGCACTCTGTTAAGGTCAGATCCCAGGCCACAGAGCAGGATGGAAAGGGGTAGAGCCTGGATCCCGGGGCAAAGAAAGGCTGTCTAGAGCACACATTTCTCCACCTTCTAAGTAACTGAGATGGTTTCAACTCTCAAAGGTCCTTCTCTTTCATCTCTTTTAATATAAACTACATTTAAAGTCCTTATCATTGGGAAGTTTGAAAATTGTATTGGGTCAATATTAATGATATTAAAAATTTTCCCATAGGTTCCATCTTCTCACTTATAAATTGTCTACTTATGCCTTTGCTTATACCAGATTATCAGCAGACATATTATTAGGCATTTCCATGGAGCAGTAATAAAGATGCAGAAAATCCCCGGCTGGTATTGCTAAGTGGTTTAGAGCATTGGCTCAGCACTGAAGGGCTGTGGGTTCAATTCCCAGTCAAGGGCACATACCTAGGTTGCAGGTTCAATCCCCAGCCCCAGTTGGGGCACATGCTGGAGGCAGCCAGTTGATGTCTCTCTCACATCAATGCCTCTCTCTCTCTCTCTCTCTCCTCTCTCTATCCCACCCCTTCCTCCCCTCTATGCTTTCTTAAAAAAAAATGCATAAGAAGCTCTTCCTGTTTTTAGAATAATATTTTTGATATAATTTCAGATAATCATTACTAGATGTTTCTTTAAATTGTATTGTGCATTGTATCCATAAGAGAAATAATAACTTATCATGGACAGTTATCAGAGGCAAGATTCTTTTCTTGCCTTCATCTTTAAAACTTCTCAAACAGTTACCACAGATCTCGTCTATGGGAACCAATTCAAACCAGAATCTTTTTTGAATAAACATTTAATGATGAATCCTAGTGTGGAGACATACAAACGGTTTTTAGCAAAATGTTACAATGAATGGCAAATCCTTAATACTGTGGCTTTCTTATATTATCACAAATATCAGCAAATTTGCTTGGTATTTGGAAAGATAAGAGGTATAATCCTATATATATTCAACTGCAATTTACTTAAATTGATATCCTTTGTCTTTTCCTATACTGTTAATCTTTGATTTTGTAGATTAATAACAGTAGCTCTGGAACAAGATCTGTACATATTATATTTAATGTCAAGATTTTAGAACTGGCATTTACATGAACTAAAACAATATGAAACAACCACCTCTCCTTTGAAACCCCGTTCAGTACAAATCCTAAAACCTCCTCTGTACTACACAGGAGGACAACTTGATTTTAACATTCTTCCTCTCTATGAGACGGCCTCGGGGCTGGAAGAGTGGCTCCCGCAAAATGGCTAGTTCTTGAGTCAACAGAGAGAGAGTTCAGTGCACCCCAAGAGAGGCAAGTGAGCATGAGGAGGCAAACAGGAAAGTAATGGATTAGTACGGCTTGTGGGGAAGACAGGCCCGAGACTTGTCTGAAGGGGGATGATGGTTCCTTCTGGAGGAAGGTGATAAGCAGATCTGGTATCTTGGGTGACGTCCAGTTATGGAAGATTTTGGAAGCTGGACAGATGGCTTGATTTTGACTTGGTGGCCAGTAGGGAGCCTTCATATGCAAAATCAGAGAGAAGGAAACTTGGGGCTGATTGCTATGGACTGGATGTTCATGTCCCCCAAGATCCATATGTTGAAGCCCTAATCCTTAATCTGGTAGTATTTAGAGGTAGAGTCTTTGAGAGGTAATTAGGTTTAGATGAGGTCATGAGAGTAGAGCGCCCATAATGGAATTGGTGCCCTTCTAGGGGATGAAGAGACCAGAGCTCGCTCTCGCTCTCTCTCTCTCTCTCTCTCCAATATGTAAGGATACAGAAGATGGTAGCTTTCTACAAGCCAGGAAGGGGGCCCTCTAGAACCCATGATATTAGACTTCTAGCCTCCAAAGCTGTGAGAAATAAATGTTGTTTAAGCCACCCAATCTATGGTAATCTGTTACAACCTGAACTAAGACAGTGATGTAACCCAACCTCTTCTCTCTAAAAATGAGGAATCTCAGGCCCAGAGAATGGGGGTGTTTTATCTAAAGTTATACTCTAAATAAAAATACAGAAATAATTAGAGAGTGGGACAGTGCTCTGATACCATTATTCCTTTTATTTAACTTCTAAAAGAATTCACTGCAATGTTTTATTCTTTCCCTGAACTCTAGTAGCCGTTCTGTGCACTCCCCACAATATCAAGGTCAGCACTGGGCCGGTGGCCTTTGAACTGGGGCCATATGCCTGTTCCCTTGACCTCCTGGTTCTGTTGGTTACACATAGTGACAGGTCCTGTACTGCTTTCTCCTATGAGTGCCCTCACCTGTAGATGGGCCAGACGTGCAATGTGAAGTTGTTCCCACAAGCATCTTAGACTCAAAAATGTTAATTCCTTGCAGAAATTAAAACCCCCAATCTGTCCCAAAAGGGCCTGTAAGTGTGAATCCCTACCTGAATTACTAAATGCATCATGCCTGAAACACAATTTTTCAATCATTGTTCTTAAATTAATCTTTTTACAGTTACCATGAAGGTGCCTGGTTACAGAAAAGGGAAAGAGAAGCAAAGTCCTTACTCTCTTGCTACCTAGAAAAATAATAATAAACAGACATGGCAGAATTGCTGAACTGTGTTTTGCTCAGTTCATCTGGCGTTGCCTTTGCTTAACCCTGGTTATCTCAGTTTATCTCAATTTGCAAACTATTTCTTGTCAGAGTCGAAACACAAAAAACACAACATAACAAACAATAAGATCTAGTTGGAAGCTCTGAGGTGCAAGTTCAGTTCTCAGCTACCCTCACATCCACTTCAGATTCTTTCAAACAAGAGCACTTATATCACTGTGCCTCCCGGGGTGTTAACTGGAGGAAAGGCAGCTGGTAATTAGTATTTATGATGTGCCTAGTCTGTTTCAGGCCATGTGCTTTAAATCATCTCTATCCTATGAAGTAAGCTTGGAGAAATTGAGTAACTTTTCTAACATCACTCCTCTACTAAGGGCCAGAGCCAGAGGTTGAGCCCTTCTTACGAACTCCCAAGCCCAGAATGTTCACTAAGCTGAGGATCCCAGGGAATGTGTGTCCATAGGAGTGAGGCATCCCAGAATCCAGCATCAGAGCAGTATCACTTTCAGAGATAAGAGACATCAAAAACATTCAAAATCCTTTATTTCCCTTTATGGAAATAAGGGGTGTCTTCATCAGTTTGGGCTGCTATAACACCATTGCTTGGGTGGCTTCAATGGAAATTTATTTCTCACAGGTCTGGAGGCTGGATGTCTGAGATCAAGGTGCCAGCATGGTCAAGTTCTGGGGGAAGCCCTCTTCCTGATTTACAAAGAGCCTCTTCTCGCTGTGTCCTTCCATGGCCAGCTCTCTTCCACTTCCTATAGGGACACTAACCCCATTAGGGGAGCTCTACCTTTATGGCCTAATTACCTCCCAAAGGTCCCACTTCCAAATACCATCACATTGGGGCTTCAACATACGAATTTTGGAGGGGACACAAACATTTAGTCCACCGTGGGTGGAATTCACATACCAAGACTAAAATTGTCTAAAATCTTTTACTAAAATATTTCCTCTTCTAGCCACATCCATTACAATCTTCAACTGCTTTTCTTCATCCCATGACATAAATCAAGAAGAGATCCTCTCCTCTGCTCTCCCTGTCTATTATTGACTGTGTCAGTCAAATTGGCTAGATCCTTTTATATTCCACACAATAATCCTCCACATTTGTTTTGTATTGTGAAGGCCAAAGAACGGGTCCTACAAAGACTGCAGTCATCTTTGAAAACATTGGTTAGGGCAAGACTAGATTATAAAATACACACACACCCCTCACATACAGTTGGGGCTTAATTTTGTTTTACACATTCCCGTGGCTAAATTAGATAACACCAGTCTCTCAACAACGTGGTTCAAATTACATTTACTGTAATATATTAACTGTGACTAAATTTCATGAAGTAAAAACTTTGCTGTGAGCCCCTCAATCTACAAATCACTGTGTAAACAACAGATGTGCATTCTGACCAGTGACCAGTCATGTCACTTCTTTCCAAGCCTGTCCACGGTTGGTCACTGTGCATCTGTCAGTCAGTTTGCAGGCAGATAGCAGAGTGAGTGGTTGCATTTCCTCCTGTCTCCACTGGATCAACCTCTATGGCATTGTACAAGAATGGATAATAGGGATGGGGACTGTCCAAAGAAGATAAAATGCAACAAAGTGGAAAGTGATAGAACTCAAAGTGAAGCTCAAATCCAGTGTACCTGGAATTATAGAACAGCTGACTGTGGGGATGTAGACACTGATACTCTTTCAAGAGCCTCCTGATATACAGCCCGAAGAGCGTAGTGAAGGGAAACTTCTAAACATAGATAAAGAGAGAAGCATGGAGATGCCCCAGGAGCAGTGCCCATGGAAAATGTCACATGGGATGACCTCTTGGAGATATTTCACATCATTGAAAGTACAGGGCAGAAGCTGTCGCTTGCTGGTGCAGACTTAGAAAGGAGGAGAGCTTGCCCAGGCCTAGAAAAGATGTTCGCTCTGCATTGTAAGTTATTATGAAGATGAGGTGACAAGTGCTATTCAGACTACATTTGAGAAGTTTTTGACAAGGAAATAAGGCACTTTAATTCTCAATCTTTTTAATGTTTTAAATTATAGATTATAGTACTAAATAAGCATTAGTGTTACTTTTTCATGTTCCTATGCATTGATAACAGTAAAACAATTTTTAATGTTTTAATAAACATTTTCAAAGGCCATAGAACAATATTAATTTCTCCAACTGATTGTTAAGATTACTTAGTATGGTTTCAGCTTGCACCATCATTTTTATGGTCCAGCACTACTGTGCAAAGGCAAGACTGCTTCCCCCTACCTTTCTCTCTCTCATCTCTCTAGTCTCTCTCTCCCTCTTCCTCTCCCTCTCCCATGGATATATCTATGTATCCATCTCTTCCTATATCTATCTATCCATCCATCCATCTATGCATATCTATATTTATCTCTATTCGCCCATCTCTATCAACATATATATCTATCAACATATCTATATCCATGTATCTAGATTCTCAGATAATTCATTAGACCATCATTAATTTCAGACCCAGCAATAGCAATTTATTTATCAAAAAAATTTCCAGGTAAATATAACCAACCCAGTAATTCCATTCTCTAGCTACATTGCCCACCTGTATCAGAACAATCCTAAGTGTACAGGTAAAATAACACTGGTCTGAGTAAAACAGGCTGCTGGTAATCAAGACCTTGGCAGTGTAATTAATGGAATGATATTTCTGGAGCCTCTAAATATATCAGCTCCACCGTCTGCCTAGAAGTCACCTAAGTAGGAATTCCCCACCACTTCTTCCAGGGAGAAAATAGCCTCTGATCTGAGGGAACTCCCATCTGATAAATGGAAATAGAACCACTGTGCAGGCTGCCCTGACTTGAATCATCCCTAAATCAAGACTCTTTGTATTAACAGCCTGTTTCTCAGCATAGCAACTCAGTGCTAATAGGCCTGTTGTGTGGCTTTAAAAGGCAGGCATCTGGTTCCTGAGTGCATCCCTCTGAGATGGGGCAAGACCCAGGAAAACCTGGCAACAGTTCCCTTATCTTACTGCTAGTCTTTTACTACAAGTGTTTAAAGTAAATGTGCCAATGTGAATATAATTCAGATTTCCCATCTTCCAGTCTCTCCAATAAAAATAGGGATTTAAATTGTGATGGATGGGTGGGTAGGTGGCAGAGATAGCCATAATGAAAACACAAAACTATGCCCATTTTTCTACACAACTTCACAGTGCAATGTAGTTATGTGAGTCGTTCTCACAAAGGTGGAAACGTCGGAGCAGCCCATGGAGGAGGGATGGGGGCATGAACATTTTGTTCCCGGAGGCAGATTGCCACAAATACATATGGGCCTGATTCGATCTCTTTGGAGAAGACTATAGGACTTGAGATAAACAGCTCTCTGTGCCTGGTTATATGGCTAGCAGACTATGCTAAATTTTGTTTTATCTTATTGGTCATTATATTGTCCTTCCTTTGTTAAATAGATAACCTACTGATTAACGTCTTAGAATTCTTTAGAGGCCGATCTGAGATGGGGCTTCTCAGGGAGTGATTACTGAGGGAGGAATCTGTTAACAGATAAACTGAGGCATATTGAAAATCTTAAGAGTTTGGGCAAAAACTGATTCCAATTGGGCAGCACCAAACAGGAAGTTAGCACCGAAAGGAGCTCAAATACAGAAAGTGCAGAAGCAAAGTTAGGAAATTATTGATTGGCTATAGTTTAAAGCCTAGTCGGTTGTTTGTGGTGGGTTGCCCTTGGTTTTGATTTTGTAACCTTGAGGCATTTACAGGCTGCCATGGCCTCGTGGTTTAATTAATTCAACTACTCTTAGTAGAAACCTGTGAGAGAAGCAGCATAGACAGGGAGGATGCTGAGCACAGAGGTGATAATCAGCTAAAATCTAGCCTCACTCCAATCCCTCAGGGAGCTCAGGCTGGGAATGGCAATGCAGAGCTCTCCAACCTCAAGCCAAGGGCGTCAGGATTTGGTACCCCCATAAACCAGGCATTAGCTGTGGACCACTCCCGTCAGCCAAGGGCAATTCTTTAGAGAAGGTGAAGGGTTAATCTGTGAGCAGTCAATAGCCACATGAGGTGAGGGTTGGACGCACCCACCTAGTACAGGGAATTTTGGCAAAGGACCAACAATATCTACTAAAATCACTGGTGTGTTCACATGGGGGGGGGGGAATTCCAGCAGATGTACATGGGACCTTTAAGTGGCAGAGAGACAAAGATAGTCCTGTGACATGCTGATGGTGACAGCCACTACCTAGAAGTTTACTTTTATTTACAACTGTATTCAAATTTTAGTACCTCACCCTGGTACTTACACCATGTGGTACATTTGGTACTTACACCAAAGTATTTTTGAAGGCTTTAAAATTCTCTCTGCAGTCTTACATTTTTGGCTTGGGCTTTTTATTCTAACAGGACTAGGCTGTCATGTTACAAATGCCATGCAAATTGAAACATTTCATTTTCCACCTTGAAACTCCTTCGAGTTGGCATTTTCAGGCCTTGTAAGCTGAAGCTGAATCAGTACCCTGGTTCATCAAGTGAGTAAATCTGAAGTTCTTTATATTGACTTGTTAGAGAATTAGGGATAGAAATGTAAGTGTATCTAGAGTTCTAGAATCTGATTTAAGAACATCCATATTTATATATGGTCTGTGTCAAGATGAAAATGAGGGTCTTCACAGAGCCTTAGAGATCGAGCAGGACTCTCAGAATTACCCCTCTCACTTCCCTTTCATAATGAGTCAGGGAGAGGCCCCAAAATATTCCTTGAGCTGTTTTTGCCGTACAGGTTGTAACCTTTCAGAAAAAAGAGACGATTTCTTATTTAACTCTATAACTCCAGTGCCTAGGCAGAGTCTGGGAAATAGTAGTGGGCAATCTAAGTTTGTCAAATGAATGGCTCAGTGGGCCAGTGGTATTGGCCAGAACATGTATTACGTGTTGCCAGTAGACACTGCAACACATTTTCTGGGAGCAGATTACAGTTTTACATTGTGTTCAGAGTGGTCAGGTCCAGGCACCTGAGCCTTATTTCTATGGTCTAAGCAATCATCTTTTCACATAGGAACTCTCAGACCATGAACTTGGTGTAACTTAGGGATTTCCTTACTTGAAAATGTCAAGCATCTCGATCCTGAGTGAGATGCAGGTCTGATGGCCTTTGAGGGGCTGTTCTTTATTTTTTTTAAATTTATCATTCTTCTTAACGAAAAGAACAGTAGATTAGAAGTCAGAAAACATGGTCTCTATGCTCAGGTTGCTAGTTGCTCTGTTGCCCCAGTAACACAACTCAGATACATGCCTTACTTATTCCAGGAGCTTTCCATAGATTCTTATAAGAGCTTTAGAGCTAAAATATACAGAAAAAATAATAGAGTATAAATGGGCAATTTTATGTTTCTTGACCATAATCATGCAGCTAGTTTACATTAGGTATGAGACTAACACTCATGTGCCTGTGATTTTCAGCCCAGGGCATAATTCACTGTACCTAGGTGCACGTGACAGTGCATGCAAAGCACTGTAAGAACTATTCAGAGTGATGCATATGTGAGCCTTTCACTGCTGCTACACCACTGGGAAATGTGTTGGTCCTGGTCTAGAACTTTGGTGAGATCAACAGCAGGGATAGAGATTGAGGGTACTTTGTGGGGAGGGAGAGTCGAAGGGTGGAAGAGGTCTGTAGGAAAATGAGAAGAGAGAATTAAAGAGAGAAACCTTGGGGAGCATCAGGAGGGAGGAAGAAGTTGGGATCAGAGTCGTTTTCTGGTCATAATGATCCATTGGCTAAGGCCCCTGTTGCTCTCAGTAGTATTGACATTTTCCCCCTGTCCTGACAGACTTCTAAAATAGCACTGGCAATACTTATCAAAGCCCTTATTTCCCAAACAACTTAATTGTGGCTCCACAACGTGTGGCTGTATATTTCACCTTCCTGTCTTACCTCTCCCTCCCCACTCCTCACTGCTTGTTCTCTCATTCTCAGTTCTGCATACAGACAGACTAAATCTTATATAAACTATGATTTGTCTGATTCTTCTTAGATGGGTTTCGTAGACTCTTTACTGTATCTCCTTTCCCTAGTTAGTTGTCTACTGGTAGGACTGCTTTCTGCTCAATTGCACCTCCACTAATGGGTATGAAAGACGGAGGAATCTAAATCACCCAATTTAGATTCTTGTCAGAGACACTGGGAAAAACTGTGTCCGGGCACTCCGTAAGTGAAGATGGAGCGGGTAGGCATGTCTGCATTTCCCAGGAACTTCAGATGAACATTTACTTTTGTATACCCAGATCTCCCAACACAGGCACACACCACACACTAAGACGACCTGCAGTCAACAGTGTCAGTCAGCGATTTTCAACTGATACGCTGCAAGAGTTTTTAAAACATGCAATACCCAAGTGCTAGAAAGGAAATGAGCAATGCGAATGTAAGGGACTAGGGAAGTGATTTTAGAGAATTATTTAAAATGGGCAAGGCAGTGGCCTGGAAATACCAAGATGTCCTCAAGGAACTCACAAACAAGGAAGACAGACAGGGAAACTAAGAATTTCAAATAGAAATCCATCCATGCTATAATTTCTGTATTAAATCCTGTAAAGGCTCATAGGAAGGAATCAGCTAATTTGGCCAATGAGGAAAAGGAAGGAAAGGTATTAAGCTGAGTCTTAAAGATCAGGTAGAGAAAGACTTTTCCAGTATCAGGAATTCCATGTGCAAAGAAAGGCTTAAAGCCACCAAATGCGTGGCCTCATTTAAGAAAAGCCATTCATCTTGGGTGGCTGGAGCACAGAATATATATATTCAGGTGATGCTACCTTTCTTAGCAACCCCTTTAGGCAGCTGTACCTTCACTCAGATGCTGCTGTATTGCATTTTTAGAATTCTTTGGAATTGCCGTCCAAGACCACTTCTAAGCAATGTATGGAAATTAACTTTAGAGTCCCATGGGCATCCCCCTTGGTCCAAATGTATTCTATTTTTCACTTTCACCCTGATTCGCTCAGCTCAGCACCCTCCACCCCTGTAGACAGTAGTTCCAGCCTCTCAGACGTAGGTACCTGGACTGGAGGTGAGCTTTGAGCCTTGGAGTGTTGGGCATGCTGTTGTGCCAACTAAGCCTGACCACTAGGGGCACCACATCCAAACTGCAAAAGCTAAATGCCCTAAATTTTGTTTTAATACCCTAAATTCTTAATGGAAAATAATTCAACAACATTTTTGAGTGCTTAACACTGAGCAAGGCGCTCGATTTCGCTTTACTATTAGCTCTAGTGAGTTTTACATATTAATTCTACCTTCACCCAGTATTTATCACTCTGTGAGCTCAGGACTATCTTCTTTTAGTTAGAGAACTGAAGCATAATGCTTTTTATGAAATATAGTCTAGGACTTTATGTACTGCACCAAAATAGATTTAGAAGTGAACAATCTAATGTCTCTCCTACAAAAATGTTCTTCCTTGATATCCCAACTTGAAGAACTACACAAGTTATAATAAACAATTGTCTTGATCAGTTTGGGCTGCTATAACAAAATACCATAGATTTGTATTAAAAACAGAAATGTATTTCTCACCGTTCTGGAGGCTGGAGTCCAAGATCGGCGTGCCAGCATGTTCGGGCGAGGGCTGTCTTCCAGACCGCGGCCCTCTCGCTGTGTCCTCAGGCCGCGGAGGCGGAGAGGGGCCTGTACGGGATCTCCTTCCTAAGGGCACTGATTACCTTCATGTGGGTCCTGCCCTCACTTCTAATCACCTCCCAAAGGCTCTGCCTCCTAATATCATCACTTTGGGCATTAGATTTTCAACATATGAGTTGAGGGGGGATAACCATTCAGACCATACCAACAATTAAATACTTGCTTAGTGCTTTATAGAGTGCTTTCATATTCATTATGTCCTTGAACACTCCTGAGAACACTGATTCTGCACCAGCGAACTATCAGAGCACAGGTGGGTTCTGTTCTCTTGATGAGGGAGCACATGCCTGGGCACAAGGTTGTGTGCCCAATTTAGTGGTGAGGCCCACCTGTTCTGCAAGAGCCACATTCCCCTTCAGGGAGAACACAGGCACCATTAGAGGTGTCATGCCTGCCTCAGGGTTGTCATGGTGCAAAGTGCTCATTGGGATTTTGCCCAAAAAGTTCCCATCATTAAGAATAAAAGCTATTCTTTGAATTCTGCTGACAAGAAAGCCAATCCTCAGTGTTGGAATGATTAGTTTGACCTTTTATTTTTTAAGTGGTTTTATGAAAACGTGAACACTGCATGCTCTGTAATTTTAAACATGGAGGGTTTGGGGGTGATTTTTTTTCTTTTTCAAACCTGGCCTACAAAAATCAAGCAAATTTTAGGCGCCTGTGATGGGTCAGGTAATCATCTCTAAAATCACTGACAGCTGGTAGCCTCTTACCTCACTGTTCCACCCGTAAGTAAAAGAGAAACTGTTAGTCATAGCAAGGTAGTCCTACCCATAATGTCCTATTAAATAATTACGTTGAAACAGGACAGACCTGGAGATCTGAGGAAGCCTTTCTTTCCTAATACACTTTTCCCGCTCCCACTAGGGTTTGTTGTCCTCCAAGAAAAAGAGATAGGAGGTATGTGAGCAGTGCTTGTGTGCCAAATAACGCACTGCAGGGGAGGGCTGGAGAGCCTCTGCCCTGGGATGAACTGTTCCTTTTTAAGGGCTATTTATTCCTACATCCAGTTATGGAAGAAACTAGTAGGAAGAAGAAAGGAAGGAAGGAGGGAGTGAGGGAGGAGAGAGAAATATATACTATGATCTTTTTACCTTCATTAGATTTAAATCCACTCACAGTATTAGAGGGTAAAAAGAGCATTGGAATTTAACAGACACGCTTACGCTTTTGCTTGGCTCCCTGCTGCACGGTCCTGTTTGGTTCCTGGAAATATGATAATGTCACCTGAATATTCAGCCCTCTCTCATTTTGGTGATAAACCCAATACATTCCTTACGTGAGTAGAAAGGCAAGTCGATAACCACGAAGCCCTGGGGGTCCTGCCATGGGATTTCTCCTCCCCTCAATTTTTAATGAGGTCCCATATTTGTCATCTTCCCCAGGGGCCCCTTGGAGCGTGATGTGCTCCGCAAGTGCCGTAGAGCTGACTCCGGGCTGCTGACCTCTGCATCTGATGAGACTCAGCTGAGACTCTGCCCCAAGCTCCAGCATATTGTTGGATCCATCACGTTGACTCTTGGCTCTCATACTAATGTGCAGCTAATGAGTCGCATGGTGTACATATTAACCCGGGCTCTGGCAGTGCTAGTGCCAGACACACAGTGCGATGGAGTTAGAGCAGGGCCGTGAGACCCCCCGTGCACTGGCAGCTTAGCAGAACGGAGCAATTAGAAAAGCTGTGCTGGAGAATTACCACGCCATAGCTTAGGGGAGGCCATGAGCAATCGAGAGGTGGAAAAAACATGCTGTCTTATATCTGCTCTTAAATAAAAAATCCCTCCACATCAGAGAGGTGCTTTATGAACTGTGAAATAGGGAGGAAAGTCAAAATGTTTAAAGAGTCAGGTAATAGCTTTCATTACCAAAGAGAAGCTGAGCTCCGGCTCTGCTCATGAGTAACTGTAGACTTAAGGCCTTAAGATAGGGCCATGTGACACTGACCACGATGACCCTGGCGACTTTCAAGGCAGTGCTGTCCCGCCTTTGTTTTGCTGTTGTTGTTGTTTTCAGGAGACAGCACCCAGAGCCATGGTACAAAAGGGCACGCTGCTCTGGCCTTGGGAGCAGTTTTTCAAAAGATAGTTGTACACAAAAGTTCTACCAGCACATTCCCAGTGACACAGTGTGCCAGAGAAGGAACTGTACCTAACATTTCATGGCACCCAGACTGCCTAGCCCTGTGACTGGCTCCTAGTTCAAGGCAGATTGGCTGAACTGGTTAAGGAATTACGAAAAATGACTGTGAACTCACATGCGCTGCTAAAGATAGCTATT
The DNA here is from genome assembly GCF_054644295.1 of Miniopterus natalensis. Lineage (NCBI taxonomy): Eukaryota > Metazoa > Chordata > Mammalia > Chiroptera > Miniopteridae > Miniopterus > Miniopterus natalensis. The sequence goes on along the minus strand of NC_142096.1, from coordinate 15,936,643 downwards.
TCACATCCAGTGAGGTACCTCTCCTACATTGGTTGCAAATGCCTCATTTTAGAGATGAGCAAACTGAGACCAAGAAAGGATAAATGGCTTTGCACTATGTTGCACTGCTTTCTCCAAGCATTAAGCTTATCTGGGAAAGAAGAGTACCCTTGGAAAGTGTGGATAAACAGTGGACGCCAAGCCCAAAGGACTCCGTTCTGACCCTCACTCTGCTCTCCTGAGCTCTTTCTTCTGTGAACTCGAGAGTCTCTGAGCTCCTGCATCCACCCCTGGAGGTGATAATAATGATGCATGTGAAAGCACTTGGCAAACTATAGAGCCCCATATAAATGGAAGCTGCTATTATTAATTTATTTGGCAAGACACTGCTTTCCAGACTCTGTTACTGCAGTTTAAAAAGGGTTATATATAAGAGAAAAAGAAGGAATGGAACCCATGATCAAATGACTTTGAAAAGGCTCTAAGATATCTGGGTATAAAGAAGCCCATTTGAATTTGTTTAACATAGTGGTTCCTTAATCAATCTCACCATTGTAACTCTCTATCTTTACCCTTGTAGAGACAGGCACAAAGAATGTCGTGGGCTATTATACATTCATTCATTTCGTATAAATGTTAATAAATGTTATATCCAGTGATTCACCATCAATGAATGGGCATGTAGTCAGCAAGCAGCAGTATTGTAGGGTTTCACAAGAGTGTTGTATGGAACTCCATCAGAATTGCCTGGAGGTGGGTGGTACTAGTTAAAAATGCATATATTGGGGCCTTACCCCAAATCTACTGAATCAGAATCACGCCAGTGGCAGGGCCTGGACATTTTCAGCAGGCTCCCAGGAGATTCTGATGCGCACTCAAGTTTAATCACCACCACTGCACACTGTGGTAAAGAAGAGCATGACTATGGAGGTAGTCTGGTTTTATGAATTACTAGCAGTGTGACCTGAGCAAGCTACTCTAATTTAATTTCTCAGCTCATTTTCTTATCTATGAAAGGGGTATAGAGACTACTTTGCAAAGGTTTTATAAAGATTAACTGACAATGTATGCAGAGTGCTGATCACAACATCTGTCTTAGTCCACTCAGGCTGCTATAGCAGACACACTGGATGGCTTATAAACAATAGAAATGTATTTCTCACAGTTCTAGAAGCTGGAAGTCCAAGGTTAGGGTGCCAGGGTAGTCAGGTGAGGGCCGTCTTCCAGGAGGGAACTTCTCCTTGTACCCTCACATGGGAGAAAGAGCCACGGATCTTTGTGGGGTCTCTTTTATAAAAAGCATTAATCCTATTCATGAGGGGACGTGAACATTCAGACCACAGCAACATCTGACATAAGCTGATCTCATTACTAGTAACAATTGCTGCTATTATTATTGTTTTGATTCGAACCACTATGTACAGTGGGAACATAAAATAAACATGCTCACTTTTCTCAAGTGCTCACTGGAGTTAAATGTGAGCAGCTAACTGCAGGCACCATGACATGTGCTAAGGGGATAGATGAGTGAAATCAAATGGGAACTCAAGTGTTTCACTTTGTTTGGAGAGACTCATGGAAAGCTCCACAGATACTGGAATTAACCTTAAGGTAGACGTCTTCTAGGTAAGAACAGACCCGACTAATAAACAGAAAAAATAAAATCCCAATGATACCCTCAGCAAACCCAAAGGAAAGTTGCTGCCTATCTGGCACTCCCGTCTTAGTGGCTATGTGAGTTGGCTTCCTATCTATCACTTTGTGTCTCAGAGGTAATTATTCTTTCTTTGATTTAATTTTCTTAAGACTACTTATTATGGGGAACATGGAAAAACACTCTACACATATTAAAAAATAATTTGAAATAATAGTTCCAGTTTCTTTCTTGATCGCTCTTGTGTCCCTAGAGCCTCCAGCTGCTATTTGATAACTTGCTACTTTTCTCTTTTCGCGACCCCCTGGTGCCTGGCCAACAGGTGGCTGAAAGTGCTATGAACAAAGGCCTAATTCATCCCAAGCCTAGTGGCGGGTTAGATGAACAGCCACCACCATTCGTTTCATAAGTTGTGGACTGACTGGGTTTCCCTGGAAAGCACTTCTGCTCCATGTGCCAGCAGCTGGGGCTGCAGTCGCTGGAGGCTCCACTGGGCGCCCCCCAACCCCACCCACCTGCACACACATGTGGCTGGAGATGGGTCTGGGGGAGCTCAGCTGGGATTGCCAGCCTTGAGTCTCTGTGTGGGTTGGACTTCTTATAGCATGGCGGCTGATTCTCATGAGGTATCACACTATCATATAGCTTTTCTTTTTTTTTAACAAATTATTTACATAGAATTTTGATTAACTTTTAATGTGCATTTATATTTTGAAATGGGCAATGCTGAAGAACCACGGACTAAGGCTTGTTCCCTGGCCACCTTATTTAGAGGCTACACCCCTTCTTCCCCCCTTGTTTGCTATCTGTATAGCCCCTGTAGTGGCCTCAGTAATGACCCCCAAAGACATGTAGGTGTTAAGCCCTGGAACCTGTGAATGTTGTATGGAAAAAAGGCTCTTTGACTGTGTGATTAAGTTAATGATCTTGTGGTAAGGACATAATCCTGGATTATCCTGGTGGGCCCTACACGTAATCACAGGTCTCTTTATAAGAGGGAGTCAGAAGGGAACTTCACACAGAAGAGTAAAGGGCAGGCAGTGGACAGAAGGGAGCAGTCAGAGAGGGAGGATGGCTTTGAAGATGGAGGAAAGGGCCCTTGAGCCAAGAAATGCAAAGAACGCAGCTCCAGATGTTAGAAAGGCAAAGTGAAGGGTCTTCTCTAGAGCCTCTCGAGGGAGTGCGGATATGCAGATGCCTTGACGTTAGCCTAGTGTCCCTAGTTTTGGACTTCTAGCCTCCAGAAGCATAAGAGAATGAATTTCTATTGTTTTAAGCCACCGAATTTGTGGTCACTTGTTACCGTAGCTACAGGAAGCTAATGCTGTACCCATCACAACTTGGAGTGTTTGCTTACCTTTTTTTATTTTTTATGTTCCTCACTGGACACTCGGCTCCTGTGAGTGGGGATCTTGTTTGCCATCACTGCTGCATCCACTGTATCTGGTTGGATGCTTGGCACAGAGTAAATGTACATTAAGTGATTCTGCAGCTAATGCCACTTTGGAGCTTTTTGGAGGAAATTCATGGAAGAGAAAGGATGGCATAAAGTAGGGTAGAGCCTTTTAGAGAAGGGGTACTGTTATGAGCAAGCATGCTAAGGTGAAAATGAAGGATTAACATGGTGTTTGGGGCAACCAATGGGAAAAAAATGGCCAGATAAGCCCTGAGATCCCATTGAGAATCAGGGAGACTCTCCCTGGTGGGATGACATGAAGCCAGATTGGGGAGGACTTTGAAAACCATGAGGAGAGGCAGGTAGGAGTGGGAAGGGATGTAGTGAAAGTTGGATGGCATTAGAATGGTGTGCAGATGGGTCACCCATTGGGTAGTTATAAGCACCGGCAAAGTAACACCCCTTCAAAACGGAAAGGTTTAGCTTTGGGGAACTAATGAAGAATTTTGCAGTTGGAAACTTTTAATTTCAGCATACAGTGTATTTTCTGTTTGAAAGTTAAGTCTTGATTTTAGTTTGAATTATATAATAATAATTAATAATAATAAATAGAACCACAACTTTTTCACAACTTTTTAGGGTTCTGCTGGTCTTCAGTTTTGGGGTCCTGCCCGATGGGCACACAGATTCATTCCTGGTGGGGGCTTATGCCCTGCTGCCGTGGCTGTAGTTCAGCAAGAGACAGGCCTTTGCCAGACTGCAGAGATCAGCACATTAGCGGGCACTGCCTCCTCCGAGGTGCTGCTCCCAGGCTCTTGCTTTGTATAATTAGCTGATGACTTATGTCCTCATTAAGAGAGCTTACCAGTCAAAATGGTGATCAATCAGCAAGCTCATTATTTAGGATCCTTCTCTGTGGTTCTGTTGTGAAAGATGTTCATTTTTTCACTGGTTTGCCTGAAAATTGCCATCTAGTAAAAATGCTCATTTGGCAAGAACCCTGGCTATTAAACAAGCATGTGCACATCACACATGTTTATGAAAATCTGTCACACTACTTGTGAGAGGCAGATTAATGCTCCCCCGCCCAGGTTGTACTACTTTCCTATAGCTGCTATAACAAATTACCACAAACTTCAAATTCAAAGTTTGAAATCATTCAGAAATGTCAAAATCATTTAGGGTTGATACATTAAGACATGAACTCTTTAGAAGAGACCTGCCCCCACTTTGTAAGTGGCAAAATAGTAAAGGCTCATTAAAGGCTCAACAATAGAGCATTGGGTAAAATAAACAGTGAAAGTCCTCCCTCCCTCCCTGCTGGTCCCATCCTAAGAAGGAACCCCCTTGAACAGTTCGGTAGTTCCCCCTTCTAGACCAGGACTTTTTTATATTTGTGAATTTGGGCCAGCTTTAAAAATGCACTCTCCAGATGGCTCCCGAGATGGGATGATTTATGGGATTAGGGAAAAAACCCCGTCCAATGTGCCATCTCTCCAAATAATTTCCTCATTATGCCATTTTATGGCTGAAATTCCATCATTAACAATTCATTTCTTTGACTTAGTGGTTTGTCCCTTCTTAAGATGCAAATACCTCCTACAAGACTAACCCTGTAAGCCTTAATAATCCTTATAAGAATGAGTTTACTTAAATTGTCACCCCCTCCCCCTGCACCTTTATCTCATCACTTGCTCTGTTTATCATTATAATTTTGTAATCCTTTGTTTCCTTGCTGTTTTGGTCTGTCACCACTATAGACTCTAAGTTCCACGAGGACAGGGACTACTTGCACCCCTTTTCACTATCCAGTCCCTGGGATACAATGACAAAGAATATGCGCAATAAATATTAGATTGGATGGAAGATTTTGAAATGGAATCAGACGTAAGACCTAAAGGGGCTGGAACATAATTGAAGGCAAAAGAAATGTGGTGTGTGAGGCTGAGGCTGCCTCCCGGGCCTGCTCTTCAGCTGGTGCACGGGGCTTAGGATCTGGGGCTCGCGTCTTGATGGCTTCCACTCCGTGGGCAGCTGAGCTGGTTGTTAAATATTTTACGTATCACTCCTGGCTTCCACAGTGAAGTTTTACTGACCTCACAGTTATCTTAATTATCCTGCCTGTGAATCAAAACTCTGTAGAACTGATTTTGATTTTTAAAGTCTGAGAAGATAGAAAATCCAAGCAAGAGAGGAGGATCTATTTTGGACAGGGGTGTGTGTGTGTGTGTGTCCCAAAAGTTGTCCCCCCCCCCTTTTTTGTTTTAACAGCTGTATAAACATTTACCCAAAAAAAATCGTGGGAACAGGGTGTGGGCAAAGGATCCTATGCAAAGGAATCTGCTGTTTGCAGAAATATTTAGAGAAAGCCAGCAATATCCATGCACCTGTTATTCCAGGTGTGTGCATCAAATTCACTGACCATGTTAACACTTGCCTTTGATGGCATTTAGTGCAAAGGGAATTTCAGAGTCTAGAAGAGTGAAGTCTCCAGAGTAGGAGAAAACGGACTTGACTCGGTAGATTCCCGTGTAAGCCTCATGATGAATGGCAGAGGTTACCGCAGTTCATAATTGAATATTTAATTGTTTGTTGATGATTTATGTAACATCTGTCCCCTTTTCCAGCCTATAAGTTCCATCTGGTTCTGCTTCTCACAGCATGTCCAGCTCCTAGAGCAGTGCTTGGCATATAGCACATACTCAAAACGTATTTGTCACAGGAGTGAATACATATGACCTCATTTAGCTGGGATGGCCTGGTCTAGTGGTGTGAATTTTTTAAAATTGCTCAGCTTCTTAGTTTAACATACGTCTATTTGTATATATCTGAGTAGCTTTCTAGCAAAACTTTCAGCCTTAAAAAAATCTATGTTCATGGATAACTTAGCTTTTCTCATGAATGGGGTCAACTGTAGATAATCAGTGACTATTAGGAAAAGATTGTTTCTTAATATTCTCTTTATGAGAGGGCAGTAAAATTAAACTCAAGTAGTATGCTTTTTTTTACTTGTTTCACCATCATCTTCTTCAATTAAACAATCTCTTTTTCAATTTAATCTAATGAGAATGGATCTTTGCAGCCATCGAGACCAAAATGCTTGCATATTAAGGAAATCATTTCCTTTAACCTGAGTCACACCCCTTTGCACACAATGAGGACAGAAGAAGAGCTGAGTTTTTATGTGGGTGGGAAAGAAAACGGCGCAGACAGGACTGTGTAGGACACTCAGGGAGATGAGGCTGGAAAGGACCTCAAACTTTGTTGGAGGTGAGATTAGCCTGAGGCAGAAGAAGAGGCCGGAAGGAATGCCTTTATGGACTCCTAAAGCAGGGCAGTTTGACACCAGCCACAGTACCTCTGCACCCCCCTGTGCTGTCCTGGTTAATGTGTTTTCTATCCAAAACCTTCCCCTCCTCACATGGTGAGTCTAAAGCCAGAGTTATTCTTACACACTCCTTCCTGGCAGAGAGTGAGGACACCCCGGGATTGCCGTGCATCTCTGGCAAGTCTATCGAGAAGAGCACTTACGCCTTTGATCCTCAGGTCTTAAGATGGATTAGAAAGAAAGAAACTATAATGAAAAGGGTCAGCAGTTCTCTAAGGGTCAAAAGGCGGCAATGAAGTCAACTCAATCTAACGGAGTTTGGCAAATGAAAAGCAGGTAAGACGATGCTGTAGGAAGAAGCGAATTGTTGGAAGCACAGGGTGAAAAGACAGGAAGCCTGTTTTTGAGGAGTTTGGAATGGCTAATTTTCAGGGCTTACCAATGATCCAGGAGCGAGGAAAATCCACGGTGCTCAGTGTTGGGCAGGGTGTAGTGTGTGTTTGTGTGTTACCACTTCTGCAGGGGCTCCCTTTAGGGAGGTATAGTGCCCTGCAGACAGCCCAGCCATAGAATCAAAGGCGCTGTCGATATGTTCAGTTGAAACCGGTGACTAGCACAGGAGTAGCAGGGGTCAGACTTGGTTGAAGATGTGCTGATAGGACAGTGGATGTCATTTCATATCTGATGAGCTCTGCAAGGCAAGAGGCAGTGTGAGGATTTCATGAACCATGGCTAATACAGAACCTACCTTTACAACATGTGCTCCTATTAACATCCTGTACAAAGCTTCCTACTTTTCTTATGTTACCTCATTTGATTCTCAGTTACCCTGTGAATTAGATACTGTTATCTACCTAACTGAGGCCATTGTGAGGCACTGGTAGAAACTGGAGGACAGGAGCAGGGAGAAGCCAGGTATTTCCTCCCCATCTCTACAGTTAGATTCTTTTTTTTTTTTTTTGGTTAATCTTCATTCGAGAATATTTTTTCTATTGATTTTCAGAGAGCGAGGGAGGAAGGGAGTGGGGGAGAGAGAGAAACATGGATTGGTTGCCTCCTGCATGTGGCCCTACCAGGGCCGGGGATCAAACCTGCAACCCAGGTATGTGCCCTTGACCAGGAATCAAACCCATGGCCCTTCAGTGCACAGGCTGGTGGTCTAACCAGTGAGCAACACTGGCCAGGGCTGCAGTCAGATTCTTAATAGTTAGTGTACAACATTACCAGTTATATAAATCTGAAGTAAGATCTTCTTAATTAAAATGGGGGTAACTTTATATGAAACCTGTTATTAAAAGCCCTCGCTTAAGTCCAAGATCATCCAGAAAACACTCGTATTTGGAAAGACTCCAAGTCTGGTACCTCACTGGGAACAGCGCCTCCTAGGTCTCATTAAATTCTGCTGAGCTTTCATAGACTGTTCAAACGTCCTTGGAATTTTCCTCATGATTCTTTTAAGGATCATGAAAAGAGCTTGTTGGCTGCAAATATGTTCACTGCGTAAGGAAAATCTGAGGAAGAAACCATAAAGTTAAAGAGAGGAGAAAAAAAACACATCATCCTGTGTTTTCCCAGTTACTTTTCTATTTAGAAACAACATTTCGAGTGTTCCCTGCGTGCTTGCTATAAAGAGCGCCCCAGCAGACACGCAGGAGACCTCTGTTCAGCGTCAGAGGGGCCTGTGCATCTGATCCGACCAGTGAGTGTGAACGTGGATCTCTAAAGGGGCCTCATGGGGTGCAGGCGGGAGACACCTCTGTGTTGGAGTTGTGGGAGGAGGGTGGGTATGAAAGATAAGCTGGAGCTCAGAAATAGACTTTTTAACTGGACATATTGTCACTCCTAAGGATTTGGGAGTTCTTTTAGTAAAAAGGAGAGCTAGGTATTGGGTGGGCAGCTAGCAGTTATTCTCAAAATAGTACAAAGTGGATACAACAAAAATTATGAAAATAGTACATTAATGACTAGAGTTCGGAAAAACTACTATGCAGCAATCAAACTTCCATGGATATAACATTAGCAAGAAATGAGGGCAGGGAAATCTCCGAGGAAGCTTGTAGGTTTACTTGGGCAGATACACCTTTATTCAGCTCAGCTCATTCCACCAACAAATGTCTATCATAGTATTATAGACACTGAGTAAATGGTTAAAAAATAGAGGGCTATGATCCAGTGTCAGAATGAGTTATGTGGGCCAGGGGATCCCAAAGCAGGCTGTGCATCAGTCTCCAGAAGTCACAAAAATAGAGATGTGTATTCTCAATGCTTAGATGTCATAATTCAGTCCGTTTGGGATTCAAGAATCTGTGGGGGGTTTTGGGGTCTCACCCGAGGATATTTCATTGATTTTTAGAGAGAAGGGTAGCGGGAGAGAGGGAGAGAGACAGAGAGAGATAAATATGTATGGGAGATAGAAACATCGATCAGTTGCCTCCCACACGCACTCTGACTGGGGCTGGGGATTAAACCCGAATGTGCCCTGACCGGGAATCGAACCTGGGACCTTTCTTTATAGGGACAATGCTCCAAGCAACAGAGCCACACTGGCCAGGGCCAAGAATCTGTGTTTTTAATTAGTGCCTAGTGATACTGAGGCAGGAAATCCAAGGGGGCTCATCTTTGGGAATCACTGGTTGGAAATGAGGGCTATGTATGTTCTGATTGTGGTAATTAACACTTACTGCAGATATTCTCAGATAGTATGCACCAGACTTACCCAGGGCCCTTGCTATAAATGCAGATTCCTGGTGCCACCTCCAGCACTTTTGAATCCATGGGTTCTAGGAGAGAAAGACATCTGAATTTGTAACCAGCAGCCCAGCTGATTCTGAAGCAGACCAAATTGCAGAATCTGTGATGTGTCCATCAAACTTGGAGAAACACTGATTTTTGAGAACTTCCTCTCTGCCGGGCACTAGGCTATAATCCATTTATGTGCATTGTCTGACTCCATTCTCCTGATAGTCACAGGGGAGAGGGACTCTTATCACCCCGTTATACAGATGAGGGAAGCGAAGCCTGGAGGAGATAAGTAACTGGTTCAAGATCACATTGTCAGTAGCTGAGCTGACTTGCAGGCTACAACTGTCTGACAACAAGATTTATGTTCTTAATACCAGATTGCCTTCTTGCTTCCAGGAGGTCAGAGGGAAAAAAAAAAGAATCTTCCCAGTTGGGGCAGGTTTTAGGAAGGCATTCAAACTAAAGTAAGATAAGTGAACTTTGGAATTTGTCACTCGGTTTCTTGGACACACAAATGTTGAGATTTCTCTAAAATGAATTCTTGTTTTGCTTTTGTTTGTTTGGTTATAAAACTTGAATATCTCCAAATGAAAGCAAAGATGTTATTTCTTTCACATTGTAAATAGTGTTACGATGTCTGACATAATTGAATAGCTGGTAGACTTTAGAAAACAGTGATGTGGGGTTGAAGCCAGACACTCCAGCAACTTCATCCTTCAAAGAACTCTTGGCTTTCTCCTTTGGAAAGTAAACAAAATAAGGAAATCAACAAGGAAACCACAGACGCACCCAATGAAAACAAAAACAGGACACTGAAGCAGAGACTTTATTTAAAGAACTCGCTCCCTTTGGAGTTAGTGATAATGTCAATCTTTCAAAAGATAGCTGTTTACAAAATTATGAATTTCTGCTGCACATCAGCATCCTTTTAAAAGGCATGTTTCCTGGGCGTTAGAGAAGTAAAGCCTGTAAGTCAAAGATAACTTGTTTACCAAACTGGGACTGTAATTGAAATGACCCTTTGCAGTTAATGAAAAGTATATAAAATAGCTTTTTCCGCCAGACTGAGAGGCGCCTAATTTAATTATTTGTGGATGTAACAGATTAGAAGCAGCCTTTCATTTATTTCTAGAAGCTGAGTATGGACAACTCACACCTAGTGAAGGGGACAGGAAGTTGGAGCCATGGGTGGGTAAAGAGTGTCCACAAAGAGAGCACATAGATCATAGTCTCTGGGCTCTTTATTTTTTACAGCTTTCCTGGTAATGATAGGGTGATGATAAACTAATGCTGAAAAGAAGCTACCTCAGTGTGGAACTGTCTTATACCTGGTCCTCTGAATTTGTGAGCTTCTTATCTAGAAGATTCTGTGGTTAATATAGCCACTATAACACTGCTGAAAGTGTGCGTTTCAAATCTAGTGGTTTCAAGCCATGAGCTGAAATGGTCAGGAGCCACTTAACTGCCGAGTGACGCAAATATCTAGAAAAGTTTACTAGTTATAAACGCCCACACTTTCATACCTATATATGCCACCTGACATGGGGCGAGTTTGTGCTTCTACCATTAGAAAGGTCTGCATTGTACTATTGGTGTTGACTGTTGAGGTTTCTTTTGCAAACATAATATTGTTTTTGAAGAATGATGCTTATTTGTGTTGACATTGAAATGACTGGTTCTCGTCAAAGTTAATGGATCAGATCTGACTAGGTAAGTAAGATAGGCACTTTGGGAGGATCATTTGTAACTTATTTAATGAGCTGGAAAAGTAATTTACTAGGTTTTAATGTACAGCCTGGAAAAATGTACTCCAAACCTCGCCAACACTTTATGCCGTGAGACCATAGCTTAGTCACCTTGAAGGGTCTGGCACAGTGCCTCCTCTGACACTTCATTCGGATCTCTTGAAGATGCTGTTGTTTTGTTGGGAAGTGAAATAGGCTTAAATATTCATAAAATGCATAAAGGGAGAAATAAACCAGGCAGCCACTCACATTCTAGTATAAATAGCTTCACAGGAGATTTCTTCCTTCTAGAAAAGGCAGTTTTATTTGGACTTGTTGAAGGAGGGGCATTAAACAATAAAGGTGAGCACTGTGCAGCACATTCTTCTTGGGAGAACTTTGGAAAGGATCCAAAGAGAATGAATTGAGGTTCTCAGCAACAAAGATATTCTGGGCTTGCCTGAGAATTTTTCCTAAGGAAAATTGTTACTTTGTCATATTGTTGCCATTTCTAAAGAACACCTTATTTGACAAGTTTAGAAATTAGTGAGTCTGACACAGTTTTCCCACCCTATGTTTCACTGAGGACCTTACCATCTGCCAGGTACTATGCTAAGCACATTACACGCTCCGTCTCATTTCACCTCCACTGTAGCATTATGAGGCATGTGCTACTTAACCTGCTCTAAATGGTGCTTATTCTGCGCTGTGCTAAGCATTTTAGACATTTTAACTAAATCCTCACAACAACCCTCTGATCTAAGTGCTATTATTCCCCCATTTTACAGATACAGAAATTGAGATACAGAGATTGGCTGACTGGCCCCAGATCCCACAGCTAGCACATCGTGGAGCTATGATTTATGTCCAGGCATTCTAGCTCCAGAGTCAGCACCCCTAGCCACTGTTGTAGAAGATGTTATCCTTATCAGTGAGGAAATAGAAACACAGAGAAGAATAACTCGCCCAAAGCAACACAGGCAATAAACAATGGAGCAGGGACTCAGACCCAGGTGCCTATGAAGCTACATAACCTACAGAGCGCACCCCTTATATCACCCTGCACATCTCTGCTTTGATCACTCATTCCTGAAGCCACATATGCTTGCTTCTACCTCAATATAAGAGAAAGGGAAGGCGTTAGCGTTATTATTTATTTAGCTGTCTAGTTTCATTCTGAATAGATTTTGCATAGTGGTGTGTTGCCAGAGGGTTGGATTTTCACTGAATTAGTTGCCAATGTCAAAGACAATCTCAACCTCATCTAGAGCAGCGCTTCTTAAGCATTAATGAGAATATGAATAAGCTCAAGATCTTGTTAAAATGCAAATTCTGATTCACTAGGTCTGGGATGGGCCTGAGCCTCTGCAAGCTCCCAGGTCATGCTGATCCTCCTGGAACATGATCCTGCTTTGAGTTGCAAGGCTAGAGCGTTGAGTTTTCCCAAACTAAGCATCAAGATGTACCCCAGAGTTCATACTGGAAGCAGGGCACTTTGACAGATGGAAGAACATCTAGGGAGTTTGGGGGGATCAACACTGTGCAGAGATCTGAGCTACGCAGACTCCCAAGGTTGGAAGGGCCTTTCAGGATCATCTGGTCCAAACATCCAAGTGATGTTCGAATCCTCTCAAATTCCCTGCCAGGTTATCTCAGCCCTTAAATTAAAGAATTATCTGTGATGAATAGAACTAAACATTCCAGAACAAGAGAATTCCAAGAGGATGCCTGACTCACAAAAACAAGCTAAGAGTGAAAGACGGGGGAGGGGTCTGTGATGTCTCACACTGTTTCAGACAGACCTTTGCCTTTAGATATTTTTTCCAAAGCTTTCAAGCCTCACCATTTTATAAGAAAAGCAATGTGCTCTACCAGAGAACCAGCTGGGAGCGCTTAGTCTCCCAGGCATCTGTGCCCCACAATGAAATACAGTTTTCAGTGCTGGCTGGCAGGTGAGAAGCAGTGGGCTGCTTCTTGGTGGCATTGGCCATACGTCCCAGGGCCTTGAGAAAACCTATTTTCAAAGATTGAGATCATGAAACCATGAAATGGTTTCTTCTCATTTTAATTTTGCAGCCTGAGTGAAAGACGTTCCCATTGTGTGTCTTCTGATTCAGGGGATGCCAGCTTCTCCTTTCCAGCCACTCTTTCTGAGGCTGTTGTTGGCCAGCTCTCCGCTTTCTGTTTCAGGTGCCTGGAGAAAATGAGAAGCAGTGGAAGCCGGCGCTGGTTGTACTGACCGAGAAGGACCTTTTAATCTATGACAGCATGCCCCGGAGGAAGGAAGCCTGGTTCAGCCCGGTTCACACGTACCCTCTTCTTGCCACCAGGTAGCCACGGCTTTGCGGCTGGGTGTGATGTGTTTGCAGCTTCAAACTGTTTTAATCAAGTGCAGTTATTTCAATACCCAGTATTACTGCTTACTGTTGCAACAGGAGCTGAGAGCTCCTCCAGAATCTAGCCACCTGTTGTTAGTCAGATTAATGACCAGTGGTGGCCAAACATGAGCAACACAGAGACAAAGAACAAACTATTCACCCATCGTGAAGGAGCAGGTCCCGATCTAGTCCCCTTCCTGAATCTCCATCCCATCCCCTTTGACGTGAACTATGGACATGTATTTACAATCTTGAAATTCAGGTAGAAAGAATTACCAAGTCTCTTTCCTTGGTAACACAAAGAATGTCATGTGTGAATGTCCCACTGTGCTTTTAAAGCTCGCTTAGCGCAAGACTCTGTAAGGAGCCCTTCCTCAGTTGTGTGATGCTTCCTGTGGAAATGGGCCTTTTCATTCACGCACGCATGCACTCATTCAGCCAGGAATGCAAAACTTCAGGTCAGCCTGGCCGGGGTGGCTCAGTGGTTGAGCATCAACCAGGAGGTCACGGTTCGATTCCCAGTCAGGGCACACGCCCGGGTTTCAGGTTCAGTCCTCAGTTGGGGGCGCACAGGAGGGAGCAGGTCAATGACTCTCATCATTGATGTTTCTATCTCTCTCCCCATCTCCCTCCCTTCCTCTGAAGTCAATAAAAACACATTTTAAAAAACAAACAAAAAAAGCCTTCAGTTCATCTGTCAGAGCAGCCGCATTTCAGGTACTCGGCAGCTGTGGCTAGAGGCTGCCGTTGCGAACAGCACAGATCAGAACATTTCCGTCACCACAGAAAGTTCTCTTGGACAGCGCTGCCCCAGAGCAGAAACGAGGACCTTCGAATTTGTCCCAGTTCCTGCAAGGGGCTGGGCTGGGCCCGCACAGCAGGCCATCAAAGGCCAGGCTGCCTGGCGAGGTGTCATCTCGGAGGCTCACTGGGGTGTGGGCACAAGCAGGGCTCCAGTGGTGAAGGGCAGTCCTGAAGAAGGTCGCTGTCACCAATGGAACTCTTCAAAGCAAAGTTTCCTGAAAGGGGGGTGGGAGCAGACACAGTAAATGACATATGAGGAGGTTTGCCGGGGGTCGGGGGGCACGAAATGTCTCTCTTCCAGGCTCCGTGCTGCAGGGATGCCAGGTGTGGACTGTGAACAAAGCACATGAATAGCCTGGAACCGTAAATCTGCATCCGATGTGGAAATAGAAAATGGAAACCTCTTCTGTGCAAACTGTGCTCATTTAGAAAAATCGGTGCAGCATAAACAATCGGTTCCCCACTGTCCCAGGAGTGGGGAACCTTTTTTTTCTGCCAAGGCCCATTTGGATATTTATAACATCATTCGTGGGCCATACAGAATTATTAACTTAAAAATTAGCCTGCTATATTTGGTCAAAGATTTAATTAACTCACCCCTAATGTGACGGCTGGAACTGCAGCTGCCTTGGCAGATCCAGACCAAATGATTTCGAGGGCTGGATACTGCCCGCGGGCCGGACGTTCCCCATCCACGCGAGATACGAAGGTGACACTTCACCTTCCAACTTACTGCCCTTTCCCTAATGACCTGGCCTGACCTCTGACCTGCAAAAGAAGAAAGTGTTATTAGATGTATATAGTAGCCTTATGAGAGGGGATAAAATTAGGCCCGTGACCATGACCCTGATCTCCAGCTGTAGCCTGTGAGGCAGAGTCTGTCCGAGGTGTTAGGGCGGCTCTGGCTGTCCTCACTTCATCCCCTCAAGCTAGTAGGTCATTGCTGCCTGGTCCCGAGCAGTAGCCTGGAAAAGAAAGAGCTGGAGTTTCCATCTCAGTTTCTCTCCCACTAGGATGGTGCTTCACCCCAGGCTGACCACTGCACCTCCGTCTTCAGAGTGCCCATCGGTCAAATGCACTCTGCGGATGCCTCTGTCTCCCAAGCCCAGGGGGAGATATACTTCGTGGAAACAGGTTTATTGACCTTTTGGCTTATGCATCAGCCACCCTGGTTTACACATGCATTGGTCATGGTCCATTTTTTCCCACGGCTCTGGGGATGTGCCTAGGAAAAGACTTTGGAAAAGCAAACGAGCAGCAAGGACAAGAACCCCTTCCTTTCCCCAGTAGTCATGCAGGGAAGATGTGCCTTCTGGTAGCCTCGGGCTGGGCGTGTGAATGAGATGCCGGGGAGCAGGGCTCGCCCCATCTGAGTGAAACTATTCTATCCTTGCAGTAAGGCCAGCTCTATACGGTGGGAGGTTGGGCTGAAGCTGTTCATTTCTGCCAGAAGTGGTAGAAATTAAAGGAAAACTCTGGATTCTTCCATTACTGAGGTTACCCTAATCCTTCCATTGACTGCTTCCCTAGCCACATATTTAAGTTCATCAAGTGACCCCTTCCTTTACTTCCTGAGTTTTCTGTACAGTCCCACGTGAAACTGTGTCCTTTATATTTGAGCATTTGGGCTCACAGCCTATCTAGTAACATTATTTGTCTTCGAGTGCATCTTTCTAAAGAAGGGGAGTTCTGTCTTTTTAAAATTTCTTTGAAAAATCTTTTATTGAGGTATAATTTATAAATAGCAATATACACACATCTTAAATGTACAGCTTGATTTTTACTTATGGTTATAGAGTGATGTCTTCTAAAATTATATAGAGGGTGTCTACTAATTCATCATCCTGGTGACATTACTGTGCCATCTGCAAATATAGTTAAGTCCTCACTTAATGTAGTCGATAGGTTCTTAGAGACTGCGGCTTAAGCCAATTTTACTACAGGCTAATTGATTTAAACAAGAGTAAGTTACCGCAGCATATTTCTGTATGTCAATTAGGCTATGCTAAGACTGGTTTTCCTTATTACATCGTTTCCTAGAACCTGTTGACAATGTTAAGTGAGGACTTACTATAGACCAGGCGGTAATGAACCAGTGGCTGACCTTTGTAAAGGGAGACTGGGTCAAGGCCAAGTGCTTTACATGGATTCTATCTCAGTTTGCAAAACTTGTTCAGTTTAAGAATGATCTGGCTGTTTATTAGATTCCTGTCCTGGGGACCCGTCCTTGAAGATTCTGGCTCAGCAGGCCAGGCTGGGAGTCAGGAATACATGTTTTCAACAAGCACTGGACAAATGCAGTCCTCAGGGTTCCTACATCTAACCCTCACAACCCTATGAGTTTTAGGTTTTGTTCCTATTTCACAGACAAGCAAACCAAGGAACTAAGAGGGGAAGTAACTTCCCTACAGTTATACAGCTGGGAAGAGAGGCCTGAGATTCTGACTCTGAGCCCACCTTCTTAACCACTGCTGTCTGGGGCCTCCCAAGAGCATGGTCTCATTCCCTAGAGTTTTAGTGGCTCTCTGAATATCCTGAGTGTATCATATAAACATTTCCTTAGCTCTCCTGACTACTTAATCATCACATCTACTGCAGAGTGATCCTGAAAATTAAAATATGGGGACTGCATTAGCCAGCTCTGGCTGCCACAACAAAATACCCTAGATTGGGTGGCTTAAGCAACAGATAATTATTTTCTCACAATTCTGGAAGCTGGAAGGCGAAGGCCAGGTGCCTGCATGTTCAGTTTCTGGTGAGAGCTCTCATCTCAGTTTGTAAAGATGGTGGCCCATCGTGCTGTGTGTTCACATGACTTCTCTGTGCATATTGGGGGGGAGATCTCTCTGGTGTCTACTAATCCCATCAGAGCAGGGACCCTCTCCTATGATGTCATTATTGACCCTATCTCTAAATATAGTTTCATTGAAGGTTAAGGCTTCGACTTAGAATTGACAGGGTGGTGATAGGTAGAATTCAATCCATAGCAATGATAGTAAATGCAGCCTTATTTAGCATAATGCCTGGCACATAGCAGGACTGGGCAACTGGTCAGTCTCTGGCCTTCGGCTTCACAGTGCTGGGAAGCATTGTTCAGAATGTTAGAGACAGTTTTTTCCCTGCCCAAGAGGAACTGGCTGGACTACCGCCAGTAAGAAACAGGTTTCTTCTAAAATTGAGTTTCTCCCTCAGACAGTTCAGAATTGATTTGTATAATTGTTCAGGTTTGGGGTTTTTTAGGCCCAGGCACATCTAATTTATATTTTTCTGGAAAATGAAAATTTGATTGTGTTTCATAGCAGTGGCCCCAGGCATGCTCGCATGTTCTTGGTATTGACCATCACGCATAGACACTGACAAGCAGTTGCCTCTCCCCCAGGCAAACGTCGATGGTGCCTCTGTGCATTATTGGTGCGATTTATAGCAGTGCACTCAGGACGGTTGCAAAGATGTGGCAATTTTAGTCATTGTCATCCCTCAGCTTTTTATGAGTCCTTGGGAAAGCATTTTTTGCTTAGCCAAAGCTTATTTGATGTTGTTGAACATTAAAAAGTAAAACAAAAGGCTCTTGCCCATATGGAGTTAGTATGTTGGGTTTTTGTCACTGTTGTCATAATTGGCAAGTGAGATAGGCCCACGGAGAGTGAGGATTAAGGTTACGATGTTTCTGGAACTCTAGAGGAGGTCTAGCCCAGCAATTCTGCACATCTGATTCTTCGCCAAAAGGTTCAGATATACAGAGCTTGCAAAAAGAGTGATGTTGGTCTGAGCCCCGTTATCTGACCTGTGGGCCTGAGAGGGTTTGGAGTAGTTAAGGTGAACTGATGAATGTGTACTTCTCTCCTTTGATACCACTTGGGACCCAAAGACACTGAGTGTTTCTGCTAAACTTGTAGCACAGTGATTTTCAACCAGTGCACCGCAAGAATTTTTAAAACATGCAATACCTGATTATTGAGTCAGGGGCACTGACCTCTTTTCCTGTAGATTGTCAAATTAAAAAGTGACAACAGCCAACACAACAATAGCCATCGGTGTGTATGAATCAAAATTATACCTATGTTTTTTGTTGGGTTGGCAAAAAATATACTTTGGTGTGCTGCAGAATTTTAGTAATTAGTTCATGAGATGCAAAAGGTTGAAAATCGCTGTTGTAGCGTAATCGTTGGCGCCTACGAAACTAACCTGTTTCTAAGTACTAAAAGTAGTTGCTGCCTCAGGCCAGCCTCAGAAATTTCAGGAATGCTTTCCACAGGGAAAGTGTGGCCAATTGCATTTGCCAAACATAATCCGTCTGTGGCTTGCACACTAAGCCTGGGAGGCCTCCTCACTCTTAGGGAATGTGGGCATTTCCCATGGACATTCTCTAGGTTAGTGCAAAAGGATCTACACTCTGTCGAACTGAAAAGTGTGGGGTTTGTCTACACAACCCATCCATCCCATGTGTCCCCGTATACCTGGTGATCCCCCTTACGAATTTGGGAGCTCCTCAGAGTTGGTGGAAATTAGCAGAGTGGGGAGATCCATGGACTTTGGCATCAGACAAACCAGGAGTTGAATCCTTAGACTTCTACTTACAATGTGATGTTGCGCAAAATATCAGTCTCTCTAACTTCAAGCCTCATCACGAGGGGGCAGTGGTATCTTCTACTTCATACAGTTATTGATAGGATCAATTGAGACACTGAATGTAAATGTTTAGCACATGACTAAGACATAATATGTGATTGATAGATGTCAGCAATTGTTAAGGTTGGAGAAAATTGAAATTGGTATATGAATGACTGATAAGTAATTGGACATATTTGATCCTACGTGTAATACTGCATTTCTCAGAGACTCATAGTGCCTTAAAGACATTGAGATATAAGGACTGGGCTTATGGAGGGGTAGTTGGTTTGTTTGTTGTTGGAGAGAAGGGTGAGACAGAAATGGGGAGACTGGAACCCCTCAGTCACAAAGCTAGTTCTGAATCTACTTGTAACAACATTGCAGGCAGGTGACCTAATGATGGCTGTCTTCTTGGGGCAAGACTATTCTGTTTAAGAAACATTTAAAAGGCTGTTGTTAGGGGCCAACATTGTACTAGGGGCTGATGGTAAGGGAATTTAAAAAAAGGCAAAATGTAAGAGATAAAAGCCAAGTGTTATAAGAGCTAAGGTTATTCACTCATGGTTTCATTTTCCCAGTAAAATAGGACCAATTTTAATTGTCATTGTCTTACATAGAGAAGTTCTTGAAGACCTTCTTATAACCCATATTCTATATACAATGTGATCTATGTCAGATTCATTAAAGCATAGATGGGATAAGGGAGTATGTAAGAGATAACCTGAAAATTCAAAGAATACATTTAGAAATTAGAGCTCTAAGACTGCTAAGTAATAAAAAGACTATTAAAAGGGAAAATTTCCCAAGATGTTGGACTATTATGTGAGGATATCCATCAGATAGTGAGTCTTGTTGACCTTAGAGAAGGGAAGTGCATGGATTATTTAAACCCATGGATGACATGAAGTCTTCATTATATTGACTCACTTCTCTTTCCTTCCTACCTGTAGTTGACAAGCTGGAATGTGGCCCCTTTTCCTGGTATGATGGAAAGACTTTGTAATCATGTGGACCTGAGTTCAAATTCTGAACACTCACTATGTAATCCTGGGCAGCTTCTTAACCACACAGAACCATGGATTTCTTGTTTCTAAAGTGGAGCTCACGATACCCCTTTCAAAGAGTCAACGTAAATGATAGTGTATCTATGCAACCTTCCACCTGGTAGGCATCAACTTTCCTCCCTCTGCATTCCTGCTGGTACCTGGCCATGAATGGTCATGACACCATGGAGAATGTATGGAGGACAATCACTTATCTCTGGAAATCCACCCAGATAATCCCACTAAGTAGTCAACTTGGCTTCCATCTCCTTTGCTGTTCGTTCTTCTACATTAAGTTGGTCTTTGCTTATAATCAATATCCCTCAATAATAAAAACTTTCCCAGAGATGGGACCTTGCAGAACTCCTTCACCACTACCAGCAAATGAAAGAAGTTGAGAAGACAGAAATGAAGCAATTGTTCAGCTATTCTTGGCTGAGGAGGGTTGGTACCTGGGCGGCCCCTCCTACCTGATGGTTGGGTCCTTATTAGTGATTCTTTCCCCATCACTTCTTGCCCAGAGTCTGTTGACTGCTGGGCCCTGTTGGGTGGCCACTGGATGAGAGTATTAGCACCAGACCAGTTGCTCCCCCCCCCCACCTTTTTTTGGTGGCTTGCATTGTGGCATCTGCTGGGAGATGTTAATTACAGCAATTAAGTGAAATGAGGCTGTAATATGCTTAGCAACCCAGTTACCTAATATGTAATTTTACTAACTTGGCTGGATCTGTGTGCTGCAATTGTTTTTGTTTTAATTAAGGATATTAATGGTAATGTTTTCGTGTGGAACATTTTAGGCAACATTCTGTAACACCTATCCAGAATTAAATTAGTGCATCAGCATACCTGGTGAGGCAGGTGTTTTCATTTTTGTTTTTATCAAAACCAGTCAGACAAAGGAGCATATCTGAAGATCCAGAAACAATGTGTGGCCCAGTACCAGTTATTGATAGAGAAACATTTGGCCTGGCCTTCTGCAGGAATAAGTATCTCTACTGCCCAGTTCTCCCAAGTCTTGGACAAAGAATTTGACCTGAAAGTGTGCTTATCACAGAGCCATGCTGAGCCTCACGAATCCACCACTTTGGGCATTTGAAGTAGTGTTAAGACATTTCACCCTTTCTTTGTATCTGGGTTAGAGATCCACTTCATTTATATACAAGTCTTTAAATATATAATGGAACCATGAATTTGAAATCTTAATGACTTTCACTTTTTTTGATAAAATGGCCGCCTTCTACTCTCAGACCAAAAAAAGTAACTGTGACTCCCTAAATAACCAAGTCACTACTAAAAATACCAGTTGCAAAAGATGGAAAGAAGAAACAGCTTGAAAGGAGAAAGGGGAAATGGATATTATAAGGCTAATCTCCTAGAACATGTCATCCCAGGTACCTTTCAAAATCACTTTTTGCAGAACTGAATTAATTTGGAAGCTAGAATTTAGTGGACATAAACCCAAGCTCTTTGGATTTAGCATCAGCTATCGTTTTGTGGGAGGGACTGAGGGTGGGAGAGAAGTCATAATCTTGCAGAGTAGTTGGTCATCAATCCCAGATTCCTTGGAAAATAGCCCTTTGTAATCTAGCTATTCATCTGGTCATTCATTTAACAAATATTTACTGAGTGCCTGCCATGCACCTGGAATTATTCTAGGTGAGGCATACAGCAGGGAATGATGGAATAAAAAGTCCTGCCCTGATTGAACCAATGATAATAATGGCTATTGCTATATATTCTGCACCAGGCTCCACTTTCTAATATTACATGGTCCTATTCATTTGCTCACTTATGCACACTCCTAGCTAAGAGGAATTGTCAAATCTTGCTGGAGTTCTTGGCTTTGCTTCCAACCACTGCTTTAACCATGGGAATGTGTATCTGAATTTTGCAACCAGGGAATGAAGCATGTCCTTGGGCTTCTCAAGCAGCTTCAGATAAAACTTAGAAAATGGGTGTGAATTGTAGCATGAAAGTCTGTCCCAGAGTGCTGGTATTTTTTTTCTGGCTGGGTAAGAAAGTTATCTTCTCTTGGGAGACAGCATTTTCGTAGTTGCTGTAGTTTAGTTCCTGCCACAGATAAGAGACAGATGGTCATATTTTTAAGGATACGCAAATAGCTTAAAATGTAAAATAATGGAAAGATAAATAATAGCTATTTCAGAGTCCCTCCTGAGACTGCAGATCAGGCAAGATCTTAGGAGAAGAATCTTGGGAGGAATATAAAGAGGCTGTTCCTGGCCAAATGGGAAAACCTTAGGCAGACGGATTCTGTCTTAGCCCTACCTTTCCAAATGTCCAAGTGATGACTTTTAACATCTTAATGTCCCACTGGTATTTACTTGGTACTTAGTGTCCAGAATCTGGCTACAGTAATATATTCCTAAGTGTGGTCTACAAATGAAGAGTCTACTAGGAGGCCTTTCACTGACCCCACATTTTCAAAGCATTTCAGAATAGGCCAACTGTGTGTGTGTGTTTGTGTACTTTCCTTTGAAACCTTAAACTTACATTTTCTAAATGTTTTAAAAAACTTGCATTCAGGTAGTTAGTGACCAACATGAATTGCATGAATTGAACACCTAACATGTGTCAGGTAGAATGCTAGACACCAGGGAATCAGTGAGAGATGGAACAAGGCTCCTACTCTGAAAGACATCAAGGTCTAGTGAGGGAGATGAGGTGGTAATATTAGAACAGTGGGGGTAAATGTATCAATAACGATATGTGGGCACTTGGGGGGGGGGGGCGCCTGCCTTGAGGAGATCATGCGATCCTTGGCCTTGAGCTCCAGCAGATGGCTGTGCTGTCAACAGCAAGTCTGTTATCTCCAACATCTCCTTACCCAGGGGCTGTCAACTTTGACATATGAGCCACGAACCTTACAGAGTGGGCGCGCTGCTGGCTGCCAGCTTAGGCAGTCTCACCTTAGATCTCAAGAAGCAAATGAAGGGCTCCATGTGTGGTTCTTCCTGAGTGGACCAGGTCTAGGAATGCCTTTGATCAAACTGTGGACTCTCAAAGTGAGAACTGTCTCTTCCATCCCTGGGACATCACTGACCAGCCTAGGCTCGAACACCTCCACAGATATTTCAGACACTTATTCTTGCCCCTTCTTTCTTCTCATTTCTCACACAAAATGAGATGTCTCCAAATTATTGATATGATAGTCCCTCCCAAAAGAAAGTTGAGATATCAAGAAGTAGGTGAGAACTTGAGAGATCCGAGTGTTTGCAGGGGAAAAGTGAGTAGGGCTAGCCAGGGCCTGCTCAGAAGGTAGTACTCTGACACTTTTAAGTCTGGCTTTTCAGAAAGTATTTTCTGTGTTCTGAAGTCAGTATGAACAATGTGTGCAGTAAAAATCACTATTGAAAATCCCTTAACTCTCCCATCAAGTTCAGTTCTCTTCCTTTCCTCAAGAAGTCCAGCATCTCCAGGCCTTGCTCAAGCTTTCTCACAGGTGAGATTCCTGCTTCTTCCATGGAGTCCCATGGCTTTTCGCTTGCATTTGGAGACAAGTGCATGAGATACGCACTCAATGCAGCCAGGTGCTCCAAACTGCAAGAAACAGGGGACCTGAGTCTGACCCAGGAAACAGTGGCTTCCCTTTCCCGTCTCATGCTCACACTGGGCCTGTATATGCCCAGGAATGAAACTGTGGAGGGAATTTTACACACTAAATTGTTGTCTCTCATTTACTTAATTCTTTCTTTTTGGATGAGTGAGTATAGTTGGATTTGTCTAATGATGATTAAAGTCGTATAATCAACTCCTCTGCATATTTAACTTGACGCATAATTGTTGGCACCGTCTTGAAGTCTTGAAGGGAAGGCAGAAAACCATGTGACCACAAGGGTAGTGGACCGTTTCATTTCAGATCAGAAGAATGAAAACAAGTCACCAACATGGGAGTTTTACCAGATGACATGTCAGGTGATTAGTTTCCACCTTGATGATCTTTGATGACCTCCCTCTCTCTCTCTCTTATAGGCTGGTCCATTCAGGTCCAGGGAAAGGATCACCCCAAGCTGGTGTGGATCTCTCCTTTGCAACACGAACGGGTACCAGGCAGGGGATTGAAACACATCTCTTCAGGGCTGAAATCGGCAGGGACCTCTCCCACTGGACCAGGAGCATTGTACAGGGTTGCCACAACTCAGCTGAACTCATTACCGAAGTCACCACAGGTGAGCACTGCTGGCTACGGGCTCCCGATGTCACACACTTACAGGAAGAACGCATCCTTTACTTCACCCTGGCCTCAAAGTAGTTTCCAGTACTGGCCTTTTGGGGTATTTAAAATTCCAGAGGTAAATTTAAATTAAATCTCATCTTCATTCAAGAAGAGTTAGTGATTTGGCAAATCACATGTGATTTTCCTGCCTATAGCCCCAGGTGGTTACAGGAGGCATGAACTTTAAGCCATCAAGTAGTAGGGTTCTTGTTATAAACAACAAAAATTGATTCTGAGTACTTTCTCACAGAATAAAATTATTGAAAATATATTAGGAAGCTCACAGAACTGATCAGAAAACTGGAAAACCAGGCTCTAAAAAGAGCCAGAACTAAAGGCAGCTAGGTGGGGGTAAGCAGAGCAAAGGGTTTATGCTTGGAATGGTCCGCACACCTGCCCCTGGTATGAATGGAGAGGCAGGCAGGATGGAGGACACGCAATTGAGGCACCCACATTCTTATGGCACTCCAGGGTGAGCTAGAAATGGGGCGTGTATGAGGATGAACCCTTCTACACTACACTATTGAGAACTTGCTGTATGCCAAGCAACTTACATGTCTTTTACTGTTGCTCACACTGTGAGAAACAACCCTTTTGGGGTCCCAAAATCAACTAATTGAGACAAGACCAACATTTTAAAAATGAAATAATTTGGAATAGAAACATCAGTGTAAATACTGTTTTGTAATGTGTGTTTGAGTGTGTGTGTGTATGTGTGTCCTAGGTCACAATACATTGCCTCATCTCAACTAATAATCCTCACGATTCCCTTGTCAGTGTAATTTTATAAATTGGGAAGCAAATTCTTAAGTAACTTGCCCAAGATCACACAACTAATAAACAATAGAACTGACTTTCACTCTACGTTGTGTCTTCTAAAGTCCACTCTTCATTCACTACATTGTCTACAGAGACATGGACCTTCTCACTGTTATGCCAGTGTCCCAAAACAACAGTTCTGTTCAGACTGCAGTGATAAGTAATTTTCATGTCACTCTCCAAACCATACAGCTAGGCAGGCAGGCAGGTAGGTAGATGATAGATCATAAAGATAGATGATAGATAGATGATATAGATGATAGATGATGATAGATAGATAGATAGATAGATAGATAGATAGATAGATAGATAGATGATAGATAGATAGATAGATAGATAGATAGATAGATAGATAGATAGATAGATAGATAGATGATAGATAGCTATAGATAGATAGAAACAAAATACATGCTGTAAAATCTTGTATACCTGCTAAGGTGGACTCCATATTTAAGCCAGTGGTTGTCATCAGCCAGCACAACATAGTTAGCAGTGTCCATAATGCTATTGTTCATGATTCTGAGCTCTAAGACAAATCGTTCCTGATTCTGAGATCTAAGACAAATGGTTCCTGGTTTTGAGATCTAAGACCAATGTCTTCCAGGTCTCCTGTGGTCACTCATAAAAAGGGAATTATGTGACATAATATGGAGTATCCTCAACAACAGTCTTCCAGTGAGCCCAGCTTTGAGTGCTTTCGGGTTGCTTCTGATTTCAGTTCACCCTCACACTAGCCACACTGCACATGCTCAACTGCCACTTGTGCCTGGTGGCTCCTGTGTTGGATGGTGGAAATCTGGAGCCCCTCCATCCTACAGTATAGCTCTGCCCCAGAGGAGGATTTCTCATGGGACATCATGGGTACAGTGTTTCTGAACTTTAGTTGTGCTGAAAACAACAAAAAGATTTTTAACTTCTAACCTCAAAAGCCTCAGGCTGCTGACTCCCACCCCCAGAGAGTATGATTCAGCAGTTCTGAGGTGGGGCCTGAGCATTCGTATCTCATACGGGACCAGGTGGCGCTGCTGCTGGCCCACGGGCCTCTGTGAGTGGCCCTGCACTAGGGTGCAGCTTCCTCTGGCACCCAGTATTCTAAAAATGGGACCTATAGCAACGTGTAGCAGGGTTTCTCCACTATGTAAAGCCAGTGATTCTGTAGAATTTTTGCTGTATGTCCAAGCTAATCAGTCTTTTTAAAATTATCCTGAAACAAATATTCTCCAACATTGTTGAAAACCTTTTTGGAGTGTCACTGAATCTTTGATTTTACGTACCTATTCTGCATGGCAAGAAAAACTGGAGATCATGATCCGGAGAGTTGGAAAAGGCCCAAGCCACCAGAAAACTAAGTTGAATGAAGTTTTATGTGTAATATCAGAGAAGTTCAGACTCTTTGCAACAACTTCAGGAGTGCTCTAGGAAAGAATAAAGATGGCCAAAGGGATTTGGTTTAGCTTACATCCCACAGATTTTGTAAAATCTTCTCTCTCGATAAACTGAGCTCTGTTTCAACAGGAAAACAGTGAGGCTGTTGATAGAGATGTTGATAAGAAATTATGCAGACTAAGCTAGCTGGGTGCTGGGAGAAAAGAAATGATAGAAATAAGCAAAGGTGCAACCCAGTTACAAATTGAAAGACGCCTGCAGAGTTGGGGAAAGGGGCTTAGGTTTTAATCAGAGCTTCAATTAACTTGATAATGTGTTCAATTTATCCTGTGTAGGTTGAGAACATCTTCAGGTAACTAATTCCATTATATAAGGGCCATGAATACCATTTGAAGTCAACTAGAATTTAAAATAATCACTACCAGTTCATTCAGAATATCTGATGGCATAGCTTTAAAGTTCAAACATAGAGGATAAAAAAGAAACCCAAAGTTAGAGCCCATTCATGCACGTCTTCTGCAGCTGGTAGAAGTGAACACTGTCAAAAACGAGGATTCCAGATGAGAAGCTGTAACTACTTCTATGCCACTGTCCTTGGTCATCCTTGGACAGGGCGGGTGGCAGAGGTCTAGGGCCCTTCTGAGAAGATAAGGCTTATTGAGGGGCTCTGCCCGGGACTCAAGAGCTAATAGAGAACACGTGCCTTTGGGAACTATCAGCCCTTAGTTACAGGTTGGAAGTTTCCTCGGGTTGGTCGGAGGAAGGGGTATTTGTTTTA
Organism: Miniopterus natalensis; assembly: GCF_054644295.1. Classification (NCBI taxonomy): domain Eukaryota; kingdom Metazoa; phylum Chordata; class Mammalia; order Chiroptera; family Miniopteridae; genus Miniopterus; species Miniopterus natalensis. The sequence goes on along the minus strand of NC_142096.1, from coordinate 15,909,767 downwards.
ACGGAGCTTCAGTGAGAAGCCCCCTCATTCTGAGCACATACAGACCCCTATTCCCTCTGCCACACTCTGCAGGCCTCTGCCACCCCACCGTCGTCATTACTTTGAGATGCCAAGGTCCCTCTCCACATCCCTCCATATCCTGATTCCCAGAGTATGAGAAGCTACATGGCAGAGTGGGAAGAACTTGAATTTTTAAGTTTAAACCACTTGGGTTGTGACAAGCTCGCCTCTCTAATCTTTGCGTTTTGTTTTGTTTTGTTTTGTTTTGTTTTGTTTTAAGGGAGAAGTGACCTTTTTTTTTTTTTCCCACATATCTTTGATTTCAGAGAGAGGGAAAGGCAGAGATAGAAACATCAATGATGAGAGTCATCATTGATCGGCTGCCTCCTGCACGCCCCAGACTGGGGATCGAGCCCGCAACCCGGGCATGTGCCCTGACCGGGAATCGAACCCCGATCTCCTGGATCCTAGGTTGATGCTCAACTGCTGAGCACGCACGGCCAGGCAATCTGCTTTTTTCACCTGTATAATATTCCGCTAAGGTCCTGCTAAGGAAGGGTAAAGTGAAGTTCGGTTCGGTTTATCATGTTGAGCTGAGCTAATGGTGGCACAGAGCGATCAGTAACACCTTTACTTTCCTCTCCCCGAGCCCCTCCCCAGCAAATAAAACGCCCTGGTGCCCCTCACGAGCTTTCACACGCTGTGGAGGCCTGAGCCCAGCTGCTTGCCAGGGTCTGTTCAATGCGGTGGTTTGGGAGACAAAAAAAATATATTATCGATACTTGTGAACCCTTTGCAGAACTGTTTGGTGAAGGGTTTTAAATATTCACAAGTCCCCCTAAACGGGAACTCAGGCTCTGACTCAGGCCATCGCTTCAGCCAGCCCATAAGCTTAAAGCCTAGTCTCCTTTCTGAACGCAATGGGCACAGCGCCACAGAGGAGAGCGGGCACCTCACCTGACCGAGGGGTTTCAGCTTTGTCCCTGTGGATCCGAGGGCACCATGTGGACAGCACCTGAGGTTCCTGGGCGCCACACCGGGTGGAGGGAGGAAACAGCCCTCTTCAAACACTGGGCCATACCTGACGGCCATCGGCTACAACAGCTTTCCCAGCACCAAGGTCATCAGCTCTTTCGGAAAATGTAAAATGCGCTCCTTTCTACTTATAAAATGAGCTTTGTTCAACTTTCTTAGAACAAAAAATTAAATTATTTTTCAACAACTCACTCCTGACTTCTTAGGTGGATCACGTTTGCAAACTTTGGTCATGTAATGGTGGGAACGCTTGCTCTCTCACCTGGTGGTAGACACATTGACTGATCGCACGTGTGCGTGAGTGTGAGCGCGTGTGTTTGCGCACGTGTATGTGATGATGATTCAGAGGTAGCTGACTCTAAATCAGATGTCGGTTTTTCCACGCTGGAGACAAGTACACCTCTACCTACGTGTTGTCAGGTGGTCAGATCAGGGCTGGAGGCCAGATAAAATGCAGTAAATCCCAGCAAATGGGATTTCTTTCAGTTTATTTCCTTTAGTTTCATGGAGCAAGTTAAATTACAAGATCAAGATCAATCCAAGGAAAATATTTAATGAACAGTTACTAATTTTTAACTTCAGAAAGTAATTTGTGGCTGGCCCCTGGGACTGAGGAGGCTTGAAGTTTAAGTGCCTTGGGGAATGGATTGCCTTCCATTGTTTACCCCTCTCTCTCCCTCCCTCCCCCCCCCCCCTCCCCTCTCTCCTTCCCTCCCCCAGCATGCACCTACAGAAACCAGGACTGCCGCTTGACTGTACATTATGACAACGGATTTTCTATCACCACTGAACCGCAGGAGGGTGCCTTTCCCAAGACAATCATGCAGGCTCCATATGAAAAGTTGAAAATGTCTTCAGATGATGGAGTCAGGATGCTGTATTTAGATTTTGGAGGCAAAGATGGAGAGATTGTAAGTGCACTTTTCTTTAGAAAGTGTGAGTTCTGTTTCATGATGCAACACGGCTACGGTGGCTCACAGACGTAATGCTGCCTTGTATTTATTGAGCATCTGACAATATATTCACAAAGTACTTGCAGGTTCATGTCTTACTCAATCCTTGAAAAGCTGATCAAATCCAGTTTTTTCAGTTCTTTTTGTTAGTTTTATTTTCCACTAGACTACTACATAAATATTTGAATCCAAGGAAAGAATCCTTTAAAAGTCAGCATTAAATTCTTCTCAAATAGAGTACCACCAGCTCCAAAATGTACATTCATTTTTAAAAAGTATCAAGCATCTGATCTAACCTCAGCATTGTGCTAGGTGTCAGGGACACAGGGATGTAAAATACGTCCCCCAGCCTGGGAGGTGTCACAGGAGGGCAGAGAGCACTGAGGTGGGATGAGGTGGAGTCAGAGCCGCAGGGGGGAAAGGGCCAGACAAAGGCCCAGAAGTCTGGGGGAAATGTGAACTGTCCAACAAAATTAGCAGGTTTGCCAGTGAAGGTAATATGCGTTTCACATCGATGCAAACAGCCCCCATGTTTAAGTTCACGATTCCCGGACATCATTACTGCCTCCCACAGTGAGGAAGTACATTAATTCAGATCCACTGCAGGGTGAGAACTGCCCTTCTATTTTCTAGCAAGTGTAGTTCTTGACATTTCTCCAGAAGACATGGCGTCTCATTTAAGCTGTGGAATGTCAAATGTCAAAGAGGACCTTGATTTTGTAATAACTAGTCTGTTTGGGTCCTTCCTGGTCACTGGGTTAGTAAGCAAATATTTACTGACTTCCTTTGGTAACAGGGATGGAGAATACATAAAATGCTGAGATAAATCTCAATTTTAAAGATCCAGGAATTTCAATTCAGCTGCTGGCCTTGCACAATCCATCCTTCCCTGCCCCATCTCTCCAGTTATTTCATTGGTAATGCTCCGAATACCATTCAGGGCTGACAAGGGAAGGGCCAGGACCACACTTAAAAGAGCATAGGAGTCTTTAATCCCAAAGTTTCAGCACCACTGTTCTAGAACATGCCATACTGCTAGCCCTGACACAATACCAGGTTTCTCCATATGGGATCCACAGGCAGTCATGATGGAGTAGATGCCATGGCTGACAGGTGATCTAAATTCACTTTCTGAGAACATTTTCCAACCAGTCATTTTTCTGACTTTTCAGATGGATCCACAGTATTTCACAGGGTTGTGTTTTTTTTTTGTTATCATTTATATGTATGTTACAGTCAATAAATTCAGCCTGAAGAAGCAGTTTAGAAATAAATGATTTGAAAGTCTTTTACCAAGAACGTTTCTAGTTCAGTTGCTGTTCTGCCAATCACCCGACTGTGTACTTTTCCTAGAAAAGTCGAAAAGAAACAAGAACCAGTCTCCTGCTTTATCCTTGACTTGAAAATTCAAGGCTATTTTTGCCTGTGAGGGAAACCACTTATGTCTAAATGTCAGCCTTTTCGCCTGTAATTACGACCTGACTTGGAAGGCTTAGGAAGGACTGATTTGCTGCCAGTACATGAGGCTGATAAGCTCAAGTTCAAAGACAGCTCCCCCAGTGTCCGGTTAAGCAGCCCAGGAAGCAGGCAGGCAGGCCTATCCGGTGTGGGGAAGGGAGCAGAGAAGAGTTGTGGGAAATGCAATAAATTGAGGGCCAAGAGACCCGTCTTCTCTAAGTCTGGAACTAATCACCAACTGTCTTGGGCAAGTCCTTTTATTTCTTTGGATCTGAGTCTCCCCATCCATAAAATGCAGGGACTGAAGTAGGTCATCTTTAAGGTGACTTCCAAGTTGCATCCTGTTAGTGAAATAGAATATGGTGGGTAAGCCCTGACTCTGGCATCAGTTAGACTTGTGTTTAAGTCCATGCTTTCTCTATATTGTAAGAGCTATGACCTCAAAGTTTTATAACTTCTCCCATTCTTATTTTCCCACAGAAGTCATAGAGATAGTAACAACAGCTACCTACCTCATCAGGATTTTGTGAAAATTCAATGACAGCATATAGAAAATACTTAGCACAGTACCCGGTTCATAATATGTAAAACCTTAACTTTGTTAGGTATATGAACAGGTTGTCATTTTCCAGAAGTAGTATCATCAGAAGAGAATTGGGGACAACTCCCCCAGTTCTCCTGAATTGGGTCATGATAAAAATTCAGCCTGACCATGTGTTGGCTGCGCAGGACCACACCGAGGATGGTGAGACTTTAGAAGGGGCCTTAACAGACGTGTGAGGTGCTTGCCTACAACAATCGAAGAGTACAGGACAGAGGACAGTAAGGGCACAGTTGCTTAGCAACATGGGTCCTGTGTTTGGAGTGTATAAAGAATTTTCACATATGGTATCTCATTTAATACTCTAATTACCCTGTGGGTTAGGTAGGACCAAGAAAAATTTTAAGTGATGCGTCCAACATTCTACATTTAAAAAGGTTAGAGCCGCGACTCAGATCAAACCTTCCAATGTGAAATTTAGTGCTGCTTCATGCTGTGTCTAATCCAACATAAATAATATCACTATTGTGATACCGGAAATAAATACTCAAGAAGGGCAATGCCAATATTTATGCTATTGGTGTATATAAATTTCACAGAACAAATTTCGGAGAAAAAGACATATGAGATGTAAGGAATAAATTCAGAGAGTTTTTTTTTAATCTCATTAAGGGGCAAAGATTTATAAACAGTAATTGCCCCAGTTAACTCTTAAAAGCAGGAGGTACACAGGTCCCTTTGGTGTGGAAATCGCTCTTCTGTACCAAGCATTAACTTGAAAATCTCTCATGCTCTCTTCTTTTCAAATTTCAGCAACTGGACCTTCATTCCTGCCCCAAGCCAATTGTTTTCATCATTCATTCCTTCCTGTCAGCCAAAATTACAAGACTGGGCTTGGTGGCCTGAACGGAGGGGCGACTTGCCTTGGAGAGGAGGGCTGCGATGCCACCAGAGAGTGTGCCATCAGATGTCGCATGCCAGTCAGCTCTACATCCCAAGAGTCCTGTGTAACTGTCCCAGACTCCTGTCGTCAATTTCACCAACTACAAGGAGGCATCCTAAGAAAACAGCGCAGGGAACATCGAATAAAACTGTCTTTTTAGAGCAGTAAAGTGGTAAAGAGGAGAGGGCGACTGGAAATATACGGCATAGCTTGTGACAATCAAGGGCGCTGCAGTAGAACAGCATGTGCAGATCTTAATCAGACCAGTTTCTAGGCAGCTGGTTCACCCGGGTAACAAGGGCTGAACAGCAAGATGAGAAATGGACTTTCTCACCTCTCCTCCCCAGTAACGACCCCTTGTTTATTGTGATTTATTTCCTACTTCTGAGTTGACTTTCCCTGGAAAGGAGAGAAAAGTACTTTAAATGGAAACCCACCTTTTAAGTGCGAAGCAGCTGTTCATTTTTCTTAATGAATTATCTTTCAGCGATGTTGAATGATTCTGAAGTGTTCCCATTAGCACACACTGAGCAGGAATTAAAGCCTCAGATACTGATCTGAGCTGTAAGCTGGTGGAATCTGAGCCAAAGGAGACTGTTTAATGTGCAAAGCTTTGCCGAAGAGTAGGGTGCATGAAAGATGCTGAGTTCTGGGCTGCACTCACACCAAGGTCTGCTATTGTAGAGCCAAGACTGATAGCTTTATTTATAGAAGGCAAATTATGGATATTTTTTTAAAAGATTGTCATTTGATATATACATATATATATACAACTCATGTGGGGTTAACTAATTACCCCCATTTTGTGGTTTTCAGTGGAAGCACTGAGCAATTTATTGACCCTTGTTTCTGCCTGTGCTTGTATGCATGCATTTTCGAACCAGTAATAGAGCAGCCTCATATCATTCTGGATGATACTGGGCTTTAGATATAGACCCAGTGTTACAATCAAATCTATTAATAGCATCCATCCACAATTCTTTCGGAATTCCAGGGAAATGATATAATGACCTGATATTTTTCTACAAGAATATTTTCAGACACCACATAGCATATTACTGATTAAATGCTTTTATCTTTCAAAACAAATTAATTAAAAATACACCTAATATTTGGTTTAGGAGTCACTTTCCTCAAACCCTGAAAATTAACTCTAGAATTTCTATAAGCATTTGTAACCCTTCTTTCACATACAGTTTACATAGACAAACAGTCTGGGTTAGATTTGTGTGTGTTTTTTCCAGAACCATATTTTGGTAAATACCTATGCAAAGAGCTTTAAAAAGTAGAAACTGTTAAAGGAATGTGATTTTGCTCACTCAGACATAAGTGTTTATTGAGTTGCAAAATTTTATTTTAGATCAGCGTGTCCCCAATATGTATCATGTAACACTAGTTCCAAGGGCCACTGCGTGGTGTTTTGTGGGGGTGGCAATAGAGGTTGATAATCAAAAATATTAAATACCGAGTTAAGAAAAGTTTAACAGATTGCAGGCCTCCTTGGAGACTTGAATGAACATTGCAGTTCTTCAAAGGGGGATCGGTGTACCGTCCCCTACATTTAGAACTCCTTTCTAACAGAGCATCTTGGGAAGCTAGTGTTAAAAGAAAAAACAAAAAAACTTTGGAAAACACAGTTTTAGAACATTGATTTTTTTTTTTCTTCTGGTTTCCTATTTTAAAATGCTGATGAGTGTCAAGTCCCAGGCTAACTATTGTAGGAAAGTTTTGATGCATTTGTAAATTATACCGCACTCTTTCAGTATATATTTTCAAAATCACTGGAATGTTGTTATACAATAGAATCATACTTGTGATTGTAAATAGCATATTAAAATACATATATTAATGCCAATAGTTTAATTCAACAATATGTAATCTAAGGTGCTCAGTAGTACATGAACTATGAGTTAATTACTCATAATTAAGTTGCAAAGATCCTATTATATATTTATAGACAAATTAAAATGATCATAATTACAAATATTATTTCATCACTTAAGTTTTGAACTGATTAATATCTGGGTGGGGAATCAACAGAAACTACATTCTCTGCATTTATAAAAACTTAATTTAAATATTTATATTTTAGAAAGAATATATTTGAATAAAATGAATGCATTTTCTGAATTTAAATGTTATTAGCAAGAAATAGAAAATTTTACTAAGAGAATTGTATATATGAATCATTTTATTTTCTTCTAAGTTAGTATATCATATCAGAATGGCTGTGATAAATCAATTCCAAACACTCATTTTTTTTTCTTTCAACAAGTTACAATGGCTTTACAGTGTAAATCTTAATCTTGTCTTGATGTGTGTCTTGAATGTTGTGAATGATACAAATTCATACGTCTGGATCAAGCCTTGTATAATCAATGAATCAACTGAGTCATTTGGGGGAATTTGTCTCTGCCCAAGTCGCTGTGCTCGGTCTGGTTCTTATGTGAATCAATGAATAATTAAATTCACAATGTTTGTCCCTTTAAGAGCAAACCAACAGAAAAGAGAGATGTTTAACTGTACTTAGTGGGAAGCTACCCATTTGTTAGAGATGTGCTTAGGTGAGCTCTTTGCTGTGGTGACGTATCTTTAAACCATCCCATAGCATAAGAATTTAAAGACCAATAGGAATATAGGTACCAATATTTGTTATTTCTGACTTGAACTAAGTAGGAGAAACAAAACCATACACCTCTTAAAAAATATCCAGGCAGAGGCATTTAATTAATTCTACCGATTGATGGAATTAAAAGGCTGAAAAATGCATGTTCCTTTGTTTAAAAGCTTGTTGACCCTTCTTGGTTGAAGTCAGAAGGAATGATCATAATGGCCAGAAGCGCTCTCCTAAAATAACGTGCAGGGCCTCTCTGGTCCTTGTTTTACAAATATCAGATATGCCACCTTGAGGGGATTGGAGTGGGGCGGGGTGAGGGAGTAAATTTTGAATGTACCTTAAGTTAAAAAAAAATGTGCCTATGTTTATAGCACCATGGATATCATGTAAAATTTATATATGTGTTAAATAAATATTCACGTCTGAATATGGAGGACTGGCTGGTGGTCTCATGATAGCCACAAAGGGGTATGGGCGTGTGCCAACAGCCTGCTAGTCTCTTCCTACACACTGGCCTTTGGAAAGTGCTGGTGGGTAAAGCGGATGCCGGGGGGGGGGGGGGGGGGGGATTTTTTGTTAATGTTTTTTAGTTGTGGATAGTTTCAGGATGAGTCCTTTTCACCTGGGCTTAGGGATCTCATTTTTAACTAAGTTTTCATGGGGTTCCACCAAGCTCCTAATACTTGAATTCTGTAATGCTAGAACTTAAGTGTTTAAATTGCTTGTAATAAGTGAAACAGGCTGGAATTGAGAAGTCATTTTACTATTAGATAATTTAATAATATTGAGATTACATCTAGACCTGTAGAATCTTAGTTTTGAGGAGACTTTGGAGAGGTCATCAAGCATATTATTGTCCAAAGTTTATGTATAATTTTAGCATCTTAGAGTATATGGTTTGCTAGTAATATAGCAACACAGAAAATACATATAAAAGTGAATATAAACCAATTAAAATTTTAAAAGGTTTGTACCACCCAAAGTCATCCCATATACACTCTGGTCCAGGTACTACATTTTCGGAAATGTTAACCTTGTTAGTATTCCAGTAAACTCAGGAATTTCTTCCTGAACATACCTTGTGGTTGTTCATTCCACTGGAAATAAAAAATTTCCAGCTCATCTCTGAGGCAGGCCACTCTAATGGATACAGTTCTTAGAAGTTCTTACATTCTTAAGAGCCAAAATTACATCTGCCTAACTTTCACTCATCGCCCTGTTCTACCCTAGAAAACACTGAAAGTCCAATCTTTCCCACATGAATGTCTTATATATAAGAGACAATTCAAGGCTGGCGACTTCTAGGTGATACAAGATGGCCTGAAAACGGCTTTAAATAGGACATCTTTAATTCCTCATTTTCATCTTTAAAATACCAACTGGCCAAGATTAAAACCAATAATACCTAGTGGTGGGAAGTCATAGTAAAACAAGCAATTATATCCACCATTAGTAGGTATATATAGGGTGTCCCAAAAAAATGTATACATACACTTTGAATAATTATAAAGGCAGTGTTTATTAAAATACATTTCATTTTCAAAATTGAGCTATCAGCTGTTAAAGTGTATACTTGGGGGACATCCTGTATTTAGCAATAATTTGGAGGGCAATGTGGCAATATATATAAAAATTTTAAAATACATGTACCTTAAGGCTTATGGGAATTTATCCTAGAGATACAAGTATACAAGTGCACAAAGACTAATGTGTAAGGGTCATCTTTGCAGCACAGTTTATAAGAAGCTGATGAGGTCAACGTGACCATTAGGAGCTAAATAAATCCTGGCCCATCAATGCATTAGAATATTGTGCAACTGTTACAAAGAATGGTCCATATCTAAGTGCTAAAGTGGATGAAATTTCTAAATGCAAGTTGCACAAACTGCAGATATAAATATACTATAGATAGATATTCTGTGTTTTTTAAAAAGTGGTTCTCAGGAGGAGCGGCATTGCCAGGGCTTATGGAAACCTGTGCTAGTGTTTCTTGTCACAATGATTGGGGGGAAGTGACACTATAGATCTTTAGGGAACAAAAGCCAGAGTTGGCGGACTCCTGTGGTATGATGATAGTCCCCACATCCAATGGAACCACTCCCCACATAATTTTTGTGTCTGCTCTGAGTTACTCATGCAAGTGAAAAGCATGTTTACGACCTGAGCCTAGACCCTGACTACATTTTACATAGGAAAGCATTTTTTATCAGATGCAACATACTCTGATTTTTCTCGACATGCAACTGCCATGTGTATGGAAGACTGTGTTTTGGTTTTGCTCGGGGCATTTTATAAATCATTTCATAAAAGCAAGTCACAAATAGCAAGTGTGCACAGGTACCCGAGTCACCAATACAAGGCCCCTGCCTACTTTATTCTGTGCCTCATTCATGCTGAGCCTAGCTGAACATCAAATATGCCATGACTTCGTCTTTCAGTGTAGTTGCACCCCAGCACCTCCATGTAGAAATGTGTATTATTTTATTATCATACTTTCCTTCTCTAAAATGTCTTTACCTTACAGTCAGGGGGTATCAATCAAAAAATCCCAAGTGCGTGTCGGTTATATGAGGGTACTAGGCATATACTGTGTTCTCCTCAGGCCCCTCAGTGCCATCAGCTAGCCCCCTAGACTCGGAGCTGCTCACTCAAGGTTAGGCGCTCCCAGCTCTGCCCAAACTGACGTTTCTGCCGCTCAGAGCCAACTAACTGCCTGCCTGGAAGCGTGGCCTCCCCGCCTCTCCCCTTGGGCTGCGATGCACACTTGAATTTCTGGGGTCCGTCATCGACTCTGGACTTGGATGGTAGGCTACAGTGTAGGGCTTAAGAACTGGGATCCTGAAGAGCCGCTAAAGGTAATGACCTGAGCAACCCAGAACAGTCGGGGGCTGAAATTTTTGTGAGCCTAACAGGAGTTAACAATAGGAAGGTGCTGAGATAAACCATCCTTTTTCTCCTTCCTCTGTGTGTCTCTGAGACATGGCTTCTCCATGCACCTATATCCTGAGACACTGCTTGTGACTGAGAAGACACCTGCTGGGGACTGGCTGTCTCTGGGCTTCGTGAAGCAGTGGCCAGAGCACCAATGTGTCACCGGCCTTGCTCTCCCGCCTGCCCTGCCTTTTTTGCCCTGTTCTTCCTCACTCTCAGTGCCCTGGAATTGGGCCTCCTGAAGCATCAGCACTTCAGCCCTGCCTCAGCTTTGCTTTTCTAGGAAGCTTGGCCAGAGACCTTTATTTATTAGTTTCACCTCGACAATAAAGAGGACATTAAAAATATTTCTTATAAAAGGGGTGTTAGGTTTGCTCAGTGGGGGAAAAAAGAGACACATAATATATGCTTGTACTTGTATAAAAATGCCTGGAAAGATACATATTTTTTAAAAAGCCCTCTTTTTATCAGTTATTGCTGGAAAATGGGACCAGGACCATGAGTATGACCTTAATACCCTTCCATATTATGTGAACTTCTTAAACGTGCATTTAAAAATTCTGCTTTGAAAAAGGTTTTCTTTTTATGGGAAAATGTCTTTTAAGTTGTTTATAAAATCTTGAATAATAGTACTGTCTGTATATATGACCAGAAGTTAATGATCACGTCACCTGTGGTCTTCTAAGATACACTCTGATTTCATAAGAAGCAAGTCTAATACCTCACCAGCCTGACTGAATCAGGCCCACGCAGGGTATGGAACCCCATTTGTCAAAAAACAGACAAGCAGCAGGAACCTCTGCTTTTGCCTTTTACCCTCTAGTCATTTTTTTCCTGGACATAAACAAGGTCTTTTCTTGGAAGAGTGTGAGACGCGACGCAGAGAACACTGCTCAGTGTTAAAGCAAGACTAAAGCAGAGGTGGAGGATGGTGAGCAGAGACACCCAGGGGCACAGGACACAGGAGTGGGCACTGACACAGAGCCAATCCATTGAGGAGAAAGTGCCCCCTGGACAAGGCCTCTGACCCTGACTCCAGTCTCAGAGGTGGAGCCTACTGGCCTGATGGCTGCAGTTCTGCCCTGGCTTGGACCAGGGCCTTGGAATGTTGGAAAAAACCACACAAAAAGACCTCTGTTCTTCCCGTGAAACAAAGCCAATTATATTTTCAGCAACTTTCAACTATAATCCTTTGGAAGAATAAAGCCTATTTCCTCCCAAGAACTCCAAGGCAACGTCCAAGAAAGACCCTCATTTGATGCATTAGTTGCAGTGTCTCTGCTTTGTAATTCTCACCTGCACAATGGGCGAAGGAACTGCTTCCTCTGCAAGTTTTCTGGGTCTCAAGAAAAAGGCAAATCCAGTCCAAAAAGCTTTCTTTTTTCCGCAAGTAGGGCCTTCAAACTAAGGCCTTAATAAATGAAGTTTTTGCAACTTTTCTTCTTGCACTTGGCCTCTCAGTGAATTCTTCAATGTGAATGGAACCTAGTGTTTATGCAAAACAAACCACTGCACAACCTGGTGGCTTACAACATAGCAACGGGTTATTTCTCACTATTCTGTGGGTAGGTCCTTGCTGGTTTTGCCAGGCTCACTCATGTGGCTGTATTTAGTTGGCGCACTCTGTTGGACTGGAAGGTCCCAGATGCCTCACTCACTGTCCTGCAGCCGGTGCTGGCTGTCGGATGGGGCACCTCAATTCTCTTCTAGCCTCTCATTGTCCAGTAGGCTAATCCAGTCCCTTATGAGGCTCCCTTACAGTCAGGGCCAGATTCTAGAAGAGCAAATCAGAAGTTGCAAGGTCCTTCAGGACTAGCTTCCAGCACACCATGCCATATGCCACCATATATGGCGAAAGCAAGTCACATTTACCAAGAAGTAAAGAAACATCTTTTTCTATTTATTGGAATAATTAAATAACCAAGAGTAAAAATTTCAAAACATATATAAAAATATTAGCTTTAAAAATTAAAATATAATGAAACTATAAAATATGTATATAATTAAAAATACATTAACTGAGCATCCTCAAAACTATATAAATATGGGATTATTTATGAAATTCTTTAGAGATGTAATATCTATTCTTTGAGTAAAGTTTGAAATTTGCTTATAATGTTCAAACTAAGAAAAGAAGAAGTAATAGCTCTGCCCAATTAACAATTGTCCAACGGGAATGATTCTGTGTTACTTCTTGCTTGTCTTTTCTAATACCCATTCAATCACCTAGGGGAGGAAAAAACAGAGTTATGGTTCATCTCTTTTAAAAATGTGATAAAAAAAGATATTGTTAAAACTTCAAAAGAGTACGGTAGAAATTTTAAAGGAAAAAGTAACATGTCAAAATCTCAAAACCTATTTTATCTTAAAAACATGTTTTATTTTCTAACTGGAGAGCACTTTTTGCCTGATATCCACTGCAGAGCATAGTAACTTCCCAATGGACCAAATGATGCTGCTGCTCTATTTTCTCACCTTTATTTAAAAATGTTTCAAATGTTCTCAAAGAGTCACTAGAAAGAAATCAAACCAAACTTTTCAAACAACTAATCAAAATGAAGTAATTTTCCCAGCTCTTTGGATGACTTATTTTTTAATTTTTCTTTCTCAGCATCATAACGGGAACTCTTGTTCACAGAGCAACCTGTTCAATACCACGCAAAACTCTGCTTGCAGACGTCCATTACTAAGCATTTTAAAGAGTGTCCTTACTGCACAGCTAACAGCATCGAAGCTACTCTGAAATAAAAGGGAAAGTTTAACTGAACGTAGCCTAGTGGGAATGACTGATGTACCTGGACAGCATTGTTGTTTGCAGTTTTCTTCATTTCCTCAATTAGACCCCTTGACGTTTTAAGATCCTACACATAACAAAATACAGCATTTTACAACTTGCACATTAACTTACAGAGGCCAGTCGTTAGTAAATAAACTTGAGATTATTCTTTATGTTTTGGCACCTCTTGGTGAGAAGCGTTCCTTTAAAGAATGCTGATCCTTGGCTATCCAGTCAGATTTTAAAAAGACATACTGAAAACCGTACTGGAAGCTCTGTCTGGTGCAGTTTACTCAGTGGTGGCTTTACACAGTCGGGTGATCAGGGGCCAGCTGGGTTTTTTCAATGCGGCCTCTGATTCTTTTTTCTCCAGAGACTATTTCCTGCCCGGTCACGGCAGTGGGGAAGAAAACTATGAGTAACAGACCCGTGGTTAGCACTGTGAGAGAGGGATGTGCCAGCAAGCTGAAGGCTCCCCAGTCCTATGAGAACCTGATGGAATTCCCGGCTTCCCCTGAGGGCTGGGGTGGAGTCCCGAGCAGTTCAGACTGTGGCCGCTGAGCTGGTGTGTTTCTCCCTGGCATTGTACCTGGCGGCATATAGGCTGGAACTTCCTTTGCTTGGCTACACCACACTTTCGTGTGCTTTGGTCAACAATCTAAAACACACGGCTACATTTTCCCCCTCTTTTTTTGTTTTTTGTACTTGAATACTGTCTTTAAGAGATTTTAGAAAGAAGGGGAATTGAATACATGTGGTCAATATGCAGTTTTAACCAGGAACCCACATAAAATTGTGTTTCAAGTCTGAAACTCTGAACACTGTAGATAATCTAACACCATCTAAGTTTCAGAAAACTGTCATCTGAACAAATGGCTGATCTGTCCAATGTCTCACAAGTTGATAATGGATCCAAATTTAGAAACTGGGTCCAGAAGCCTTTCCATTACATACTAAAATTACTAATTAAATATATTTTTGAAGCTTATCAACTCAATCAAAGACTTGTGAGGGAAATACTGAGGAAACCAATTAAAATGTGGTTTTCTATATATGAGGACGAAAAACAAATAAACCAAAATATTTTAGCTCCAATTTTTCTACCAGCATTTTTAAAAGAATCTGGCAACAGTTCAAAGCATTTGTTATAAAAAATAGTCCGTAACCATTATTTCAAATAGGAACATGAGAGCACGACTTCCATTTTGCCGTTGGTAGAGAAGAGCCCGTACCTTTAGGTAGAATTTGGAGATCTCGAAGAGACGCTGGCTGCAGGCAGCGAAGCACTCGTGGGCCTCAGGAATACTGTGCCTCCTCAGGGTCTCAGCAACCACTGCTTTCAGCATCTTGAACAGAACATAAGATATGACTAATGTTTCTTGGAAAAGGTACAAACATTACTTCAGCTTTAGAGCTCAGTTCTATAAACTACACAACCAAGTAGCTATGCTAAAGACAGGTAAGTTCACTAAGACAAGACTGAGAAAGATCTGAGACGTCCACACGGTCCCAAGTGTCGCTGGTAGTATCTGTTACCGAGGTGACTGGAGTATCTTAAGAGAGGAATGAAATCGTGAGTTCTGAATTGAAATCTGAGTGTACACATTATACACAGCAGAGTATTTCTTTTTTATTATGGAAGATTTTAAACATTGAAAAGTAGAGATTTTATAACAAATCTCTATCTCAATACACCTATCAACCACCATCAAGGAAGACCAATTTGTGGCTAATTTTGTTTCATCTATACACCAACTAACCACTTTCCCATTGTCCTTCTTGCACTGGATAACTTTAAAGTAAATTATAGATACCATTTCATTTCATTCATAAAAAGTTTAACCATACATTTGAAATAAGTCAAATAAAGGAATTTCTTGCCATATAGAACTGAGACAGGAAATAACCCTTTACCCGTGTATGTTTCTGTGATCTTGATTCCTTAGTTTGCCTTAGTGCTTTTGATTCATGCCCACTTTTTTGACCTGAATTGGCCTTGGTAGTGACTTTTGGAGTTTTATAGCTATGAACTGGAACAGCTGGACAAGTCATAGATAATGATCTCTCAGCCCGTGGCTCTTTGGATGTCACTGGATGGCAGTGATGACTTGTATTGCCACTCATCTGAGAAAGAAGAGAATCTGAACTTTCAGACTTCACAAGTCTATTGTGGGGAAAAATATCAAAAACATAAGATTAAGTGAATCAACAATGAAGTCCATTTTCTGTTCTAAATGTTTACAGCTATATTCATTGAAATATAAATCCAAGAAAAGCAAACAAAATTTCTTGCTGCTACTGCCTTAAATAAGCAAACTTCATCATATTATACAGCTGCTCCCCTAGTTCTTCAAATGAGTGACGAAATCGCAGAAGGCAATGACTGACAAACTAGAATTTCAGCAATACTACTGTTGTCCTCCCCACACACTCACAATGTCTCTCATAAATCAGCTAGGGGATGCCTGGTGGTGCTATTTATAGACTCAGTGCTTATCTGTTAAATATTTATACATTTTGCCGAAGAAACCATAACCTATACTTACGGTACCTATGCAACTACCTGGCCAGGGCCTGAAACAGGTGGTTTAAAATGGTGCCTCCTGGACCCCTCTGCAAGGGGCCAATGCAAGCAGGAGCAATGAGAGAGGGAACGAAGACCTAAGGGAACTTGCAGCCCCAAACACCCTCTTCCACAGAGCAGCTCAGCTGCTTAATCTATTGTATAAGATCTCCAGTGTTCCGTGGCTTCAAAACTTTACAATCCATTGTGTTAATGGACTGTATATTAGCATCTAAAGCAAGCAACAGTGTGTTTTTTCCAAGCCATTTCTCTTTATAACTTATAAGCAAATCATCAACTGCTCATAATAAAAACTAATTTCGTGGTATGAAGGAATTAATCTAAAATCTTATGCAAAAAGCAACTTAAAAATATAACACTACTATGGGGGAAAAATCACCCTAAGGATTAAAATACTTTCTGTGCAGATACTATTTGTGTGCGGTTAATACAGCACCTCTTTTTGGGATAAAGGCAGTTCAGGTCCTTTGATCTCCTTTTCAGTCGGGACACTTCGGTCCGGAACTCGCTCTGGAAAGCTTCTCCATCAGGGACACTTCCAGGCTCAGACGAAACAGCAGGAGACGGGAGAGGGCTCAGCACAGTCGGTACTGGAAAACTCTCTCTGGTGCAGGTAGTCTGGGTTTCATAACGAATAAGACGAGACTGAAGTTCAGAAAATCCCCCATCTCTTTCTAAAGACCTCTGGTCGTCCAAGCAGTATCTAAAGGAGAGAAGGATCATTAAAATCAAAGCCTTTACGACAGCAATGGGCTTTTTCCTGCCAGTTAGAAAACAACAAAACATTTACTTTAAAAGTTATTTCACTTCCTAATAACTGTTAGAAGGCTGAGCAAATGGCTGACTTCCTTCACAAGTTTTTTCTAGGCTGCTAGGTGACATGGCAAAAGGTTTTGAAACCTGAGGTACAATCTGATTCCTCTTTGACTGTTTCTGGCTCACCAAACAGCTGACAATATTTTGAATTTTCCCTTTGAGACTCACTTCCCACCTCACTGACTGATTGACAGGTCTCCCTTCAAATGCTCCAGCTGTCTCTGTGCATCTGGCTTCTAGCTAAACCTGACTCAAGGAAGCAGTGAGATGTTAGCTCCGTGAATATTCTGGACTTGAAGAAATCCCATGCTGTTAGTACAACAAGCATATCAGGAGCATCGCCTATGAGAGATGTGACCCTAGAAAGCTCTTCACCTCCCCCCACGCTACAGCTGCATCGAGGAAACAGTCATTTCACACACTGATCGTAGGACCACAAAAACTAAAACCTTTCTCCACTGTCTGTCCTCACCTGTAAAATTCCAAGATGCTCCCCAAAATCAGATTTTGTATCCCTAAGCTTTAAGCCCAGCTCCCCAGGAGTGTGTCACTACCCTAACATCTGATGGAGGTTTTAGGGACTTCCTCTCTCCTTCCTGACACTTTCATACTTGATTTCTAGGAGTACAGACTAGGGGGTCAGATTTGCTGGAGTTAAATCTGACTCCCCAACTGACCAGCTGTGTGAACTTGGCCAAATAATTTAACTCTATCTAGGCTTCTTGTTGCCTTGTCTGCAAATGAGATTCATAGCAGTCAACTCAAAAAGCTATTGTGAGGATTTTTTGAATGGGTACAAGTAAGCACTTTGAGTCAGTGCCTGGAACATGCAAGAAAAGCAGTCAATAGATGTAGCTGCTGCTGTCATCATTATCATCGTAATTATTACTATTGTTACTATTATTTCATCATCATTAGGTTTATTTTCTACCACCGCATATCTTGTATCACGCTGATAATACCCAGAACAGCCAGGATTTACACCCAGGTGGATGAGTTCAGAGCCTGACTTGAACCACTGCAATATACTTACTATCTCTTGTGTAAGTGTAAGGATCGTCTTCCTCAGAGCCCAACCTCTGCCTGAACCTGTGAATCATCTGAAGAATTTTAAGAAAAACTGACACCTGGTCTATACGCCCAAAGTTTCTGATTTAATTGGCCTGGGGTGAGACCCAACCATGGACACTTTTTTAAAAGCTGTCTAGGGGATTCTAAAGAAGCTCCCACTTAAGTCTGACTAAGGTAAATTTACTACAAACAAAAAGTTCGATCTGTAATCATTGCACAAAAGGATATGCAGCTAAAAATATGAATACTTTAAATAAAGGGTTTAGCTAAATTCAAGTTTATTTGGAAAACACACTTAACTTTTTGCGGTTAGAGGGAAAACCATAATCCTCTCAAATAAGAAATTCTTTCCTCAAATATCAGAATTGAAAAGCTTGAACAAATGGCATTGCTTATCTTTTTGTTATTCAGTAGTTATCTCTGAGTTGCCTGTGGTTAACAATTTAAAATTCTGAACGATTCAGATTTAAATTAGCATTCTATATGGGACTTCTTTCAGAACGGATTCATTATTGGATGCTGTAGCTCTTATTGCTCATTTTAAAGTCCTCAAATCCAACTGTCTTTTCCACACTTAGAGAAGTTTAGCGTCTTAGTTTAACGTTGCAAGTTCAATTACGTTGTTCCTTGTTATTGCTCAGGAGTTACTGCTTCAATTACGTTGTTCCTTGTTATTGCTTTATTACATACGCCGGTTTATTCCTCCCTTCTCCTGTTGCACACCGAGGCTGTTTCCAGCTGGGGTTATTATGAATTACACTGCTCTGTACATTCTTGTACAAGTCTTTTTGCAAAGTTATGTTTTCATTCCTCTTAGGCAAATACCTAATAACGGAATTTCTGAGACACGGGGTCTGAGTATTTTAGTTTTATAAGAACCTGCCAGATCCTCTTCTGAAGTAGATATATCATTTTATACTCCCACCAACAGTGTATGAGAGTTCTGACTGTGCCATATACTTTCCAGTATTTATCAGTCTTTTTTATTTTAGCCATTCTGGTGGTGACACAGAATTTTATTTTATGGATGTCCTACATTTTATTTTACCAAGTCCCTAAAGTTAGAAATTACTTCTAATATCTCTTATTTTAAATAACACTGGGAATAATACCTTCGCATAATAACTCTCAGTGCATATCACTAATTTTTTTCATTAAGCTAAATCAAGTGATCAGATACATATATATTCTTTAAGTAAAATAAATCTTACTTAAATGTAGTAAGGAGCCTAAACATGCCTAGAATGACCTGTTGGGTGGCGACCATCTGTATTTCCTCAGATTGCACCACTATCCATCCAATGCACTTAAGCTGGAACACTGAAGAAATTCTTACAGCCTCCTTTCTCACCCCCAATATCTAAGTGGTTTCTCGAGTTCTTTACATAGCTCTTAAGTTTGTATTTGCCTTCCTGTTTTCCCTGTCTTGACAGTATTTTAGTCTTTCGACATCTCTGGCTTAAAATACCTGTTTATCAAAGTACAATGAGATTTCTTGCAAACCCAAGCATCTAATTTCATGCTTTGAAATAAAGGTTTTCTACTGCCTCAAAAGTAAAGATCGCTGTCCCCTCCATGTCAACAATGATCTCTGTGACTTCATGATGTGGTCCCATTATCATACAATATACTTATTACTTTTCCTAAAAAACGAAACTGCCATTTCCTCTTCCTAGAATCCGTGCCCCTGTACCTTGCTCATCTCCCAGACAGTCCCTTTTTGCCAGGTAAACACCTAATCATTCTTTCAGACTTCATTCAGGCATCCTCTCTGAAACTCTCAAACCATTCCTGGCGTTAACGGGTTCCAGCCACTGGGCGGGGACCTATCCGCATCTTAACACTATACTCTGCCAGCATCATGTGTTTCAAGTTTGCAAGCCAATAAAAAGAGTATGGTTTGGCTGCTCACTGATAAACTTAAAAGTTGTATCTTAAAGATTAAAGTAAAATCAAGTCCTTTTCTATTTTAATTTATGAAAAATCAATGTAAAATAATGTCTTGCTTTAAGAACGTGAAATATCTTACAAAATGAATCACTAGGGTCTTGAAAATTGATTGCAAAATACATTATCACCATCTTGTTCCTGTGAAAAAGGTAGGTGTGCACATGCCCTCAGAAACTGCCAGCACCTTTAAGCAAGAGAATCCTCTGAAATTTTATTCAAACTGGTCAATTAAAATTCTACAAAAACGCACACCAAATGAATATGTTACAGATGGGAACTCATTTCATCTAACAGTGTCTGAGCAATTGCAGTGTAATTAGTGACCAAGGAATACTAATGCAACCCGAAGTCCTATAAATACATTTATAACATAGGCACTGAAGTAAGTCTGATTAAAATATCTAGTAACTAATAGGATGTTTAAATACTGTAAAACTGGTTAATTATCAAACAACTTTTTTTTTTTTAACCCTCATCAAGGATATTTTTTCCATTGCTTTTCAGAGAGAGCAAAAGGGGGGCAGAGAGAGAGAGAGAGAGAGAGAGAGAAACATCATGTAAAAGAGACGAACTGATTGGTTGCCTCCCACACGTGCCCCGACCGGGGCTGGGGGTCGAGCCTGCAACTGAAGCCCGTGACCTTGCCTGGAATCAAACCTGGAACCCTTCAGTCCACAGGCCAACGCTCCAACCACTGAGCCAAGCCGGCCAGGGCAAGTAACTTGTTTTTTACAATAGAAGACAAATTATTTGTGCACATACTACTTTGTTTTTTGACATACTTTCTCTTTGGCTCTATATCTCAACTTACATCATTTTATTACACTTACTCTTAAAACTCACATAAGATAAGCTACATCGACAACACACAGAAGAGTTAAGGGTAAATAAAAAAACTTACTCAATTCCATGATAATGACATTCGGAGGCTTTTTCAAAAGGTAAAACTCGAAGTTTCCGAGGACTAAGTTCTGGGGTCAGAACAAAAGTCTTTTCCCTAAAACAAAAAGGTTTTCATTTGTATTTAAAGTTTACTTAGTGACAGAGAGAAAATTCTAGAAAGTGTCTAAATAAAGAAATCTGACTTCCCTCAATACAAATGAATCTTACATAGGATAAAAATGAAGGTATCAGAAAGGGTAATAAGAAAATGATGGAGGAATAGGCCTGTGGATTTCTCTCTTACATTTTCTGTGCCTCAAGGTTCTGAAATTGTAATGTCACTTATTTTATGAAACTATTCTGAGACATGGACAAATCGAGAATGAAAAAATGATCTGTACTGGAAATTCAAGAAGCAGCATTACTCTGGATTTTTTTTTCTTGATATAGTGAACTAATGTTTATGTATTTAGTTAAATTCTTTCTTGCAGAGGAATAATTAAAGTCAGCTCAAATCCCTGGTAACAAAGGATGTATTCACTTCCTACTGTAACACAGGAAGGACCCACATCTTTCTTTACCTGGGAATGCAGTCATCCTGACACCTACTTTAAGAGTCAGCAACCTTTTAAATGTTAGAGGGTATTAGGGACTAAATGCTGATTCCAGTTCTTCTGAGGTAGGTTTTCAATCAGCAGGCATGTTAAAACTAATCCTACAGGGAGCTTACATAAAGTGTTCACGCTTAACTCTTCCATACCGAGACCTGTAGGGGCACGTCAAGATCTCGGGAGAAGGTCACTGCAATTAGGTTAAGCTCCTCTGGCCATTCGAATGGGTGGCTGCCTCCTCTACGTAAGTTGGAGTCACTGTTCTAAGGTACTGGGTCATGTTCCTGAAGCTCAGACAGGTTGGGTGGGAATGAGAGAATTATGCACCAGTGGTCTTGACATAGTAATAATAATAAAATATCAGGGGATTGGATTCAGAAGACTTGGAAATAGTATATAGAAAGGCAAGTAGATAGTAGAACACAAATAAATTTCCTATCTCATTTTTCCCCGTGGCATTAGTAATTACACTGCCATTGGCCACTGAAAATTACCGAAGGTACTATGATAAGCATTTGAAATTAATGTAAGACATACATTCATCATAAATTCTAAAAACCAGAATTTATATTCTAATGCATCTACTTAAAGTATTCTACAAATTGCAATAACTCCAGTCTTTTTTTTCTTTATGAAACAGTCTTAATTGAAGGCAAAACAATGACCCCAGTATTTTGATGAGGGACTATAAAAGTGAACATTTTGTAGGATAGAACTCTTTAAGTACCTGGCATTTTACTTCTTTCCTTTACCATGTTGTACTCCATTTCTTATTTCAAGCCCTCTAAGCAACTTTATCTATTTTTGTTTAATTTTACTCAGACCTTGTTCTTTCTAAAAGAAACATTTTAATAAGTATTCTTTTGTCAATGTTTAATATTTCTTTGGTACATACATAGGAGTTACGCCTGAACTTTGTTTAATACAGCATTTTGAATGGATCTTTGCTTAGGTAGACATTTAATAAGAGTCCACTGGTTCCTGATTCACTGCGATGAAAGCTCATCCTTCAACCTTAACCTTAATAGAAAATACACTTGATAATGATGCAGTTCTTTACTCACATCAAGGAACAATATCAAACTTACCTAAGTAAATTACTTATAAGCTACAGGAGGAATCAAATATATCTCCCCTACACCACTGCATCCAGAAAGACATGTGGCCACAAAGAGTAAGGACCTACATAATTCAGTTTGGGCAGACCCATATGACTGCCAGTTCATGCTTCATGATTTAGAAGGGTAATAATCCAAAACTAAATAGAAGAAAGTATGTATATACTTCTTCATTTTCTTGATTCTCACAAAGAAGGGTATCAATCTCTCAAAGCTAGGAGAAAAGGAAAATTACTCTAAAATTACACAATTTTTGCGATTAAGATCATTAAGTCATTAGGGCCCAGAATCAAGAGCTCAAGTTTTCAAAGTTGCGCTCTCTCTCTCCAGTAGTGAACATGCACATGAAGGCAACAAGCTCTATCATTATTTTTGAGACATAACTACCTTCAAATAGATCCTTTCCAAAATGTACCTTTAAAATCAGTATTTGCCAAAATAACCTTTGTAAAAAAAGTGACTGAAATGATCTATAATTTTTAAGGTCCTTTGGAAGGGTTTTCAAAATAATGGATTAACAAAAAGAAATTGGGGTCATGAATAAATTATGCAAATCTCATAAGTTTTTGATGTCATTATTTTACCTGTAATTAGTCAAAATGCAGCAACATCCAGTTTTTATTAACTAGTAACTTAGTAGAAGTTGTCTTGGAAATTAGTTATAATTTATTCATGAAGACACTGACTGCTTACTTAGTAATGTTATAGTTTCAAAAGAATTTTTACTTTTCCTATTTTCTTCAGTTGAAAGATTGTGCTTTTTGCTACTATTGGCATGACTGACAATGTCATGACAAGCACATAACAGCAAAATCAAAACTAGACAGTAACATAGAAAAGAGAATTAAAAATATGTATTTGCAAGTCAAATTATAATTTTTTCTTAAAAAGTAGTATCCTTTGTATACAAAGTCGAAGCTACTGACTTTTACAGGGAGCATGCTGAGGTGGCTTTTGTTACGTGTTCCCCGTGTATTCAATACCACAAAGCACGAGGACATTCGGTAAAACGTCAGGATTAAGGCCAATTGATAAACATTGGGATCAACTTGTGAATTCTGCCTAAGTGACACAGGACATCAATGAATGGGGAAATGAGAGGTATGTGTTTTTTTCCATGTTTTTAAAATTAATTAGAAATTATAAGTTTATAACTTACCCCTTTTGAATTTGTAGAGGCTGAAGGTCTCCAACCGGCAATCCATCTGAGGTAAAGAATTTCAGCAATTCTTTTGCATCCAGTAACGTGATCGAGTCCCGTGCACCCTCTTTGTGGCCCAGCAACTGTTCAGATGAACGAGGAAATGAACCAGCTCTAGGAAAATAATGTTATATAGATATATTAAAAGTGGATTAGAATTCCTCATAGTCAGGAAAAGGTGACGAGCAGAAACCAGAAAAATACACTAAGAAAATTGAAGAACTATACATTTAGGAAGAAAATAAAGTAAAATCTTTGCAAATCATTTAGTAACAAAGTATATTTTTAAAAATCTGTAGATCACAAGGAAACTTGCAGTTACCATATCAACAATGCTACTACTTAACTAAAATAACTACATACTTTATAAATGATGGCATGGTTAATTATTTAGTAGTATGAAGTTATCAAATCCACAAAATTTAAATCAAAACTCTCTTGTATGTTCTGAAACCCCACAATATTGTAAATTCTAAAGGTAGAGTCTGAATGTTCCATTTTCCTATGAACCTGAGATTACTTGAAGCACAACCATGAAATGAGGCAGCAATCAGAAATCTCTCCAAGGTCCCATCTATCCACGATTACAACACTAGGACTAAGCCCTGAATCATTTTATACCTGACATATATGCAGGGCTGTATACTTTTCAAACTATTTTACAAACAATATAGTCTTAATCCTGACAAATTTCCTCAAAAAAGACAGAATAGGTCTTACTTCAAAATCAAGTTAGCACCTGAAAATAAGTACTTTGTAAAGTGAAAACCAGCACACCGAGCCTAAAACACAATCATATCCCTACTTTTCAGATGCAGACACTAATGCACAATAGTTTACATTACAGACCCAGGGTGAGACAGCTATTTGAAATGACAGTCAGAAGTAGACTGACTCAGAATTACGTACTATTTCTACTCCATCACTTTATAAACCTGAAAAGCTCTTAAAAAGTTTTAGAAACTGTAAAGAGAAAAAAACACTTTCGTGTCAGAGAATTTTAAAGGTTATATTAAGTACTGAGTCACAGATCATGCCACAGCCCTGTCACCAAAGCATAAATAAAATCTTCCAATGCTGGCACAGAAAAATAATTTCCTGACTTCATATCAGTTCAACTCTCATGATTATTTTACTACTCAAATCAATTACTTGTATTGATACTTACATGATTAAAATGATGACATTATGGGTTAGACACTTCTATACATTAAAGATCAATAATGAACCAATGGTGCCCCTTTCCCCTTCCCATTCCTTTTATTGTTAAATTGAAAATATAA
The DNA here is from genome assembly GCF_054644295.1 of Miniopterus natalensis. NCBI lineage: Eukaryota > Metazoa > Chordata > Mammalia > Chiroptera > Miniopteridae > Miniopterus > Miniopterus natalensis. Next base: position 15,884,997 of record NC_142096.1, on the reverse strand, counting down.
ATCTAATAAAAACAATGAGACAAAGAAATACTCAAATATGTTCTATGAATTTTATACTCGGGAGGGCAAGGACTACATTATGAGTTTAATTTCTATAGTGCTATTCTCTAATAGTAACTCACAAAGGGTTCCTAATGAAAATTACTCTCAATTATTTTACAGGCTGGATGGAATGGGAAAATGTATAATTTGCATTTATATGGAATCCTGGACACAAGGATATCAAAGCAATTTAAAAGCCCATTTGTGATAAATTACATTAACAAGCATGTCTTGGGTTAAAAAAAACAGACAACAAAACACTGACAACACTTTATTTTGTTCAGTGTTTTCAAGCTTGCAAAGTATTCTTTCATATGTTATCTCATTAAATTTCCAAGACTTTGAAGCAGAACTGGTGTTGTCATCCCCATCTTAAAGATGAGGCCACCACGTCACAAACAGGTGACTGAGTTTGTCTAAAACCAAATTCTTCTGACTTCTGAATTTTACCATGTTAAACCTGTTTTAACACAAAACTAATTCTGAAAATATGCAACATAACTTTTGTCCACAACCAAGAGTTCAATGGTATCTCCCATATTTTGAAGTGTCCACAAGTATTTATTGAGCAGACTGTAAATCTCCCTGTGAGGAACTAAAAAAAGTTCACTGATAATTTATGGACTCATAGTCACAGCGCATGACTTAGGATATAGATTGACCTGAAGTAGGGGAAAGGAAGGGATAAACACACCAACATACAACAAGGTAGCAAAGGTGCAGTAAGATACGTTCCTGGAAGAATAACACAGTCCTGGGACACTGAAAGGAGATGGTAACAGTGCAGCATGTAAAAGAGGCAAACGAGGCAGGTGGTATTTGATGTAGGCCTTGAATGGCAAATAAGCTTCTAGTCCAATGGTGGATTAGGCATATACACTAATCTCTCTACTCAAGCTGAAACCAGACGCTAAATTCATAACAGGGTTAAGAAAACAACGGTGGACCAGAGTTCAATGAATTTCTCTCTCTTTCCCCCTCCCTCCCTCTGAAAATCAATGGAAAACATATCCTGGTATGAGGATTAACAAACAAAAAACAAAATGCTGAGCTGTTTAAATATTACCTCATTTTTTGTTTAGCTTTTTCAAATATTTCCAAATTTTGAAGAGCATGCCTTTCTGGCCATTCCAGAGGATTGGTTTCCACTAGACTCGAAGAAATAGGTTCCACTGGACTGGTGTCTAAAGAGAGATACACATAAGCACTGGAAAGTCCTAACATGCAGAATTCTGCTACATGAAAATGTATCCATGCAGACATGGAGGGGGGAAGGGGGGAGTGTGTAGAGAGGCATGTTGGATTCATTGTACACTTACCTGCTACATTCAACAGGGCTATCACTCTGACAGCCTGAACTATGCAAAATACCATAGCAAAGTGTTTTGGAAATAAACAAACCTGTATTAAGCTTTATTTCTTTACTATCACCTCATAATAAAAGTACATCATTCAGGACCTATATCAAGTCTCTTGGCTCCTAATGAAGACTTGTGTAACTGTCCTAGTTATAGTTTTCTCTTCAAAATTCCTATTTACTTAGCCAACAAACATACAGCACTTACTTCATACAAGGCAACTTCCTAAGCCATTTACAAAGAATTAATTTAATCTTCAAAACAACCTATGTCATCCCTAATTTAAAAAGGTAAAGAAGTGAGGCTCAGAGTAGTTAGAAAACTTGCCCAAGGTCACAGAGCAAGCAAGCTGCAGAGCCAGGATTCAAGCTTCTTGCTCTCTCTCCAGAGCCTGTGCCATAACCAAGAAACTATGCTCTCTCTCTCACCGAACACATCCCCCAGTTACAGCTCTTGAACACAGCTCTAGAGAAAATATTTGTATTTTACTTTCCAAATAAATCAGAAGCCCACAGAAAGACTCAAAGTTTTACTTCTTTGTGTACCTCCAAGGAGTCAAACAGACAAAAGGCACTCAACAAGCATTACTGTTAACTTGGTTCTTCAGTCATTTTCTTATTAATCTATGGAATAAAAAAGATTCTCACAGAATAAAAACAAAAGTTGCCCTGTACATTTAAAATGCTAGGCAATCTTCAAATGCTTTCCTGTTACATCTTGAAAAGCTTTACTTATTCCAATTCATCACAACAGGAACCAGGAAAAGAGAGAGATATGCAAGTCAATATAGAAACAATTTCCTGCTCCCTCAGGAAAGTTTGGGGACTATTCCTGCTATCATGAATGGCAAATATGGTGCAAGTTATTATATGTGGTTTTAACTATATTAAATTTCCTATGTAGGTTCTACTTTTCTCATCTTATGAAGACAGAGCTTAACAGAAATCCACCCATTCTAGCAGCTTAGTGAGAGTAGTAAGGATCACTTTAAAGCTTCTCCACTCTGCTCAAAAACAATTGTACTGAACATGCTTTCCAAAAGAATTGGAAAATGTTTAATGTTTAAATGATGAGAAATACAGCTCATTATGTATACACACACCCACACACACATACATATCCAGCAAGTCTTCACTTAACACCATCGATAAGTGCCACAACTTTACGTAAAATTACATAATGAAATCAACTTTCCCACAGGCTAACTCATAGAAACAAGTTTCTACGGCATCTCATCAATGTTCTAACAAAACGTTTGTTGAATGAAACGATGTTACCGGAGGACCTGCTGTACTTGTTTATACAAATACGTCACTATCTAAATTTGTAAGATGCATTTTAATTTGACCAATATATTTTATTAGTTTTAATAATAAGCAGTAACTGTCATAAACGCCACACAAAAGAGAACTAATTATTTAAAGTAACAAAAACTTACCATTTAACAGACTGGAGGTATTAATTTTGCCTGTTTTTCTCAGGACTGTTTTAGGAATAACAGCATCGAAATGATCTAAAAAGCACCGCCTGGTGAGTGTCAGCAGACTTTTAAGTTCATCAACAGAAACGACTTCGGGCCGCTCTGCCAACCTTCTCCTTTCTGTAAGGCAGCAGATCAACAGGGCTAACTATACCACTGTTTTTTAAAATCCTCTCAAAAGAGCATCTACTACTCACTTTATGGGAAACATTTTCAAAACTAAAACAAGTGAGTATATCCAGCAAAGCAACATTCCTGTGTAGGCCTGCTTTCATTTTAATCCCATTTGTAGATAATGGCAGAATGTGGAGTTATGTAAGAGAAACAAAAAAAGGAGTAATTTTTTAGCACTGAAAGGTGATAAACGGTAAAGCAAGTTTACCAAAGTTTTCAAAAACATCTTGCAGAGTCTTATGCTGATGTTTTTGTAAAAATAAAACCTGTAAAACAAGTTACAAGTTAAATGTGCTATCTTGGTTACTGCCACTTATATCTTTTCTTTCCCAAAACCTGAAATCACAGGAAAGCAGTAAGAAAAGACAAAAGAAGAAACGAATGGTAAAGAACAACAGTTTTCAGCACATCTTGGAGAGTAAGACGATGGAGTCGGCAAAGCAGAAAACGTGTCAACTTAGGTTCCCGCAGGGGCTCTACCCCCGAGGCATTCGGAAGGTGCTGGTGAGGTGCAGACAAGGCAGTAACCCGAGGAAAAGGAGATTCCAAAAGGAGAGGAAAGGAGCGGTCCCTAAGATGTCAGGAGGTCTACGGAGCAATCTGTCTACAATAAAGCAAAAGACAAAATACTCTGGGAAAAAATGAAGAGAAATAAAATGGAATTGCTACGTTTGAACATATGATGAATTTAACGATGGGTATGTGGCAGAAATATTGGAGCCTCTGGAAAACATAACAATATTTTCCTGTAAAGAATATGCAAATTAAAAATAAAGTGATTGTCAACCACAAGTAAAACAAAGATTATGCAAGAAAGAAGAGTTCACATATGACGTGGCTCAGCAGTCAACTTCTGCACATGGTTGTAGGAATGTTAAAACCATTGATTTAACCAAAATTAGTGACTTCACTGTAAAAGGTGAGAAGAGAAAGTGAAGCTGATGTGGGAACACTAGTCTTTATCTCAGATGTTAAGATAATGCCTGAAATTGGTAAATCAAGAAATAACCACCTACACATGTTATTTAGAAAGCTGGAAGAAATGTCAGAAAAACTAGCTGGAAGAACTGAGGGTAGCTGCCTGTGAACAGAGACGAGACTGAAAGGTGGGGAGGGGAGGGAAAGGAAGGGCACTGCTGTTTCTCATATTAACTTTTCGAGTTCCATTTGAATTTTTAAGCTATATCCATATATTACTTTTATAAAAATATTTCATTCTTAAAACACTTCTGGACTAATAACATTTTCTTCTACAATAAATGGTAAATTAGAAATTCACAGAGAATCCAATTCAACAAACATTTATTGTGTACTGCCTGCAAAGCACTGTGCTGTGCCCTCAGGCACAGAGGATGAAAGCACATTCTCACTCCAGGTGAGGTCGGTACATAAACACCACAAGGGAACAGGCTGAGCAGGTAGTGGCCAGACTTGTGGTTCTACCTTAGACCATGAGCTTTATGAGAAATGCCTCCGTGAAATCCCACCTCACCAATGTGGATATTGGGAAGGTCATTCCAGTTCTCATCCAACGTAAGTAACACGTGGTTTCTGCACTCAAGAACACTAGTAATGATAACGTAATAGTAGTAATATATGCTGCTTTTATTACATCTTCTTAGTGAGAAAATAAAAAGCTGCCAGGAGCCATTCAAAAACAAAAGTTACCAATGATTTCTTTTCATCTGAAAGATGTACAATAAGTAATATACTTTTAGAAACTAGCCTCACATTTGTATTAACTCTAAAAACATACTTAGATCATGAGCCTGACCTATGCTTATTAAAACTGTCAATTACATATATATATATATATGTATGTGTGTGTGTATATATATGGCAACTGGAGAGCAGGGTAAGACTTCCTGTTAATCTTGATGACTGAGCAATAGAGAAAGAGTACATGGAGTTTAACGGGGTTATGAGCAGGATAATTTACTTGGTGAAAACAATCTCTACATAAATGAGTTTGCAAACAAGTGGCAGATAAAAACTTGGGAGAAAAAAAATGGACTAAAGTTGAAAAATAAATTAGCAAAAGGATGCTATTCCTAAAAATAGCCCCCAACTGGGGATCGAGCCCACAACCCTGCATGTGCCCTCACCGGGAATCGAACCCCGATCGCCTGGATCCTAGGTCGACACTCAACCGCTGAGCCACATAAGGCCAGGTTAAAATTACACATTTTAAATATCATCCTAAAAAATAGTATCAGATATAACTTTTAAAAATAAGAAAAATGAATTAAAATCAAGTATTCTAAAAAAGTAAACCCTAATAAGAATTTTATTTATTTTTGTGTTATCTTAAAAAACAAAGTGCCTCAGTAATGTGAGTACGTTCTCATGCAAACTTATCCAGTTGCTCTTTTTGGTTCAGTACTAGGCAGAGGAAAGAGGAGGGGGAGATCAGGATAAGTTTATTCCATGTCTTAATAATTTTGAAAAGTGTTTTGGAACAACTTTTTGTTTTTCAGCAAAGTCTGCAGTCTTTGCATTGCTTCTGAATCGCTGATTTTCTTTCCAAAGAAAGCTGTGCCCATTACATTACTGAGTTTTCATCATGTATAAATTAATTAACAATATCAATTTAAGAACTTTTACATTCATATTTGACTTTTTTGAGAATCACTGAAATAGACACTCAGGTATTCTTACACTGGAAACTTCGTTTTACAGGCATTTTCCTCTGTCTTTTGAGAGAGAGGAATTTTGAACAGATGCATCTTTGTCCCCAAATTGTTAACCCAGCATTAATTCACTAGGCAGAAAATTGTTTGGTTCGGCAAGCAGTTCTATCATAAATGGGTTAACTTAGTCATTAATCTTAATCAAGAGTTAATGCTTCAGACTGCAAACTGGCCATTTCCTGGATATACCCAGCGCTGGCGTCTCCAGCAGCGCCCAGCTCCAAGGCTTCCTTCGGCTTCAGGCCCCTGCCCGCCTCCGCCCCCTGCCTGGAGCTGGGGCCCCTTACAGCTGCTGCCTGTGCTACAGCTCAGCTGCTGGTGCGCCGACATTCTCAGCATTGGTTTACCACTTAAGCTTCCCCCGGCCCTCCACCGAGCTTCCAGTCACACCTGCAGGCAGCTATATAGTTTTAGCTGTTAGCAGTTCCCTTCCCAACTATGCAGGAGGGACAGTCCTACTGGGGTTACCTCTTCTTACTCAATGGAGAGGTGCACCAGCTTCAAAGAGGTGCCGGTTCTTCCACTGGTAGTGTTTCTGGTCAGAAGGGTAAGGGAGAAAGATGAAGATGAAAGAGAGGGGAGATGTTGAAGGAAATGAATTTAAAAAGCTGCAGAAGGCTTATCATGGCAAGGAGTCAGGGCCTGCAAAGGAATTTAGCAGGGAAAGAACAAAGTAAAGAAGTGAATAATACTGCTGGTTGATGTTTGAAATAAAGGTTTTCCATCCACAAAAATACTAATATATCAGTTTTTGGGTTTTTTTCTTGGATTTAACATGTACTACTTTTTATTGAAACTGATTTGTCTTTTTAATTATATTTTCCTTGAGCTAATAATATCAGTTTCATAGTTTAAAAATCAATGGCTGGAGGAGTTCAAGACTACACAATTACCCCAGATTTGTACAACTGAAAAAGAAGTTAATTCTTAAGTGAATAACTGAGACCAAGTATTCTAAAATTATTTTCTATTGACTAAAACAGCTATTTAATTTAAAGTACTTTTAAAGGGCTCTAAAAAATTACAGTTTTTATTTTACAATGTATCTACTTAATTCTAATATAATTTCTTCTATATGTAACTAGTGAGGTCTCACAATTTGATTTAATTTCTTAGAAATTCTGCCAATTAATTACCTTAAAATAAGTTCATATTAGGTACTAATGAATGCTTATTTATAAAAAAATGTTAAGAATGATAACCAAGTTAACATATAGTAATAGAGAAGAAACCTTAAACTATGACCCTTGAAAAGGTTTTAATTTCTTGAATAAGGAAAAGTCCATAATGCCAACTTCACCCAGTATGTGATATATGCTTAATTATTATTGGTAGTTGTGATTAAAGTATAAGAACCAATGTTCAAATTAACATATTAATTTCTCTGAACTTGTATTTTCTCCTTTTTGCAGTCTCTCTCCTCCTGTGACAGTTAAAAATATATAGAGACATTTTAGAAAGAGCTCTATATTAACCAGAATAAAATTTAGGTACGTTTTCCAGCATATAGTTAAAAATATTAAAATACAAAATTTCCCTGGAGAAATATTTCTATAAATATTAACAGTGATGTACAAATAAATAGGAACATTTTGAATGTGGTAGAAAAAAGGTTGCAGGCTTTTTCTACTCTACATCACCTGCACAAGAAAAAGAATAGTTCTACAAATGAGTGTCATACCTAAGACAAAGTATATAAGAGAAAGTGAGGAAATAACAACAGTCAACATTCTTACAGTAGAAGAAAATGTACAGAGTGTTACTTACTCAGACATTCTTTCAAAGCCAAAGCTTGAACATTAGCTAACTGCTTCTCTCTCTGTATAAGCTGCTCCCCAGAAAAATGTGGAAGTGACAAGAAGTCAAAAGGAAAGCCTGAGGTACAGAAAAAAGTCAGCATTAAAGATATTCCATGACAACAATTAAGATTCAGTTCCCAGTTAAGGTGTTATTATATAATTTAAAAAGTAAACATCAATTACTCATCTCTTGATCTTGCATATTTCAAATTAAATAACAACTAAGCAGCAAAAAGTAAACATACTAAATTACTGTGCATTTTAAACTTTGACCTGCTTCTTAAACTGAGGGAATTTAGGTAGCAGAGTAGAATTCCCGCATCACATTTTCTTCTACAAGCTCAGCTACTGACACACACAAGGGGGTGGGAGAAGATGAAGGTAGTAAAGAGGGTGAAATATATGCTGAAGAAAGGAGACTAGACTCTGGGTGGTGAGCACACGATGGAGTATACAGATATCGTATTATAAAGTTACACACCTGAAACTTACACAATGTTATTAACCAATGTTACCCCCAATAAATTTAATTAAAATTTAAAAATGATAATTAAAAGAATAAACTCCTAGACAAAACACAGATGGAGTTGGGTAAGTCTCTAAAGATGGCCCCCTATGAACCACACGTCCTGCTATTCGCCATTGCGTAGTCCACAATGAGTCCTGGCCCTGCGAAACCAATAAAGTATGGTCAAAGTGACAGTGAATGATCTCTAGGCTAGGTCATAGAAAGCCTTGAGGCTTCTTAGAACAGCTGCTCTAAGAGAAGTTAGTGAGCATATAAAAAATCAGACTACCCTGCGACGATGGTGTTGCAAGATAGCCCAAGTTGGCCATGAGGAAAGGACACATGAAGAGAAGTCAGCTCTCATCAGTTCCAGCCATCCCAACCCAGGTGCTGAACATGTGGGTGAAGAAGCCATATTCTACACAGAGCCCTGTTAAGTCTTCAAATGACAGGAGTCCCAGCTGTGTGTCTGCAATCATATGTGGGACTTTAATACAGAAACATCCAGCTGTGCCCAGTCAACAGGGCTATGAGATATAGTAATAAATAGTCATTTTAAAGCTAAACCTGGGTGGTTTGTCACATAGTAATAGATAACCAAAATCTAGAGCTTGAAGAGAAAAGAAAAGGTGAGCAATAAAACAGAATAAGATGCTTGAGAAAAAGTAAATGAAAATGAGAAATTATAGAAAAATAGTATGTGTTTAAAATGGACTATAACTGAAAATTTCCTATTTGGAATCGAGGGCTAACCTAGTAAATTTTACTGGGTATAATGTAAAAGGGGTTAATTCTCTGTATTCTAAATTGTTCAAACACGTTATACTATGTTTAAAATAAAAGGTAAATTTACTGAAAGTGAAATGGAGTTTGGGGAAAATAAGTTCATTAAAAACCATGTAAGTTAATTACATATACAAACAAATGTAAAAATGTGTTCCACTAAAATTAGCACTTACTCAGTTGGGTTTCTTCTGTCCTTGCCTTCATCTTTCCATGAATGAAACTGAGGGCAAATGAGCCATTGATCTGGTTGGCTGAGTGAATCAGTGTGGCTTTGCATTTTCTACTGTCATCACCTTGTAACAAGAGATAATAGCTAGAACACTCTCCTTTCACTTCAACATCTGGAACTAAGCAAAAACAATGATCTTGTTAAGTATGTGAAAATTCAGCAACATGGCAGAATCATACACTGGACCCATAGAATATAATGACATCTCTGTTATTTTAAAACAAACTGTTACCCAATATATTTGGGGCTAGCAATTGTTCACTGAACTGAGAAAGCTGTTAAAATTAAAGAATCAATAAAATTAAATTAAAATCAGAGAATCATAAAAAAGATACAAAGCATAAACATTTTAATTTAAATTAAAACTATGTGCTCATTTATTAACTTTTGATGTAGCTCATTAAGAGTTCCGTGATACTTTTCTTATATATCCATACCCATAACGTATCAACTACTATTTCCACTTCCATTTCTTTAAAGGGGAATAAACTGACCCCTGCAGGCACCCACAACTCAACTGTTGGGAGCAGAAGTGTACAGATGTACATAAGAGTAGCTTTTTGCTCCTTGCAGTGGGCACCCATAATGTAATTTTTACAGAGGGAATGGAGAACATTCATTAATCTGGCATGCCAGTTACATGAAGGTCAGTTAAGACAGCTTCTAGTATATTTTAAAAACAAATCAACTCATGGTTATAGTGAAGGTCAAAGAAAAACTGTGAAGAGCCTTTGAGAGTAAAAATAGAAGCAGAGTCCTTTCTATTGAAGATGGTGAATTGGACATAAGCATTTATTTTCACTATCTCCTGAAATTCCATGAAATGAGAATAAAGGGAATTTTAAAATAGCATAAATCTCCAAGGACTAATATCTGAGAGAAGAGAACAGTGACTAAACTTTGAAAGCATGAAAGCAGATGAGCGACTGGTAACAGGCCTCGTGCTCTCAATTGCTAAGGAAGCTGAGAAAAACAGAGAAAACCTTAGAGGCAAAACAGTTTATACTACAACCCGGCAAGAGACTCTGGATGGTGGCCCCAGAACGAAGCAAAACGAAGGAGAAATAAAAAGACAGGTTGAAAGTCTGTTTGAGAAGCAATGTGGCTTCCAGATTCCTCCTTACCCTACGCAGGTAAATGACTGTCCCTTCTCTAGCCCAGACGACTAGTGGTTTATTCTCTGGAGAAAGTCTAACAAGATGTCTCTGGCCTAGGAGACGTAATAAACACAGCTTGGGGTCGGAGCTGACTACCAGTGGATTAAGTGAATGCTTCTCTACAGAACACTGAGGCCCTTTTCCCTTCGTCTACATTAACTTCCAGAATTTTGGAAGCCAGATAGCAGAACTGAGACTTCTTTCAGAAATGTGGTCAGTGTAGAGGACAGACTAAAGAATCCGGTATCGTGGGGTCACCTAATGTAGTGTCACAGTGAGATCACCCTAGAACAGGGGAAGGGAAACTTTTTCCTGCCAAGGGCCATTTGGATATTAATAACATCATTAGCAGGCCATACAAATTATCAACTTAAAAATTAGCTATGAGCTCTAGCCAGTTTGGCTCAGTGGTTAGAGTGTCGACCTGCGGATTGAAGGGTACTGGGTTCAATTCTGGACAAGGGCACATACTTTGGTTGCAGGCTGGGTCCCTAGCCCCAGTCCGGGTGCATACGGGAGGCAACCAATGTGTCTCTCTCACATTGATGTTTCTCTCTCCTCCCTCCTCCCTCCCTTCCATTCTCTCTAAAAATCAATGGAAAAAAATATCCTCCAAGGATTAAAAAAAAAAAAAGAAATCAAGAGTGAGAATGGTACTAGAATTCTAAACAGCACCGAAACTGGAAGACAATGGAGCAATGCCTTCAGAATTCTTACGTATACTAAGAAAAAAATACTACTGTAAGCTTATTACAATAGTTTATTTCACAGGTAAGAGTTACTGTGGTTTAAAGCCTAATGCCCAAAACAATTACGCAGTACAAAAAAAATTTGCAATTAGCTTGCAATAGCAACGTTAATCCTATTCATAAACATCAGTCTTAGAAAAGGAATTTAGAGAAAGGTTATTGAAAAGGAAAAACACCTGTTAGCAGTTGTAATTGAAACTAAGGTTTGCTAAGAGTTACAGTGACCTTAATTCATTTACCAATTTAGCACTTTGACAACTCAAATTTTGTATCTCTTCAATCCATGACAATCCTTTTCACATTTATTTAAATCCCATCACCTTTATTAGAACTTTAATCACTGAAGCCTGTAATTACAACAATCTTATTTTCCTTCAAAGAAAAATGTTTATTTTACAGAATTCCCCTAACCATAATGACTATGCAGTCATTTAAAAAACACTGTTCCAGATCTGGCAGGTGTTAATTCAAGAATTATTCAATAACTTTTATGTAAATACAGAGTAACAAATTTATAAAATTAGCATAGTTATTCAATTCTCATAGTTTTTCCTGAAGAAATAAGGGGAAGTGACTATAGCAGAAAATTCCTCTCTATTTTCATGTTATTTTTACACTATCAACTTCTAAGAGATTGATTAGTTTGCATGTCCCCTCTCCACCAAAACCAAGCATCCATTTGGGTCTACTATATAGGCAAGATGGGAAAAGCAGAAATTACAAGTTTCCTTTAGTTGTATCAAATTTTATAATCTATAAACTATCATGAAAGACTGTGTCATTATTAGTTTCATTAACAAACAAGATTTTAGTATAATAAAAACCGAATCATATTTTATATCAATACATTTCTTGGCAGTTCTTAAAACCCTGTAGCAACCCCTTCTTTTTTATAACAGTTCAACAATATAAAAACAAAACCATATTAGTGTAAAGGGGAAATAATATTTCAAATGATATAATGAAAAATATACCAGGGTAATTCGGGAAACAGGATATTCTGGTTAAGTGAATATTCTGACTTACTGAAAAGTAAATAATATACCCAATTATTTTGATAATGATGATAAATACTAAACAATAAAATAAACTATAATCCTCAAGAAAGGCATTTTAGGAGGCTACACACTTTCCAATGATATCATCCTTCAAGCAATTCTAGACCCAGCTTTTGAAATGGCCCTTAGGATCAGCTGAAGAGACACAAGATAAAAAATAAAAAAAATAAAAAATCAATATACTTACTTTACATTCATAAAGTATTTCCAAAAAATGTATTATCTAGCTTCATCCCCCATCTTATTTGTCAGACTAAGCTTCAACAATTTAGTGCAAAACTTAGCTGCCACCACGACTGTCCAAGAAAATTCCCTGCCCCAATTCTACAAAGAATCTAAAATGGTTCAAGAAATGATAGTACTGCTGAACAGGTGTATGAAGCCTCCTACTGTGAAGATTACAAAAATGCAGGATTTATAAATTCCACCATGACTATTTTAAACAAGTAAATAACATTAGAATCCTAAATTGTATACATTCCCTCTTTGTTACAACCTAGTAAAATATGCAATTTGAAAGGTATACAGTGAATAGAGGGGCTACTCAGACTATTACTCCAAGGCCTTACTCATCCTCACAGACAACAATGCTCTCTTTTTGGTTCCACAGACACAGAAGGCATTGAAAACAGAGTAACAAAAAGTGACTGCAGAGTTTACAAAGTATTTACTTTCACTACCAATGTGATTCAAAGGAGTTTGTGAGATACACTAAGCAAGCACTATCCTCATTCTCTAGCCCAGGAATTGGAAGCCTAACAGGGATTCTTAACCCTTTTTCTGCTTCAAGGTGTCTGAAAGGCTCTTCAGCAACAGTGGCTCACTAGCCTCCGGCTAAAGACAGCACACCTGGGACAGAGGTTCTCCAAGCCTGGATGCACACTTGAAACACTTGGGTGCTATTACAAACTGTTGAGGCCCTGGTTCCCCCAGATTTAACTGTTCTCAGGTAGGGCCCAGCTTGACTTTCTTTCTTGTTTTTGTTTTTTTTAATTTTTAATAACTGTCACAGTGATTCTAACCTGGTCTGGTGCTAAAAATCACCTGCATTTAGGTCTAAGGGCCTTCAGGTGATTCTTACCCACCCCCCCAAAAAAGTTTTAATGAGATATAACTTACATATATATGTACACATATACATACATATATCAAAGCCTAAATTAGATTAATTTAAGGGAATCATATAATTGTGCATCCATTTCTATAATCCAGTAATGGAAAACTTCCATTATCTCTGCACAGGCAGTCTCCTCTCCTACTCATGGCCTCAGGCAACAACTGAGCCCCAATTTCCTCACCTGTGAAATGGGTACAAAATAATTCTTTAGGGCTATTATAAAAATTAAATGAATCAATATTTCTAAAGTACTTAGAACACTGCATAGCATATAATGAAGATGTTAAATAAGTTCTACAAACTCCTTCCAAAAATTGTCATTACAACTGTTTTTTCAATATACCATATAATAAATTAAGTACTTCATTTTTACAAATTTTATTCCTAAAATGTGTCTAAAAACACCCATGTTCAATATAATTAGCTATGAATTAACCCAAAGTTCTGCCTTAGATCACTGATATTTTTAGAATGAATAAGGCTGTATATACTTTGTTACAGTAGGTTGTTAGGGATGATAAAAAATTCTTAAAATGATTGGGGTCCTTCTTAATCAGTGGTAATACAATTTTCCCATAGATAAAAATTCTCTCCATTGAAAATTTGATAGATATTGTATCTATGTTGTACCACTAAAACAATGTAAAGATTTCCTACTTACCACTGATTGTCTTGGGCTTTTTAGCTATGCATTCCTTCCATTTTCTCGAACTGAGTTGGTTGGGAGGCGGAATAAGTATGTTACTAACAGTACATGGCAATACGAAAAGTGCACCAACCTATTGAAAACAGAACATACCTTTAATGACTGAACACTGAGACTAATTCTTAAATAGTATCATGTGACAATTTTCCTCTCATATTTCGCCTATATAAAAGGTATTTCATAATGCTCTCTCCCAGTAATTCCACTATAAAAACTAAAAAACTAAAACTATGCTCCACCTCCACCTCATCCCCCAAAAAAGCCAAAGACTAGATAACAAAAACAGAGAAGGATCTTCAGAGCTATAGGCATCCCTTTCCCACTGGGTTATAAATCTCTAAAAACTTTGCTATTCCCGTATTTGCTTCACGTTCAGGTTATGGGTGTAATTTCTTCCTATATCTGCAAACTAATGAGAGGCCAGGAATGCTATCATCAAAAGATTTTGTGATGCTCAGCCGTACTTTTATAACTGTTTGACTGGATGGATTATTGTTCTGGCTTCAAAATTAGAATAATTTGGAAGGCAATTTCAAAACTTCTGTTCCTAGAAATTAGATTTAATACTAATAGGTACAAAATGCAGAAAACCATGAATCACATCCAGGAAACACACAGCTGCTTCTCACTGATTTATAAGCAAACTCAACTTATTCATCTTTGTATCCCCAGGTCTAGGTGTACAGATGTTTATTAAATATTTGTTTCCAAAACCCACCATAATACGTTTAGGTAAATTCTCAGTTTGATTAAGTACTGAATAAACAAATGGCAACTCTGAAAGTGGTATTTTGCCAGTTATTTTAGAATGCAAGCTACAACAGTCGCCACATTCCAATAAATGTTTTTTTAACTCTGGGGAAATTTAGTCTCAAATCTAATGTAAAATCACTTTTAATTGTCTTACGTAGATGGATGGATTACAAAAGATGTGATGCTCAAATAATGTATTAATGTGCTACTTTTATTGCTACTTATTACTTTTCCTTATACATTATTAATTAGCAGACATAAAAATAAGTGTATTAAAAGAAAAATAAGAAAGGTAAATTAAATATGCTTATTTTCCTTTATTATTGTAGTCATGCCCTTTTTTATCTTAAGTCAAATGTATTTTACAGTCAAGAATTTGACATTAAAAATATTTAGCAATGGAAAATAATCATTAAGTGCAATTTTCTAAATACTAAATCCTAGTTCTTCATTCTTGCATAAATAAGACTTCATAGTCCAAAATGCATGTCAAAACTGCATGACCCACAGGGTAGACACAGCTGTGATGTGAGCATGCTAGATCAGGGCCCAGTTATACTTGACAATTACATAATCGTTATAGTTATAGCTTAACAATTTAGAGATGCTAAACGAAGTTCAATGCATAACATATAGCCTGATATAAATGTGTCCGGACCCACCAGCCAAAGAAGAGGCCACGTTTTTGAGACAGCCTATTTTTTTTATTAAACATTTGTTACAAATACAAAAGACATTTCTAAATCCAGCCACGAACCTTATTTTTGAAAATCTCTTCTAAAAAAACAAAATGTCATTTCATGTCTGCAGAGGACTTTGGAGTTATTATGAGAAATTCAAAGTGTCTTAATATAAATTAGGACCAAAATCATGTTACATTAAAGAAACCAAATCACGCAAAAACAGAGTCACAAACTACAGTCCCTTTTCTCACATATCCTTAAATATTGTTAAAAAACAGACAAACAAAACACCTTCTCTACCTTGCCACGCAGAGAAGAAACCTGCTCCAACAATAACATGGAGTTCTTCTTGGTACTGTTTTTTGTTAGCCCTCTATACTAAGGAGTTAAAGAAATGATGGTAACCGTGAAACAATCCTAATACCTAACACAAGTTTGATTCTCTAATTCACAAGGTGCTTGAATTCATTTATTGAAAATTTTAACTGTGGGAATTCACAATTACTCCTTTCCTCAAGAATAATTATTTTTCAGATTATGAAAATATACCCAGAAATAGTGATACTGTGAATTGGATTACTGTAAACTACAGTAACTTCTCAACAAAACTGTAACTTCTCAACAAAAATTCAAGAACACTATGTTAGCGTTCCCTTTTCAGCCAGCAATTTCTTTTTATGCAAAGTTTCCAGTTCTTAGGTGTATTTCTAAAACTTATTACATTTCTTAAGAGAATTTAAAATATGTTGAATATCTGCAGATATAAATGATCACATTCATATTTACTGAAGCATATAAACAGATATAATAGACTGGTGCCTACCCATCCCACCGATGGCAAGAGAAACAACTGAACATTTCAGGAATATGTAAATTACTGTTTTTCTCCACATACTCCTAACATTTCTCCCTCCTCCCAACCCCATAAGCAATAAGTAGCAATTAGGAAGTCTTCTGCCTCTTCGAGAAGTATAAACACAGTACTTGAGGAATGAATTTTCTTGCAAGTTGTAAAACTTCTCTTAAACCAAGGCAGCCCCAGCTGGTTTGGCTCAGTGGTTAGTGTCGGCCCTCCAACTAAAGGGTCCCCAGTTTGACACCAGCCAAGGGTACGTACCTCAGTTGCAGGCTCAATCCCTGGCCCCGGGGTGCATGTAGGAGGCAACCGATCGGTTATGTCTCTCTCACATTGATGTTTCTCTCTGTCTCTCTCTCTCCCTACCACTCTCTCTGAAAAGCAATGGAAAAAATATACTCTGGTGAGGATTAAAAAAACAAACAATGGCAACAAAAAGTATACTGAATATTATTCTTATGTAAACAGCATCCAAATATGGAGTGTTATGAGGAAACACTACCCAACACAGAAAATGTGATCTAAAATGAAGATGTAAATGAAAGGATACAACTCAAATTCAATGTCCGACATATAGCAGGAGGGTAGATCTGATAATTTTATCATCTGCACAAATTCTAAAGCAGGGCCATAATAATGGAAAACCTAGAAAGAAATTAAAATTATACAATATTTTAAACGTTATAAAGTGAAAGTGAACAAATTAGTGATTAAGGTTTAAAACTTTAAAATGAATCTTAAAAAGGAGATATTTACACATAATGCCAAGCACACATTTAACCCTCAAAAGCACACAAGGATTTCTTCCATATAAGAGTAGAAAGAGTAGAAAGAGACATGGAGATTTCTTAGGACGTAGAAAGAGTTTTACCAGGGAGAAAATGAGTATTATAGAAAGAGGCAAGCAACAAAGGACAAGAGTTCTCAATCTTTCCTGTGCATCTTCAGCAAGATAGAGAGACAAATGGCCCAAGAGACTAGGGTATTTAAAAAAAAAAAAAAAAAAATTAAGAGTCTGCAAGGCTGAGAAAGCAAAAGAAAAGATACTCAGGATAAATTCAGGTTGAGTGGTATGCTGAGATTTTTTTAAAAATCCTTGGAGGAAATACCGAAAAAATTAAAATTAAAGTAAGAACTAGTGAAGCCAAAGTGCTAGTTAACAAAGAAGTTCCACTCGAGAAATAAAATTGCAGTATTTCTTTGGGTAGAGCCAACAATTAAATTGAGAGTGAGCTAATGAAGAACAAGTATTTCAAGAGATGGGGCTAGAGTGCTTCACAGGAAGGCAAAGAAAAGCAAACTACCTTGAGGAACTGACACAAAGTTTTAAACTTGCAGAAAGATGAGTAATTTCACCACGTAAGATCATGTGTGAGTGTATCTGTATACATATATAGTGTATATACACATACATACACAGCGTGCACGTGTGTGTATAGACTGAGAGACTTGCTTTTATCAAAGAGGTTGTACCCTAGGACTCTCTTCAATTGCATGCTAAAATCAGATCACTATTCACACGTAAATGGTGCGCTACCAAAGGCGAGAGGTTGAGATCATCAATCTTTAGAAAATAATTTAACATTCCTGTGAAGGATGGCCATGGCAAGCTAATCAATTCTAAACAACTACTGGGAAATGCGTTTCCATCAGAAACAGGCCCTTTTTGTCTTACCCTCTGAACAGAAAAGAATGCCCATGGTCCTGACACCATGATAACTCCATGACTTATATTTTGCACATTCTTGAATTTAGAATTAGTGAACTTCTAAAGTGCTCTACACTTTATTTTTCCAATGTAAAAAAAAGCGAATTAAATCCTCTTTAATTATTATACTTTATTATTATTTGCATTTTAAGAAAAAAATCTACGGACACATGGGACAAGAACTACCTTTTTAAACAGTAAATGAAGCCCACGTCCAGTACCCATCAGAGGCTCTTTTCTCCCTCACTGAAGCCCCACGATAACTGTAAGATAAGTGTGTTATTATTGGCTCCACTTCACAAATGGGTTAATCAATCTACCCAAGGTTATAAGAGCTCATAGGTGACAGAGTTAAGTTTCAAACCCAGGTCTACTAACATCAAAGCCCTTCCTTTCCACTGCATCACACTCTCTCCAAACTTCGTCTTAGAAAGGTCATATAGTAAAGTCTATGCCAAAGGTAGTCTCAGGTCTATAGTGATCTAAAGTCAGGACCATTTTTTTTAATCTAAAACAATGATAGTTTTTCCAACATTTAATATGATAACACAGTATAATTTAATCACTTAATTATAATTATAATAAAAATTAGGCAAGTGAGCACACTGAAGCACACATATTAGTAAATGTGAATTCATGATTCAAACTTATCTCATAAGGACAAAAATAAGCATGAATGGATAATTGCAAAAATGAGTAAACACAGATTACCTTTGGCAAACAAGTCTTATCCTTTGATGGTATTATCTTTTTGTCAAGAAAGCAAGTATTTAAATTAGTCGTACTAAAACTCGTAGGTGTGACTCCCTTTAAACAGAATTCAGGAAAACTAATTCCACATCCAAACTGAAAAGAAACCAAGAGAACACAGTTACAGACATCAAGAATAAAGTTACAAAGATTAATACATCTTAGTGCAATGTAAAAGTTGGGAGGAAAACCCTATGTAAATTTATTTCCCTTTCCTCAGCTCACAGTGTGGTTCTTCCGTTTATGTACACATACCAATTATTTCAACTTGCACATGAATTTTTCATGAAAAGCTCTCCTTGGCCCTTCACCAGCCTGCAAAAGTATATTAAGCTCATTCTATGCAGCCACAGAGCCAAACAACCTTTGCATATACTTGTTCAATATCTGGCTTCCTACCAGTCTGGAAGTTCTGCAAAAATAGAATTTGTTCATTGCAGCAACAGAGGCTGTTGATGAAAAGATCAATTCCTGCAGAAGTAGTTATAGCAGGGGTGCTAATAATAGCAAGGGTAATAACAATGATTGCTAATACTTACGAGTGGTTACTTTGTACTCTAAATAATTCTCATAAAAATCTGTGAGCTAGAAACTATTATTACTACTATCTTACAAATGAAGACAACTATTACACCAAAAGGCTAAATATTACCTAACATGTCACACAAAACTACCAAGAAATAGAGTTGGGATTTGAATGCAGGGACTCTAACTATAGAATCTATGTTCTAATCACTAAAATGCCTCTACACTAAAAGCATTCTCCACCAAAACAACAACAAAAAAGTGATTTCAAGTTTTAAGTGCATCCTGTGGAGAAATGGGCATTTAATAATAAAAAAGAATCAGATGAAAATAACTGGCCATATAAAAACATGCAGTTTCAAAAAATGTATACAAAAGTCATTCTCCTAGCTAACCATATCCTGCACACTTTCAGGTGGCTATATGGTTTGTTTGCATTAAAACCACTGCAGAAAGGTTTGCCTGCAGATTTTACCTTTCCAAGTTTAAGATGAAA
This sequence comes from Miniopterus natalensis, assembly GCF_054644295.1. NCBI lineage: Eukaryota > Metazoa > Chordata > Mammalia > Chiroptera > Miniopteridae > Miniopterus > Miniopterus natalensis. The sequence continues at coordinate 15,865,373 of NC_142096.1, read as the reverse complement.
CAGCATTCAAACCAATAAGAGGGACCCAGCCATATAAATTTCTGTTGTCTTATTAGAGGTTGTATTACACCATTATTAAGGGTGAACTGAAAAGGGGGAAAAAGGCTAGTAATTAGTGCAATAAACCTTTACTGGGACACAAAGCCTACTCATGCTCCCACGTCACCCTGGACAAATATTAAGAAACTTGGTTTTAGTTTTGTCTATATACAAAAATACATGAAATACTAGAAACACTTCAACAGGACACAATTTATAAAAAACACCAAACATATTCATAGTAAGAAATGACAAACAGAATTGGAACCTCAGAAAAATGGAAGATTAGAGCGATCCAACTAATCAAATACGCTCAATTTGTAGTTAAGAAATCTGGGGTTTAGCAAGGTTTAAAAAAATCGCTCAAAATCAGAAAAGTGGTTAGTAGAGGGCAGAGACTACCTAAACTGGTATTATAGGTAAGAGATTATATTCTAAGCAGTTTTCCTATGTATGTGATAAAATAAAGAAGCTTAGGTAAACAACATGAAGTCAACTAATGTCAAACTCTGTATTTTAAAAAAATATTACATTCTAGAACTGTAGTGTCCAAAACATAATCACAGTGATTACTTACATTTAAATTAATTAAAATAAATTTAAAAATTCAGTGCTTGGGTTGAATAGTCACATATAAAGTGCTCCGCAGCAATGAGGCTAGTAGACTACTGCGTAAGCACAGATAGAGGACTTCTCCCTTACTGCAAAGTTCTACTCACAGTGCTATTCTAGAATGTCTTTATAAGGTACACTTCCACTAAGATTCACTTAAACTATCTGTGTTATGAATGAAGTTGAAAGGACTGCTTTGCAATCTATGATCACTGAAAAATCCACTTACCTTTCTTTCCCATATCTGAATCTTTCCCCTCCATAATTCCTTTGAGTCAACAGCACTTCCGAGATCTTCTAAAGACACGACATTAGCAGAAAGGTATTCTGCAATTTTCTGACAATTTCTATAAATGGAAAGTCATGATAATTAAATATTGGGTTTTATATTTTACTAAGATTTAATGGTTATAGTTAAGTACAAACCTAACAGGCAAAAATGCAAATTCATCTCTCTGCTTTTATCTACTTTTTAAAATATAGAACACCCATTAAATGAGCCTCTAAGTGAGTTGCTATCACATGTTCCTTCAATTCTAACATTCCCATGAATTCATTACCTTTATTAATACAGATAAAGAAACAGACTTTACTCTTAGTATGTATTGGCTTAAATATATCAGATGTACACACACACATAGCCTCAATGCTGATTCCTTATCTTAAAAAAAAAAGGCTGATCTCCTAAATTGTTCCCATATCCACTTATCACAGACCATCATGACTACTGCCATTCCTGTTTCTCCCTCACTTCAATGAAAAAGATCTAATCTTACTTTCTTAACTCACCAACATCTATTGCTGTGCTTGGCATAAAGTGCTTAGTAAACACTTGTTAAATGAAAACAATCATGAAGTTAATAAATCTAGTTTGAATCCTTTTTAAGGATCAAACTGTAATAGAAACTGGTGCTGACTAAAAATGGAATAAAACACAACAGTATGCATTTATTTCTACATTGGCACAGAAAGCAAAAAACAAATATGATATTATAAATGCAGTGTATCCACAGTATTTATCACGATGCTCAATGGACAATCCAAGCCTACTTAAAGCACACTGTGTGCCCAGCTGGCATAGCTCATTAACTGAGCATCAACCTAGGATCCAGGAGATCGCAGTTCAATTCCTGGTCAGGACACATGCCCAGGTTTCAGGCTAGATCCCCAGTCAGGGTGGTGCAGGAGGCAGCCAATCAATGACTCTCTCATCTTTGATGTTTCTTATCTCTCTCTCTCTCTCCCTTCCTCTCTCGGAAGTCAATAAAGACATATTAAAACAAAACAAAAAAACACACTGTGTTTGGGAAATTAATGCAAACATGTATATTTGCATTGACAACATTTACTAAAAACTTAAACATCTCAGAAATACAAGTATAAAATAAGAAAAATCTAGATTCTTCTCAATTAATCTCTAAGCACAGTATGGATAAAACTATTTTGTTACATTAAAATTTTTTCAAATGCTGAGTCTATTAAAACAGGATAGCATATCAACTGTAAAAAGACAGCAAAGACAGTAATCAAATGAACAAAGATGCTTACATCTCACAATGATTTCCTGCTATAGTAATTTTTGCTGAATACCATTCTTTCAAATGTTTTAATGCTCCAACAGTAGGCAAACAGTCTTTCAATTTAGGAGGATCTTTGTCAGAGGGCAACAGTATTATATCTATCATTGCTCTACCTAGAAAGGGAAAAAGGCATTTTGGGAATTTAAAAAAATGTTAGGTCTGAACTGTCTCAAAATAGTACCCTGAACAATTGAATATTATGTTTATCCAGAAGATCAAGGAGAATTTTAACTTTAATTTCTGAAATTCTTTAAAACAATATACATCTTTAGGAGCTCAAAATTTTTAAATGTTCATCATTTGATTTAAAGCAACATTATCTTAAAAATAGTTACCATATGCCAGAAAACAATGAATTACATCATAATTACTTTTCAATTATGTACCAGTGGTTAATTATACATATTGCTCTTGAGATCATTAATACTACTGTGCTGAACAGAGAAAAAAAATCCTGTGTAATTTTATTATATTTTTCTATTCTTAACTGTGTTATACAAAAGGGAACGAATTAATATAAAATTGTAATGTTCAAATAAATTCTCTCTTTAAAAAAAGCAAAAACACTCAGAAACCTCAAATATACTGACATCATTGGTCGCTGAGAAAGGATAACTTCAGGAAACTTTAAATTTTATAAAATTATGAACTTACTGAAGAACCTGGACAATCAAAATGAAATAGGAGCTAAATAAAAATTTGATAATGGAAGTATTATAATTTTCCAAAAGAGCAACTCTAGCCCGGCCAGGCATGGCTCAGCGGTTGAGCTTTGACCTAGGATCCAGGCGATCAGGGTTCGATTCCCGGTCAGGGCACATGCCCGGGTTGTGGGCTCGATCAATGACTCTCTCATCATTGATGTTTCTGTCTCTCTCTCTCCCCCTCCTTTCCTCTCTCTGAAATCAATAAAGATTAAAAAAAAAAAAGAATATCAAAAGAGCAACTCTATATTTCAGTATATATTTTGAACTTGATGTATTTCATTTTTTTTTTAATTGATATATTTTTAATATATGTATTCAGTTATTTCCATGTAGGATTTTTTACACTAAAATATGATCTTGAATAGAAAGATCAGACTGTGATCTATAAAATCCATGTACTTGCATAGGCTTTACTCATCACTGTATATTCAGCTCCTAGTACAATGCTTGACATATAATAGACACAACAAAGAGCTTAATAAATGACTTCAATAATGAAAACACTCAAAGAAAGCTCTTTGAAAGTGTCTTTGTGGATGCAAATTATACCAAGCTTTAGATGCCAAGTACTTGCTTAACACAAAGAAAGATGAACTTAAGACAAAAACAATTTAAGACTAGTATGATGCAGTCTTCATAAAATACACTTCCTGTTATAGGAGAAAAAAATAGATTCTGTAAAAAATTGCTGAATAAGGGGCTTCTTTTACTGCATAACTTTATATTTGATAATGTATATAGTGACTTCACAGCATAAAAGAATGTTATCAAATTATCTAGGTGAAATAGCTCTTCCAGGAGTTATGGGACTAGTGTTCTATAGGACATACTCTGTATAACACTGGTATGTAGTGGAAAGACTTCAGTAATAACTAAATAAGGAAACAGATGAGTATTTAATTTTCTAAGTTCCAATTTTTGTCTCACTAAATAAAAACAAGAGAACTGTAATGTCTCCAGAATATTAAAGCAGTGAACTACAGTTTGTGTCAACTCCAATTAAGAATTTATTTTTCACTTTGAATTTCAAAGTTAAAAGTGACAACCCAAAGATAAAGACTAAATTTATCACTCACTCACAGGAAGTGTAAGATAAGATACAAATTATTGAAAGCAGTCATAAACATTACCAGGAGCAGGAAGTTTGTCTGATAACTGATGCAAATTTTCTGCAGATTCTTCGTATAAACTAAAATAAAAGGGTAAGTTAGAAAAAAACAAAAACACATACACATTACAGATCATCATAAAGGTAATCCTAATGGATCTATGTGCCAGACACTGTAAGGTATGTTGGAAGCACTATTTCATTTGATTCTCATGGCAATCCCATGATGTACTACGATAATACTATTGTAGTCCTCAATTTACAGAATTTTCCTAAAGTTACATAATTAATAGGTGTGGGAGACAGGATGCAAATCCTGACTTCAATTTCTCAGCCATAACCCAAAACAAACAATAATATATATAACCTCCTTAAATTATACTTGCATATTAAATATAAATCATAACTAATACACCAAGCATTTTTCTCCTAAAAGTAAGGTATTGCTAAGTGTTAATAAAGAATACTGCTTTTCTCTGAATGGCATAGAATAGCCCTTACTGGGAAATATGATGCTCCCCTTGAATTCTACAGAATCTATTTGTTTTATCCATATGATGAATTTTTTTTCACAAAGCAGTTTATTATAAAGCATAAAGGTACTTAAATCCTTTATTATAAACCCACTGTCTAAAAAACTTACGGCAACTTACAATAAAGTATAGTTTTCAAGCTCCCTCTTGTGGAAATAATTATTAGGTCATTTACTAGAAATATTTACTTTCAGACCTGTCATCGTGTAGTAGTGATGGAAAACATAAGGAATGATAAGTGCTCTAAGGCTGGAAGGATCCTTATAATGCTCTGAAAGGATCTCAACACTTTACAAATAAGAAAACAAAGGACCACAGAAGTTAAGTGACTGTTCCAAAATCATATAACTGGAGACCAATTATAGGGCCCCTGGTTCAATGTTCTTTCCAAGACTCTACAATGTCTCCCTTCATTAATCAGTACAAATATGATCTGAAAATTAAAAAATTGAATTTCTAAAAGTCTGTAACAATTTATAGAAGTATTAGAATATGTGACTACTAAATTAAATAAGTTTTTTTGGTAATGCAATATGGAAGACTAAAATAAAAGGCATTAATTATAAGTCAGGTGGAATATCTCATGAAAAAAAATTATCACCACTTGTATTACCTGAATCAACTTATACACTATATGATTTAAAAAAACCTAAAAGTAAACTCAATTTTCTATTTAATCCTCAAAAACTCTCTGAAATTTTTAAAGGTACTTGAAATACTGAAGATATATATAAACTGAAGAAATAATATTTCAGCCTCAAATAGCAAAATAAAAATGATAGTTTGGTTTGAATGCCAGTTATTAACCTTAAAGTTTCTATTCACTATAAAATATGATATCAGGCATATTAAACAAAATATCATTTTATCGTTCCTGCAACTATGTACACTTAAGAAGCTAACTATTATGATTCCAATTTTTGCATTTTAAAGAATTTTACTCAAATAAAAGGTCCAACTTGCCCAATGTCTTCCAAAATGAAAAGTTGAAAGTGTCATGTAACTAAAATCCCCTACTAGCTGCTAAAATAGCTAACCTTCATTCTATAGCTAAAATACTATTTAATGTGAAATATTTTAAAGATATCATTAAAAGCATATAAAGCATACTCAGCCAAGGATAATGAGTCCCTGCTATTACTATCTTCTTCCTCAAAACACTCAACAGCACTCAGACACTCTTCCATATTTGTTTGCAGAATATCTTCAATTTCATCTTTTTCCATGCCAAAATGTATCTCTTCCCAGTCAGAACTACAAAACTAATATATCAAAAGACGGCATTAAATGATGGGTTCATGATATTATTTATATTAACAAAGACATTCACTATGACTATTTTTCTAAATTTATATTACCTGATAAAATCCACATATGGCTTGCACTGCAAAGAACCACTTCTTGGAACCAGGTATACCGCCCACTGAACATGCTTGAAAAAAAATCACACTTATTAGCAGAAAGGTATACCACAATTAAGCAGATGTTATAGCATATATACTGAGAGAATTACATAATTTTGATACATATTATATAGTTCTCAAAGTTACATATGTAATATATATAAAGTGCACTATATACACCCACATATATGGGATCTTTTTAGAATCTCTACTAAAAATCCAAACAGAGCAATCTGCCTAAAGAGTAAAATAATTCACTCACCATGAATACTCTGGCCTAGTTCATCACAGGTCAAAATCCGTATTATTATTTTAATCATCACTTCAAACACTAAAATCTATAAAAATGTTGAAAAAAATCCCACTGTATTTCTATTGATTCACACAAAACCATGCAAGTCATTTTAGTGAAAACGATTCTCCAAAGACCATGAAGGTCTGGCTAGAAGGGGAGTAAAGAGTAACTATAACCTAAGACAAGGAGCATGCTCATCTTAGAGACTGGAATATTACACGTGGATATGAAATTAAGGGTCTCCCCAGGGTGCATGTCAGAAAATCATGAATTTAGAGCTACGCATAGAAATTAGATTCAATGGAGAGAAAGGAGAAATGTGGTAACTGAAGCTTAACTCATGAAAGCTAGGAAAGATGCTTTATCTCAGTTATAATCATATTTGCAAGTATGATCCTCAGACTTACCATTTTACTGAAAGTAACAATCCTAGCATGGTAAGAAACTCAATTTAGGCAGTTCTCCCTTTGCATAGTTCTGAAATGCACATATTTCAGTTACCATGGTTTAAATAACACCAATTCCCCCTAAAGAGGGTTCACATTCCAGTTACCATGGTTTATTAATGAACTATAATTGCATAAAGTAAAACTTCACTGCTAGCTTCTCAGACCACAAATCACTACATAAATAAAAGATGTGTATCATGATCAGTGACCACTTACTACTTTCAAAGTTCATTGCGAATTGGTCCCTGCATGTTACTCAGTTTGCACATAGATAGCAAAAGGTGTAATTGTGTAGCCTCCTGTCTTCCTGTGATAAATCCATGTGATATTTTACAAAAATGGATACTAGGAAGAGGAAATTGACAAAAGAAAAAGACAAAAGGACAGTAAGAAAACAAAGTGATAAAGCTGAAAGTGATACTCAAATCTAACATAAATGGAATCTAAAAATAGCTGCTGTGATTAAAACAAAACAAAACATTGTGACATAAAGGAAGAAGATGTCCCAGAGAAAATGACGCTGGCAAAAACCTTTGCATCAAAGGAACTCAGGTAAGGAAATGGTTGAAAAGAATTAATAATGTACTTGTGCTCAGAACAAAATAATAACCCTCCTTATCATGCCATACTGCCCTATTTTATATGGAGCGACAGATGGACAAGAAAATCTCATAAAGGAATCAAAACTCAAGCTCAGAACCTAAAATAATTTCATAACAATTTTATGACATTCAAGCATCAGGAAGAGAGGGGCAGTATCTTTTCCAGTTTTGTGTTTCCTTAGTTACCTTCTGATTCCAGGGACTTGTACACAGTCAACAAGTATTTCTTGTACACCTACGTGATCTAATTAAGTTTATTTGCAGTACCAACAAATATTGTGCCAGAGGAAAGGGGGATTTATGCTGTACTTACCAGGGAAAGTACTATCTTCTGGGTTAATTGAAGCACTAATGTTTCTTTTCAGGAGGTTATAAACATTTGCTGCTGTCAAGTCTGAAAAGGAAATAGCAGACTAAACAGATTCAAGAGTTACATAATCTAGGCCTATTCTAATTTCAGCATTGGAGACTCTCAAGAAAAATACGTTGAACATAAAAGAACTGTGCTCCGCTCAAGTTTTGTTATAATAAACCTAAAGCAAGTAGAGAAAACAGGAAATGCTTCCTGTTTGTACATGCTAGCCAGGGAGCACGTCTCCGAAATCCCCCCCAAAGAGTAATTCCGCCGAAAAGGAAACCCTGTCACAACAGCCTGCATACAACCACATCCACTACCTCCTCAAAACGCCTGCGTGATCAAAACGAACAAATAAAACGCAGGAGAGTCTAGACGGGAGCACCCAAAAAACCTGCCTTCTCAAAACACGGTTAAAAATGTTTTAAGTGTATCACTTCTTCTTTTAACTTCTGTGTGGGACGTCTCCTCCCATGAGGACGTCACCTCTAGGAGACTAAGGCCCTTTCCACCTCGTTCCTCTCTATATTCCCTGCATTCGCAAACCAAGAGGCAGACATCGCTTTGGAAAGCATGTACTTCCAAAAGGCGGAAATTCTATCACTAAAGCACAGGGAATTTATTCAATTACGTTTTTACTGTTTCCAAGAACTTCTGGGCGCTCAAATCGTGCATCCGCCGAGTCGTCCCTATTTTCCCGGGAAGGTAACGAAGCCCCTCAGCCCTTTAGGTTCGACCCCCGATGGAGTCGCAGCTCCCAGGCGGGTTCCGTGGAGAAGCGACCACCAGCCCAGGCTCCCCTCCCCCCGCAGGCCTTCCCGCTCTTTCTCAGGCCCGCACTCACCCGGCTGCTTCTCGGCACCCCCGGCGGACGGCGACCCGGGCCGGGGCTCGGCCCCCCCGCCCGCCGCCGCCGGGACCTTCCCTTCCCCCCAGATGGCCAGGAGCAGGTACCGATCCATCGGCCCCCGAGCTCAGCCCCCGGTTCGCGGCTCGGATCCCACATCAAAACAGCCGCGCGCTGTGACGCACTTCCGGGTCCCTTCTACGGAGGTCGGCTGGAAATCCTGAGTCCTCCGTTGGTTTTCCGCAACTTTTCTAGCAACGGCTGGATTTCGGGAGTCGTTCTCGCGGCAACCGCATTATTGCCTCCTTCGTGACAAAATCGCGATCGTGGGAAGATGGGACGGGACCCAGAAAAAGAGGAGAAGCAGATAAATGCCGGCCGGCCTAGGAACTGTCCAGCTTGGGTGGACGCGTTTCCCGCCGGGCCAGTGATGTTGCGGACGGCCTGGGACCCCGGAGGAAGGAGGACGGCCCTGCTAGTGGGGAAACATGTCGAGTTTCTCCAGGGCGCCCCAGGTGAGCTCGGGCTGTTGCTTGAAGGGGTTCATTACACTGGCAGAAGGGGGGCAAGGGAGCCGAGTCCATGGGCCAGAAGGTACCTCTCGGAAGCAGACAAGACGGCGTGATCCTGGCCACTACTCGCTCTTCTCTTTGCGCTCGTTCCCTCCTCTTTCAATCGGCCCTTTTCACGTCTTTTGTTCCCGGCTCGAGTTTTAGGAGAGAAGGTCGGAGAGGTAAGATGGCTCACATAGGTCATTGTGGATCATTGTAAGAATTGGATTTTTACTGAGTAAAATGAGCACCTTTTGGAGGTTTCTGAGCCAAGGGGCAGCATGATCTCAGGTGTTAAGGTGAGCGCTCTGGCTGCTGAGTTGGAAATCGACTGTTAAGACTTGGGGAGTGGTGGCGGATAGAAGCAGAGACTCCCTGGAAAGTTTTTAATAAAGCATGATACACATTACTAATAGAAAAGCAGACAGGAAAATTTATCGTGTTAATCTTTGCAGAATAATGAGAAGAGACAACCTGCTTTTCAGAAGTAGAAAAAGAAAACAAAAAATGTTTAGTAATAGGGTCTTTTTTTTTCTTACATAATTATTGACATTAACCATAAAAGACGTGTGATGATGTATAATAATTATTTCTACTTTGATTAGAATTTTATTTGTTTCCTCTTCTGTTTTTTCAAGCAATGGGCTACTTTTGCTCGAGTTTGGTATCTCTTAGATGGGAAAATGCAGCCCCCTGGCAAACTTGCTGCTATGGCATCAATTAAACTTCAAGGATTGCATAAGCCTGTATATCATCAACTGAGTGAGTATCGTTTTGGGCCTGTCATTAATAACCACAATATATATGCCAGAAATTTTTTTTTTTTAATTGATTTCAGAGAGGGGAAGGGAAAAGGAGAGAGAGAGAGAAACATCAATAAGAGAGAATCTTCAATCAGCTGCCTCCTGCACGCCCCCCGCTGGGGATTGAACCCACAACCCAGGCATGTGTCCTGACAGGGTATCCAGCCATGATCTCCTGGATCATAGGTCGATGCTTCACCGCTGAGCCACGCCAGCCAGCAGCAGTGACTTTCTTTAAAGTCACCATGAATGTTGAGTTAGTAAACACAAACCATTGCATCCAGGGGAAATACAAAGTTAGGTTTCTGTGAGCCTCTGGTCACAACATTTTCATCCATTGGTCAACACATAGCCTCTTTTTATGTGTGTTTCTGTTTAAAGACACCTTATTTAATGGATACATTGTTGATTCTTTAACATTGAACTCATGGCCAACAGCACTATAGCCTATGCCTGAACAGAATTTATCTAACACATATATTTTCCCTGTCAGGCACATCACAGCCTCTTGCACTTAGGAACACTAGACAGCATTCCAGCATCAGGCTTGGGAGATATTTTGAACAGTGAAGTCACTAATTAAAATCACCAAACTGCCAAAAAGCCTGGCATTAAATAGGCCATAAAACAACACTGATTAGAAAAAGAGAAGCAGAGCATCACCAGATTCTACCTCTGCTGGAAAGGTGTGCATTAAGTTCCCACTGCTCTTCTCATGTCCGTGAACATCGGGGAAAGCACTGCAAGTACTGATGTGGGGATTACAAATAAATTTGAAGAAGAGTAGGCTAATTTGCAGTATGGAATCTATGAATAGTGAGGGTCAACTGTATTTTGAAAGTAAAACAGTCATCAGCAGACTTATGCTGACTAATTATAAATCTCCTTACTTCGATAGTAATCTTTTGGGGGGGTGGTTCGCAAATCAGGAGAGTGCCATAATCATAGAACACCAATTCATAGGATTGTTTCATTCCTTAGGACTTTACATATTTCGTTTAACAGCCTCATTGATAAATGGGAAAACTAAAATTGGAAGAATGAAATGACTTTCTCACTGTCACTCAGCTATATTGTGGTAAAACTGGGACTAGACCCCAGGCACTTGTCTACTCATGTAGGAAATCGTTCCACTTCAGTATGGTGAATCTTAGCTACTTACACTGTTTTCCTCCTAATTTGCTTTTTCCTTAGCAGTGATATCAACAAGATAATAAACAAGATATCCTAGGTTGTCTTTGTAGAAATGCAAATGATGCAGAATTGGGGGAAAAGTGGAATTAGTGGTAGTTACCTAATTTCCGTCTTAAGGTATAGCACTTACCTGTCCACTGAAAGTTCTGCTTTCTTACAAGCACTCATTGCAAAAGTGTCCCTTAAGCACTGATGAATAAACATTCTGCTAGAACACCAGAACTTTCCTGGCTGCCTGTTAGGCCATCCCTTCCTAGGACTAGAGAATCAATTTCCTATGAAATTAGAAATATTCATTTTAAAGGCTGAATTGTATTTTTGTTTCACACTAAATTTAATATATAATTTATATCAGCAAAACTTGTCCTGTCCACAAGATGTCACTAAAATCAAATCTTAAAGAAAACAGTTTTCAGTTTACAAATGTGCTGTGTATTTAGTTTATTTCTAACATTTATTGGCTTAACCAGTATTTATTAAGCATGTATTATTTGCTCATAATCACTGCAAACATGTTTATTTGAAAACTGACATTCAATTGTCCAGAAAAATAGTATTACAGATGATGGTCATATATCCAGGAGTGGCTGTAAAAGTTAACCAATAATGTGTCTGAGCATAACATATATGATATTTGAACTGCTCCAGTGGACTTCGTGAAGTGTTGTGGAAAACCAACTTTCCATTTATAAGGTTATTTTTTAAGAAAAATGTGGTCTGGGTCAAGATGAAAATTAATGTGGAAGTAGGAAGAGAATTCCTTCCTCCTAATAAGAGCTGTCCTCCTGAGTTTGGGACTTGGGAGCTTTTTGAACATGATTCTTTTTCACTGATAAATGAAAAGAAAGGGTACATGGTGATTTTTGAGTTATGACTTACTCTTCATGGGGACTCCCCACTTCACTGCCCACAAATTAACTAGTTGAGGAGGACTATGTAAGCATCTTTTAAGGACTTGTTAGGAAAAAACATTTATGATGCTCTTCTTAAAGTAACCCAGTTTGCCCATTTTTCTCTTACTATCGGTTGTGTCAATCGATTTCAAATGTAAATTATTGCATTATTTTAATTTTGCTGTCTGATTTTGCAAGTAAATTCAGCTTCAGTGGAAAGTTAAAGCTTCCATTTTTCCTCTAAATAGGTGTCATGGAAAGAGCTTGAATGGGGTTTAAGTAACTCGGTATGTGAGCTTTTGGCAAATTAGTTAATCTTAATGGGCATTAACTTCAACTGTAAATGTCTAGCTGAAAGCTAAGGTGGCTCAGCATTCTTTAAAACTATATAGATATCTTGTCACCCTCTTTTTATTTGTTATTTTGGTTCATTTGCCCCCAACTGCCTTATTAAACCACCATGTGTCACTTTTAGGAACTCTAGTCGCTTAATTCGTCAAATACTGTCAAACTATCCTTTTCAACACACTAACAGCAAGCTTCCCAGGTTTTGCCTTCCCTCTGGATTCCTTCCCTCTAGTGGAGAAAACTCACCTGCTTTATCTTTCTGTTACCCTGGTTCTGTATAGACTCTGAACAGCTCTCAAAAAATTCTGTCATTCAAATTCTAAGCTCTGTATAGAAACACGTAATGTAATTTTTAGTTTTCATGTACTGTTTGTTTATACTTTTTTCTGGTGGTTTTCTTAAATCAATAAACTTCTAGAATCTTTCAAAGTTTATTTATTTTTTCTATTAGTAGAATAAGCATTTAATAAATGTTTACGATGACTTGATCCTGCCACATATAGTAACTCATGTGAAAACTTACATTTACTTTTGTGGGGGTTTTTTTTGTTTTTTTTTAGATGAACAGCTGAACTTAGGGGTACTTTGCACTGGAAAATTAATCCAATACATATATTTTAATTTTCAGGTCATCCTGTCCTGTCTAATATGCATGTTGTCATAGTAGAGAGTGACATTTTAAATATAACTAGTTAAATATGGTTGGAAAAAACATTGGGTTAGTAGTTAAGCATAAGATCATAGTATTCTTTTCTCTAAAATTGAGAAGAGTAAATTGTGATGTTTTACATTTGTTTTCAATTTACCTATTGGCAAAACATATATATATTTTTTTATAACTAGATGCATATTGTTTTCATTTTCTCTTCTGTTTTTAAGAGAAAATTTAAACTAGATATTTAAAAACGCTTAATGTGATCACCTTTGGTGAAGTGTGCTTATTAATAGGAGGCTATGCTAGAAATAGCAGTAGTTTGCCCTTAAAGTTGTATTGTTGTTATTGGCATTTTTATCAAATTCTCTTTTACCCCCCAGTGTCAAGATTTTTCAAATGGCTCGCCAACTCCTTCTATACTTAATATGATATAAAGCAGTAACAGAAACCTGTTCAAGGATTTTGGTGTTGCACTCTGACTTGCTTTATATTTTTAATGTGTTGTTAGACTTTGATAACCTTTATAAATAACCAAGGTCACTTTTTCTTAAAGTCACAATGTTTCACATAAAATCTTTTTTCTTTCTTTTCTCTTTTTCAATCTAGGTGACTGCGGTGATCATGTTGTCATAATGAACACGAGGCACATTGCATTTTCTGGAAACAAATGGGAACAAAAAGTATATTCTTCACATACTGGGTAAGAGGATGCTATTGTCTCGGGAGATAGGCAGTTGAAATGTATTACTTTAATAACACCATTGATCTTATTTAAAAGAAAATTATATTTTCAAAATTTGGCATTTAAGAAAACACTAATTTTACTCATGCTGCACATATAATTTACTCAATTAAAAAAATACAACCCTGGACCAAATCTTAGTTATTAACTGACAGAATTTGTTTTTCCTGGAAACTTATCGCATAAACCTTTCTGATCAAGATTATTCTCATTTTTTAGCCCATCTTCTCACTTCTTTCTTTCTCTTCCTATAATTGGTCTGCTGTTTCCAGAACCATCTTGAACATCTGAAAGTACTTGAGATGTTTCAGTGGTGAGCAAAATCTCAAGTTTGGAAGATAACTAAAGGAGATTTTAACCTTTCAAGTTACAGATCTCTCGACCTGTGTTTGAATAATACCAATCTCATAGCTCATGAGGCAGCCCATTCATTCCACCTTTGAAGTGGTCTAAGTTTTAGTAAGCTCTTTATGCTCTTTAGTCATAGTCGTTTTCTCTCTAGCTTTCACATTGGTCTTACTTCTCTTTGGGACAGTGTAAAATAATTATATCTCTTCTACATAACATTCTTCAGATAATTTTGAGACCATGATCCAAAGGTACCCACTGGTTTGTCTTTTCTCTGGGCTCTAAGCATCTGTGGTTCCTTCAAGGTCCTTCAGACATCCCGACCTTGTCTTGGTCACTCTTTTTTAGATAGAATCATTGCTTTTTCTTTCTCTGTTTCTCTTGACTCTTGACTTACACTTTGGACATACTATTTTTATTATGCTCCTAATGTTTTATTACAATGATATATTCAGCATTTATCTTCCTAGTTGTAAAAGTTTTAATGCATGCTAACATTAGAAAATACAGAGAAGTTTAAAGAAGGAACTAAAAATCATCTTCCTTTGATTCAACATTTTAATATAAAGTTTATATCCTTTTTTACTTAATATAAGTGTTATTTTCAGTCACTGTGTAATGGTGCACAATGATTTACCCTACTTAATCATTGCTCTATTTTTGAAATTAAAATTTTGACTTTTATAAAGAGCTGAAAAGCCATCTGAGTATTGCATTACTCAAGTTGTTCCCCTACTCAGAATTTTACAGTAGCTTTCCAAATTTTTCAATATAAAGTCCAAACTCCTAAAATGTAATTCAAATGGTATTATGCTTTAGAATTCACTATTCTACTGTTAAAAATAGATAATCTTTAGTGTAGAAGGTGTAAAGTATTTTTTCCACGGAGAGAAAGAATACAGGAATAGAGGTCTAGACAGGTATTTCTTTTTTCTGAATCTAAAATTCCATTGTGAAATAAATGAAAGAATTTCAGTTTAAAAATTATCTTTCTCAGCAAACTTTTAAATATGCTTTCTTAAATTTTGTTCCTAAAGATGCTTCTTTAAGTCATCTTAAAATGTTTTTAACTCTTGTTGAAAAGAAACTTATGAAAGGAAACACATTTAGGTAATCTTAAACTTTTCTTGCAGAGCTCACTGATTCTACTTTTGTTTTTCCTTCCCTGAAAATCATTATGGCTTTATACTAATTTATCCAATGTAATAAAAGCTTACATTTGAATATTGTATTTGTTTTAAATTTTCTTAAGCCCTTTCACAAACATTTTCTCATAAAAATCTTGAGAGGTAGATGAGGCAGGTGTCACTTTTCTTATATGAGTAAACTCATATAAAGAGGTAAAATGAGTTGCCTAATACTATGCTGGTAGCCACTAGCAAGACTAGATTCCAGACCTTAAACTGGGGTATCTAAGTTACTAAGCTGCCTCCAATATTATCCCAAATAAACATATATTTTTCAATCTCCAATTTATACATTTTATATATAATTTTGATCTGAACACAATGAAATATTTTATTACTGAGGGCCCACATGTAACTCTTAGTTAATAGGAAACAGGATTATGACCTGTTTAGAGTTTGAACTTAACTTCAGAACTAGATGGTCTACCATGGTTTTTCCCAGACTTAACCATTAGCTTATATAGACATTTAGTCTGATTTGGCAGAGAATGTGAAACCTTTTGCTCATTGCTTTTTCTTTCTTAATTCAAACAGTGATAAACTGCCCCAAAATGAATAAGCGAGTGAGTGAATGAGTGAGGGAGTAAGGGAGCTAATGAGTGAATGATGAATAACTAAATTCCAATAGAAATATAAGTAGTTATGCCAAGAAGTTTTCCAAGATGTGAGAACTTTTTGTGAAATAATGATAGTTCACCACATAAAAGAATAGTATTTCAGATAGCATAGGCTATACTACTTAATTTTTAACACATTAGTGAATAGCATAATCTTCAAAAACAAGTATAATTTTTAATAAAAATAGTTTTTATATTATAAACGAGTACTCAAGAATACTATTCCATAGCCTCCTCCCCGCTTTAATGCCTTTGCTTCTTTTAATAGTTACCCAGGTGGCTTCAGACAAGTAACAGCTGCTCAACTTCACCTGAGGGATCCAGTGGCAGTAAGTCTGTTGTATTTTTTATTATTTTTCATCTCTGGAAAGACTGGTTCAGGCACTGCTTTTTCCTAAAATGGTGAACAAAAATATCTATCGTGAGGACACAACCATTTGTTTGGTGTAGTACTCCCTAAAATTTTCCTGGAGGGCAGGGGGCGGGGCATATTTTCTATTTTACTATAATAAGGCCTGACATAACATTTAGAAGTTCTGTGCTTTACTATTTATTTTTACTTTTTACCATTCATATCTGTTTTACAAAAACGTACTCAGAGATTGCTTCTTAAGAAATATTTAATGTCTATTTCATAACTTATGTGTTGTTAGACTATTACAGGTCAAAGAAAGTATCCTAGTTTGTTAATATGGATTGCATTTAATGGTATTAAAAAGTTGTAAGGGCTGCTGATAATGTTACAACCATAATGTTGTACCATAGCTGTTACAACAAATTATAGTTTTAATAGTAAAATGTTTTTAAAATTAAAGTTTATATATTATTCAGGCATGCTCACTGTACACTAGGAGGCAGTATAGTCCAACTTTTTGATGTTAAGAACTTAGCATTGGGTAACATTGTAGTAATTGTTTCAAATTTTTTTATAAATAAAGAATGAAGTGTATTACAAAATGTTTGATGGAGGCTTGGAAACTACTTCAGAGTTAAATCCATTTGAATTAATACCTCATTAAAAGATCTTAATTTTTAAAAAAATCTTAATTTTGATTCTGTGGTTTGAAAAAGAATGGCACGTTAAGGAAGAGGTCTGTGATTTTACTTCCACTATGTGTTCACTGGAGCAGGGAGTTTCTGCCAGCAGACAATTTGTAAGTCAGTACTTGGTGTATGTGGCTTGTAAGAGAATGTGTCTCATAGTGCATTCTTCTGATTATTAGTATAGCCTTGGAATAGTATTTGTAAAATACATAATTAATACATTTTAATAGGTTATTAAATATTTCAAAGTATTTAAAATTATAGATTATTGATTCTAAACTCAAATAAATAGATTGATTCAGCCCTTCCCTCCTATCCTTTATCCCTGTGATATATTTTAGTTTCTTTAAGAGCCTTTGCGTCCTTACGTTTTCCTTCTAACAGGGCTCCTTTCTTATGTTTCTCCGCCTCCTATAGTTAGTAAAGCTGTTCTCCCTTATCAGCTTGGAACCTTTTCACATTTTCTAGATTTTCTTAATTAGACTGTAATGTTTGCATTTTTTAATAGGGCATATTTTTAAAATACCAACTTGTTAATTCAAGTAAGTACAACTAAATTGTTTCAGAACATGGGAATCAAATGCCATGTAATCCTACGAATAGAATAAAATTACTAAAGGGATAATTTTCCTAGGAAAAGTTGCTGAATAGTCCTAACATTGTCAATTTCTACAGAAGACTTCTTTAAACATTAAACATTTTAAAAGCTAATTCCTAGAGCAGTGCTGTCCAGTAGCACTCTCTGCCTTGACAGAAATGTTCTGTGTCTGCACTGTCAAATGTAGTCACCACTAGCAACGTGTGGCACCTGGCCACTCGGAAAGTGGCTGTGTGACTGAGGAACCAAATTTTCTATGGCTTTTAATTTTAACAGTGTAAGTCTATATTTAAGTAAAGTCTCCAGAACATAGAGTATTGATAGCACTAACCTAGGAAATAGATGAATATACATGAGATGTCATTAGCTTTTATGTGTAGAAAGGTTTTGATGAGAAAATAAAAGGAATAGGAAATCCTTTTGTAGTAAAACCCTGTTCTAACATGTACTCTTTTAGGGCATTTAGCTTTAATACATGTGAAATTATATCCTTGAAATGTGAGTGCAGGTTACGAAAATCTGTACAACACTCCAGATGTCTCTATTAGCAGTTTTACCAAGAGCTCACCGTGTATTTGTGTACACTGTGTGCCGTGGGGTCCCCCAGGAGACTGTGGAGCACAGGGTGACCCTGTGTGGCCTTCTCTTGACAAAACATATATAAAATCACATTCAACAATGAGGGTAACCTTCAAAGGGGAAAGGTTAGTTTGCCATATTGGTAATGGGTTTGGTAGAGGAAAGGGACCTTTTGTCTTCTTGGTGAGTTACGAAGGGAAACACATGGTAAGTGTGATTGCGCATACCCTGTGTCTGTCCTGGGCGTCGGCTGCCGGGTTTGAATTCGAGCTGGACACCTACTCTACACATGGAATTGGGAGCCTTCTGTCATCTCACTGTGTCTGTTTCCTCCTCTGGGAAACAAGATGACAAATGTAATGAACGCACTGACTGCGGTGCACAGCAGGCTCCATGAGCAGTAACCACCCTGTGTGGACCTGCGACCTCTCGAGTCTGCCTCGTAGCTGTGTCATCGGCCTTGGGCTCTGAGCTGGGAGCCGCCTGCCCTCCCACTTGGCAGCAGCAGGCCGAAGGCCTCCCTGGCTCTGCTCTGGTCACTGCGCGGTAGACTGCTTGAGCCCAGGTGTTTGTGAAAGCTCAGCGTTTCTTCTTAGTCCAACTAAAGTCAGCACATACTCAGGGTATTTTTAATTCCCTCCTCTTGTCCTTTTTCCTAATTAAAAATAAATTGAACAAATAGAGGCCTAAAGAAAACAGGAAGGCGTAAAATGATAAGGTTCCTTCTCATTGCTGCCACTTACCTACCCAGGTCCCCGCTTGTTTCCTTCCATAGTTCTGCTGTCTTAGCCCACTGGTTTTCATCACTGTCTCTAATTATATCTGCTTTCTTGATATCACATCATATTTTCATTTTATTGAGTCCTGCATATGTGTTTTCCAGATTGTCAAACTAGCTATCTATGGCATGCTCCCCAAAAACCTCCACAGGAGGACCATGATGCAGAGGTTGCATCTTTTCCCAGATGAGGTAAGTCGGTCATTGGTAATGATGCTTTTCCTCAGTTTGCAATTAAATACTTTCTCTTCTTTTAAAATAATTGCTGTACTTATTTTCAATAATTTCATGCCAACCTCTGAAATATTTTCTGTATTTCATAGTGACCTCACTATAATAACAGTTGTTCTTGTTTTAAATTATAAAGTGAGCTATCATTGGACTAAAGATTGAAAGTCTATAACTTCTGTTTTTTTATTTTGATAACTGTTTTTTTTTTTTTTAACAAGGAACTGTGGTCAGAGCTCCTGTTGAGGGTACTCATTGATTTCATGAACTCTAAAAAACTGCATTTAATTTACATTGTATTTGACCAGTAGTAAAAATTCTATGCATCATGGATTAATAACGTAGGTTTGGTTGCTAATTAGGTCCCATGATTTAACTTTAGGATGCGTGTCCCTACTCAAAAGTATTCCTTTAAATGAAAAAAAGTATAAACATTTTTATTTATTACTGTTATAACATTTTAAGTATCTAGCTTTTTTCTTTAGTCCATATAATGTAATGCTAGGGGTTCTGTAATAAAATAGTTGATTCCAGACTCTGGAATTAGGCTGTCTGGATTAGAATCCATGCCCCACAATTTACTGACTTTATGGCCATGGCCTAGTGACTTATTACCTTTGTTTTCTCATCTGTGGAATGGGTGTAGAAATAGTACCTACTTTATAAGACTGTTGTAAAGGTTAAGTGAGATAACATTTATAAAGCATTTGGATTAGGGCCTGGCACAGTAAGTGCTAGTTGCTTTCATTACCACTGTCATGATCATTGCCCTTATGGTCCCTACCAGAGGAATAATGTAGAAATTAATTCCAAAATATCAAGTCATATCAGCTATTCAAGCCACTGTGTGCTCTGTTGTTAGCATAAAAAACACAAATTATTCATGCTTTTATCAAAATGGTTAATTTATTACCTTTGCTTTGTACGAATGAGTAAAATAATTTTCCACTACTCACTTTACCTGGAGGCACCAAGTACAAGAGCAGTGTTATCATCGAAATACAAATGGCCTTCATGAAATCACAAGAATTTAATAACCCCTCTTTCTGATTATACTGTCACATTCTATATAAACTATAATTCCTAAAAGACACAAAAGTATTATTTATCCCAGTTTTAAGGTAGTCAGGTTTGAGTGGAGATGTTTTAAGTATTCATGTCAGTTTAGTGGAACAGTAAGTTACTTAAATAATTTCAGACTATAAAATAAATCAGCCCATTTTCCCAAGAATGGATTGTTAAGTATTCAAAAACTTGACAACACTTGTTCTTGTCAAGGCTGTTGTGAAACAGGCACAGGTATTGCTGGTGGAAGCACAAAATGGTGCAGCTCACAAGGAATCTGGTAACTAGGTAACATTTCATAAAATACATAAGGAGATTCCTACTTGATCCCGCAATCTCATTGATAGCAATTCAGTCTGAACATATACGAGGTTATTGTTTTTACATTATTTATTATAGTAAAAGAGAAATAAATAAATGCTTATTCATAGAAAATTGGATTAACTGTGATACCCATTCAGTTGAGTACTGTATAGCTGTAAAAATAGAAGGACAAATATTGTTGTGACTTGATAAGTAATTTTTTTCCTAGGATATGCTGGTAAATGAAAAAAAGCAAGGTGACAGAGAATGTGGATAGCATACCACCTTTTGTATGCATATGTTCATATGTCTGTTTACACACTTATATACTGTATCTGCTTTTTATGGAAAGAAATAGAGGAAAAATAAATGAGAAAATGAAGTTGGCCTCCGGCTAGTGAATGGGCACAAAGAGATGAAAGGAACAGGGAAGAGAAGGAGATTGGGAGGTTGGGGGGGGGGGGGGGGCTTTTAGACTATTTTTTTACTTTTAACTTCTTTAAGATTTTATATATTCATAAAGCGACAGCATGAACAGAAGTTAGCACAGCAGTGCCCAGATCTTGTTTTCTAATGCTGTTCCCTGTTAAAAGGAACCTGGTTCTCCTTAGAAAAATGGTTGATTCTGGGTCTGATGCAGGAAAACAACAGTTATTACAGAGTATACTCATGCAATAGTAAAATAGTAAGTAACAGAAAGTAAGGCAGTGCTCTAACACCAACAGAGAAACATCAAAAGAACATAGGAGGCAGCTTGAATTGGTGCCCACTGACTATGTATGGGACGGTGTTGGCCTTAAAATGAATGGTAGTGATTATGGACTGTGTTGAACAGAAAGCAAACATCTGTGAGCCCATGATGATACTCTAAAAGTTTTTTTAACTTGTTATAATTTGTCTTCTTTCTGGAAAAGGAAAAGCTCTTCTCTAGAGAAGAATGCCATCTAAAAAATGTAGGGATAATACTGAATTTAAAAAGCAACCATCAGCATATTCTCTAGCCATCAGGTAAAAGTTTATTGTAGAACAGGATATTTACAGTTTCAAAACGTCATGCCACAGAGTACTTACTACTTGAAGGGGGAAAGATACTTTTACATTAAAGATATCTGGTAGACAGACACCAGCCACAAACAAGAGGTCAGATGTACCATCAATATGGGACAAACTGACATCATGTTTTTTCTGGAGTGTGGATTGCAAGGTTGTAGCACCAGAAGCAGTAGACCCAGTATATGCATTCATCAGACAAAAAATCATGAGAATGAGAAGGCAGTACCTTTTTGCAGTTGAAAGGAGGGGAAAAAAATTCAACTCTACATATATATTAAATACATACATATATATTAAAATATAATAGAACTTAGTGACTTAATAGTTTTCAGAATTGAAGATGTCTAATTTATCATGAGAAATGTGTTTGTCAAGATTAAAATATAAAGTGTATTACTGTATGGAGATTTCTTATACCATTGCTCTAATGTACTTTTCAGGATTTTTCCAAAGTTTTTTGTTGGTTTTTTTTTCCATTTTATAAATACTGCTTTTGCTTACTATTTTTAAATACTAAGTATTAGTAGTTTATTACTAAGAAATATGTTTTAAGAAAACTAATTGTAAATTTTTATTTAATCCAGGATATACCAGAAGATATTCTTAAGAATTTAGTAGAAGAGCTTCCACAACCACGAAAAGTACCCAAACGTCTAGATGAATACACACAAGAAGAAATAGAGGCTTTCCCAAGAGTGTGGCCTCCGTAAGTCTTTCTCTTTCCCGTCTTTGTTTTTAGTTTTTTTGTGTGTGTTTTTTAATTACTTTTTAAAATATGTTGTTATTGATTTAAGAGAGAGGTAGGGAGAGGGAGAGAGAGAGAAACATCAATGATGAGAGAATCATCAACCAGCTTCCTCCTGCACGCCCCCTACTGGGGATCTAGCCCAAGACCCAGGCATGTGCCCTGACAGGGAATTGAATCATGACCTTCAGGTTCATGGCTCAGCATTCAACCACTGACCCACACTGGCCAGCTAGGGGTTTTCTGTTGTTTTTCTTTTAAAGCTGAGTTTAGTATCCCCTTTTTCCTTAAATGATAAGGCCCTTGAGGTGAAAAGAGTGAAATTTTTTACTTCCTTGGATACTCTTTGTAGCTTCTACCTGCAAATAAACTCTAGATGTAGATAGTTGAACCAAAAGTCTCTGCGTCTTAAGACCTTGCTAGGTAAGTGCAAGGGTGTTCATAGGTGCCTATAATTGTCAGATATTTTGTTTGGGGTGACATTACTTAGATTAATTGTAGCCTCTTGGAATGATAAATGAAGTCATTACTTAAAACAAAGTGATTTTCCGTTTTCCAGATTGCTTCACTAAGCCGAGACTATTATCTAATGAAAAGTCATTAATTCTGGATATTTCTAGATTGTCTTGATGGAAATTGAAAAACAGAACACTTTTTCCTCTCCTCTGTACAGTTCCCTCTGCCTCAGGTCTGGAAAGCTGCTCAGGTTTGACATATTGTCTCATCTAATTGTTCCCAGGTTTCTTTGCCTGGCCTGCCACCGCTCCATGACCTGGCTCCTCCCTATCTCTTCAGCATAAATTCTTCCCACTCCACTGTACTGTTCAAGCAGTAGCCGACTGTTTGAGATGGGCAGTCTTTTTACCCAGTTTAACTCTTCCGTGCCCTTCTTCTGCTGTTCCTTCTGCATGAAATTAGTCCTTCACCTTACTGTCTGGGATAGCGCTCTCCGATGTTTTAGACGTTAGTTCAGATGTCATCTCCTTTAAGAACCTCGCCTGAATATCAGGAGCAGACTGAGGGCCCAGCCGTCCTCTGCCTCGCGCCTGCTGTGTAACTGGCGTTACCACTTTTAGCTCTTCAAGAGCAAGGCTTGCGTGTTGTTCACTGTTGCACCCCCAGCACATAGCCCAGTACTTCATGTTCCAGAGCCTCAAATGCTTACAGAACGTGCAGTTTCCAGAGAACCACACATCCTCATTGCTTGACCTACAAAAGACAGCTAGTCTTCAAATAGATACCACCCGCCCTCTGTACTAGAGACCAGATGATCTTTTAGTTCAGGACTATCTAATAGAGCTTTCCACAGTGATGAAAAGGCTCTGTATCAGAGCTGTTTAACGTAGTAGCTCTTGGCCACATGTGTCTCTTGAGTACTTACCCTGAGCTCATATGACTGAGGAACTGAATATTTAATTATGTACAATTTTAATTAATTTAAATTTCAGTAGCCTCATGTGGCTAGTGACTACCTTAATGGACTACGCCATTTTAGCTGTTCGCAGTATTATAAAGTTGTAGTATTAAATATTACGTACATTAGAATTAGAATTAAAATATTTGAGGTACCATGCAATACAATCCATTGAAAGTGGGATTTCTCGTTATTGGTACATTTGCTTTCATAAGAAAAAAAATTTTTCCTCCATTTGGAGAAGGAACTTGCTTAAAATATGCTTTTGTTCCACCCCAAATAGCTAAGCCAAGAATATAATCTTTCTTTCGAATGTAGTAACTGGAATTTATCCAAGATAGATCTAATGGTGAATCTGCAGAGACTTGACTCAAACAGATGTACCTGGATTGCACCATAAATAAATGGACACAAAAATAGCTTGCTTTGGTTTGTGTTTCCCTAGCAATAAAACTTGAAATACGTCTATAATATAAAAATGTACATTTTGTAATTGGAATCATTAGCTTTTGGTCAAATATTAGTTTTTCTATTAGAGACAAAAAGCTTTTGAGCAACAATAACAACTGTCAAACTAAACTTTGAACCCAGTTGACTATTGACAAAATTGCTTTAATCTTAATTAAAAGTTACTATTGTTGGAATTTCATTTAAATTACTTTAAACTACTTATAAAAGTTGTATTCTCTCAGGCCTAACTTCAGCATACATGAGATTTTTTTTTTATGCTAGTTGTTTAGTCATTTTCAAAACAGTGGTAGACAAGAAGGAAAATGATTATTATAACTAAAAGCCATTTTCTCATATGAGCAGTATTGCCTTTATACCTCACTCTTTTATCTTTATTGTTGAAAGTATTACAGATTTCCCTTTTCCCCCCCAATGACCTCTTCTACCCAGCACCCCACCCCCACCCCCCACCCCAGGCCTTCACACTATTGCCTGTGTCCATGGGTTATGCATGTATGCGTATAAGTTCTTTGGTTAATCTCTTCCCACCCACCCCCGCCTTCCCTCTGAGATTAGTGGATACACATGGTATATTAGTACTTTGTACATCTCATGAATGTACTACTAATTGTGTTATCGTATGTTTTGAAGTTATATTAATGGTGCAAAGTAGATGTGTGTTTTCCATGTGTAAGTGGTGATTGTAGAGTGCACATTTAGAGCTCATTTCTCAAAGAAAAAACAATAGCACTATCCTTTTTTCACAGTTCAGTTGCCTGAGATTATAGCTTTCAAATGGTTAGCTTACTTTATTACTATCAATAATTATTTCCATAATCATTGCGGTTTTGCCAACACATTACAAAACCACAATAATCATGGAAATTGTAATGCTGATACTGTAATGGAACTTTTTCATTATGTAGGTTAAAAATAAAACTTGGATCATTTTAAGATCTTTGTTTTCATTTTTTTAAATTCTGTAGGAGAACTTTTCTTAGGAAAAACTAGGTATGTGGAAATGTTCTACTGGAATTGCTTCACATTATCCACACTGATAAAAAAACACAAAAAAGAAATGGATTTTTATTTCTCACCCATTAAATCAGTAATGCTTTATTTTAAGCAAAACCCCCATGTTTTTGGAGAAACTAAATGTGGAAAGTTTCAGCATCAATAAATGTTTGGAAACAGATGTTTATTATGAAAACCCTTGTTCCTAGTGTTTCATTCTCTTTTCAGAATGTGCTATTAGAAGTTGCCCACAAGGGGGAGGAGGGGCGAGGACACCGCAATGGGCCTGGAGTTCCCTTCCCTGGAAGCAGGATTAGGGGTAGGGTGTTTAGTAGGTAATCCTGGCAGCTCTGTGGAAAGAAAAGAGGGCTCCAGATGCGGGAATGTTAGCCCTGGAAAGGGGACGTTGTGAGCATCCTGTCCAGTCTGTAGCTCTAGGAGACACCAAGGATGTAAGCATAGCACTGCCCTCTGATACAAAAGCTATTAATCCTAAAAATTTACAGATTTCCAGTTTTTGTTAAATTCATACCCAGGGGAAAAAAAAACACTATTTTTACCTCTGCCTTTATAAAATGTGCTCCAGATCAGAGACTCAATTACAGACAGTGAAGAAGGATTTTTACTTTTTCAAAACCCATGAGGAGCCAGGATCTAGACATCTTCGAGATTTTCCATAATTTCATCCTAGTCTAGTCATGGAGCATTTTCCTACAAGATTTAACTTAATTTGCTGCTCTTCAGAGTCAGAAGCTATTAGCTGGACCTGGGGAGCAAGATTATATTCCAACTTTCCCTTTCATTCTAACCAGCTCAGCGCTGGCTCAAGCCATACACCTCAGTATTTCCAGTGCTGAATTTTGTTCCAATTAAGCATTCTAAATTGTCCTAAACTGTTCTTTTGGATATGAACAGATTAGAACTATTTGTTAAAATAAAAAGCAATCTCTCTTTAAATGACCAAAACCAAATAATTTATAGTCTGAGCCAACAGAATTTAGGACTTTAATGCAATAATTGAATGTAACAATTCCCGTTAGTTTTAATTGAAGAAACAATAATATGATTTAAACAAATTTAATAGTCTTATGAGTTTAGTGTATTTTTTTTAAGCACTGTTGAACTTTCTCTAATCAGGCTGGTTGTGCAGGGCCAGAAGAAATGAGTCTAAAGGCAGCATTACTCTGCCTCACTGTCACCTGGACAGCCTTTAGTTTAGGAACATGTGACATCACCAGATTTCCTGGAACAGTTGACTCTAAATAATCTCCTCTATACAATGGAAATGGCTTAAAACTCAATCAGACCGACCTCTTACTGTTTTTAAGATTACGCCACTATCCAAATTTTATTCTAGTCTTAAAACATTTTGTTGGAGTAAGCATTATACTGAGAACTATTATTTAGGGATGAAAAGACATAACAGAATAAAATATTTTTGCACTTAAGTTATACCCAATTTAATGGATTTACAACTGAAATTCTGATGCTTTTTTCCCTTAGAAAATAAATTATCTTAGTGGGGCAAATAATATTAAGTGTCTTTAATTAAACTGTATCATAAACTATGTGTTTTATGGCTTTATGTTTCATTTTATTCATAAACCAAATGGGTTTCCCACCATTTCACAATGAAACCTAAAATCTCCCAAGAGATTTTTCCTGAAGATATATTTTTTGTGGAAATACCCATTTTCCAGATAATATGTGTTTGGCCTCTATCATTTCCATGTTCTAATTTGTCTCTGCATTTTTGAGATGTACTTGTTTCATTTTAATGAGTTGCAGTATTTTGCAAATGTCTAGTCCCTTGGCCATGATATTGTGCATGCCCTCCCCCCCCCCAAGCAAATTAACCATTTGCACTTAACCATTATACTTTGTAAGGATTTGGCTTTAGTGTTTTGCACCAAAAATTTAGATATGACGTCTGTAGATATTTCTCGATGAACAGCTACTGTCACGTTAAATCGGAGAAATAATCTTCCTTCATCAGGCAAGTGAAAATGAAATATGATTCACGAAGACATAAATGTTGATGTTTGTCTTTCAGACCTGAAGACTACCGGCTGTAAAGGAGTGAAAATGCGGAAAGTCACAATGAGGTGATTCATGAGTTTCTCCTGACCTGCAGGGCCGAGGGAACCCCTCGCATGGGGCAGGAAGCTTGTTCTGGGCGCTGACAGTTTGTGGAGACAGATCAGGAAGGGATCTTCCTTCAACAGGAAGTTGCAATAAAATACAGTATTTTATAGAATTGCTTTATCATGTAATCGGATTTGAATGTCATCAGTGGCGATAAGAATAAAGTTCCTTATTTGGCTAACTATTCAGTTTTGCATTTATGAAAGAAACAGCCTTGGGTAGCACTGCAGTGAAAGTTGCCAACAAGTGCCCGTGCGAGCACATTTCCTCAAGCTCCCACCTCTCTTCCTGACAACTGGGAAGAGAGCCCGCCTTCACTTTTCCTTTCAGTGACTTATCTAACCTCCCATCCATCTAAATTCACCCCTTCCTCTCAGTGGGGTAAGGTTTGCCCTGAGGTCTTTACAAACTGCTATTAACGACCCTTTTCCCACCTAGCCTCTCGGTCTCCATGGCACCAAAATACCAAAGCAGTGCCTCCCTGCTCCCTAGAAACCGCACTGGCCTGCTCTGGTGCTGTTTGCAGACCGCGGCCGTGTCTCCATGCCCCTCCATACCTCCCTGGGCTCCTCACTTCCATGCTGGGCACTTACGTTGGGCTGCTGGAATAATCTAGCGAAATCTCATCTCTAGAAATTATGATGCTGAGCCACTATATTTGGCTACTTTTATGTTGGTTGGTTTTTTCTGCCTTCTCTGGCCCTAGCCAATCAAGGGGTAGATTTCAGACCACCTTTCCCGTTCATTCAGTAAACGTATTGAATGCCTGCTACATGCCAGGCACAGTGCTAGGCATTGGGAAAACAAATTACACACCTTCCCCAACACGTGCCCCAGCAAAGAGCGTGCAGGCTATTGCAGGGTGGAAGGGAGCTATATAGATAGACCTGTAGATACATGCACCTGGGTGTCGGAGGTGCTGATGTGATAATGTGTGACCTATGACGTATGTTACAGTAGCTGGCATTAAATATGAAGTGTTGCTAGTAACCATCTGCTCGTGTGCTAGACACAACTGCTTTACCTAAATTCACTTAATCCATACATCCACCCTGTAAGATAAATGCTGTCCTCCCCTTTTAAAAATCGGCACACTGAGGCAGCAATAACTGACTTAGGCAAGGTCGCAAAACTGATTTGAACCCAGGCTGATTGGTTCAAAAGCCTGTGGACTTAGCCACTGGCAGATGAGAAAAAGTATATTTATGTTTACATATCACATTCTGTAATAACGCAAGCATAACCTGGTACAGATCAACAGCTGCCATTCACAGTGACGAGCAGTCAGATTTAAATTGTTGGGCCAAAAAGCAGCTCCACCCCTAACGTCTGTTGTGGTCATGTTAGGTGTGAGCCAGTATGAAACAAGTCCCCAGCTCCAGGGCAGCAGCTTTAATCAGGAGGAATTTCTGTCCCGTGCATCCTTAAGCACCTGCAACGATGCCCGGTACATATTTCCTGGTTGAGAAAGGCTCATGGAAGAAAGTCCTTGTTTCCAATCAAACTGCAGGATTTGAAGAGGTGAGATCATAAGAATACAGCCCAGCCATAATATTAAATATTCCATCAGAATATTGAGACTTACCGCCGTCAACCTTGGTTGCTGTGGGTGAGGGCCTGCCTGGCCCTGCAGACCATGTGGACCTAAGCAGGCTGTGTACTGGCCAACTGAATGGCTTCTCCCTGAGGCTTTTGCACCAAATAAGCAGCCCATTTGCCGTTGCCTGAATGTTTAACAGCCTGACCTGCACCCGTCCTAAGAGACCACAACCACGAGTAGCCAAATAAAACGCCAGCTCTGGTGAATGGGACCTGGCCACCGGAGGGCAGAAGACAGCCTGGACCCACAGGATCATAGCTCCTGCTGAGGTAGAGGGAATGGAAGAAACAAGAGAAGTTTAAAACATAAAAATTCTTGCAGGAACCCTGATTGTTTCAAGAACCCTACGGGGAGCAGAAGCAAGCCGACGTATATATTCCGTTACTGTGTGTCTGTGTGAAAATCGGTGCATGTAAAGAAGGGGTGAAGTCACTAAAGGCAAAATGGTCTCTGTTCACAGTGCCCGTGCGCCTGGGTAGCAGGTCAGTGTGACAAGCGCCCTACTGGGTAACACAGGTCAGTGTGACAAGCGCCCTACTGGGTAACAGGTCAGTGTGACAAGCGCCCTACTGGGTAACACAGGTCAGTGTGACAAGCGCCCCACTGGGTAACAGGTCAGTGTGACAAGCGCCCTACTGGGTAACAGGTCAGTGTGACAAGCGCCCTACTGGGTAGCACAGGTCAGTGTGACAAGCGCCCTACTGGGTAACACAGGTCAGTGTGACAAGCGCCCTACTGGGTAATACAGGTCAGTGTGACAAGCGC
The DNA here is from genome assembly GCF_054644295.1 of Miniopterus natalensis. Classification (NCBI taxonomy): domain Eukaryota; kingdom Metazoa; phylum Chordata; class Mammalia; order Chiroptera; family Miniopteridae; genus Miniopterus; species Miniopterus natalensis. The sequence continues at coordinate 15,835,724 of NC_142096.1, read as the reverse complement.
CCTACTGGGTAACACAGGTCAGTGTGACAAGCGCCCTACTGGGTAACACAGGTCAGTGTGACAAGCGCCCTACTGGGTAACAGGTCAGTGTGACAAGCGCCCTACTGGGTAGCACAGGTCAGTGTGACAAGCACCCTACTGGGTAACAGGTCAGTGTGACAAGCGCCCTACTGGGTAGCACAGGTCAGTGTGACAAGCACCCTACTGGGTAACAGGTCAGTGTGACAAGCGCCCTACTGGGTAGCACAGGTCAGTGTGACAAGCGCCCTACTGGGTAACACAGGTCAGTGTGACAAGCGCCCTACTGGGTAGCAGGTCAGTGTGATAAGCGCCCCACTGGGTAACAGGTCAGTGTGACAAGTGCCCTACTGGGTAACAGGTCAGTGTGACAAGCGCCCCACTGGGTAGCAGGTCAGTGTGATAAGCGCCCCACTGGGTAGCAGGTCAGTGTGACAAGCGCCCCACTGGGTAACAGGTCAGTGTGACAAGCGCCCTACTGGGTAACAGGTCAATGTGACAAGCATCCTACTGGGTAACAGGTCAGTGTGACAAGTACCCAGCTGAGCATAGCGCCCGGTGGCAGAGCACGAAACACCCCATCTCCTCTCCCCGCCAGCGCACAGCCTGCTGCAGCTTCTCAGGAAAACCTGAGGACCTGTCCTGCCTACAAGCAGCAAAGGCCTCGAGGACTGCAAAGCTTCAAAATAAGAAAACGTGACATTGCCATGTCCAGTTGACCTCAAGGAATCACACCGATGAACACAGGCGACAACGCCGAGAACAAAAGCAGCAGAGCTTCACCACAGCTGCCCCGCAATCGCCCGCCGGCGTGGGCTCAGCCAACTGCGGCCCCAGGAAGGTGAGGGTCGCATGTCCTCGGATCTCATCGGGGCGGACAGCAGCTTCCTCAGGAGAGGGGCCATCGACGCTGCAGTGAAACTTGGGTTTCTGCTTTAAGCCAGTTCGGAGGAACGAAAAACAGGACAGTTAGCCACAGTCATCTGCCCCATTTCATTCAGAAAACGACAAGCACCTCGCCAGGCCAACTTCACGTCTTCTCACAATCACATTCTATATTTAATGGAACATGCCTTTTACTAAGAACTTACGATGTTTGAATTAAAATTGTGGTAGTTTTCTTGCATCACGTACATAATGGTTCCAGGTTTGAGTTTCCTGCCCCAACTCCATTGTCCCATAAGCCCTGTTATTCCATCACACGGGGATTATTTTTTTAGGAAGAACACGCCACGCTATAGGACAGATGTACTCACTGGAATTGCTGGTTCATCGCATCCTTCAGCAGAAGTGCCCATAAGCAAGATACTGTGCAAAAGTCTGGTGGCATCTCCCTGTCATGGCTGGGTCACTGCAGGACCTCCCGGGTGGGCAGAGCAACACCACTGCCGTCAGGGCCCGTTCCGCCTCCAGCTGTGGGATGTCTCCCGGGTTCAATCAGGGCCTAGCAGGTGGGCCCACATAAAGCTGGGTTCTAAAGCAGGTCTTTAAAGCCACCCTTTGCCCAGAACGCAATTCCTTCCTTTCTTATCCCAATTTCTACTTTAAATTGACAAAGTAAATACTAAAGACTGTGGCTGGTCAGACTTAAATAACGGCTCTCGGTTTAGACATACGGGGCCATGTGCTGGCCCAGAGACTAGGGCTGGTAGTCACAAAGCAAGGAGAGAAGGGCAGAGTTTTGTTTCACTTGTAAGGTTTAACCCAAATGAAGGAGATTTAAAAACATATGCATACACAAGCAAACAAAACGGAAGCAGACTCACAGATACAGAGAACAGACTAACGTTTGGCAGAAGTAGGGGGCTGGGAGGGCTGGTGAAAATGGTGAAGGGATTAAACGGTACAAATTGGTAATTGCAAAACAGTCATAGGGATGTAAAGTACAGCATAGGGAATATAGCCAATAATATCATAATAACTATGAATGGTGCCAGGTGGGTATTGGAAATATGGGGGGAGATCACTTTGTAAAGCATGATTGTCTTACCACCATGCTGTACACCTGAGACCAATACAAAATGATATTGGATGTAAACTGTAATTGAAAAAAAATTCTCCTGGAAAAAAAGAAAAGCATATAAATTGCAGTTGTTATCAGATTCTTACTACAGTTTCTACTCCTTTCTTGCTAATTCCCTCCAAGCCACATCTAGAGACTGTCTCTCTCCCTGTGGCCCCTTCATTTTTCTGGGCTGCAGTTGACTGATTTGTTTTCCTACCTTCTCCTGGAAAACGGGGTTCGTACCACCTTCAGCCAAGAACAACATTCAATGTCCAGGTCTTTCCTGGCTGAAAATTCCACCGTGGAACAGGTAGCAAATTCTGAGTCTGCGAAGCCTGAAGCCCCAGGAGGGATTCTGCTGCCAATCCCTACAATGCCCCGTTTGAATTGGACAGAACCCTAATTCAGAAGATCCGATCTTTCCAAGACAGACATGAAGGCTCCATTTCAACCTAAATGCAGGTTCTTACAGAGAAATGGTAATTCTCTCTCTGCCCAAAAGTCTAAAATAGGAGTTGAGTACTTTTGTAGCATCACTACTGCTCTGGGCTTTGCCTTCAGAGAATGCAAACCTGAGCTCGGCTGCTGGTAAAACAGAGACGGTCGCTGCACCTGAGGGCCAACCGCTATTAGGCTGGCTGCCAGGAAGCTTTAGGATACGGTTTCCAGATGAAAACAGCATAAACAGCACCTCTGGAGGAGACACACCTTTGTGTCACTGCCATTTGGTCCACGAGAAGCTCTTTGATTTCAAACTAATCATTTCAAGGCTAAACTTCGTGCTTAGGGCCCTCACTTCTTAATTCCAAAGTTAATACCTACTACAGCCTCGTAAACAGTGGCTCTAGAAGACCCTTCTGTTTCTAGTCTAGTGGCGCACCTGTGCTTTATAGGTCGTTGTGGGCTCCAGCTTGTCCACCTGTATTAAATCGTTCAGAATCAACACTGAAATTACAGTGCCACCTGGCATCTTCTTTAGCGATCACAAAACTAAAAAGGGTCTTGAAATGTAGAGAAAATTCTGAGTATAAAGCATCTGTCTTTGACTTTTTTGGCAGAGTCACAAAGGCCAAATCAAATATTTTTATGACTTCTTAGAAAGGTTATTTTATTATTATGCACTGTTACCAGCACGGTGTGTATGCAGAGCCAAACTCATGAAGAAATGTGAATATGTATATTCTTCAGAAAATTTAATCTGGAAGTCTAAACCTTGGAAGCAGTCTTTAATAGCCAGCTCTCCAGTCTGTATTAACAAGGGATCGATCAGTCAACCAATATTTACATTCCAGAAACTATTCTCCGTGCTTGAGATGTACACATGGGAAGAAAAGTTTCCTGCTATCATGGTGTTCCGTTTCTGGCACCGACTTCCTAAAACCCTTGAAATTTCCTAACTGATGAGAGTTATAAATGTCTTTTGTTATGTTAATGAGGTGACTTTTGGAAAGAACAAAAAGATGGAGGCTGGTTGCCAGGTGGCCCAATCATGTAATTAGAGAGAGGATTTGAACTTTCAGTCACACCCCTGACCTCTAGGGAGGAGAGAGAGCTGGAGGTTGGGTCAATCACCAGTGGCCAATGACTTAATCAATCATGCCTATGTAAAAAAGGCCACATAAAAACACAGAAGGATGGGGTTCATGACTTGAGTTGGCTGGAGTTCAGTTGACTCGGGCTGGGCTCTGCTGGGCTTGCCTCCAAGCCATAGCATGGGTCCAGGTCTATTCCACATGTCTCTGGCTGTCCTTGGGCCCGTGGCTACCTGGGGAACGTTTTCTTGGTGAAAGGTAGAAACAAGGGAGCAAGCCTAACTATGCGAGCACATTTCAAACTTCTCCTTGTGTCATGTGCACTAACATCCCATAGGCCAATGAAAATCAGAGTCAAGGGCTTGGGAGATATTTTGCTACCATGGAGAGGAGTGGATATTTTTGTAATTTCCCCATCACCTGGCTTAACCTCCACACACCTTAAGAGGCCTATAAGACCTGCTCAGGTGTTTGTAATTCCACTTCTCCACTCTCATCTCCATCCACTCCTATTGTTGGACTTCACCTTCCAGTTCCTCTTAAACATTGCAAATGCCCAAACCACCATGACCTCATGCCTTCATGTCATGTAATAACTCTCTCCAGTTATCCTGTGTCTGATACATCTCAATTCTTTCCAGGCATGCTTAGGTATTTCTCCTCCCTCGTTATCTGTCCCCTGTACACAACACATTATGAGCACCCCCTTATTGTGTAATAATCGCTTCTCTCTCCATTGCCACGTTGAGCTTGTGTCTTTTCTTTTGTGCATTCCCAGCACCTAGCACAGTGTCTGGCTCTTGGAAACCTCTAAAGGAATGCCTGGCACATAGTAGGTTTATAATCTAGAATAGCTGCTTGTCATATTAGTGACAGCAGCCATATTTGCTATGTAATACTAGCTAATATAACATACATTTTGGGCTCTTACTCAATAAAGTTTATTTCTTGTTCATCTAATAATATAACACAAATGATTATTCACTGGCCTTCCAGAAAGCCATTTTGGTACCCAAACACCTTCCACCTCAGGACTCCACCCTCCTGTAAGGCCTTGGAGTCCTCTGCATTCAGGTGGCAAATGGGAAAGAACCAGGTGCACAGGACATAAATGCTTCTTAGTCCTTTGACTCAGAATTTGCACACATATTTCATTGGTTGAGAACACTTTACGTAGTCCATATTGACAGAATCTGGGCAATGAGCAGCTAATTTGTATTTAAGAAGAACAGAATATAGTTTTGGCTGAAGAAAGCGAATTTTTTCTAACACAGCAGCCAATATGAAATTTTCTGAGACCTCAATAGGAGCGTCTCTTTGGTGATACCGGAGTTAGGGAGATGAGAAATCCAGAGTTTAACCAATTAAGGAGAGAATAGATGGCCAACAACTCCAAGCTAATATACGTCCCTAAGAAGTCACAAAGCAGATGATGGCTTCCAAACATACCTGATATTTCTGCGGTTAGTGGCTACTTTGATAGTCATGAAAAAAATTAAAAAATAAGTCAATGCTAAGGTTTAGAAATGCAGTCCAAGCCACAATCTTTCTGGTAACCATAAATGTCATTGTTCAGTCATCTAGCAACGTGACAGCAAAAACCATCAGCCTGTTTCTTCACTGCCAAGCTTCTGGGTCCTTGGGCTGCTGGGTAAATGGTCACTTTGATCACTCCCATCCTTGAAAGTTATTTTTAGCCATGCAGGTAGAGGTCCAATTCCTTCAGAAACCACCCCAGATAGATATTTCAGGAGGAGGAAAACTTCCCCCAAGCTGTAGAATGTGGACAGAGGGTTACAGCTCCTGCTTGAATCGAACCCAGGTTTCTAGCTTTTCTGTTGCTCCATAATCTCCCGCCTGGTTTGATAAAACATGCTCACACTTGAGAGTGGAATCAGATATAGAACCTGCTGGCGACACTCCAAGAACATGAGCAGGCGGCCAGTGACAAGAGAGATTTAGTTAGCAGGGCTTCCTGAGGCGTCCAAATCTGATAGCTGAAATGTTTATAAAAAGAACTCTTTGTGAAGTTCAACCCTTTCAGCCTCCAAACGTTCCAGTTCACGGGCACAATACAGACACATACACGAGAAAGGACAAGTAAAGTGAAAACACATGAATTTTCTAATAACCCAATTCTCTTCAATCCACCTATTCAATAACTGAGTGCATTCACATACTAGTGATTTCTCATAGTAAGTTGACCTGGTTAACTCTTGTGACATGATTTTTAGGACACGACAGGGGTAGAGTTTCATCAGGATTCACCAAATTTGAACCACATGACAGGACCCTGAAAAATATAAATGTCTGCAGTAATTACACTTCTCTGTTCTGGCTCACTCGGTTAGTTTTGCTTTGTTACCATTCAAGATTCATTTTAGAACTGAAAAATGATAGTTTTACGAATCTGGATTTTGTTATAAAACATCTTTTCATTTAGGGTAATAAAGTTGAACTTCACAACATTAGTCGTAAATATTTTTTAATCAATAAGATAAAATGCAATTAAACAAAGAAACAAGCAAGCAACCAAATATGGTTACTCATGCCAGCATATAATTTTTACTACTTAGCAAGATACAGAGAAGAAAGAAATCACTACTCACACTTATGCAACTATCAATGTTACCAAGACAAGCAAGTCATCTGCCACTCCTGGTAATGCAGTTAACTCACTGTCCCTTTCATTCAGTTTTTAAACTGTCATTGCCTCCCATCTTTCTAAGCATTAGCAACTCTTTCCTTGTCATTTATTCCACATCAGTAATTATGATACTAAAAAGGCAATAGATTATCTTATAAAGTAGAATTTTGCTCTAAATTTTGTGTGTGATTTTACTGTAAAAGATTAAGCTTCTGAGAGAACACTCTTGTTGCAAAATATTTTTCAAACAACATAGAAACGTTAAAGATTAACAGTTAAATGAAATTAACACTTTACTTTAAAAAGCAAAATCTCCCTACAACCTCATATCCAGGAGGTCACCGTGGTTATGTGTCTGGAGTTCATTCATCCCAATTTTTCAATACGGATAAACAGACAGAGCAATAGATAAATAGTGTAACACTATTTTGCCACTTGCTTTTTTCATTTAACAAAGATGTATCCTGTGTCAGCCAAACTCTTAATCAAATTATTCAGTCTGATAATGTAAAACTATTGCAAGTTCACTTTCGTTAATGATAGAGCTATCCTAAAAAGTCTACAATAATGAGGACTTTGTGGGAAAGGAATCCTCTGGACTCTGGGCTTGTCTAGCACAAATGAACCCTTTACATCAGTGTTTCCAACGCCACATCAAATCAGAATGAAAAGTTATGATTTTCTTAAAACCAAATATTTTGGTTCATACCTTGGAAACCTTCATTCTTCATTTGAACAGCCTTCTGGTTGGGGGCAGGCCCAAAGGGATTAAGTCTCGCCTAACTATTCCATCCTAAATTAGTCATCCAAAAGCAGCCCACCCTGTTCCAGCCTTCTGAAGCCCCTATCTGCTACTAGTGTTGCACTAACTCTGGAAAATCAGAAAAACCTCAAACCCAACATGCCACTCTAAAATCATTCTCTCCTCCTCGAGCTTGTCTCGCTTGGCGAAATTACCATTCTTACCCTCTGCGCGTTCCCTTCCCCCCACCTGCCCAACCCATCAGTCATTAAATTCTGCCCACAGTACTTCACATCAGTTCCCAAAGCTGGCTTCTCCTGATTCCTCGCTGCACTGCTGTGGTCCAAACCCTCAGCACCCGAACTTCGGTAACGGGCAGCATCGTATATACAGGGAAGGGGGTTATGAGCTATGGGAGCAAACGAGTCAGGGTTGGAATCCCTTCTTTGCCTCCTGTGTTTGTGTGTATCCTTGGGAACGTTACTTACCTTGCGTGCTTGATCCTTTGTAAAAAAGAAATATTTACCTTAACTTGTAAAAGCCAACTTAATATAAAGTATCTAGAACCGAAGCTAGCAGTACAAGGCTGGTCTTCATTAAATGTCTTTTTCCTTCCTTGATCTCGCCCCACACTAGACTACTGTGTACACGGTAACAAAACTGTGCCTCCAAATAACAAGCCCAATCAGATGGCTCATCTGCGGAAAGACACCCACTGATTTCCTATCGCCTCAGGCTGAAATCTGAACATTTTCACCTAGGATAGCTCTTTCGCAACCTGGTCCAAATGACCTTACCAGCTTCAACTTAGAGCAGGAAGTTAGGAAGCTCCTCTATGCCACGGTGGTCATCTTTTCTCCTCCAGCACCCCAACACATGGCCGAGCCCATGGATATACTCATTAGAAGTGTGCTAGGTGGATGGATGCGCGCACAGAGAGATGGACAAATATGTGAACACATGAATGAATGCATGTATAGGAAGACAAAATTTAAATACCTCCTCCTCATATTCTGAAATACCTAATGAATCTGAATTTGCAAGCTTTCATAAAAGCTGGTCATTTGTTTGGAGGCATCATTCCTGTCTCCCAACGGCTCTGGCTTAAATCTAGAGAAAAATCTTTCCACTGTAGACAGAGTATGTGATTCAACTTAGATTATAAATGAGTCTGTGCTAGGATGGAATGATTCTACAAACATTTACTGAGCAGCTGGCAAGTGCTAAGCACACTGCAGGCAGTCTGAAACCTCTTAAAGAATGCACGCAAGTAATATGGGAGCACAGAGGTTATTAAAGAACTAACTAGAAAAAGGGTGTGTGGTGTCATGATTATCAAGGTTGTCCAGGGGGTTGTGTTGGGGCCCAGGGAAGGCCTCACACAGGAAGAGGAGCCCTAGCTGTTTTGAAGATTGAGTATGAATGTAAGTAGGTCATTTAAACTGGGGTGAAGCAGAAAAGTAGGGTTTTCTAAGTAGAAAAAAAAAAAAGCATGTCAAAGATAAAGAAACGAGAGGGCCTGCAACAAGAGTTTTGCAACTAGTTCATTATAGTTGTAGTTTGGAGAATATGTGGCTAAGAAATATATTTCAAAATAAAGTGGAAAAAGAAATCAGGTTGGAGAATTTGTAGAAACAAAAATGGAAGGATAGTATAAGGCGGGAAACTCTCCAGGTGATCTCATTCATTCCTGTAGCCTAAATACTACCTACATGCACATGACTATTAAACTTCTACCTCCAGTCCTGATACCTCTTCCAAGCTCCAACTCACCTATTTTACACCTCATAGTTATCTCCTAAACTGAACTCTTTATTTTTTAAAATATGTCTTCACTGATTTCAGAGAGGAAGGGAGAGAGGGAGAGAGAAACATCAATGATGAGTCATTGATCGGCTGCCTCCTGCACGCCCCCTACGGGGGATGGAGCCCACAGCCCGGGCATGTGCCCTGACCGGGAATTGAACTGCAATCTCCTGGATCATAGGTCGATGCTCATCCGCTGAGCCACGCTGGCCGGGCTAAACAGAACTCTTTAACCTCTCTACCCAAAGCTGTAATTTCTAGAGGGATCTATGTATCTCCATCCACCTGGTTGGTAGTCTCCATTTCTAGTTAACTGACAAGCCCTGTCAATACCACGAGATTAGACAGTCGTCCACCATCTTTCATTAGACCATAGCAATGTTTTCTCGCCCACTATGATCCCCTCCAATCCATTCTCCACTGTGCAATAATCTCAAAATAGTGGTTCTCAAACTATAGTCCACTGGTCACCTGAGGTGCTTGGTTAAAAAAAAGGAAAGTTCTCAGTCCAGACAACTGAAATAGAATATTTGGGGAAGTCCTCTGAGTCTAGCAGTCAGTGCTTTAATAAGCTCCATTTCCATTGCTTTTTGCCATTAACACTTAAGAATTACCAATATGTGGGGCAGAGGAGCCTAGAGATTAAGAGTAGATACCTTGAGTCAAAATGCCTAGGTCTGAATTCTAGCTGTGTATCCTTGGGCAAATAACTTTTCTGTTCTTCTGTCTCCTCATTTGGACAATAGTGAACTAGCTCTTGGGTTGCTGTGAAAATCAAATGAGTTAAAACATAAGTGGCAGTTTTTATTGCTTCTTACCAATATTTCCGGTTCTCTTCTGTTTCCAAGTACATGGGGATATTGTACTTCTCCACCCCTATGAGATTAAATGTGCTCATGCGATTTACTCAGAGCAATGAAATGTGAATGGAAGTAATGTGTGTCACTTCTGAAGGAAGCTGGAGATGATTCTCCATGTTCTCTCTTCTCTTCTCATGGCAATCATGAAAGTACATGTTGATATGGAAGGGTCCTAGACAGCAGCAGTGTGGAACAGTGAGCCAAGACATAGAGGACAGCTGGCCTGCTCTCTTGTATGAGCAAGAAACAGAGATATCATGTGCTAAGCTCTTGATATGTTAGGGTTTGTTGTTACTGCAGCATAGTGTAGCCCAACCTCACTGGTACAACTTTAAAGCCCTTGGAGTAGGCCCAGCTGATAGAAACTGCTGAAAGACAGGTTCAGAAGAGAAGTTCAACAATGTGGCTCACTGGAAGAGCAATCTTCCCTTCACTAACTTAAAACATACACCAGATCATGTCACTCCTCTGCTGAAAATCTATCAAATGCTTCTCATGAGACTTAAAATCTAAATCACTAACTTGGTGCACACAGCCCTGCTGGCTTGGGTCTCCAGCTTTATCTTGTTCGCTCTCCCATTCACTCTCCTGCCACGTTAACTTCTCTGTTCCTTGAATGTGACAAGCACTTTCCTGATAAAAGGCCTTTGCATGTGACAAGATCTGAGATTGAACTTCTCTCCCACACCTTTTCTCATCTTCATGTGTGAACTTAAATGTCAGGCCCTCAGAGAAGTCTTCCCTGTCTGCCCAATGGAAGCGGATGGTCCTTTGTGCCTCTTCAAAGCCCTGTTTCAGCACCTTTCCTCTGTCTTTCATACTATTCATCACAATTTGAAATTAATTTTGCTTATTTGTTCACTCATTTCCTGTCTTTCTTCAGCTAGAGAGGAAGCTCCATAAAGTCAAGCCACAGCTCTCTTATTCGTGGTTTTATCCTCAGAACTAAAACAGTTCCTGGAATACAGCAAGATTAGTTATGGAAGGTTGGGGTGGGTTGGGTCAGGGGAGGTGGAAAAGAAGGAGGGAGAGTTGCCCTGGAACTAAATGGAAGCCCATCTGAATACACAATACTACCTTAAAATAATGATTCCCCAAATAAATTGAGTTCCTAATAAAAGTGATGAAAGTTCTTAAGATTATTGTCTTTTTTTATGAAATGATACTTTCAGATATGGTATAAACTATAAATTAAGATATAAAAGTATATTTCTGCTAAAATAGGTAAGTCAATAAAAACGCAATTCAAAATCAGATTTTATTACACAGAAATGTACTATAAACACAAAAGTCCTGAATCTGAGTTACACCTTTTATTCTGAACATTTCACTCAATAAAAATCTGATATATTGGGTCCAAGTGATGACACATTCCAAACTAATGAAACTTTCCTGTAGCTTAAATAAACAAACTCAGATCACCAAGTAAAATCAAAGCCAAGTATATCTGCACAACTGAAGAATGATTCGAATGAATTAAAACTTCTAATGGTTTATACTTCATTTATAACAAACTTTGAGGGTCTTTTGAGTGACACCTTATTAGACTGAATTTCCAAGAACCAAATACTAAAACATACAGAATATACTCTCTCTACTCACTTGTTAAAAGACTAAGAAATCTAAGCTACAAAGGTATGAGGTGACTGATGACACACCCCAGTCATTTAAGGAGGAGTTCTCTCACGTGATTCTGGGTCAGGCCATCCTGATGAACCTTGGGCGAGTTTTCCTCTTCACCACTCCTGCTATCTATACTTGGAGTCATAACACCGTAACTAAAAGGGGACAGCAGTTGGTATCTGCTCACTGTCATCTCTCATTCCTGCAAACATGCCAAAAAGCGCTTTGCCTGGACCCCCAAAGGCACACAAGTAGACCCTGGAAGAATCCAGCTTCTGGTGATAACTGACCCCATCTCTACTATTTAAAATAAGCTGTTACTAGACAGATGTTACAGGAAAAAAGAGCATACATTAAGATTATGGTTCTCTTTCACTTCTATTTTCAACAGTAAATAATAGAACCCAAATTTTTCTCATATATCTAGATTTTTCCTTTGTGAACAAAAGATGAATTAGAGTTTAGGGGTTAGAGTCTATTAGTGTCAACCTCATTTCTTCTCTGCCTTCTGGAGTTTTTCAGGCTTTCTTTTTTTAAAAAAAAATACCAGAAGATATATGGCTCTTCAGTCAACCATTCATCAACATTTATTTACCATCGGTCTTGCATTTTCACTGCCATTGCTGTTTGGTGGGTTATAAATGAATGATAAAATTCAAGTCAACTGCTTCTTCTGTTAAGCTTTAGACTACACTTGAATGAATGAATGAATGAATGAATGAATGAATGAATGAATGTTTGAATGCCTGTCTGAAGGAAGCCAGCTCTTGTTTTTCTGGTTAAAACTCAGCTAAGTTTAAGGTGACTTTTAGAAATGCAGTAAAAAGAGTCCACACACATTGTTTTACATTTTTATTTGCTTACAAAAGAGAATGGAAACAGATTTGCAAAAACTTATCTGCATGTACAAAGTAAGCCATGTAGAGAAGGAGGGCAATCCTTGGAGTACCACGGGATAAGTAGTCCATCAAAACTAGATCTGTTTGCATCAGAACTGGTGAAAAGTCATTATTGTACATGTCAAAAACCACTGCAAAACTAAATCTAATTTTAATAGCACCAAATTCAGAAAGGTTCTGTTGTAACGTATGTCCTTGGACAGCAGTGAAACCAGCTACCAAGTAATCTCAGAGTTGGACACATCAATTGAGCAAGAGGTAGTTTCTCCAATAATATCCCTTTTTCTTTTCATCAAGGCCACAGGGGACACAGATAAATGGCATAATCTCAGAATCTCTTTAAATTCCTGTTCTGCTAGGACCCCTTTCCCTTAAAAACAATCATATCTGTCTTGTTGCATTTTAGGACTTGAGATCATCGAACATAGAAAAGTTTCCATAGTTCAATTTTTTTGGGCCAATTTTCCTCTGAGCACTCTTCTGTGGAAAAACCAATAATCTGGCATGTCATTAAAACAGCAAAGAAAAATCAATCCTATGGTATCATAGATTAAGGGGATTTTTTTAATATAATTTTTTGTCAATAATAACAATATCCAAGGAGGAGATTTAGGCTGATGAAACAAGCCCTTAAAAGGTAATATACAAACCACATAATGACATTGTTCTTGAATAAGGTCTCTTAAGAGTTCTTGCAGTTGGTCTTCAATTTCTCGTGAGGCTATCAGATCCCAGAGCCCCACAATTCCATTGCTTCCAGCTCGTCTTGGACAGGAGTGAATTCCGGCTGATCAGGATGGGGAGCTAGAGAGGAAGAGTGGGGTGGGGACTTGATAGGACCCAGAAACCATAAGTTGATATTCTCCCCTCACATGGGTCCACAGAGACATAGATTTGATCATTAAACTACAGAGATATCCTGCTTGGGTAGAAAGCAGTAGCTACCTTTACCCACCACACTGCTTGTTCCTTCCCCAGGAGGTTTCACAGGGTTAGTAAAAGAAGGAAGGGACAGATACATTACAGACATTGTTAGAAAACCAGAGTCACAGCCAACTGATTAAATATTATGTGTTTTATTTACAAACGGAACCCTGAAAACTCAGCAGAATTATGAAAAATAAATTTTAAAAACCGATCACATGTTAAAAGACCATCACCAGGGGGGCGTAAGGGGGGGAGGTGATCAGAGGAAGAATAGAGAGTGGGTGGTCAAGAAGAAAGATGCCCATCAATCTTGTGTGGGGACAGTATAGAGGAGAAGGCACATAGAAGTACTTGTTACTGAGCCTTCACACGGGAGTTTGGGATACATTTTTGGTACACAGTCATATACCTATATCTGAACTGATATGGAACAGTCTGTTTCTATTACATTTGACACATGTGATTTGGTTAAATTCCGGTATTGACATTGTGTGTGTTGGGAGCAAGAAGGGCAAAAGATGTGGCAGTGGGCAGATAGGGAAGCAGGTGAGGCAGGGAAGCAGAGTGCCCACTGTTAGGGGCAGGGGCAGGGGCTGGGTGGTGGTGGTCAACAGGACAGTTCTGTATCCATAGCCAGTTTCCCAGGCCAATGTCATCAGAGTGGAGGAGTTCCACTTCAGTGCTGGTAATCATTGTAAGGGATCAGATCTTAACAAAGGACAGAGAGATTCGAGAAAACAGGGAGGGAAGAGATGAACAGAGAAAAACACATCAGCAAAACTCTGACCACTTCCTCTGGCAAATAAGGTTAAATTTTTCCTAAAGCAGAAAATTTAAATTTATTGACTAATAAGCTCATTGCCTCAAAGCAGTCTCTGAATCTTTCTCTTGATGTTTCCAAGAATGACTATGTTAGAAAATGTCTCATTGCACAATCGGCCAGCATGCAGACTGCAGATGTTTTTAGGGAGCATAGTCTTTTCAGAATCTCAGTCCAGTGGTTAGAAATGAGGCAAGGGACAGCCTGGCCACTTTTGTTTCTTCTTAAAATTATGCATGTGGTGGGCAGGATGCCACCCCAAAGAATCTAGGGGACCCCAGTTATGGGAAAGTTCTAAGTTTGACGTTTCCCCCAAACAGGAGTAAATTTTACAGGACATCATGGCCACACCACAGCAGTAGCATAGAATGAGGGGCCCAAAAGAATATCCGGAACATGTCCCCCAATGACTGCATATGAGATCAGAGGCCAAGTCTGTGAATTGACATTTGGAAGCAAGGAAGACTTAGATGTGCTGTTATTGTGAACTTCCCCTTCCAGTTTTTAAACGGGCAACCTCTAGAGTAATCTGCATTTCATAGAAGATGCCTCTGGAAGTTCAAACCCTGCTTCCCTTGCATATTCCGTCTACTTTTCATAGCACCCCTTCACCGTTATTGTATGAATTATAGTAAAACATTGCTTAAAGCCCACAAGAGGCTGGCACTTACCTCCCACTCCATAGGCAGAACACGAAGAGGGGTCGCAGTATCCAGGCTGGCCAGGAGGACCTTGTGGTCCAGGCACCCCCAGGTGACCTGGTTGACCCCTTGGTCCAGGAGAGCCAGGGGGCCCCGGGCTTCCTGGCCGACTCTCCCCGGCAGGTCCTGAAAAGCAGCCACAATGAAACCAGTAGGTCTTTTACCACCACAGGGTGAGTTTTGAGACCACCAAGTAAACTAACTCTTACAAGAAGCAACCTTACACATCTCGACAATTAGGGCGATCTGCCTCTCCTGACTCATTGATTTCTTCCAAAATTGCATTCACTGGAAAGAGGGTCATACTGGAATCACACGTTTTCCTGGAGGGTAACGCTTTTAATCAGCTCGGAAAACTGGAAAACAACATCTATTCTTTTCTTTCACCTCTTGGCTATTAGAGGAGAAGGAACCATAGCACTCTCAATCTTGTTTTCTTGTATGGAGCCTCAGTTTCCCAGTGTGAATCTAATGTATGGGCGCACAGGTGCGTGCGCGCACGAACACACTCAGTCGCAACCTCATCATCTGTACTGATTTATGGCTCCAGATAATTGAAAAAATTAGTCTGGATCTGAAAAAAATTATCCTGCTTGAGAACAAGAAAAAGTCTAAGATTGTACCCGTCATCCTAATCCAAAAGTTCTTCAGGCTAGTTTATATCAACTGAGAACTTAGATTGTGTGAAAATGGGGATTAAAATTTCTGTGAATTTAAAATGATTGTTAGGCTGTTTTTTTTGTTTTGTTTCTTTATTTTGTTTTTAATGTTTGTTGGTTTTTAGGTGTAGATTCCAAAAGTATTTAAGAGCCATTCTTCAATCAGAAATTAAATTCTTTAACTAGAACTGAAATGTAAATTAGAATCACATTTGAAAAGTGTAGTGGCTCTCAGATATATTCAGTTTCATGTCATCAACATCCACTAAGTGTCCACTCTGGGTAACTCATGAAGCTGGACCAGCAACAGGAGTATTTGCACTCCAAATCAATCTATTGCAGTAGAAATCTCTCCTAAAAAAGTGCTTTCCAAAATAATTATTAGGATGGAAAGAAAAGTCTACAAAGCATTTACTTTGATGTGGCTAAGACTGGAAAATATCCAATAGAATTGCAAACTTAGAATTCTAATAATGTATATGATCATCTGAAGACAATTATAAAAGCACCTAGTAATGGACATAAAACTCAAAACTTTATACAAAACTTACTCAGTGAGACTATCATGGTGGCAGAAACTATCAGTGCCCATCAAATATCCATGTGTTCCTCTAGATCTCAAGCGTCCTCTGCAGGTCAGTTGGAGCTATGCGACTAGTTCCAGCCAGTGAAATACGACAAGTGACTTATGTCATTCCGCATTTAGGAATTTGAGACCTGATCTGCCTCCTCTGTCTTTCTCCTGGAGCCTTTTGTTCCAAATGGGGGGAACCACCTTACATCAAGTTTTGTATAATGAGCATGATATAAATCTCTATGCTGTCAATCCACTAAGCATTTGTTACTGCAGCAACGCCTAGCCTATCCTAACTCAGGCAACCAATAAGATCCCAGAATATGCTGTTAGTTTGGCCTCCTAACAAAATGAATGATACAGTCATTCCAGTTAGGTACAAGGACATAATATGGCCATTTCCTTCACTTTTATATCCAGTGAATATAAAGATTTAAGATTTTCATTTGCAATTTTCTATTAGGTAGGAATATTTACCTGCTGGCCCAGGGGGTCCTCTGGGACCTTGGCTTCCGATGCCTGGATTTCCTTTTTCTCCCTTGATACCAGTTAGACCTGTTTATATTTAAAAAGGAAAAAGAAAGAAAATAAAAAGTTCTCTTTAAAATGAAATCTGGGTAGTCCACTGTATTGGCTTTCAAAAGGACCTCCTAATGAAGACAGTGATGTGGGCTGGCCTGGGCTACAGTTACCATGGGACTTTAAAATTAAATTCTGACACTGGCGACTTTTGCACAACCACAGAGAAGCCTGGTTCTGTTTCTGAGTATGCAGCCTGTATCTGCAACACTGCAAGGTTATCTTCCCCCTTCGTACTGAAGGGGTTCAGCCTGCCAGGAACTGGCCCCTGGCTTCGCACGCACCAGGCCATTTGATGCATGCAGTTGGCACTCCACAAATAACACAATGGAAGTCACAAGTGAACATGTCTAACATTTTCCTTTTGGTCCACCCTGTAATGTATCTGCAAAAGGCATGAATTATAATTAGGCAGCAAAGTTCTGAAGAGCGCGAGTTTCCATTAAAAACTTGGACGCTGCAGGAAAGCCTGTGTTTGATTTGGCTGACTCAGCCCCATAAAAGTCTAAACCTATTCATGTGTCTTTTCCACAGAACAGACTTCTTAGTCCAAATAATTTATAGTGTTATTAACAAACTATACATTTTCACCGGCAAAAAACAAAGGAACATACGCTCTGACACCTCACTGTCTAACAGGTTCTATCACAAGACCGTTGGACAGGTGAGAGCATGCTGCATTCAGGCCCAACCGGTCCAAGAGCATTGCATCAGGCTGGGGTCTGGGCTACCCTGACTCACATCACAGAAGATCCCTAGTGTCTATTTCTCATGTGCAACAATTCTTTGAAATGGCCAACTGTGAAACTACATCTCTATGTAATGACACTTAACAGAGAAATTGTGGGCCAAGAAGGGAACATAAATAAATGAAAATAGCCAATCTGATAGGTGGCAGGCATGCGAGTGATTTAAAATGTTCAGGATTACAAACAACTTTTTTTCCCTTACTAAATGCAGCACATCTTCACTGTAGACAAATTAGAAGACACAATAAGCAAGAGCCCCTGCCCTTGAAAATAATCACTTTTAACAACATCTTGGTTTATAACTTTCAGAAAGAAAGGCATTCATATAGTATTGGCTCTAGAAATAGTTGACCAAAAAAAAAAAAAAAAAGACTCATGAGCCACTAATAGTTTTCTACACTTATGTATAATCATAACCACTACACATGACTGTCCCTTGATTGGAAGCTTTGGTGATTGCTGTGTTCCTTGTGACCAACTCTTGGGACCAAGGCATCCTGGCATCTTTAAAAAAGCCCTCTTCCATGCTATCGGTCCTCAGGGCTACTCCACCCACTGCTCTGCTTCCCCAACACCCATACCTATTGCACGAGGCCTTTGTGGTGTTTTCTGAGCTCAAAAAAGACAGCACAGCAGAAGAGGGCAGGGCACTGAACTCAGAGCTTATGATCTCCTGTTTCTGGCCTAATTCTTCTCTTAGGAACTGATAAGGAAGAGAGTGATTTCTCAAAAGAAAAATACCACTGAATGTGTTTAAAAAGCACTTGACTTACTCAAACTAGTCATCATTTAATGTTCAATTGCTAATCAAATTGTTCAGACAGAAAACCACCCTGAGTATACATCTGCTGGGTATTACCCAATTAACTAAACTAGTAGCTAATCGGTTAATCATTGGAGTGAGCGCTTTTTAGCTAGTGGTGCTCCCTCACTTGTAAACGAGTGTGCCCTGCCTTGCATCTGGGAATTTAGCAGGAACTGCCTCGTCTGTTAGAATCGGAGCCACTTTCCCCACAGGAAACCACGAATTTTTAAAGAATTAGAACACAATAAAACACACCAATGACTAATGCAGGCTGCTCATGATTAACTGCAGGGTGACTCAGAGGCCTGCCATGACCTTCCAGTTCTCAAGGACCAACGTTAACAATGTGGCTTCTCAGTGACTCTCCACAGTAGACGATGCAGGAGCTTGGGCTGAAGAGGACACCCAGGGAAGTACTCTCAGGAGTAACCCCTGACAAGAGTTCCCTGACTTATCCTTTGCTCACCCAAAAAGAAAGCAAAGGGTGGGGAAGATTGAGGAGTAGAAAGTCTAGTTGTTTTAATTTTCTATGGCATGTAGATCTAAAAAAACAAGTGGAATTTGTATTATCTATAATGCAAGAGAGGAAGAGCCTCATGAAAATATTCCAGCCCCTCAAAATGCCCTAAAAATACATTCTAAGGGTACAATTCTATATCATCAGAGAATTTTAGATTTTATTATCCTTGAAGTTATGATCCAACTAGATGTAGACTAATATATAAATATCTGTCCCTTTTTCCCCTTGCGGTTCTGACACTGAAGGAATATCCATATCCATGATCACTGAACTTGGTTATCTTTTTGGGGGATAAAAAAAAACATGTTTAAAATTTAAGTACCTAAGATGAGGACTGAAATTACAGGCTAAGTGCACAGACTGCCGATCTCTAAAAACAGATATGGATATATTTTGATAAGCCTTGTAGGCCTTGATTAAAGGGAGGGAAATCAAATATCCTAAAATGTCAGCTTGTGACTGTCCATGAGGTGATAGAAGACAGTGGAGTCTGGGCACAGTTATTCTTTACAGTCAACATGTAGTCATCACCCATAAGGCCTTCATCTCTTTGTGAGGACCCAAGATGGGGCCACCGGGTGCTGAGATGGGGTCACCAGAGCTAAGTGCCAGCATCCTTTCCACAAGGCACCGGGACTCCCAAGGGCATGGGCGTTCCCTCCTTCTGACATGCCCTTCTCACCTTGGCTGTCTTCGCAACTACTGCTCATGCTTCAAGACCCAACTCAAAGCTTCTCCACAACCATAACAGGCAGGAGCATTAGGAAGTCAAGCAGACAAGAATTATCTGTCTTACTCATGGCTATATCCCCAACACTTCTCTGGAGCCTCCCACATAGTACATAACTAACAAATATATAGTGAGTGAACAAACGGACGGATGACTGAATGAGTTCTTTGCTTCCATATTATCAGCACCTCCTTTGGCACTTATCTCATTGCATTGCTTGTTCTCATGTTCATCTAGTCTGAAATTATGAGCCTGTTGACTGCAGGGATAATCCCCTTTTTATTACTCTAGTGTCAGATCCAAGCAGAGTCTCACGCACAGTAAGGAGATGCCTATAAAACACTGGAAGGCTAACTGAATGACTGAATATTAATATGAGCATGTGGCTGACTGTTAAATGCAAGCATGACCTTGAAGGGTCAACCAACAAAATTCCTTAGGCTGGAGCTTCCTTTTACTTTTACATGCCCAGCTTATGTGAACACTGCTTTTTCTAACGAGTTCCTTGCATGGCAATATGAACTACTAGTGCCTCTTAGAGATGGGTATCATTGACTCCAGTTAAGTTTCACTATCTGCCATTTTTAAAAACGAGCGTAGCTCATATAAAAGATCTTTTTTTTATCAAAATATGATTTAGCTAATATCCTTAGTTTTCTGTGTTTACCAAAAGTATTTAGCATAATCAGAAAGTCTTTTCTATTATGCATCCATTCCTTTTTCCCCCCTTTTTACGACAACTTTTAAGATCTATTTTTTAGATTTCACTCTCATTAAAATCTTAATATCGCATGTACTCTTATTTCTTCTTTTAAAACTTTAAAAAATAGATTTTGCTTTTTTAGAACTTTAGTTCACAGAAATATTAAGTGGAAAGCACAGAGTTCCCATTCGCCCCCTGCCCCTACACTTGCATAGCCTCCCATTATCAACATGTGCCACCAAAGTCGTAAGTTAGCCATGTCCAGTCTTCCTTAAGAGTCTCATTAGAAATGATCACAGGGCTACCTGATTCTCCCTACCCACTAACCTAACACCCGCTAACATTTTCTTCCACTGGTCTACTAAGTGAGAGACCTGTTTGTTTGAGTTCTTCATTGTATTCCCAGTTTCAGGCACATATTAGGCACTCAAATATCTGTCAAACAAGTGGTGAATGAATGAAACATAAAGTCCAAGTGTAGACCTTGACAAACCAAAGATGTGGTTAGTTGGTGTATCAGCTGTGCTTCTAGGTGACCTTATTAAGTGTTGAATGCTAGATGCTGTATATATGAACTTATTTAGTCTTTGCAAAAAGCAAGAAGACAGGCACTAAATTAACCCTAAAAGAAGGCTGTGATACGGAGAGGTTAAGTTGAGCTAGTGAGTAACAGAGCCAAGATTTCAACCCAGCAGGTCAGTGCTGAAGTCTGGGCGCGTAACCACTGCGTTCCCTGCCTCTCTCCACTCTGAGCTGGCTCGCCAGGTGGTGTTTCTAGGCTTGTTGGCTGTAGTGGCTTCCTGAACTGCCTGCTGAAACAGTCTGCACATTTTCTCTGGCCCAAAATCAGCCCTGTGGTCATCACATTTCATCAGCATACTTCCCCGGAATCATACATTTGACCTCTGCTCTGAGCAAGTCTTAGGGCTGATTTTAAAAGGATTTACCCTGCTCACACTGACTACATGTCCAGTGTCTGGTTGGCCCTTGGTTATTGGTTTCCCACTTTTTTTGACCTCTTAGTAGGGAGATTTTTACTAGTATCTTTGCGCTTGGCCACACCAAGCACTCCAGGGTGGACTCTCGTGCTACTCCATGGAGCACAGTCACTCCCACATCAGCCCAGAGATTCTGAGCAACTCCCAGGATTTATGCTCAGACAGATATGCAAGGCCTGGTTAATGCTTCCATTGTAATTCCAAAAAGTCACAGAAACTTTGAGATGAGGCTTCATCTGTGTTATTATATAGTCTGTTGCCTGGGAAATGCTGCTGATAAGTTGCAAGTAGAGTTTGTCTTTCATTCAACGTATGTTTGAATGCCTACTAGGTGGAAGGTACTGAACTGGGTACCTACCTACCAGATGGTAGATTTATTGGACTCAAGTCAACAAGTACTTCTTGCACTTATCCAGGCTCTAATATCTGTCCATGTTTGGCTACAGGATCAGTGCCAGCATGTGAGGCTCCCCGTTTGGGGCTAAGGTGGCCAAGACTGGAAAATACATGGTTGCTGTAAAAGTAAACAAATTTTGCAAACTACCGCTAAGGGTCCCTCTTCCTATTGCCTTTTCATAAGACCACTGGCTATCCAGCACACCTCCATAATGCAGGGCTCAGCCAGGGAAACAGCAACCATTCCAGATTTTTCAGGCAGAGGGAATTTAATATGGGGACTTGGGTACATTAGTAATAGAAAGATGAGTATGAGGAGGCAATCTGTACATTAGCAACAGCAGGAGGCCACTACTGTCACTGGGAGTGCAAGGACAATGGGAAGAGAGAGTGTGAATGGAGCCCAATGCCTATGGCCTTCTGTAGGACCTAGAATGAGAGTGAGACACACAGGGGCTGTAGCTACAACAGGAGTCGCAGAGGAAGCGGGGTGCAACTGAGGGGAGAAATATCCTGACTTCTTCCCTCTTTTCCTCTCCAATCCCCCTAAGTACCTCTCATTGGCTGAGACCGTCCTGGAGCAGAAGGCAAGGAAGTTTGAAAAGAGTGACGCACAGAAAAAACAGAGAGAAGGGCAAACTGCCCAGCCCAGTCCCAGCATCAGGCACTGAGAATCCACGGTCCAAGGCACCCTCCCTGCCTGTGGCAGGTCACCATGTCGCAGGGGAAACAAACAAGTGAGTAGCTGTAATGCAGTGTGAGAATAGCTACAAAATATGAGAGCGCAGAACTGAGCCATCGGTGGGGAGTCACGGATGGCTTTCCAGTATGGCTGACCCTTGACGTGAAGTCCTGAAGAGCAGGCATTAGCCACGTCAGGAAGGGGCAGATAGAACCCACGCACAGAGGTCTGCAGGAGCGAGACCAGGGCCCGCCTGGGGAAGCAGCTGGGCGTGGCTTCGGCAGCTGCAGGCTGGGGTGTGGGAGGGGAAGGGGCCGGGCTAGGCCCCCGTACGACAAGCTCTGTGTATCACACTAAGGAGTTTGGATATGGCCCTCTTTCAATACCTGCTACCTACGTTTTTTTTGTTTCTAACTTCATACACTTTTTCTTAAAGAAGTCCTAACTGTTTAAGCTTCAGGTCCCATTAAGCTTGGATCTGCCCCCGCTGGGTGCAACCAAGCAGTACAATTAGTTAAAAGGGACTGGAATCCTGCAAAGCTTAACGCAACCAATAAACACTGTGTTAGTCCCAAGGAAAAGCCAGAGGAAAAGGCGTTGAACCCAATTTCTACCCCGTGGTCAAAGGAACCTACTAATCAGATCAGAACAAGACAATAGAATATTTTACACATTAGGTTTGTACCATAGTAACGGAGGCAGCATGTCCTTTGGTCTTTTGACCACAGCCAGGTAAAGTGGACACACTGACATGTGGGCAGGGAGGAGGGAAATGAAGGAGGGACAGTGGAGGGTGTAGAGCAGGAGGCAGGGAGGAAAGAAGGCCGTGGGTGCACCGCTCATGCACGCGCACCAAACCCCTGCATCCACTTACAGGTCGCCTGCCCACAACTACAGGTGCACGGCAAACAGGAACAGGGATTAGATGGCGCCCCAGGAATCCTGCCCTTTCACCACTATTTTCGCCCGATACTACGATGTCACGGGGGCATAAGAAGAATGTCAGGCCAAATGCAAATCTATCACTTCCAGTTCCAAAATTACGATTGCCCCTCCTTAAACACCATTATATTATGTCCAGCATTGACTGTTAGGAAAAATATAAATAATTCAAAGTTAGCAGGAAAATGAGCCAATTTCTATGGCTTGAAAAATGATCGTTTCAGGTTCAGAATAAATATTCAACCAGTCGATGATCGTTAACTTAGAGGTTGGCCTGGTGGTCATTTCTTGTAGAATTGAAAAGCGATATGCTCTCTACTTTTGGAAAAGAGAGTTATGTCAGAGCATTGGGATAAGGTCAGGGTCTGCAGAGTTTAAAACAAAATGTGTTATGACCAACAGCCCTTTGTACTAAGCATGAAGAATCCACTATTAAAATAAATACATCTTACATGTAGGATCCTTGTTTTTCCAAATCAGCAGAGAGGATCAGAAAAGTCAAAAGACTTTGCTATACTGACATAGTAATTTAATGTCAAAGTTAAACTGAGAACCAATGAAAATGAAAAGGGTTAATGAAGATACCTTTTCTATGTATGTTTTCACCCAACTATACATACGCATTTTGGTATGTTTATTATATTTGTTGCTTTAGAAGTCATGCCAAAAATCCAATGTTTTATCAAAGCTAATATAAACAGCTTTAGTTTCAGCACATAAACTAGTATGTGTTATCTTGACAATTCACTTGCTTATGTTCAAGGCCAGAAATTTAGAAAATGTCATAGAACATTCCTACATTTAAAAGAAAGGGAGTTTCCACCTCTCTCTCTCTCTGTATACACACACACACAGGCAATATAGGCAGGAAGTCCTCTGATCTTTGACCACAGACATCTAAATTAGTCACATTTAGATTTGGGCACTGAAATGTTCAATGCATTTGCTGTTATACGCATTTCCTAACCAATGTAACCAAAACTCCTATTTAAAAATCTCACCTTACTTTTCTGGCTAAATTTATATAACTTAAAGAAAATGCTGACACTGTCAACATGGCAGTAATTTACAGGATGCCTTAGGATGGACGTGCTATAATTATACAGGTTTACGCTTATATCATACTCAAGGATGAATGAGGAATGAGGAATGGCAGCCAAAAAGCTAGTGGTAATCAACAGCACAAGTCATTTATGGCTCATGAAGTAACTATTATATTTCAGGTATTATCAGGAATAAAAGGAAAAGAGGCCTTAAGTTTGGTCTTTGGGGAGCATGTCCAGCCTCAATGGTAAGACACAATTAACAAAAATGAAATTATTGAAAGGCAATTTGAAAAAGTATACTCTACCTGGGTGCTAAAGGACGTCTCCCACACTAATGAGCTAGGGATTCCTCATCTACTCATTTATCAAGCAAATATTTGTTCAGACTCCTCGTGGGGCGATGTAGAGATGAAAGGCACAGCCCCACCCAGGAACTCACAGTCCAGGGGGAAGGCAAGTACATCAACAATTACAGTGTAATGGGACAATGCTGCGACTGTAGGCATGTGCCTGGGGACAGAGGAGCGCAGGTGAGGAAGATCCTATGCAGTCTAGTCCAGCTGGAATAAAACAACAACAAATACACTGGCCGAACAAATAAACCAAGGTGAGGGAGCAGTGGTCTGGCAGAGGTGACTCTTGAGATGAGCTTTGAAGCTTGACTATGAATGAGCCAGAGGAAGAAAGAGGGTCCCGGGGAGTGGGAAGAGCATGTGACAATCCAGGAAGAGGTACGAGAACAGGGCACAGCAGGGACCAGCACTGAGTGTGGTGGGAAGGAAAAGGCATGTATGAAGAACATGGTAAACGGAACTCATGGTCCAAATTCTTTACTTTGTAATAGAATTATACATCCATTCCCACTCTCTGGATTCATGCATTTCCTACCCCTTGGATTTGGGCTTGGCCGTGTGACTTGCTTTGACTAATGAGATATTAGTGGCAATGACATGAAAAGAGGGGTGAAATATGATGGGGAGGCTGGGTTGCCCTGTTTCATTCCTGCCATTGTCGCAAGGCGAATGGGGAGCTGTCCCCCCTCCAGCCAGGGGCCCAGCAGAGCACAGCTGCTCCCACCTCCCACAGACATGTGACGAGAACTGATATGTATTATTGTATCTACCAAGATTTCTGTGGAGTGTTATTATGCAGCAAAAAGCTGAGCAATAAGGAGAGCACTGAGCAGTTCAGTTTGGCTAGAGCAAAGGGCACGCACTTGAAGTGAAGCTGATTAGAAAATGTGAACCAGGACCACACAGACAGCTTACAGAGATGGCATTAACCTCGAGCAGCATTGCTAGCGCAGCATCCACTACCCCAGACAGTGACTGAAATTCAGTGAGAGGGATCTGCTAAGACCTACTATAACGAACTCCCCAATTGAGGGTTTCAAAAAATTGGTAGGCTACGGAAACAATTGTATTAGCTTTCATGACCAAAAGAAGACAAAAATACCAGTTACAGCTTTTTGCTATTGTAATAGTCATATTCTACCAAGCACTGAAGGTGGGGGCACAATGGGATGGTAATTTTAGTTTGTCGACTACTTTTTAAAAATCATTCTGTGTGTTTATTTGGAAAATGACCTTATCCTGACTACAATTAATTCCAGAAGCAGAAATACAAAAACAGTCTAAAGCATTTTTCCAATTGGTGCTACTCTTTCAAGGTGCTTCAATCTATATCTTCTATTTCCCTCTAAAAAGCTACATCTGGTATTTGAATAATTCAAAGAAGCTGGGAGAGACAAATACCCAACTTAAATAGCGAAAACAGGCAGACACAAGAGTGAGCCAACTCTTCACAAGTGTTCTAGAAGTCAGGCTGCTTGGAGATCATTCTTAGGAATGAAAGCAATTGGCCTGTTCCATTGCAAGGCCAGAGGCCTTGGTTTAATCTAGAAGAGCGTGATTAAATACATATTCACAAATTCTGTGATACTCCTGTCTTCAAAATGTACAGTCTAATTCTCCACTTGAGCGTGGGCCAGGCTTAGTGACTCCCTCCTAATAGAATATGCTGAAAGTACAAGCTTATGACTTCTGGGACCAGTCAAAAAAGGCATTGTGAACTCCTCCCTGCTGTCTCTCCCGGATCCGCTGGCTCTGAGGAAAGCAGCCACCATGCTTTGAGAAGATTCCAGCACCCCTGTGAAGGGACCCACCCTTCTCAGGCTACATGTGAGTGGAGTAGTCAGGGAGGGCCTGAGACTCCGCCAGCAGCACTGAGTGAGCCATCCTGGCAGCCTTCAGATGACTGTAGCCCTGGCTAACATCTTGACCGCAACCTCACGGAAGACCCTGAGCCAGCACCACCCAGCTAAACCACTCCTGAATCCCTGACCCATAAAAACCATCATCACGTATGTTCTCTTGTCTTAAAGTGCAAAGTTTTAGGGTAATTTGTTACATAGTAAGAGATCACTAACACACAGAGCTTCTCTCTGCAGCCGTGAGTATAGAGTCCCTTTGTAATAGGAAAAAAAGCTCTACAAAATAAAAGATGATAAAGAGAAAAAAGAGAACATTCCTTGCCTGAAAGTTACTGTATGTTAGGAAAGCACAATCCATCAAAGCTTCAGGGAAAGGTCTTGTTCCAAAGGACATTCAAAATGGACTTTACCAGATAATTATCTGGCAAGAAAAGAGAAAACTCTTATCTTTGTTTCTCTGGAGTTCATCTCAGGAGATGAGAGACAGGGGACGGGGAAGCGGAGAGGCAGGAGGCAAACATGTATTTCAGCACATTTTTAACATCAATGAGAAGACGACGTCTCATGCAACACAGCATCAACTGTAACACAACATCACAGGGAAGACTTGTAAATATTTAAGCAACAACCAGCAAATTATTATGAGAGCTCCACCAGCCCTCTTTTTTTAATCAAGTTAATCTGTCCCTTAAAGATAATTTTTCCAGAAATTAAACTAGGATACAAGGGTCATTAAGAAGTTTCGCAGATGCTTGCCACTGAGGCATTCCTGGCTCACAACTGCAATGCTCTAATTCTGAACTTGTGACCAAGGTTCTCTGCCAGATGTATCGTCAGTGCCAACAGCCCTCTTCAACCACAGGAATATTGAGCATAAGAACCTCTCTCTCTCTCTCAGCTTTGAATGAATCTGGGCCGCAGGCTTCTATCTAGACTTCTCAGCCTTGTTGACTCAGTAAACTGCGATGTGAGCATGAGGGATGCAGGCTTAGCTTTAGTGTGCATGCAGCATTTCTCTGCCCCAACTGCCATTTCTGTGTCTCTGAAAGGAGCTGTCATTGGCTTAGGTGACCGGCAACCAGCGACCAGACCAGCCTACGGCTCGTTCCTTTTCTACCTGCTGGTGCCTGGGGGAGTTCAGTGGTGACTCATCTCACCCTTCTCCCACCCCCTTTTTCTCATTTACTAAAACAAAGTCTATCTTTTTCAAGTTAACCACAGAACCTTAGGCTTGATAAAAATTGATCCTTAAGTCTTGTCTTTCTTTACTCGATGACTAGATATTTGGTCATCTGTAGCAGAAAAGGCTTGAGGGAAATAATTTCCCAACTTCAAAAGTCTTCAGGGATTTTAACCTCAAAGAACAACAACAAAATTAATCTGCGTAGCAAACAAAATGTGAAATTTTCTCTTGATTAAAGATGGCATTCCAACATGATTATTTTTTCTTTTTATGATTTTATTGGTTTCAGAGAGAGGAAGGGAGAGAGAGAGATAGAAACATCAATGATGAGAGTCATGGATCAGCTGCCTCTTGCAAGCCCCCAACTGGGGATCGAGGTGGAAACCTGGGCATGTGCCCTGACCCGGAATCAAACCGTGACCTCTTGGATCCTAGGTCAATGCTCAACACCTCTGAGTCACGTCGATTATTATTTTTATCCTCAATAATAATAATGGAGTGACTAGCTCTCTTAAGCAGCCAAAATATTTGATTCTACAGATTAAACATAACATGCTAATGAGATTTATAGGAACCAATGAGTTCCAACAGAGAAAGTCTTTGGAATGATATTTCCCAGTCATTTCTACTCAGCTTTTCCAGGCACTAGATGGAGAAAGACCTTGTCACCATCACTTGGTTTTAGGGGATGGTCAGTACTGGAAGGCTTCTCTGGAGAGGCCTTAGTAGGAAAAAGAAATATAATGGAAAACCAAGAGATCTGCTAACCCCAGAACATGTGCCTGAAAAAGTAAGGGAAGGTAATTTACATTTAGTTGCATAATACCAATGATGTTTTTGCCATCTTAGTAGGTTTTCACTGTGAACACAATAGAGACAAATGTAGAAAAACCAAGTAGTTGATAAAGCTCAGTTACATCAGCCTGAATTTGCAGCTGTGGCATTCTCAGTAGTTCTTAAAAATAAGTACATTCCGACTATGACTTCTTCGTTATGTTTCCAGTATAGTCATGCTGAGAATTTGCACACTGGAATAAATTATTAGGCTTCCCTTTTACTGTTTTATATTACACTAGAGGGCATTACAGTTTTTAAAACTATGTGTGAAGATAGGTTATATTTATTATCTATGAATTTCATTTTAGAACAGTAGAAGAGATGTTGCAAGTTATTTGTTACAGAAAGGAAACAATATGTTGGCTAGGTTTGAGGACCATGGCTTGAAAGGTTTCAAACCATTTCCCATCTCAGGACCTTTGCACATGCTATTGCTGTCTCTGCCTAGGATGTTTTTCTCTCTGTTATTTATATACAAGCTCTTAAACTTTCAGATCTCAGCTTAAACATCAACAGACTGTCATAGTGCCCTTTTCTATGCTCATACAGCATCCTGCATTTGTTCACAGCACTTATAACAACTGATATTAAACTATTCATGTATTTTTTTGTTTAATATGTCTCTATGCTAGGCACACAAAAGGCAGGAAATGTATGCCCTGTTTACCATTATTTCCTTAACACCTAGCACCATGCCTGACATGTAGTAGATGCTCAGTAAGTGCTGGTTAGATGAACAAATGAAGATATAGAAAGGTTAAGTTGTAAGATCAAGCAGCCAAAATGACATAGCTAATAAGTGGCAAAGCTTGCATCCTAACCCATAAATGATTGATGCCCCAAATCCCAGTATCACAAATGGTTTCTCTTCTAAGATATCAGAAGTAAAACAAGATTGAATTGCCTTGTTCCAGGTTTCTCCCCTATTTGCCCCCAGGGTGAGATATTAGAACAGAAGTATAACTTCTGTAGGTATACCTGAAATTGCCAGATGCATGCATGACCAGTTTCCCTGTAGGTAATTCCCCTACTTGGACTCTCATATAGCCTAAGCATGTGCTACAACCTTAGAGGAATCGTCAAGTGCCCAAATGTGTAGCCAAAGGAAATGTTTTGATCACATTCATATTTATCCAACAGATCACCTGGCTTCACCTCCAAGCAGGTCATCTGCCAGGTCACAGATGCCCAAGGCTATCCAAATACAGTGCACAAGGAGCTTGCAAACAGCACAACCACAGCCCACTGCGATATTCCGATCAGTTCAGCAGTTCACATGTTTTGAAAGGTGGTTATTAGAAGCCATCATGAAACAGGGCTCGCCAGACGCTGCACAGTTCTGGCCTCTCATCTGTGAAACACCCAATAAGCAATGAATTCAAGGGCAGAACGGAGCAAACACAGATACTCTGGAATCACACAGATCTGGAATTATATTCTGGTCCTCTATTGTTCAGGTAAGTGACCCTGGACAATTGACAATCAGTGGAGCCTCAGTTTCCTCACCTAAAAATGGGCAAATACTGATCTTATTAGATTTTTATGAGCATTAATAATGTGCTAAGCAACCGATAGTTTATTAAGTAGTTGCTTGGTAAATGCTAGCACCCTTTCTTATCAAAGGTCACGTGATGCATTCCTCTAAACTCGGTTAGCATTAATGATCTCCCAGGGTGTACATTCAGCAACACTTCATATTCCCTATCCAAACCACAATATTGGCAGATAGATCTGGTGCCTAAAAGTGAAAGCCATGATTATAGTATTATCTCACACACTGCCAAGCCAAGTCTTGCATAAATGCTGCATTCAATAAATGTTTGCTGATTTATTGCACAAAATAAACCAGCTATGTATACCAGCTGTTATGGATATACAATTTAAACATGAAAACTTTCATATGGATGATCCAATATTTTTGGGGAGTGTTGGCCTATAAACCTCAACCTTAAACCCAAAACCACACTCCTCAGTGGGTAAGCAAATAAAATCACCTTCCCTCATGTGCAAAGGGCATCTCACTTCCTGTCTTACTGTCATCCTCCATTATCTGTGATTTTTAGGATTTTGCTTGTCTACTGTATTCTTTAGGAATCTCTATATCTACATGGGGGTAAGAAAATTACATCATGGAAATTCATATTTCAGGGGTTGTTTGGGTCACTGAGAACTCCTGGGTGATTTTCCCCTGAGCTAAGCATTCAAGTGCTCCTGCAAAACAAGAAAGACAGCCTGGCAAGAACAAGGAGAGGACTTCCAAAAAGAAC
The DNA here is from genome assembly GCF_054644295.1 of Miniopterus natalensis. Classification (NCBI taxonomy): domain Eukaryota; kingdom Metazoa; phylum Chordata; class Mammalia; order Chiroptera; family Miniopteridae; genus Miniopterus; species Miniopterus natalensis. Next base: position 15,805,262 of record NC_142096.1, on the reverse strand, counting down.
ACAGACAACTTGTGATTTGCTGAGAGTGATTCAGGCACTGGCTCTGTGTTCCCTGAGTCACAGCTGGTCTATCACCAACACCATTAGATGGGGCCCTGCTGACAGAAGTGGCCACCCGCCTGGCTGCCAGATCTTTGGTGCTCCGTGAGGAATTTATGCCCATCTCAATATCTGCTGATTTAGTTCCCTTGCACAGGAAAAACCTCCAGAAAGGAGAATCAGAATTGGGCCATAGTCAAAGCAACAGTTATCTAGTGAGTACCTGTTATGTGCAAAGCAATTCAGACCTGATTCCTGTTCCCAGAAATCTAGTGGTTCACCAGTACCTGACGGGTGCTAAAGTGGGTGAGAGAGAAGGTCAGGGCATTGGGGTTCAGGGGAGGGAGATATTTGTGATCTGGGGCGATTGAACCAACATCACATGAGACGGGTTAGGCTAAGCCGTGAACTCAGAATAAGACATACAGATGACAGAAAATAGAGAAAAATTGCAAAGGAGGAACAATGGGCACAAATGTGCAGCCACAGAAATGCACTTGGCCTGTTGGTATGGATCAAGAATGAATGTGAAATAGTATCTTTGTAATCTGCATTTTACATCCCAGATTTTATAAAAGGAATATCCTAGCCATCTCACAAAAGCAATATGACTCAGAGAAGATAGGTAATTAGCTTTTGCCCAGGTCTACATTCTATAAATTGTCTTGGAAAATACTTTTACCAGTTGCCTCTTTTCCCATCACTTTCTTTGTAGTTAATATCTAGCCCTAATTTCCACATCTCTTTGATCTTATTATACAATACTGTTAATACCTGTAAAGGGTAGAAGAAAAGGCTAAGGAGGATCTCTATTTTAAAGAAACTTCAGTAGAAAACATAAAACATTGGCCCATTAAATTAGTAAATAAAATGCTGCCTCATATTATAAGATGAGCCACAAAGAGTATTGAATTTGAAGTTTAGAGCTGGCATGTTCTTCATAGGTATATGGGAAACATATGACAATTTGACTCATGACTCACTTCAGGGCTGCCACTGAGTGCTGCCCAGTATGGGCACCACACACAAAACGCACCAGACCCAGGCAGTGAGCTCCCTGCTTGCCACGACTTCTATGTGATGCCACTTATGTCCAGAGGGGACATCATTTTCTGATTCTTCCACCTGGAAGGGGCATCTTTTATTTCCTCCACCTAGAGGGGACATCATTCTTTCATTAGCACAAAAGCCTCTTAGAGGTGAGTTGGGGGTTCTGAACCTTTTTCAAACAAGCAGATATGGCTCTTGATAAACACTCTGTAGATAACTCAATTTTCTCAACCTGGGGGGTAAATAAGAAGCTGCAGAATAGATGGGGTAAAATTAATTTAGGTCCATTCTTTCAGACTTTATCATTGTATAAGCGCCACTGTTAGGCTCCGCTTCATTGTGCTCAGTAAGGCGAGTGACCCAACTTACCTCGTTCTCCTGGGGTCCCTGGCACGCCTGCATTTCCTGGGAAGCCTGGGGTACCTGGGGGTCCCTGTTCACCAGGGGTTCCAGGTGAGCCCGGTCTCCCAGGTTCTCCAGGAGGCCCTTGGATGGTCCGGATTGATGAGGAGTGGCTGGGAATCTGGTTGAGAATGGCCGTGTACCTGGCCATGTGACCTGAGACAGGAAGGACAAAGGCAGCTTTCAATCAACTGTCATCCAAACAAAGAGGGGGCTGGAGGTGTCATTTGTCAAGGCTCCAAACAATTCTCTTAGATGCCCACCAAGGGGAAAAGCACACCCCTCTGAAATATGTTGATTTCCAATGTAAAGTGTTTTACATTTTACTTTGGATGATATCAACAGCTGGACTGTATTCAAGCCGCATGTCATATGTTTGGAATTCCACAGTTCATGTCAGCATCTCAGTAAACATCATTTGAACAGAAGTCATATTTTACCTTCACCCCCAGCGTGTATCTGACCCCTTAAATCCTTGCCCAGCTGCCCCTTTTCTCCAGCAATTTCCCCCAAGTTGTCTTTTTTCCAGCCCACAAAGTCTGCTCCACCCTCCTGCTCACAAATCCCCAGACAAGTGCTGTTTCAACTCATCTCTTTATTGCCAAGCATTTTTGCAGGAACCTTTACTTGGGTCCCAGCCGCAGAAACTCCCACTAGCTTTATTTTTTATTTTTTTAAAGCTGGCTTTCTTTCCCATAGTCACTTAACTCAGTTATGCCTGGAAGGATATATTTTAATAATTAGAAGTATACATTAATAAAGTGCTGGATACCATAATGCCTCCTGTATGAGGAGGCAAGCTTTCCCCACATAAATGAATTTCCTAGATAACTGTTACTTATTCCTTCTCAAACATTCAAACCTAAGTAAAGAATAGTAAGCATTTTTAGAAGGATTATTGCTGAAATATATTCAAGCATTCTTACGTACAGGACCGTGACTGTAACTAGGATGGGCTTCCTGATGTCTCGGGCCCATCGGTAGCACACTCAAGAATGTTGGGTGGGGTCAGACATTTCTGCATCTACTTTTTCAGTTTCCTCCTTTGACAAGCAGATGTCCTCTGTCACTTCTCTAGCTGTCATCACATTGTCCTCACAGTTTCCCATACAACCTTTCCTAGCATAATTGTTCTGATCAGCTCTGGACTAAAAGCCTCATAGATGACTGAGAATGTGGGGAATTATATACTAACTGATAAATCAAGTTCTGAGGGATGAAATAAGGAGCCCAGAGAAACCTGAAGCAGCGTGTGAGAAGATGGCTGAGGGGGTCAGAAATAAATACAGCCTCTGGGCAGGTGGGGTCTTGCTCACATAATCTCTTCTATTTCTTTCCCTCACAACTGCATTGACAGGCAGGGCCTCCTTATTTCTCAGACCTATTTCAGTGTTCTTGTTTAACCCTGCTGGCTTCCATTTCCTAGAAATTGTTCACAAGAATCTGAGAATTCCCAAGGGGAAAAAACTCAATTTTAAACTCTCCTTTTTAGTGCATGTTTTAAACAATCATATATTTATACAAGATTTTTATTCTACAGCGAAATAAGACAGACACTATTGTGAAATCTTCCACATACTCTGGTCAGTGAGTCATAGCAGGATTTAACCCTTAGGTTTCCTTAAAATAATTATCTGCTCATTTACATTGAGTAGTTGAAATGAGAAACCTACAAAATAATCCAAGATACAGGTTACCTTTGGACGTGTTCACACTGTTCAATTTCCCTTTTATAATTTATAGAGTTTTTAAAAATCTTATTTTGGCACTGAACTTGAACAGTTTCCTTCAACTGGTAAATTCTCTCTCATACACATATTCAGTTTGGACAATATAATATGAAATTAATTAAAGTTAAAATGTAGGAAGCATTACTACCATACCTGAAGACGGGAGCTTTGTACTCATTTGTCCTGAGATTTTTGTCTTAATGAAACCTCTCCCAAGGGGAGGTCGGTTTTATCTGCTACATTCGAAATTTGGGACTCTCCCATTAGGACCTTCTTGGACACTCCCAGGACTCCCAGACTTCACTGGGTTAAATTAAATATAACCACAAAACTGTTAAGGCAGCCACATAGCTGATGTCAGCCCTGGAGGCAAAGGACACTATGGGGTGGGGCTTGACAGCAGAGGGCCAGAGCTGGCGGGTTTGAGAGGAATATTTTATCTCTACTTGGTCTCAGATCTGCCTGGAACTGAACAAATTATTGGCAAAGAAAAGGGCCCTCCAGTTAGATTATTGAGACAAAATACAGTCAGTGGCCAGGATGGAAATGTGCAAAACGGATGAGTTAGTAAGTGAATGAGCAGGAATCAGTAACTGGAATACTGGACTGTGGAAAAGTTCAGGTTTACAGGGGAAAAATGGGACAGGTGTCATACCACGTGTATTCCAGCATAATTTTTGGCATAAAGCACAAGTGTCATATCAAATGTCTCATGAAGACCGTGTGTGTGTGTGTGTGTGTGTGTGTGTGTGTGTGTGTGTTGGCGTACATCTTAAAGAATAAAGGAGAGGATCCTGGGCTAAGCAAAAGGAATGGGTAAGAAGGAGGCACTGATTTAAACCTGGTGAGTTCATAGAAATCAACACTATGAATCAACTTTTTGAAGATAACTTCTGACACCTCAGCCTGGCAGCTTTTATGTGCTGAACACTTGGAAGAAAATCTATCCATTTGGGGAGATGAAGATGAGGAGAAGATTTGATCTGACAGTCAGCTTCAATCTGTCTGGGCAAAAAGGGTGCTCTTGGGCAGATGACAGAGGACTCTGGCGTCTGTACATCAGTGCAGAAATCTGGGGTAATCTGTAATGAGCTCTTAGACGGCTTGGTGATGGCCGTCTGCAAAGCTTATGTGTCTGCACCAACACATAGCTTTAGAGGTGTTTTCCTCTAGAGTAACAGAAAACATCTGTAACTATAATGCACTTACTCTGGATGAGCTGTTCGCACACCTGGCGTGCCACCGCCCTCACCATGGCCTGAGACTGCAGGTCACCCTGGATGGGAAAGAAGCAGACCCCTGACTCTCAGCCACAATCACAGCCACCTGGCAAGTCTTCCAGGTCGAGATCTGACTCAACCCACTGTTCCCACCCGGGATCGTAGGCTCCAAGCAACAGGCAGGACTGACCACCAGGGCACACACAGAGAAGGTGTAAGCCATTTGACATTCCTGGTGCCGGTTCCTGGGAGCCTTTATCAACTTAAAAAGCTCAAGTAAGCATTTCTGGTCGTAGATTCTAAAAAATTTAACAGTTTTGAAGCAAACCCATATGTATATTTAATGCCTCATTTATAGCTCTTTGGAGCTCATAAAATGCAGCACTTTCTCAAGAAGTGGCTTACTTAACAAGAATAACAACTCAGGGGAAAGGTGTTAAACCCATTTTATAGACAAACAGTTCAACACATTGCCCAAGGTTTCACACATGTAACTGGATGAGCCCAAGGTCACTGCTGTTCCTACTATAGCCATCAGCACAATTACACTATCAGCTGTACAATTTCTCAAAGGAGAGATAAGGCCCCCAAAATAAGCTGATTTGTGTTCTTTGGTTCTATGCCAGCCATTGTCTTTCTGGATGCCAATATCGGAAAAACATGAGTACCATTCCATTGCTTAGCATCTGTGTAGAGCTTTTACTTTTCTGAAGTGTTTTCTCATGTATTACATAATTTCTTTATCAAACCCACTTTCTGAGTTAGATCAGTTTAATTCTATTTTCTTTCTTAAAGAAATGGACCAAAGGTCGTCTAGCTGGATGGTAGCAAATCTGCAACTAGTAACCAGCTCTTCTGACTTCCAGCCCACAAGGTGTTTCCACTTTAAAATGGGTTCATGGTCAAATGAGCTGAGGAGGAAGAAAGGAGAGAAGAAACAGTGTAAGAGCAATGAATGGCCCCGACAGTAAATGGCGACCCTTTGCTAGGCGAATGCAGTGAAAGCTGTGCACTTAGCTGGGCTGCTGAACAGTCAAGTGAGATACTTACTCTTTCTCCTCGCTCCCCCTTTGCTCCCGGGACACCCTGTAAAATTTTAAATGGTCAAGTTACTTGTAACACTGCACTCAGCCACGCGGAAGGATAGTGCACCTTTTCTTATTTTATTTAGACGTTTTCTTAGCTCCCGTAACTCTGCAGCAAAAAATAGACACACAACGACAGGAATAAACAAAGAGCAACCTGTAACCCCGCCAAGCAGAAAAAGTTCTTTCAACACTGGACTCCCGCAGGCTTTCAATGCAGAGACACGGTACGGTTTTATATACATATATATGTATATATTTCAATTACAGCTTACATTCAATATTATCCTATATTAGTTTCAAATGTACAGCAAAGTGGTTAGAAAATCATGTGCTTTATTGAGGGATCCCCCCCCGCCATTGCCTCAAGTGGTCACCTGGCCCCATACATAGTTACCTTGACCTTACTGACTACATTCCCTATGCTGTAATCTACATCTCCGTGGCTACTCTGCCACCACCAATCTGTACCGCTTCATCCCTTCACCTTTCACCCAGCCCCCCAACCTCCCCTCCCCTCTGACAGTGGTCAGTCTGTTCCCTGTATCTATGAGTCTGTCTCTATTTTGTTTATTTGTTTATTTTGTTTATTAAAGCCCACATGTAAGTGAAATCATGTGTTATTTGTCTTTCCCTGACTGGCTTATTTCACTTAGCAAAAATACCCTCGAAACAGTATGTTTTAATACAAAATTGGGACCACGCAGCAACACTGCTTTGTGACATATCATTTCACTGAATAGGTCCTTCATATCTTTCCACACTAAGCACCAGTCTATGAATTTTACTCTATTGATGCTTCAGAATTTATTTCACAAATCTCTGCTGAAGAGCTAAGCTGTTTCAATTTTTTAAAGAATCGCTCTGGCAGGAAGGAAAAGATCTTCCATCCTAAGAGTTCAAGTAAGAGATGAGGTCTGTGAAATCCCACAGCCTCACTTGGCTTTTTGTCCAGAGTAACAGCACACGATTCTTCCTTCCTGGTAATGGGAGTGCCTATTAAGATGAATTCTCAGCTGAATTATTATTTTGTTTTGTGGCTTAGCTACTCTTTGACCCATAAGAAACTACTATAACTGTAAAAATTTTTACTGAAAAACAATGGCGGTTTTTTATGTTTCTCCAATGAAATTACACTTATAATGCAAAACATGTGTCTTCAGGAGGATTTCATCTTTTGTTTCAATTCTGAGACAGTGTAATAAGAGCAATTCATTGGACAACATTTTTATAGTCTCTACTCAAAAGATAGTGAATGGCATTTATAGATGGAATCTGCCACGTTGTCAGACTGCTCCCAGTTGTTACTACAATCTCAACAGGTCCCAAACCAAACTCAGCATCTTCTCTAAAATCTCTATTCAGTTAACAGTATTCAGTTAACAAATCCAGAGTTCTAGGTTCACCCCATAGTGTGCAAGTAAACTGACTCTCAGAAAAATAAAATGTCCTGACTTGTAGTGCTGGATGCTACTGGAAGTGTAAATACTTTTACGACAACTGATCTCAAGCTGAAAATGTGCTGTCACTGAATATGAAGTTAAGAAGAGAAGAGAAGCATGTCATCTACCCTCCTATTAAAATCTTACATCTTACTTTCAATTTTGTGTGTGTTTGAAAATTTTTATACTAATACTTTGGGGGGGGGAAACGTATATGACATGGAATCTGCAACCCACTTAAACTCTCTGAGTTTCCTTGTAAGATGAGGCCATTAAATTAAATGGTCTCACCCGGCCAGTGTGGCTCAGTGGTTGAGAATCGACCTAGGATCCAGGAGATTGAGGTTTGATTCCCGGTCAGGGCACATGCCGGGGTTGTGGGCTCGATCCCCAGTAGGGGCGTGCAGGGGGCAGCCGATCAATGACTCCCTCATCATTGATGTTTCTCTCTCTCTCTTCCTCTCCCTTCCTCAAAAAAAATTAAATGGTCTCTGGGGTCCCTTATAAAGCTAACATGTCAGTGTCTCATAACACAGTCATTACTTGGAATGAGGTAACTCCAGGGACAGAAATTAATGAAAAATACAAAACAGGGCTTGCGGGAAGTATCTCAACCTCTACAAAGAAAGCAGATCCTTACAGTTTGTGACCTCTCTCAGCAGGTAAGTTCCATAAGGTAGTTTATCTAGCTTATGGACTTCAGCATCCCCAGTTCCTAGGACTATGTTTGGGACATGTCAAGTGTTTAAAAGTATGTGTTGAATGAATGAATGAGTCAATGGCTGAATTCCACTTCAAGTCTGGATGACAAGCCAATCTGTACTTCATTTTAATTGCCTTGATCAAAAAAAGAGAAAAATATTTAAGACATACTCAGGCACTGGGCATCTAGATTGTCAGAAAAAGAGTTGTTTCCATTCAAAAGTACCCAATTTTCATCATTAAAACTTTTTGCAAAACTAAGACTTACGAGGCACCTCCCCATTCTTTTGGGAAATAAATGTATTAGCAGTGTCCTCTCCCCCCATATTAGGCTCCACAAATAAACAAGTCCCTCAAGATGCAGTAATGTCCCCTGGTAGGTCTAGCTGGAGAAAAGAACTACTTATGTCACACCAGTAAATTTTTAATGGAACCAGCTTTTCAAGCATTATATGCAAAACTTAAACAAAAACAGGAAACAAAAATAAGTAAATATTCCAAATTTTTAATGTATTAAGAAAGTGTAAATACTAGTAAATACTTAAGCTGCTTTACCACGTCCCAAGCACTGTTCTCCATGTATTAACTTACTCAAACCTCACAACAGCCCTATAAAATTAACTCATTTAATCTTCATAAGACTCCTCTAAGATAAACCCATTTATTCTTTGTAACAGCCCTAAGAGATATTATTTCCATTGTCCATATAAGGAAAGTGATGCATCGAGATGTTAAATAACTTGCCCAAGGTCACACAATAACAAAATGGAAAAGCTGGGGCCAGAACCCAGTCAGGGGGGGCTCCTAACTTCATGCAGGACCCAGTACACACCACTACTGCCTTGCAAAAGAATGCCCTACAAACATTTCAGCCAATATCTCCTATTCCAGTGAAGATCATATTTTTCCTAATGAAATAATAATTTAAAAATCAACCATACATTCCCCCCCACCTAACTCTAGTCATTCAGAATTAGGTTTTAACTTGAGTCATTTTATCTTGAGTATTTTTACTTCTGAACCAACACACTATTTGGCATTTCCATGGCTAGCTATCATTAATTAAATGGTCTTCTTAGAAACTCAGAAACAGAAATTACAGTGCAAACCTAAGTGATAAGATAAATGGGTAGCACCAGCTGTTGGGACCTTTGGTATAAAGGGATGGATGTGTTAAGTCAGGCCTGAAATTCCTCAAACTCAAACTCACCATGCTTGATATTAAGTAGCTACAGGCCACAGCTAGGCAGTCTCAATGGAAGGTCCATTTAGGGAAATATCTGTACAGTGAGAAGTTAGATTTATTCGAACTTCTCTGACATCTTTCCTTTGATTTTTGCAAAGTAAAAGAAAAAACAAAATAAAAATTCCTGAGCAAGTGAAGGCCCATAACTCCACCAAAGTATGCTTTGAGGGAAAACACTTCTTCCCTGCAGGCGTGGGCCAGAAAAAGTGGCACATTTTCCCTTAATTTCAGGAACACTTGAAATATAAAGAAAAGAAAAATACAGTAGCTGCATTCATAGATTCACAGAACTTCAGGGCTGAAGGGAAGAGGAAAATTTCACGGTCCAAGTCCCACATATTAAAGATGTCTGTTCACTAAAATCAAAACATCCTCGCTCAGCCCTCAAGGTCCTCGATGGTCTGACCCCCAACCTGTCAGAATCATCTTCTGAAACACCCTTGAACATCAGCCTACCTGGAACGCAAACATGCCTGCATTCTTTCTTCTGCATACTTATCAAGGACCCTCGATGGCACTGAGCTGCGAATGGACCAGACCAGGGCTAGAGCTTCTTGTGATAATCTTAGTGAGAAATGAGGAGGGCTTGAAATAAAACTTCTCAGTGGCAAAGATGGGAAAGAAAGAGTTGGAAAAAAATTGCAATGTTCAAAAGACAGGGGGTGCCCTGTCCCTGCTTTCTATTTTACTACACGCCGCATCTCCACATGCCATTTTTCTGTTTCTGTAGGTGATAGTCGCAGCATCTTGCAAAATCCCATCAGAATGCTGCCTCCTTCAGGGGCTGCTCTCCTTACCCCTCAGCTCAGAGGCGTGTCTGTCTCTGTCTCTGTCTCTGTCCCTCTCTCTCTCTCTCAGTGGAACTTTTATAGTGACTTCCTTGTCTTTCCCTTAAGGCATTTCTGACTTTCTGCCTTTTACTATACCTACTTATACAAAAAACACCACTCTCTCTAGATTGTCCATGAATATGGAAAAATACCTTGGTCACCTTTTGTGCCCCTCTGAACCCCTCTCTCCATGTGTCTACATATTGGGGCTGCTCAGTCAATACTTTTAAGTGAATGAATTACAAAACTGAGGTCCTGAGAGGCTAGATAAACTGCTTAGTGGCTCACGCAGCTAGTCAAAGTCATGTCAGGGCCACATCTAGAAAGAAGCCAGGTGTCCTGACTTCCCGTGCAGTGTTCCTAGACTGATTTCAAGCTAAACGCACGGCCCCTTCTCCCACGTGCCTCGTCACCATCTGTTCCCCTGCAGGGAGGCACGAGATTTAGCCCACGCTTTAACCTCAGCAGCAGCGCACAGTCTGCCGGGGAAGCCAGCGGCTGAAGACAGAGCACCCTCAAGCAGGCGTTCCTGGCACCGGCCAGGGGAAACGTTGCTATTTTCAGTGGGGCAGTCTGTCTTTCTTGGTCTCTTTCCCTCCTGCCTTCCTAGACAGACATCCATGGGAAAGCAATCAAGGCCTTAGCACCTTGACACAGAGCCCGCGTCACTAGTGAGGCCAGCCTGGCCGGCAGCAGGCCCCAAGCACAGGGAGAAGCCCGGGCTGGCCAGCTCAGGGAGCAGCTGCCTTTCGAGAGGCTACCCAGTGCCTCCTGGAGCATCCCTACCCAGTGGCTACGGAACCAGACGAAATGGCTTCTCTCTGATAAAAATGACACCATCAAGGGCCCTTTTATGTTCATTTGTAACAATCCAAGATAATATTATTAACAAGTGTTTTATTTATGGGGAAAAGTTACTGGTATTTTGTATGCTTCATGTTCTGTATGCTTTCATATCTTGTGTGTGTTTGTACATGTATCATGTAAATGATAGTTTAGAAAATGACTCTGAGGATGAAATAGTTTTATTGAAAGAATTTTCAAGTATAAAGAATAAAGTGGGTAGTTATAGGGAGAGAGGTGTCTTTCTAAATAAGAACCAATGTTGCTGCTATGCCTTGTTCACTGTGGTAGGCAAGAAAAGCCCCCCCCCAAAAAAATGTGTTCATGCTCTAATCCCAGAACCTATGAATATATTACCTTACGTGGCAAAGAGACCTCACAAATGTGATTTAGTTAAGGATCTTGACGTTATAGAAGGAGATTATCTAGAGCTATATAGATATAGCTCTATATATAGATTTGGGTGGTCCAAATGTAGTCACATAGGTCCTTAAAAGCTAAAGAACCTTTCCTTGTATCTCCGCCCCCCCCCCCCCCCCGCCCCGAGACAGGTCTAATCAACACACAGCTATTGTGCCCAATCCCTATAAAGATGGCATTGAATTTACTTAAGCAGATATACAATCACAACGGAAATACACACAAACAGCACAGCTGATTAGTCCCTGTTGGAGCCCTTTGTCTTTAGTCACGACATATGCACAGTTCCATCTGAATCTTTATCCTAGGGGCTCCTCTTTTCCCTTATGGGTCCCCACAGCACCCAGGACTGAATAAGATTTTTGATCAACAGAGATGCTGGTAAATTTACACACATAAATAAGCCAGAAGGACGACTGGGCAGCCATCCTGACTGGCTCCTGCTGCATACTCACAGGGGGTCCCAGGGCACCTTGGGGTCCCACGCTTCCTGTGATCCCGGGGACTCCGGGGGCTCCAGGAATGCCCTAATAGAGAGGCAGGAAAAGCAAGCAAAGTGAGGAAGGACTCCCACATTCTCATCACAGACAGCCAGCTCTCAGGGGCAAGGATCACACACAGCGATAGCTCCCCTCCCCCTCGGCACCAAGGCTTCAGGGTCCATTGCTCATTCCTGGTCCCAGCTCCCAAAGGAGTGGGGAAGAGATTTTTTAAGAAGCCTCCAAACCACCAGTCAGGTGTAGTTCTTTCAAATTCAAGCCACATCTGTGTCTAGTAAAAGCTACGTCAATGCAATTGATCTTATGGAGAAGTGGCTCAGAGACAGAATTATCAAGCCGTATAGTTGTATTATTTTTAAAGGATATTTTAAGGAGAGGTCTATAACCAAACGCTAGTTGTTACACTACAGCAAAGATGGCTGCCAAGGTTTAAGGTCTCGCAAAATTAAATCTCTCAAAAGAAGCAAAACGCTTTAAAGCAGAGTACATTCCAGTAGTTTCTGGAAATACTTACAATTGGCCCTGGCGGTCCTGGAGGGCCAGAGGACCCATCCTTTCCAGGAAAGCCCTGGGGGAAAGAAGCACAGCATGTCAACTACACAGTTGCTTTATATGGCTTTCAGAATAGGTGTAGCTAATTCCATTTAATATTCGGGGGCCAAGTCCTGCCGTTTGCTCTGAACTTCCAGGGATTCACTGCTTTTAAACTCTTCGTGGAAATTGTTCTTGGCAAGACTCATGTGTCTATTGGCCCTATGAAATTGTCCAGTGCAAGAATTTTAGGTGTGAGAAATGCTACCTACAAACTTAAGCAGGAACTTGTTTCCAGAAAGTGTTTTTATTAAATGAAGCGTAACAAAGGAGAAGGGAGGTCAAGTCTCTGTACTTAATGACCAGTTAAAAGGATGAATCAGTGTCTTCTGTGACCTAAGAGAGTTTAGGGGAGGGGATCCCCATCATAGAGATCTAATCAGAAGTACTATAATATCTGAAATTCTGCAGCTCTTCGGGAGCAGTCTAGAGGAGAATTTGGGGGGACTGCTACAATGATAGAGTTTTGACCTCTGGGCAGGTTTGTAGACTGTGTGATCATGGGTTTACAAATGGCACATCTTTGCTTCCCATTACACATTGGAAGAGTTGAAGGCAGAAAACAGATGCTATTCATTATTTTTTTTTAAACTCCCTAAATTTTTGAGCATGTGTATATGTGTGTTATTTTTCTGTGTGTTAAAAAAACTTAACATCTGGAATGACTTACTCTTACGTGGTTATAGTTCTTAGTTGTGGATGCTGGTCCTTCCAATATAGTTAAAAACATGAGAGGGGATCTTCTATCTAATTTTTATAATAGACTCATAAAATTTTGCCTAAAACATCACCTTCTACTAGATAGCAAAATGGACTTTTCATCTTGGGATTTGTGTGCTATTGGAATAATCCATTCCCATTTTGAACCAACCCAAACCAACCTCTCCTAGCTTCCTTGTGGGCCTCTCCCAATTCTCTTTCTAAAATGTGTACCACTTTTCCAGTGAGCTCTTCTTTCTACTGATCTTGCTCATGAAAATCCACCTCCTTAGGGCTCCCCATTCAAGTTCACATTAATCCTACCTACCTCGAGGCATCAACTGAAAGAGAGTAAAGATGACGCTGGAGGAAAGGAAATGGTGTGTGAGTTGGGAGACAGGGTATGAGAGGGTATAAGAAACCCTTAATTAAGCAATAAAGAATGAATATTAGGGAATAGGAGATTAAATGATAAGCATAATGTGGGAATTGACTTGAGTTGACAAATATGTTTTTTAAAGTGCATGAAATGAGCCACCCACAAACAGAGATGTTTTATAATATGAATAGCTCCAAGCATTTTTCTCTTTTGGGATTCCCATCTCAAAATATTAATATGCACCCACAACCCACATTAAAAATAATTTTTGCCATAAAAACTTGAAAGGATTTTTAAATTTGTTTTTGAAAACATTTGGCTATGACCAACTTATTAAGTTATGGTTGGCGATAATTCATCAGTAAAAGGAAATCTAACCTAAAATTTGCTTTCAAAAATCACTAATTACCAAATGAATACTAAATTTAACTATGGCTGAAATTGGAAAACCATATCATTTTATAGACATGTAATTATACATTTATAAATTTCCATTTTTCAGTTTTCTTTTTCATACTTTAGAGCAAATATATATACTTCTCCCAGTCATAAGCATTTTTGTAGGCTCTTAAAATGTTTCTAGTTTCTAGGTAGTATGCCTGTGGTATCTAAAGAATGAAACCAATGTGCCCACAAATAGTATTGTAACTGAAATTAAAGTCAGAAGCTAGAATATTTATGTTTATGTAAATACTAGAAAGAGCACTCAGACCCAGTGACTTATTCACCATCTATGCCATCTTTGAAGCCTACCATAGTGGGCCATGGAAACAAACCTGAAGATTCTGGAACACTGATTGCTAAAGTCCTTCAATTGATGCTACACTCTCAGGTCGAGTGGGGTACATAAGCAGCTGGCATCTGATGAGTTTGTTGAAATAAACCAAACTCAAGCAGTGAGGGCTAGAGAAATACTGGTAGAAAACTCCTGATGCACAATTTCAACCCTGTGGCACGGCTCTGGACTGGCGTGAGCAACAGTAGAGAGACCCGTGTGGCAGTCAGCCATAAGAAATAAGGCTGCTACTTGCAGCAAAGGATTAAGACCAACCACCAGATTAAGAGGCCAAGCAGCAAAAAGCCACAGACTCTGTAAACACCAGTCCAGCTAGGGATCCAAGATCAATCCTTACGTGTGATACCATGCTGAGTCACCCTGGGGAACCTTCAGTGATACACACACCCCCACAAATTTATGTATGTGTGTAAATATGTATATATATTATCTATATAGATTTACATATGTTACCTGTGTTCATATATTTATATATATTATATACACAATACACTATTTTTAATATGTACATATATGTATATATTACATATATAACTTAAATGTATATGTATAAATATAAACATATATTTTTAGTAACCTGCAGTGATTACTTCAGTAAATTACAAGAAACACCAGCAATATTCTACCTAAGAAATAGCTTTAACATATAATAGGCCTAATACAATATACTACCCAGTGATTCCAAAACCTAGCTGATTGTCAGGCTCATTAAGCTTTTTAGAACTATACATTTTATGGTCATGCCTAAGGCATTTTGTATCTGAATTTCTGAGGTTGAAGCCCAGGAATCTGCACATTAAAAAACCACACAACACCAACCCACAAAACAACAACCTGATCGCTTAGGTTGTGAAACTGCTGTTTTACATACAAGTGTCTGGCCCACCCTGAAGGAAGCATCAGAGCCGGAGTGCAGGGCAGATATCATCTGTATCCTGTGCCCCAACAGAAGTACCGCTACAGCCCAGCCCGTAATAACATACAACGAACTTCCTGAGTAATGGTTCTCCCCGCAGATGTGCCCAGGTGCACAGGTGTCCAAGGAAAGCTTTAACATAATCAAAGAAATATATTCTTAGGTGTGAAATATCAACTTCCACTTTACCAAGAAAGTAACCCAAACTGGGTTCCTTCTGCCCAAAAATGCTGGGCGAGATATCTTCAGTGATGGGGTCCTGCTTACTAAACATCTTCCTGGAAGACTTTTCTACATTAACAAAATCCCACAGTGATCTTTGTTAACATAATTCCGTGGAACGGAAGCGCACAGGGCTGGAGCTGAGGAGATGGATTATAATCCTGCCTCTCACACTTCCTGGCTGTGTGGCATTGTTCTAATACTCCCACTTCCTAGGCTCCCAATTCTTTGTCTGTAAAATGGGCTAACAGTGCCTAGCATTTGAGGTTATTCTGAGGAATAGAGAACATACATTTGTAAGGCACTGGGATTTTGTCAGTAATGAATGACAGAGGTTGCTGCTGTTTTCACTCCAATAATCTGCCAAGTCCTGATTGCATTTACTATCATCACTTTGGCTGACTGTGAGGATGTTCTCATGTGGTTTTGTAAAATCCCATCTAGACCCACGGAATAGAAAATCATATCATTTTCTCCACTAGCTTGGTGGCGGTGTCACACTTCCTCTTCTGGAGGAAGACACTCAAGGGGGGGGATTATGAATCCTAGCATTTAACCAAATATTCTTTAGATGGCTCTCTCATCCCTGTTTAACACTTATAATGGGAATTATATCCAGATAGTTGACTCAAGTTCAATTTCGTGAGTCCATTTTAAATCCAGCTGACTTCGATGAAATGAGACATTCATCACAAATATGGCCCTTGTACACATCAAACCCACAGAAAAGGAGAATGTTCCAAGTGTCTTTTCAATATGAAATCCAAGAAAATTAAACACCAACAATAAACGACTTGCTTTTCCTTAAGTCATTTTTTCTTAATAGTTCTTTAAAATCTTTTCAGGCATCCTATATGTGAAGAACGGGCATTAAAAAATATTATCCTGTCCTGACTCATTAGGGCTACATTGAAATGAGTTAGTACTAATATCAGCGAAAATTGAATTTTTATATAGAAATTCTGTATATGAATGAATCCCCACAACGACTCTGCGGAGTCAAATATTATTTTTTCCTTTTCACAGATGAGGAAAGTGAGAGTTGGAAATATTAAGTAACTGGCTCCGTGTCCTATGGTTAGGGTTCAAACCCAGGTCTGGCTAACAGTCCAAGTCTAGGATATTCACCACTGGGCCATCCTGCTTCTCATAACCTCACAAATTTTGCAGAATTCATATGTAGAAGGTGGTTTTTTTTAAAAAAACTCACACAAAAACAGCATTTCATCTTTTATAGATTAGAAAGAAAGACTGTGGTTATGGCAAGCGCCTGGAGATACAGGGAGCAGTAACCTGTGGGAAAGGAAGCAATTTAAATTAAGTTTGCTTGGAATTTGCAAACGAATACCCTCTGTAGCACAGAGAGATTACCATCTTCCATAAACTATATATCTCCTTCTCATTTTTATTTCTTGTCTTTGGGCTTTTTATATAACCGTTAAGAACTGAAAATGAAAATAATTTTTAAAGTTTCTATTGGGGGTGCCTGACAGAGAGCTGGTGGTCTTGGATGTAAGTGAGCCTCAGAACTAGAAAAGAGGCTGCTTTTCTCTTTTCTTTCTCAGCTTTCTCTCGCTTCTTATGCTTAGAATCCATGTCTTGCCTGTTCTTCCCAGTTTCTCTAAGGATCATCAGGATGTCTAGGGTGAAGGCTGAGAAATCCACCCTACAAGAGAGGAGCTAAGGTCACAGGGTGGACCCTGGAATCACAGACACCAAGGAAAGATGAGGCAGGGAAAGAGGGTAGTAGCAAGACTTACAGTGGAAAAGAAATATGAGACGAGAACACTGTGGGTTGGAATGGCCCAGAATGAAAACTGGGTGCCTAACCGTACTCAGCTGTTAACCCTGCATTTGCACTGTTGCTTTATAAAGTGTGGCCCTGCGTTTTGCTCTATTGACTCCACAGCAAGAGGCTGAGACCTGTTCAACGAAGAAGCCCAACTCTGGCTGCACTCGCTCTGTGGCCTCAGGCCCAGGATGGAATATGAGCTGCCTCCTCGAACAAAGATCTCCCTTGGGAAAAGCCAGAATAAGCTAGAAACATTAGAAAACAAGTTCCCTGTTTAAAGGAGAGATGTTTAATCTTCTTTTTATTCTTTGTTAAGCTCTCCCTCCTTCCAGACTAAATTAAGGGGATAACATTGGCACCGGGTCCAGGAAAGAGGTGCTAATCTTTCTCTAAGCTAATGGTAAAAGTGATGGTGCCAGCTTGGGCTGCGGGTTCTTAACAATCAATACGAGAAGGCGAAGATTTAAAGGAAAGAAGAATGTGCAGCAGGGAATCGCCCGCCTCCCCTCCCGCGTGCCTCGCTCACTGACCCCGAGACTCTCTAAGGAGCTAGAAGCACTGACTGGACAGCGTCACACACACTTATTCCAGCCGCCTCCTTCTGTGCCTGCAACAGGCTTTACTCATTCAAGGTCAGAGGAAATGAAGTCACAGTAACTGCAAGTCACCGAAGAACTTAGAGCAATGAAAAAACAAAATATCTCCGCTTCCCAATTTCCTGGACACTCCAGCTGAGCCAGGTAGTTTCCTGGAAGGGGCTTCCCAGACATTTCAGCAGCAAGTCTCGCCGTGCACTGGGTTTGCTGTCTATTCTGTGCTATGGTGGTGGTTACTATTATTATTATTTTCCAATTGCAGGTCTGCCTTTTAGGATGGCCCAAGGAAGAGCAGGAATAATCCTAAGTGTTTGTCCTCAGTACTCTTTCAACAACCCCCTCTCCTGCCTAACCACAGACACCTGGACACTCCTGCTGCCCCAGAAAGACCCGGCCTTCAATGTCCTGGGTCTGTCCCTACAACCACACAAGCCGGTTCTGCACTTCCTACTTTACAATCCCGCTAAATAACTATCTAATTGTTTTAAACCTTTTACTTTTCTTAAGCCCCGAGATATATTTGACTAAACAGATCAGAGCCACCTAAATAACTTTGTTTTCACCTACCTCTCTTCCTTCTCGACTGTCTCTGAGAAAGACCCATTTGGTTTCCTGGCCCAGGGGAAGAGTCATGCCCTTGACACTAGCCCATCCTTCCATCTTCTCCAGGTCTACAAAGTGCCTCCTTTAGATATTTAAAGTCTCTCCTCTTCTGGATCTTTCCCTTCTGGAGGCAGTAATAGACAATGTCTCTTGGCTGAGTATAGTCCCTGGGACATAGTTCGTGCTCAATGAAGATATGTGTTCAATTAATATTTTATTAAATAAGGTATTAGATATTGAAAAATATATACATAATCCTTTCCGCAAGCAGGGCAGTCACATCACATTATTCCAGGGGACACCATTATATTTTGTTCTCTATGAATGGCACCCCCTAGAGTTGTACACTGGAATAGCATTGCCCTCAAATATCTTTTCTGAAACAACTATCCCAGTATTCCCATGATCTTTTTTTTTTAATACAAAGAATGAATATCCTCTGAAAACCAGTTTTAAAAAGCAAGTTCATTCCCATCTAAGAATTTTTCAAAGTAGGAATTGGACATACCCTGAAAGCTTTCCCTCCAAGTTGAGGGAGAGAGGAAAATAAATCCACATACAGATATCTTATCACTTAATTACAGCTCTAAGACTTTTAATCTTATAAAAGAAAACAGGTTTGGAGGAATAGCAAAATATTTACAAGAAGTCTATGTTGGTATATTGGTTTTTTAAAAAAAGAATTCCAAAACCAAGTGATCCCAACACTAATCCAATATGTTTGAATTGGGAGTTCTTTGCCAACACTGAACTCCAGGCATGGATAAATCAAGTCAATTCACTGAACCAAATCAGTAAAATTGCCATTTTCAGAGCTTCAGGAATCATGAAAGAATCTAGGTGGGTAACCACACAGGATCTTAGCCTAAGCCCATTGCCAAAACATATAAATACTTTTAGACACTCCTTCCACATGTACAAGAAACCTACATAAATCTAACTTTCAGAAAATGTCTCCTTTAGATACATTCACCTGGCCATGCTTTGCAGACTGAGTAATTCCATTTGATGGACAGAGACTAAACTGAGTTTTTAAGCAAATGAAAGTTTGGTGGAAAAAGAAAAAAAGAAAAAAACCATGGAAAGAATTTAAGGTCCCACACCTGGCTTCCTATAGAAAAGGCAACCTCCTTATTCTTGAGCGGTATAGGTGCCCTGAGCTAAAGGCAGGCCTTGTTTCAATAGAGGAGTCTTTTCACCAACTGCTTTTTAACCTAATGCTAAGTTATACCAAAGACGCCACTGAATGCCCATATGTTGTCCTTCACTGGACTGGATCTAAGTGGCTGCCACTCCATATAATTCAGTCTTGAGAGAAACTGTGGAGCTGCCTACATGTCTAAATCAGTGACAGTTTAGGGAAGACCGGTCTCTCTCTCCCATGATCAATACTCAGACTTCCTATTGCCTTCCCATCAAGCTCAAAATCCCTGGTGTGAAAGAAAATAGATGATTTAAGTAAATAGCTATTTACCTCTCCAGTTTCATTTCTCGAGAATCTCCCCACTCCTAAGTGTATGTGCACATGTGCATGTACACACACACACACACACACACACACACACACACCCTGCACTCTAATCTGCAGCCATACCGAACTATCTGCAATATTGGAAATGCCCACCGTCTGTTCACCCTCACTCCTGTGTATATGCCATGTCTCTGCTTTCTATAGCTTTCCTTCCTCATACACCTCACCAGTTTCACTCTCTTAGTTGATAATCAGCTTCCTCTGGGAAGCTTTTCCCACCCTCCAAGTCTGGATTAGTTATTTATTCTTTGTGTTCCCATGGGGCTCTATAAATACCCCATCATAGCATTATTATAGCTCCTCCCACTAAGCTACAAAATCTTTGAGGATAAGAACCTCAAACCTGGCTCAGTGAAGGGGTTGACAAAGAAACACTAAATGTCACCCCCTTCCCTCTTCTCGCCACCCTTCTAATTTCTTTGACTGCTGTTGGCTTCAACAAGTTGAAAAATAATCGACATACATTAAATAAATGGAGAATACTGCAGATCATCGTATTTAAATTTTGATTCATAGTTCTTGATTTCCTTCAGGTTTGTGCCTTGAGAATTTAAAAAAATTGGAAAATCTACTCAACTAATACACACGATTCAGTGCAAAGTTTATTCAGGTTATGGGAACCTTCAGAAAGAGGTGTTGCTAATTTGGGAAGGTTTGATGGAAGTTCCCAGGTTTTGATGAAAGTCACAGACATAGAAGATGTAAGTGAAGGGAAATAGGTGCAGGATAGATAGACTATAAATAGACAGGAGGGAAAAGAAGAGAAAACCATCTGGTTTGATTGGCTTCTTTGCATAGAAACCTGCTGGAAGCAAAAGGTGACTTGGTGAGGAACCTACTGTGCTGCCAACCAACCTTGGTCCAGTCCTTACCCTCTGGCCTGGGGAGCCATCCCGTCCTGGTGAACCAACGCCTCCTGGGACGCCCTGTGTAGAGCAAGGACAAGATAAGAGTCCGAGCCACGGAAATGAGTTACCCTCTCCCAGCCTCGCTGAAGTAGATCAAGGCCTCCCACCAAACCTAAGCATAAAGGCGAGGCGACTGACAATTCAGAACCCACAATTTATTCACGAGAAAGGAATGTCCCCCACCAGGGCTCACCTGAGACCGTCAGTACGACCCTTAGGGGGGCATAAGGTAAATGAATGCAGACCAGTCATCTTTAAAATAGGAGCCACTTATCGCCAAGATTCCAGTTGACTTCAGAACTACTGTCTTTCTTTGTCCCCCTTAGTGTAGCTCTAGTCTAGAACTGGGAGCAATAGGCTAAAAAACAGAAATAATACCTGTGGGCCAGGCAGGCCAGTCTCCCCTTTCTCTCCTTTTTCGCCTGGCATTCCCTGGATGTTCAAAAGCACACGGGGTTAGGTTCACATAGTCTGATCCTTAGGCTTTCCTTCTTCTCCACGGACTGTTCCAGTATTTTCAACATGAAATTGCTTTCACGCTAACGTCCAAATACAGCATGTTTCACTTCTCACATACGCTATACTACTTATGTAAGCATTCCTATTAAGCTGAGCGTTTATATAGCAGAGCAGTTTAAACACAGAGCATACAGTCTGATATGGCTAAGCCCATACAGTAAATATGTGGAGGGGAGTCTTGAACATTTCCATATTGTTTCTAGTTTAGATTTTAAAACCAGTATCCATATAGATTTTTGTTTTGCTTTGGCTAGAAATTTATAAGAATGGAAAGGCAAACACAGAAACTGGCAGGTAGCAAGACCGCAACAAATGCTTATCATTAGCAGCAGTAATTCCACTCGTTGGCATGTCAGTGCTTTCTAAAATGTGAAAATAACTCTGGAAAAGAAAACTTAGCCAGGCAGGCATATCATATGCACAGAAAGACTGCTAAAAATGGCTTCAAAGGATTTGTTTGCTTCAAATATTAATTACAGAGATTGGTTTTTATTTTATAAATCTAGATCTCTATGGTAAGTTTAATGAAAATCAATGAGTGGAATTAAATTTGTTTTCGGTAGTCCAAAGAGCTTTTAAAAAAAAATGAGGCTGTAAAAAGTTCACTGTTTATCACCTAAAACTCATACTTAGTGTACTGCACTTTGATGCTTACTGAGATAAAGATGGCAAGGAAAAGACTTTCATAAATCTTTATCCATAATCACTACAAATACATAATGAATAACTTAAATTTGCATAACATTTGTTAACGGTAAGGATTTAGTCAAACGAGAAAATGGGCAATACCTGTCAGGCCCTGTTTTTATTCTATAGACCAACTGCTCGTGAATATTCTTACTCCCTAGCTGTGTATGTGTTTGTAAAAGACCCCACCATTGAACAAAATTGGCTAGTGAATGTCATTACTTTTATTTCTCAGTTCTCACTTGTAGGAGTCGATAGGGGCCGAGGCTCATTATTAAGGCACAGAAGATAAAAGTTCATTCCTTATAACTCATGGAGAAATGATAATAATAAAAACCTATTCAAATGTTTACACACAACTCACAGGTATTCCTTGAATGGACAGACCGCTTGGTCCTTGGGGTCCAGGGGGACCCTGAGGTCCTGGAGGGCCTGTTTCACCCCGAGGGCCATCTGGTCCCTGTAAGGCAAGAGAGGAAAGTCATCCCAGAGGTAAGTTAGACCCTCTGGTACCCAGAAGGTATTTCTGCCTAGGGCACTTATAATGTATTTCCTTAAATAATTTTTCTTTAGACATAAAATATTCATGGGATAACAAGACACTAAGCCTCAGATGATCCACCTCCCAGGCAAAATGTCATCAGTAAACCAAAAGAGTAAACACACAGGGGCTGCTGCAACTTAATGGGTTTTTTTGCTTCCATAAATAAGAACGCTATGCCAATTAGGTGAGGTACTAGACCTCCCACACTCCATAACAAATCCAAAAGATAGAAATGCTTCAAGACCACCCTCCTGGCCTGTAAAGACTGATACCATCCAGCTGAACTGCATTCCCCCCACCTTCACTGCTGTCAGGTCCCCACCGCATGGCCCTTTCCGGGCACTCATCGAAGGCTTTGCGCCCGCCCTCTGCTCCTTCATCGTCATAGTCCAGCCACCACCCTTGCCTCTTCCGTGGTCACTGAATGACCTTCCCTAGCCTCAACATTATTCGATTTCCTTTCTTCCCAGACATTCCTCTCATTTTAGCAACTCTTAATTCTACAGTTTGGAACTTGTTATGGTTTGGCTAAAACTACATACCTCTGTATTCGCAGACCCAGAAAACCTACTTATCCTCAACCTCGTTTCCTTCCCCTTCTCTCATTCTGTGGCTCCAACAAAAGCCAATCTTCCATAAACTAAGACTTCTAGCACCTGGGTATCATCTTAAACATGAGACTGACGAATCCATTACTCAGGACAAGCAAAACAGAAGAAAAAGCAAAATGGTGTAAAGTGGGAATAAATAATGAGTGCTGGAAATTGGTAAGTTTTAGGTGTATGAGGATAACCATGTGGAAACGCCTAGTTATTTGGGGGTCAACAGAACTCTGAGCTGAGGTGGATATTGGATTAGTTGAAGATGTGTTTATGAAGGAGGTTATTAAGGAGACTGGTGATAGAGTGAAAGAGGAAACTGATGGAGTTAGATGACTATCAGGCAGAGGGAGGGGAAGAGAAGCCTCGGAAAGAAATCGGAAATGTAAAACCCTATGTGTTAGGAAGAAAATGAAAACAGAGAGGTGGAATGGTATGGAAAGGCCAAAAGAAGAGAAAATTTCCAATAGAGAGGTGACAGTCATGTCAAATGCTGTGGAGATCTCAAATAAGGTAAGACTTAAACCACAGTCCATGGATTCGGTACAAGGAGATAACTGGTGACTAACAAGCAATTTTACAGGACTCCTAGAGGAACAGAAATCATCTATAGGTTAAAAATGATTTGGGTTGTATATAAGTGGAATTGTACACTGTGTGCTCCTGTGATTTTGCTTTTTTCATGTGGCAGAGTATTTGGAGGTTCACCCACAGCCCGGCATGTTTCAGTAGTATGTTCCTTTTAATTGCTGAGTATATTCCATTGCATAAATAGACAGAAAATTGTTCCTTTACTTGTTGAGAGACATTTGGATTGTTTCCAGTTTTTTTAAAATTGTGGATAAAGATGCTATGAATATTTATATATCCCCCAAAAGAATTGTTTTTGAGGTGAGGATGTAGAAGCACTGAATGAAAACTATTCTTATAAGAAACATTGTATAAGAGAAGGCGAAGAGAGGTAGCTAGATTTTTGAAAATATGATAGAGAAGACGTGGAGGAGATTTAAAAATATTACTTAATATTTATAATAGTTTAATAATATATTGTTTGCATATTATTGAGGAATTGGGAATGGAGTAGAAGGGCAGGAAGTAGGTGGTCCCATTTTATTCTATAAAGTATATAATAAAAATGACGAGGAGAGACCAGAGACAGAGCTGTTTTGAGTTTCTAAATTATTATTAACTATTTACTACAACTGAAATTCAAAGCCACAAAAATAAAAAAAAATACAAATTGGGGCTTTTCATTTGGAAAGTAAAGTTTATCTGCTCCCACACTGTCCACCTTGATGGACATGTGGGCATCCTTTCTCCAGTAAGACTTTTTCCTAAAACCACTACATACCTGCATCTGTGATTCATCAAAATCATCACACAGAAATAACCACATCAGTAGTGGTCCTAGGGGAACAGATTATTAAAAGAAAGAGGTAAATCTTGAGATCATCAAACACCGATGAATTCCTACCATGTCTTCAGTGAGAATGTTAAACAACAGGGTCATGGTGTTAGAGGTGATGGGAGGAGGGAGCCAGCATCTACAGGAGCACGTGGGCACTGCCCTTGGGTGAAACCAAGCAAGACCCAGTGTATCATTTTCTGAGAAGGAGCTTTCAAACCACTGGCCTTCTTGTAGCAAATAAGAGGTGAAGCCAAGTAAGATATATCATGTCTGTGCCTGAGAAAGTGTGTCACAATCTCAGAAAACAAAACAAAAAAGGAGATATCTTCTGGTCTGTTTTGAGTTGGCTAGTACCTGATAATTATCTTCAGCCTCCTTTCATTTATTACTCCCCCTCACACATTCTGTCCTGCCTTGCTTCACTTGTTTCCAATTTTATAGTAAGAAACCTTGCAACGTTCTCTTCTCCAAGAATAAACACTATGCAAGTTCAATAAGGAACCACATTGAGGCAGCAAGTCAAGCAAGATGGATGGAGGGCAGATCATGTGAAATAACACGGTGAAAAGGAGACAGGGAGTCAAATTATAAAGGGCCTTGAATCCCATGCCAAGGAGGCTGAATTGCATTTTCAAGGCAAACAGCCTATGACTGCAGGTTTTAAGAGTGTGATATGACCCAGTATAACTTTAAAGGAACGAATCTGGGGGAAGATGTGAAAAATCAATCAGAAAATCATGCCCCTGGAGCCAGGAGACTAGTTAGAAGTTTTGCCAAAAGCCAGAGAGAAAATGGTGAAGCCTGAACTCAGTTAGTGGCTGGGCTTCTGCCATCCCTCGCGGTGCTTTCGTGCAAAGTAGGAAAACATGTGCCTTGACATAGCTTTGCATGGCTGGGTCCTCTTGGTTGCCTTTGTACAGTGTACAACCTGAGCAGTGAGAATGGAAAACAGAGTCGTGTCTGATTATGCACAGTGGGGGGATTATGCATCGTGGAAAGAAAGGAGGAGACATTTACAACCTGAGTAATTACCTGGGAGGGACTGCTGCCTGGTTGTGATTCAGTGTTCCCCCAAACAACTTTGTGGTAGATAAAAGAAAGAAAGAATGGATGAGAGAGAGGACTAATATTTATAAGAGTTTAATATATATTGTTTGTATATTATTGAGGAATTAGGAACAGAGTAGAAGGGCAGAAAGTAGGTGGTTCCATTTCTGACCCAGAAACCCTTCCTTTCACTAAGTTATTAAATGTTCTTATTGATAAAAGAAAACAAAAAAACCCCACAAGTCCAAGAATAAGGGGAAAGACTTAGGCGCAACTTTGAAAAAAATGTAAGGACCTTTAGATTGCAAAGGGTAGACAGTACTGAACACCAAAATTATTATGGCTTGTTAGGAGAGAGGAAGGAGAGAGAGGTATTGAGATACTGAGATTGACAACGTTACCTTTGGACCCTGCTCTCCTCGTTGGCCTTTCGGTCCTCTGAGTCCTGGACCACCCTGGCAAACAGAAGTTAAGTATTAGCAAAAAGACACATCTTAAAGCTGTCTGTTTCATCCATTTTCCTTAATAATATGGATTATGTAATTTTTATTTTGTATCAAGGCCAACACAATGTGTAATGATATATGTTCAACAGGATCCTTAACTAGAAATTTGTCATGCAGACCCAACTTCCCTGCTAATCATTTCATAGTTTGAGCCAACTTTCTATGCCAAATCTTTTAATTTTTTAAAATTTATCTTTATTGTCAAAAGTATTACAGATGTCCCTTTTTTAAACTATAGGATTTTTTAAAATTTAGTGATATAAAACTACTACTATTAATGGATGCAAATAATAAAATACACCACTAACCTAAAATTGTATGTCTTATACCACAACTTTGAGATTACCTTATTTAGTAGCATTTTTCTTTATATGGTACATGTCAACACATAATATATATGTATTCTTTGCAAACATATATTCCTTGTATATATGTATGAAAATATATGTGTGCATAATAACCTTTGAATATTTTTAATTGACTATTTCACTTAAATCAATTTTAAAA
Organism: Miniopterus natalensis; assembly: GCF_054644295.1. NCBI lineage: Eukaryota > Metazoa > Chordata > Mammalia > Chiroptera > Miniopteridae > Miniopterus > Miniopterus natalensis. The sequence goes on along the minus strand of NC_142096.1, from coordinate 15,778,903 downwards.
TCAAATATTGTAGCACTACAGTGAATGGAAAAAAGTATTACTTGCCCGGCCAGGTGTGGCTCAGCGGTTGAGCGTCAACCTAGGGTCCAGGCGATTGGGGTTTGATTCCCGGTCAGGGCACATGCCCGGGTTGCGGGCTCGATCAATGACTCTCTCATCATTGATGTTTCTCTCTCTCTCCCTCTCCCTTCCTCTCTCTGAAATCAATAAAAATATATTTAAAAAAAAAAAAAGTATTACTTGCTAAGAATAGAAGGTGACCTTAAAGATAAATTGTAAGTAATGTTATTTGGTTAAGCTAGATTTTGTTTCTATTGAAATTTCTGAGTTGAAAGTTTGCTCTTGATAAAAAGGAATAGGCCTGGGGAGGGAGCAGCAGCAGGGTGGAAGGGGTCGGGGGGGGGGGGGGGGGAGGGACATCTGTAATACTTTCAACAATAAAGATAAGTTTTGAAAGAAGGAATAATAAGTACTAGAATGGTCATATTGGCACCAAACTGAGAATATCACTTTTACCTGAACAGAAGGATTAAAAGACCATTGAAAATGCACTATCTTTCTCACTATGTGATTCCAATTTATTTTCTGATATGTCCATGACTACTGAAAATCAGGCGGGTACCATCGTCTTACATCACTTGGAAAAGACTAGATCAGATGATCTTTAAGGTTTCTTCCAGCTTCCTTTTTAAGCACTTTAGTTCGCTCCCCTTCCCAATATCAGTCGATTGCTTACCTTCCAGACTTTTAAATATAATTATATAATTCATTTTATGCACATGTATATATCTATCTTTATAGATTATTACCTATAGTATTTTTGTGGTATTATTTGATGTATATAGATTGCATATGTGACCTCAAACTTTTTGAGTTTTTTAACTTAATGTTTTAGAGATTTTTCCATAATATAACAGTTGGATCTAACTTATTCTTGGTGAGTTGCATAGTTGTCCAAAACCATGGATGGATACATAATAGTTTAACCATTCTTCCACTATTGGAAATATAGGAGGTTCCCCAACAATTTTTTGCTGTTTAAACATAATGCAATTAATAACCTTAAAATCCTTTAAATATACACATTAATATTTAAGTTAAAATGTTAACATTTAAGGTAGCAACAATTAGGACTATAAATGAAAGTTAACAAATCTGCAAATACATTCTCAAATTGTGCTCCTAAAAAGCTATGCCATCTAATAAGAGTTTAAGAGGACCCTTATTTCACTAACCCTTCATATTTGATGTCAAACTACAATTTACCAACCTGATTGGTAAAAGTAATACCTTATTCTTATTTTAATTTTATTTCTCTTAAAGCTACTATGATTGAGCATCTTTTCATGTTTGTCCATTTTATCTCAATGCATATACATACAGACAGAGAGAGAGAGAGAGTTTTCTATTGGGTTGCATGCCTTTTTCTCTTTAATGTGCAGATATTCTTTATAATTTGGACATCTTTAACTGTTCTAGATGATGCAAATATTTTCCTGCAGTGTGGATGACATTGTTGGTTGGCTACCAAAGAGTCTTTCCCCGACTTCTTTCCATTTTATTTCTTCTACTATAAAAGGCTAAAAAAGACAGAGATTTACTTTCCCAGCTTCCTCTGCAACTAGAAATGGGCATGCTATTCAGTTTCAGCCCATTTGATCAAAAAGCAACAAGCCAAAGAAAAGCAAACTGGAAAACTGGAACAATCTGGGTCCTTAATGCAGTTGGTGAGCAGCCTCTAAATCTTTTGAGGAGCAAACAACAAATGTCCTAATGGGTTTCACCACTGTGTTAGTCAAATTTTCTGTTTCTTGCAGCAAGTCCAATGCATCCCAAGTAATATACCTTGTCTGGCCAACTCTTTAATTTTGTTTACACACCTTAAAGGATTGTGACTAGTTGCCTCACAGGCATTCATGCCAGAGGCACCATGTCTAAAAGCCAGGGATCATTTTACATTTCTAAACTTATTTTCCATCTTAACCCTGACCCTCATCACTAAGCACATGACAAGAATTCAACAAATATTTGCGGATATAAAATTCCATCTTTTAATAAAGGATTAGTCCAGGCAAAGAGAATATGGTGCTTTTGCCCATGTCTCCCTACAGCTCTTTATAGTTTTACTGGCACATAATACTACTGTATAAATTCTTGAGAAGATAATCACAACTATGTTAACCATTGGACAGGGTTTATTACATACTGTTTGGGATACTATTTCTTAAATAGTTTATGATGCTTTAAATATTTAAAAATTTCAATAGCCTTTCTCCATTTTACATGTTTTGGTGTGTTTTTTCTCAGCAAGTCAGAGCTCAACCCTTTTGTTTTACTTCTCTGCTGCTTCCCTCTCATTACAAAGTTGGACTCTTAGGTCATATGTAAATATTTTATAACTTGTTCCAGCAGTATTGCAAATGAAAAACTTGAAAAGCCTCCAGCTAAAAAAAGCTTATTGATGCCGTTTAAAATAAAATAAACATTATTGTAATTAAGAACTGAGTCTTTAAGTACCGAGAGTGGAGAAGAAACCAAAAAAACCAGAGCAGCAGGCATGTGGGCTGAAACTGCCCTGGAGAGAGATTGGGAAGATGGTTGAGGTTGACTGCAAAGCTTGGATTTAATAGCCCCCGCAAGGCAATTAAATATGAACTTGGGTCTATGCTAGGTGGGGGGAGGTAGGATATGAAACGTTCATTAAAGTTGAAGAGCTTGAAAGGCTGTGCTCCAAATGAGCTAGGAGAGAAAATAGCCCCCTAGCAGGTGGGTGGCCACAACGCTGTTTTCCCTCTAGCTGTGCGAGGGGCAGGCACTATCTCCCTTTCGAGCTGTGTTACCCAGGAGCTGATTCTTCGACAATCTAGGGACTAGAATCCACACTGCTTGTGAGGATCAAACAAAACTCCAAGGTTAAACCTGAGGCGGTTTTCAGTTGGTTGTGTACTCAGGAGCTGGGCAGAAGCAGGCACAGATGATCTCTCGAGGAACACGTGTGAAACATAGGCTCAAAGTAGGGTAGAAATCTTGGTTCTTTTTACTTTGTCAAGTTAAATAAGCCTATTAAAGGTTCTAGGTAAGCTATTAAAAGAACAGGTAGAGAGAGTATAATCTCTAAATTAGTGAAGGGGAAAGGAAAGAATGGGAATAAAAGCAAAAAGCAAAAAATTGCAAATAAATAAATAAAACCTCAATCAACCAAGAAAGCCACACACACACACACTAAAGGACAACTAGAAGACAAAAATTAAGGTGATGGATACAGGAATATAAACCCAAACAGGTCAGCACAAACAATACATTGGACTAAACTCTAAAAAGAAAGATTGTAAAACCAGATTAAAAACAAAATCCAGGCATATGCTATTTAAAGAGACACGTGTAAAATATAAAGACATGAAAAGGTTAAAACAAAAAGAATGAAGAAAATATATATCAGAAAAATAATACAAAAGAGAAATGCTGACATAGCAAGTCACTGGGAAGACAGTTATTCTAATTTTTTTGCATATTACTACACAGTATCAGGATATATAATGGAGAATTACAAACAGATTTTGACAATTTGACAATTAGAGTGGAAGATTTTAAATATCCATCTCATAATTGAAAGATTAAAAAAATGCAGATAAAGAAGATTCTAACAATGCAATTTACAATTTCACTTACTGGACTTCATATCTAAAATTCCGAACTTCACAATTAGGGAACACATTCTTCTAAAACCTACATGGAAATCTATAAAAGTTGACAGAAGGCCCCAGAGCGCATATCAAACAATCAACAAATATCAAAGAATTGGTACTCTACAGACTATCTTCCATGATAAAGTATAATAAAATTAATAATGTCAAGAAGAAAAAGATAAAAACTGCACACATAATTGAAAATTTAAAAAGGCTCTTCTATGTAAATCAAGGCTAAAAGAAGTGATAAATAAAAATATGAAAGACGATCGCTCAAAGAAATATTAAATTTCACTACTTTAAAATTCAAATTTCTAGGCAATATAAATTCCTGTAAACAACAACAAACAATCCAGGGACCAGGAAAAGATATTTGCAAACCATATTGTTAATAAAGGGTTAGTGTTCAGAATACATAACACCACTTACAAATCAATGAGGAAAAAAGTCTGTATAACAAAGACACAGCAAAGTTTATAAACAGGAATTTACAAAGAAAAAAATCTAAATGGCTAAGAGACAAAGGAAAAACTGCTCCATCTCACTAGCAGGGAGGGATAGTCCTCTTTAAAATAACAATGACACAGCGTTTTACAGTCATCAAATAAAGGAGGGAGCTCACATTTGGCAACATCAAAGGGTCTTGGTGAAATGGGAACTGACTCTCATACAGATTTTGAGGAAGAAGATATCAGGACAGTCACCTAGAGGAGCAACTTGGGGTTTCTTCATGAAGTTGAGGATGCACCTTCCTTAATCTCCAACAAATCTAAGTGCTATTACAAGAGCGCTCATTCATGTTTGCAAAGAGACATACAAAGAATGTTCACTGTAATAATATTGTCATAGGGAAACAGTCCACAGTAATGGGTCAATAAACTGTAGTTTATATAACGGAATTCCTTGCAGCTGATACAACAAATAAACCAAACAATGTGTGTTAGCCTTGATCAAGTTCAAAGACATACTTTTGGGGTAAAAAAAAAAAAGCAATCTGCACACAGTTGAAAACAAATCTTTTTTTTCAATTCCCAGATTAAACTAAAGACAACTCTGTACATTTGATTAAAGTTTTATAATGCACAGAATCCTTACATACATATTATCTTGGATATTCCTCCCAGAACCAGTTAAAGAAGTGGGTGCTATTTTCTATATAAGAAAATGGAGGTTCACACTAGAGTTCAATGACTGGCCTAATCTTATGATTTAAACGTAATGCTTTTACCATTACTCCACATTTGCTTCTTGGGGGTAAAGGAACTTTTTTTTTGGATTCCGCATCCATAGCTTGAAGGAATGGTCTATGTGCCAAAGATAAAGGAGAAATTGCTGGGATATATTTCAGATGCATTCAGCAGGTTCTCTTCCTTTTTGCCCAGTTCAGGAAACACGGTCCACAAATAAAGGAAAATTAGGTTGGTGGCGGTGCCAACCTGGGGTGAAATTTCCCGCTGCCAGGCAGCTGTAGGTGTGGGTTACCTACTGCGGACATGTCACCTGGGCCGGGCTGCCTCTGGGAAGCCAACGTACAGAGACTGATGGGTATCAGAATATTCCTCCTGCAAGGTCTGGGTTTCCGTACCTGCTAATGCACCTTCTCTTTGTTTTCTTTGCCTTCTGCCCTGATATAATTGCCATTTCCTAACCAAACACCAACTATAGCATACTTATCTCAAAGAAATATGGATAACCCAGTTTAGCATGTTAGACATAGAATGAACACTTAAACATACCACAAAAGATCTATCATGGCAAATGCGAAGACCCAAATAGTGAAATTTTATACACTATATATTTTACAAAAATATGTTTTCTTTTTCTTTCCTCCCGCCTCCCCCTCCTTCTCCCTCTCCTCTCTCTCTTTTTCTATCTCTCCCCTTCTCTGTAGAAAGTTCAAGTCATGCTCAGATGAGCTTCTTTTCCTGATAAATTCAGAACCTTCCTTCACATATAAATTTTGATAACAGAATGGGCAAGAAAAGGGCATGCAAATAGTACAAGTAGAGGGCCGATACTTGAAACATTCACACTGAGAATAAACCACAGGAGTTTCAAGGGCAGATTTTGAATGTACAGCATTATGAGAGGTTATCTTGCACAGTGATCAAGAGCATTATCTCTAGGAGTCAAGGAGGCCTGGATTTGAAGAGCAGCTCCTCCAAGCTGCGTTCTTTAGGCAAGTTATTTAACATCTCTGTGTTTCTGTTTGCTCATGGGATTAACTGTTTAGCTCAATGGACAGCACATATTAGACACACAACAAGTGATAGCTATAAATATTATTAAAGAACATTTAAGCCCAACTAGGTGAGACTTACCGGCGGGCCTGCTGGTCCCAGAGTCCCTTTACTGGTTTCAGAACAGGAGCAAGAATGTGGAAGGTCTGGGCAAGTCTCCTCATCCCTCTGAGAAGAAAAAAAACCAGCATAGCTGTTAGCAAGATATTCTATACAAATCATTTTGTGAACTCTAAGAAAAAACTTTGACTTAAGACACTTTAAAGTGAGCATTAGTCTAGGAAGACAGAAATATTTTCTCCTGACCACAAAAATATTTTCTTCAAAGAAAAATGAATGGGTGTCTAGTGAGTCATTGACAATCATCATTATTAAAAAACACTGTTAAAAACCAGTTTGGGAATCCAGGGGAAGAAGGAAAGGCAGAAGTGGGTGTGAGAAAATAGCCCCCAAAGCAGCTTCCTACTTAATTCAGCTGGAGTAGTAGTACTCTAAGAACTAAAGGTCTTGCAAACTTTCTTTTTGTTACAACATATTTTTCATTTGAAAGAATAAAAGAAAACTTGTTGGAATAGTTAACCAAAACAACCGCATCTGTACTAACAAACAAAACAAAATAAAAACAGTACTTAAACACATCATCAATTCCCTGTAACAATTTTAACTACTGCTTGCATTCTGCGGCTGAAAATTTTTTAAAAAATCACGGCATCAACCTAAAGCTTGAGATAGGAGGTCATATTTCTTCTCTTGGAAAACTTTGTTGCCATGTCACATTGCAAGGGACATTATGAATGTCAGGCTAAATATATCTGAATGAGTTCCTGGAGTGTAGAAAAGATGGAGCAACCTGCAAATAGTGACTGAATAATTTGTGAGTATCCATTTGGAAAGGCAGCCAAAAAGAAGCCTACACCGGGATAAGCAGCTGTACAGCTTCATGGGGTTCATCAGTCCCTTCGGAGAGAGAGAAAACTTCATTATTTAGGACTCTGGGGAAAAGCAAAGTTAGAGCTGAAGAGAGCGCAGATGATAATTAAATAAATGATCAAGTTGAAAGTAATCTCCGGCGCTGAAATACAACAAAATCCCCAAAATATTGAGCAAAGGACCGGTGTGTGCTATATATACGTTTCCCTAATGTTGGTCAATAGTCAAAGCTTTCAGCTCATTACAGGAAAGCCCCCTGCTAACACATCTGGCCAGCTTGAGTATCCTGAAAGATTCCCAAAATAAGGCTAACAGCAGGTCCCCTGTGACCAGAGACTCAGTAATGGTTTTGTCATTGCTGTTGACTGCCTCCATCCGTGTCTTCCTACCATGGAATGAAAGGAAAAGTTCTGAGAAGGCCTGGGTCCTTCCTAGGAGAAGTGGTGATCACATTTTGCTTGACACCATAGGATTCAGAGCATTTGCTCTTCCAATTTCCAATCTACCTGCGCTTATGTAAGACATCACAGTGTCTCCGGTTTAAGTCCACCCCAGAATCTACTTAGAAACTTAAAATTCTGATAAAGGAAGCGTAAGTTATTTCCTTCTCAAACAGAGTTGGCATGAATGTACTGCCTGTAAGAGATAATGTTATAAGTTGTAAGATCTTAAGAAGGCAAATCGCTCAGACTTCATGATGGCTTCTCCACGCCCATTTCTCCACATTTAAATATATGAAGACATGACTACTGTCCAACCACGACAGTGTCATCCATTTCAGCTCAGGATCTAAGGACCTTAAGATATGAGTCTACTTTTACACATACAGGTATACCCTTGTGAATTATACACGGCATTAATAATGAGAAAAAGTTTGTTTTTTCTAGTACCATCACATAAGTTATATAGTTTACGGCTAAAATTCCAAAACTGTGTACCAAGGAGGCCCGGGGTACCGTAATAAGCTCACGGGGGCACTGTGAACATTTTACAAACTCAAGAGAAACAGCAATATCAGGCACCCATTGGACTCTGTGTGAACAACTATCTCAAAGTATTTCACAGTTTCAACAATAGATTTTGAACTACTTTTGTTTTACATAATTGTAAATCTGGTTTTTCAGCAATTGCTCTGATGAAAAGCAAGTATACCATGAGAAAAGTCAGTATGGAAAAACAAAGTGAGGGTGGAGATGTCCAATCAGATTCCAAGATACCAGAAACTGTACACTCCCAATAGGTACACCCATCCCAGTGAGTAAGTAATTGTGGCTACTTATGAATAACATAAGTCTATCACTTTTTTCTTTCAATTTTTTCATATGGCTACTGAGTTATTAGGACATACACACTTAGTAAGATGTTTGGACCTAATTATTTCAGAAATGGAACTGTTAGGTATTTCTCTTGGCTTAGGGATGCCATAAAGTATTCCAACTCTAAAGATTTCATGAACCAGGAAATCTGAGACTATCTGGGCTGTGTAAATGGTAACCCCGAAGCTGTGAAGACCCACCATGTATGGCAATATGTCCTGCTAATTTCAGACACACCTCCTTCTAATATCTTTTTCATTTCCTTTGCCATCACCGTGAATGACCTCTGATATGAGTTTTGCAAAACAGTGTTTCATTTTCAGAGAAAATCTGACATAACTTTGGGAAAGTTTAATGAAGAGCGAACCAAATAATGAAGGAAGGTTTCTTACCAGGCCTGGTAGTTCACAGCATTTGTCTCTATTGGCCCAGGATGTGGAACAAACAATATCAAACATCTGTAACTGGAACTGCAATTTAAAGTGAGATTGTCATTCGATGAAAGATAGATGCTTTGTTTATAGCTATGATGACTCCATACTACATATCAATGATAGAACACCAAGCCATTGATAACACAACATTACTGAAAATAAGTTAAAAAGTCATTCCAACAATATCAAATAATTAGCTGCTCAAAGACATAATGGCCTAAGATTTTGTCTGTAGTTACTCCATCTACCATCCAAACTCCCTTATTTATCACAACTTCCCGTCCCATCTCCACCTGAAGAATCTTAGTGTCTCTGCTGAAGCCTTCCCAGTACTGCCCATCACAGTGACTCCAAGTGCGTCTGTAATCCCGCAGCACTGCACAGGTCTCTTTCATAGCATATCTGCCACCACAAATACAATGATTTATATTATCTCCTCCTTAGACTGGGAGCTCTTCAAAGGACAGAGGACCAGTTATTCATCTTTATGTCCTCTATCACAATATATAGCACGTAGTAGGTATTCAGTGAAGGCTTGTTGAATTAATTCCGACTTTCATCATTCAGGCATACACTCAGAAAATTTCTCTTAGTAGTACATAAGCTAGATACTGTGTAGACCTTTAGGATGCAAAAATGAACAAAACCACGGTATAAAGTATTCTGCCCTCAATGAATTTCCAGGGAGTGAGAAGCAGGCACATAAACACTGTTTTCAACATGTTAAGTGTCATGACAGTCACATATGGTATTGTGAGAACATGGGCTAAGTGTCTTTTTATTTAAGCCATGGATCATGCCATAAATATTTAGACAGTCTTGTTCTATTCGTGTATGTTGGCAACAGCACAAATGTGTGTTGAAATATACAGAAACAAAGTTAGAATATCATTAGGGGCTAACACTAATGTAATGACCCAACCACTTCGAATATTATATTTCTCCCTACATTATTTTCACATATTAAAAGTGTCATCAGTTACAGAGCTGGGAGAAGGTAAAGTTCTTTTTATTATAAATCTTCAACCTTCTTTCAGCAAATGGTGTTTTTAGCAAGAGTTGGAAACTCCTGGTCCCTCATTTTCCCCCAAGCAATACTATTTCTCCCTGTCAATACTATTTCACCCCGGGATGAAAATGAGAATGCCCAATAGATAGGACTACTGAAACAGGTTGGCAACAATGCACACAGTATCACAGAAGAGCCTGTCCTATCTGATAGTAAAGAGAACAAATCAGGCTTTCTCTCAATATGCCCAAGAAAAACTGTCTCTTGCTGCAAACATTCTTCCCCAAGTGAGTTTTGCAAAATTAATGACATAGCCCTTTAATTTTGAAAGCAGATCCGTGAATCAAGGCATCATGTTTTCTTGCGTCTATATACAAAAACTGTGCTGTTTGAAGAAATATGTGTGTGGCTCACTGATCTTTTTTTTTTCACACTAATTTTTTCTATTTTTTACCAAAGGGTCTCTGTAGGGCAACCATACAACAAAATTATGATCATTAAAAAATTAGGTTTTTAAAATTAGAACATTTTTAAAGAACATGGCTGTTGATTTTCGTGAACAAGAGCAGTAAAGATACTTCAAGAAACATAGTGGTTAGGAGGCTAGGGAGCTGGACTATCTGAGTGTGATTCTTAAATCCTTCCCTCACAAGCCAATTCATTTTGAACAAATTATTTAATGTCTTGGAGTCTCAAGTTTTTTTATCTCTAAAATTAATATAATAATAGTAGCTACTGAATAATAGCTATTCATTAGTATAATAATAGTAGTCATAACAATAAAATGAGTTAATACAGGAAATTATGTAGAACAGTGCCTGGAATATAGTTATTATAAGTAATAAATATTTTAATGTCATATGTACAGCCCTTGCATAATGTAATTCTTCATGGCACAGGAGTATATAATACGAAGGCCAAAAGTATACAACCAAAATGAAAGTGATACACTATTGAGGACAGAAATATCATGGTAGTTTGTTTCCAAAATAATCACATCTATTTAATGTTCTGAGTAAAAACTTAGCAAATAAAGCAACAACAGCAGCGAACATTTAGTGAAAACCTACTATGTACCAGGCACAATCCTAAGGACTGTGCCTACATCACTGAATCCTCGGATCGCCACTAAGAGGCATAATATAATTATGTATGAGCAACCCGATTCCATAGATTAATCCCTGGGGTAAAAAAACCTAAGCAATTTAAGCGCATGCTGAAAGCTGAGTTCTGGTTGGGATGTGAACAGCCTACCTCATTTTCATATGGTTCATTTTGCAGTGAATAAATTTTTGGTCTAATATTTAAAATACACATTCCCGAGCCTAACGTCACAATGCCATTTGTCTGGGGACATTTATTAAATGGGCCCCATTATGACAGCATTAGATAGAATCAGCTAAATCTGTAAGTCATTCATCCATTAAGAAATTTTCCATTTCTGAACAGAGCTCTCAGTGTAAAACCATTTTGGTGACTGAGAGGATTTATATAAAGCAAAGGCCTTTCACCAGCCCCAAGTTGGCACCAGGCTTTGTGGAAGTTTTTCAAATAAACATTCACCATCTATCACCTGTAACAGTATAATGTCTGCATATACACCTTTGGGTAAACTTCTACCCTCCCGAGTGATTAGAATTCTTATGAGCTCGCTTTATTTATTCACCAGGTCGAGAGCCTACTAAGTGCGGAATGAAATCAATACTGTCACTGGAGGAATGTTTGTGGGCTGTCTTCTTTTTCCGTTTAGATGAAGTCAGCAGCCTTTTTTGTGTGTGAGCACAAGAAATTTATTCATAATTGTTTTGCGTTCATAATACTTTAGATTCCTCAGCCTTTACTTAGGGACCTCTTTTCCAAGGCACAATTCTGGATATTGATTAAAAGAACCGTCTGGCTTTTATTCCAAAAGCAATGACACACATATTTGTACCAATTATGTAGGAAACAGTACAGAAATGGTATATCGAGAGATCTCATATCCGAGTGCCTTTAAATGCAAGACAATACAGTTAAACATAAATCATACTTCAAGCAACTAATGCCAAGGCCGCCCCTTTTTAATTCTGCAGCTTTCTCCCTTTTTAACTAACTGAACATTATAGAAAAATGTATCTGTGCAAAAAAGGAGAAATATGCAGAACCTCCCACTTTTACTTTTTATAATCTCTTTCAGGAGGATACTGAGCTGATTACAAATGCTCGTTTTCCATTATTGGACATTTCTGTCTGGGTGCAGCACAGAAGGCAAGTCATTCGGGGTCAAATGTTAACATGAAAATTAGATTAAAATCTTTCCCCGCAGTTGTCACTGTGATCTGCGAAGGGAGATCAACACGCACCCCCAGCTCCACTTTCCACTCAGTACCAGACTTTACCCTTCTTTTCTGGCAACACATTACTAAGCTCATAATCTGAAGTCAAGCTGTACCTGAACTCCTACTAATACTTAGCGAGCTGGACATTACACAAAAATACTGGGAAAGGTATACTGGGGACCTAACCCATCTTCTGCCTTGATTTGGTGTTCAACTTCTACTGACTCTGTTTCAAAACTAGGATTTATTAAGCATATACCATTTGTGAGCTATTTAACATACTGTTTTAACTTGTTTTTGTTTTACTGAATTTAAGGAAAACCATCATGGCACTAATTAAATTAGGAGATGAAAAGGACAGCTGTTATCCTTGTTGGGAGTGATTAGAATACTTAGGTGGAGACACACTTTGAGAGGGACATTTTGATCATATCTCCTTTCAAGGTTGCAATTCAAATAATGTAAGTCTTTGAACTTGTCAGTGAACAGACAGGGCATGTGGCGACTGGTGTAGACCAGACTCTCTCCTCTGCCTAAGTTCTGTAATAGTCAGTCTGACCCAGTGGAAGAGAGCTTAGAATGGAAGGCTTTAGTAACCTTATGCAAGTCAGAAATAATCACATCTCCTTTTCCTCACCTTTGGAAAGGGGATCCTCCCCTAACTTCTTCAAGGCTCAGTTTCTGCATTTATACAGTGGAGCTTATTTAAGTATCTCTTCCGAGGGTTATTGGAAGATTGAATGAGATAATCACAGAAAAGTAGACACTGCCTAATCCATAGTCGGCATGCAATAATGTTAGCTACTATTATTATATTGAGGATTAAAAGATATTATTTTTGTGAAAACAATCATTTTATTGTAACTTAATAATACTTGTTTCTATAGGATCATTCACTAGTCTGCTGTTGATTGCTACATAAAAAGCTTTAACTCAGTAAACACATTTATTAAAAAACTGCATAAAAATTTGTATTTGTCTTTAACAGCAGAGGGCTAAACAAATGTCAATTGGATACATGTTATATTTTATTTATTTATTTATTTTTATTCAGTTATTGGGATTACAATGGTCAATATGAACATACAGGTTTCAGGTGTGGGTTTCTATGTTACAAGATCTGTATATTGCTTTGTGTGCCCACCACTCAAAGCCATATCTTCTCCTGTCACCATGTATTAAGACCCCCTTCATCCCCCCCACCCCCGTCCCTCTGGCAACCACCACACTGCTGTTTGTGCCCATGAGTTTTAGTTTTATATCCCACGTATGAGTGAATTCATATGGTTCTTAGCTTTTTCTGACTGACTTATTTCACTTAGCATAATATTCTAAGGTCCATCCATGTTGTTGCAAATGGCAGTATTTCAAGGTGTTATATTTTAAAAAGTGGAAGAAACACACTAAGAAACATGATTCTGCCCAGCCAGTGTTGCTCAGTGGTTGAAATTCGATCCATGAACCAAGAAGTCACTGGTTCGATTCCTGGTCAGGGCATATGCCCGGGTTGCGGGCTCGATCCCCAGTGTAGGGCATGCAGGAGGCAGCCGATCAATGTTTTTATCTCTCTGTCCCTCTCCCTTCCTCTCTCTCTAAAATCAGTAAAAACATATTATTTTTAAAAAGAAACAGGATCCTATGCCAAATGAAAATTTTTCTAGAATCTTCTCTGATTGGCAGCATTATCATTTCATTGCATATCAGAAAAGGTAGAAGGCACTTCTTAGGAGAAAGATGGGAAAAAAGAACAGCTGTTAAGTTTCTTTCCACATGTGTTTTGACGGCTAAGTTAGGCCTGCTTATTAGTTTAGTCCCACCAGGGACTTTTGCTGCCTATAAAATCTTTCATTGCAGAACACAAGTTGTCTTTATTATAAATGTGAGTAATTTAACTTAGTAGTACTGTATCCCTAAATCCATTAATCTCTTCTCCACTCAACTTGGGTTTAAGAAGAATATATTTGGTTTAAAGACTGAATATTTAGAGTTTTTCCATCATCTGGCATTTTTTGAATCATCGCTGAATTTGCCCAGAGAATGCTGACCTATAAACTACTAATCTCAATGATATGATGACTACTCCCCCTGGACTAATACAAAACTTACACATTATACATTCCCAGTTGCTAAGATAGTGGAATACAAGTGTACACCAAGATTTTTTTTTTAGCAATCTGTGATTTCTAAATTGAAAACTGAGGACTAAAGCTTGCCTCTTGCCCTGAACTGAAACAGTCAAGCAATAACCCCCCAAAACAAGTGAGCTTCCAATCACATTCTTGAGAGCTAATCTAATATCATCTATTTCGACATAATCAAATTCTTCAATAAGTGGGCAGACTGAAAATCTACTTGGTAATCCTTTGTAGAATTCTAGATTCTAACAAAAGCTACAACTTTTTTCCTACCAGCCTTACAAAGAACTCTTTAATTACTGACTTCCATAAATTCCCCATTGTCTGCCACTGGTTGGAAGTTACCACAGAGGGTTCTCTGTTTAATTGCTTTTCTTTTATGGACAGAGTTAAAGATTTATTGCCGGTAGGCCTGACACCTATAGGAACTTTTGCTTTCAGAAATAAATTCTTTGATGTTTAATTGGCCATCTATTTAGAGGGCCATTATTACAAAGAGTGTACTTCGAAATAATTGTAATTATAAAACTGTAATTTTAAAACACAAATTAGGAGAGGGTATGATATATATTACTGGATGGTCATCAATACCATACATGAATAGAATATATGCAAAACAATATTTTAACAAAAGGCATGATACAATTCAAATAGATGGCATTCTATTTAATTTCTATCAAGTATTTCCTGAGAGCTCAGTTTGTTCATATAAGATTAATTAGGTACTGTGATGGAAGATAGGAGGGCGTGGTTATAAATGAAGACCGTGACATGGTTTCTATTTTTAGAGATTTATATTATAAAGGGGTGAATATAGACATCTGAAAGAAGAAAATACTATATGATTACAAATAATCAAGTGTTAAACAAGCAGTAGAGGTACAGAAAAGGTGAGATGAAGAAGGTATTATTGACATCCTTCAATAATAATAGCTGCTCTTCATTGAATGCCTATTAAGTATCAGGGATTTTATATGTATTATTTATAAAATTAAAAAAATAATTTAGTAAGTAATTTGGGCTTAGAATCTTATACACCTAGAATAATTTCTCTTTCTTAAATTAGATTCTATTCACTTATCCATCCAAGCATCCATCTATATACATCCATTTACCCATATAGGATGTCTTTAGTTTGCTAATTCTGGATATTTATAAATTCTGGAGTGTGCTATCATCAAAGTATCTTCCATGAAGCAGAAGATAGTGTTTCTTAATCAGTATAAAGTACCACAGATCTTAAGAGGAGACAACTCATCAATATCATGTAAACATTCTTAAAAGCCTCTTACTATAACTGTAAACAACACAGTCTTCCATAGCTTTTACGTTCTCTCTTTCTAAACATCTAATCCATAGTTTTCCAAAGCAAAGTAGAACAAAAGCACTTTTAAAGATACCTCAAAACTCATACTAAGTGAAATAAAACAGAAAAAGTCAAGAACCATATGATTTCACTCATATGTGGATGTAAAACTGAAGGCAACCAGTGAACAAACAAGACAAACAACAAAAAGACCCTCATAGACACAGATAACAGTACAGTGCTTACCAGAGGGAAGGGGCGTGGGCAGATAGTAAAGGGCAAAGGGGGCCAAATATATGCTGATGAAAAAATATTTGACTTTGGGTTGTGGGCACACAATGCAATATACAGATGATGTGTCATAGAACTGTACACTTCAGGGGGTCAATGGGAGGAAAAGAGGGACATCTGTAATACTTTCAATAATAAAGATACATTTTTTAAAAAGAATTAAATCTCAAAAAAATAACTGTATGCTTGAAACTTACATAATTTCATTAATCAATGTCACCCCAATAAATTACATATATATTAGCATCAATGCACACAAGGATTTCATTTCTATTGAGAGAGATACCACAAAAATAGCAAAGAGTCCCAAAGTGAAATTTACTTTACCACTCCGAGACTCTTTGCTGGTGTGAAGTGGATGGGTTATACTAGAGCAGTGCAGTTAGAACTGTGCTTCCTTGGGACCCACTGGAGATGGGGACATCTACTGCCCCAGGTCCTCACTCCACTCAATCAGCATGGATCTGTTTTAATATTATTTATTTATTTATTTATTTATTTATTTATTTGACAAACTAGAAGACTTCATTTGTACAAAGTGATCTTCAGCTTACACAGACTTTGAGAACCACCAAGTTTTTCTAAAGTTTCATGTAACGGACTACTTCTACCGATCTATGGAAGTACAAGACAATAATAGTAATTCATAATTAATTCTGTACTTCTGTGACATATAAGAGAAATGTAGATTTGAATAGTTAGAGTTGTTTAAGAGAATAAAATATTCTCCAGGCTAATTGGTTCTAATTATAAAATGACTCAAATTAGAGAACGTTGGTAATTAGCTATGACTCCATGGTATTAAAACAAAAGCTTGTGTACACTATAGTGAGTGAAAAAAATGTGATTTCTTTGCCGAGTGGAAGTCTCCTGGCTTAAACTGCATGCTGTATGATGAAAAATATGCTATTTTAGAATGACCTGTCATCTAGATAACTATATGATTAAAGCGTAAACTTCACATGAGCAATAGCAAAAATCTAGTTGCAAAATGCCCAAATCTAACCCACATGAGAGGCTTACGTCAATTTCCTGTGTATAATAATTGCGTATTTTGTATGAAACTAAATTTGCTTATACAAATGTTCATTTACAGTTTTGATTCTCGCATTAACCATTTATACCACAAACCATATGATATTTTACTATCTGAATTTTTAAATGCCTTTAGGAAATAAACTAGCTTAATTCTTGCAGTATAATATAGCAGTTTACTGCCAAGAGCTTTAACTATGCAGATTTTAGCTCATTTAAAAAGGCCATTATCTATTTAGCGAACCATCCATCCATCCATCCATCCATCCATCCATCCACCCATCCACCCATCCACCCACCCATCCACCCATCCACCCATCCACCCATCCACCCATCCACCCATCTATCCCTTTACCAAACTTTCGCCCTCGGTAATAAATAGTTGTCCTTTTAAAAGATCTTTTTCTATAAAACAACAGTGCTTCACTTGTGTATACACTTACTGGAGCAGAGTTTCCGTTCGGCCCTCTCGATCTAACCATTCTCCCCAGGACCTCGACACCATCCGCCGTGATATTAGCCGATGCATTGATCGCCTTCTCTCCCACTTGCTTGCAGTCAATAACCACTTTGGCCAAAGTCTTGTTGACAACAACGTGTAGCTGGGTAAAAGTCAAGATGTCTTAGCAGGTAAGAAGGAACAGGAATATCAACCAAATTTACATAATTGCATGACTCATCGCTAAACAGTGTGAAATAGAAGAGCTGGAGTCCAGTCACTCTGCATTTTGCTAGAGGAGAAAGGCTCTGCTTTTACCACCTCCATGACTGTCCCACAGTCGGGTCTCATCTCTGCTCTTATTTAATTAATACTTTTCTTTAAAGTAACTTTGAAGTGATTCGCTTTTTAAAACTCTAGCCTTCCTCTAAAGCAGCAATATTCTGAAAGCACAGGGTTATGGCATGAGTTATGCCTTTTCTGAAAGCACATTAAACTAAATATGGCAGTGCTAAAACGTAAAAACTGCTGGTTGAATTACCAGCAAAAGTTACCTGCGGTACTACTGGCAGCTAGCAAACCACACTTTAATAATATTTTATTTAATTTAAGGTGAGGAGAAAAGATCTAGAGTCTAAAGGGGAAGGAGGAATGCTTTCTAGTGACTTCAGGCCCAAATGGAATAAAGCTCTTTGGCTTCATGTACGATTCAATTTTCTGAAACTGGAATCTCTAGAATCTGAAGGCCCACGGTAACATACTCAGGGCTCTACACATTCTTTGTTAGGAGTTGTTAAAATATCCATTATCATGTAGGCACAACAGAGTCAGAATTTCGTTATATAATTGTTCATATGCAGTGACGCTATTCAAAACCCCAGAATGTGGCCAAGCTGTGTGTCTGACCACGTCTTATGTCAAGAGGCAGGACCAAGATGAAGACTGCTGTGCTAGAGCCCTTTTCTCACTCTAACAGGGCAGGAAGGGCTGGGTTAAGAGGCTTTTGCCAGCACCACCTAGTAAATGCTCTGCTCTCCCTGCAGTCTTGGGGTTGCATGCCTAACAGCCCAGAGATCAGTGGGTTGTTTGCCAAACACAAAAGAAACAGTACATCTTGGAAGGAAGCATGTCTACTCCACTGATGACCAAAGCTAAATGTTTCCGAGATGTAAAATGTTAAGGAACAGAGCTCTTATCACAAGTGCCAAACTAAAGAGAAAGTAAAGTCAGGTTTTACGAAATTTGTCCTCAGGGTAACTTTTATGATGGCAGTGATGGGTTGTCTGTATATATGTAAAAAAAAACAGTGCAATCAGTTATATCTATCTTTACGTTTTAACATGATTCAGCTGATTGTGCCTTTCCTCTGCACTGGTGGCCAGGTAGACCAGCAATTGTTTCTATGTCACACATAATGCCCACTTAATAATATGGTACCCTCTATTAAATTGTTCCTCATGGTGGGAACCTGGACCACTTCTATCATATCTCCTGGGTTACCTGCTAAAAAATGCACATTTCAGGGTCCCATCTCAGAACCTCCAGAGCAGAATCTCCAGGCATTGTTAACAAGCCCCACAGGTAATTCTTTCTCCAGTTGAAATTTGAAATCCAAAGCTCTGTGAAATATTTTCACCTCTACCTGTTGCTTTGGTCACAGTGAACAGAATAAAGAATATGTGTACATGAAGCATTACTCACCTTGTGAAAGCTTCCATGGAAAATTTTCCTAATTTCAGGTCCTTCAAAAGTCACAGTTTGAAAGTCGCCACCGTAGTCATAGTTGAAATAGGTTAGGGTTTTCCCACCATCTAATCGAAGAAAAAAGAAAAACATTTTAGAAAAAATTAAAATGAGTAAATGATTTTCTACAGTTCAACTCAAGACTGAAAATAATGCATCCACTGTTTTGAAGCTCTGTTTCGAACAATGTGATGAGGAAGGAAGGAAGGATCACAGTCCTTGGGCTGTCCAGGTTTTTAGCTGGCCGGACTGACTTAACAATGGCGAGGGAAGGGCTCCTACACATATTCTTCCTCTCTACACCCCTGCCTACACTCCCAACTCCATCACCCTCCTGAAAGAGGGTTGCCTGAAGCTAGGACTAGAGGCAGGCAAAGAGGGAGAACCAAGTGAATTCAATCTTAAGAAACAGAAACCAGGCTCTTTGCCTAATTAACCTACTACAGCCACCAACTTTCCCAGGACATGCAACTTACACCACCCCAAAAGAATGATATTCCAATATATCTTTTATTATGGACAGAGGAAAGCCTTCTTAATCTTGAGTATTTCATGTTACAGGGGATATTTTCTTACACGGAAATAGGAATATTTTTCTCACAAATTCATTCCCAGGTTACAATTTGATTCTTCCCTCCACTATCAAAGGAAAGTCTGAACCACTGAGAAACTTCATTGTTTTCAAGTCCTGGGTATATATGGAGTTAGTGGCTTACCCCTTTTTAATCTATAACTTTCCCTTAGTTTTAATATCAGTGCAAAATGCTTTCACAATATCATATTTAGTTGTTGATTCATTTCCATGTACTGAAAAGTCCTTTCACAAGCACTAGTTGAAAACAAGCTTAAAATACTTTCTTTATCCAAATGTTTGAGTTAGCACCTAAGAGTAGCCACACAATCTTGATTCCTAGCTTCATTGCAATTCTAAACTAAAAATCTATTCAGAAAACTCATTGACATTAACCAAACACTTGATGATCTTCTTAAGTGATCATTATGTGCGTGACATCCAACAACGTGAGGTTAAGAAGCTTCTTTCATTGGTTCCTTCTCAACTTTTCAAAACCCAAACAATGGTGTTCCCTAGTTTTCAGATCTGTTCTCTTTCTAGACTCACTAGCTAGATGACCTCACCCACAATGAGGTCACAATGGCTTATATATCACACAGACACAACTTCAAAGTTCACTTCTCCATCTCAGAATTCTTCCCAAATATACTGCTGGCAATCTGACAGGTTTTTTTGGATTATGAAATAGGCATCTTACAACTATCATATCCATGTCCAGAAAATGAACTTCTGGTCTCACCCCTCTGACTGGCTCCCCCTTCTCCCATCAACCTCGCTCTTCCTGTAGTCTTCAGTGTCTCAGTAACTGTCCCTTTCACCTGCTCACTACTGGATCCCAGAGCCCAGTGCTGACACACAGTAGGAACTCAGCGAATATTTGTTGAGAGAACGAGTGAATAAATGAATGAGTCAACTGTTACATAATTCATTGTTAATACTTACTGACACAGTTTAAGTGAGTTATACACAGGCCAGGCAAGATGGCATGCCACATACATCATTCATACATGTGTGTGCAAATGTTATATAAATATACTTACTATCTAAAATAACTCCAACCAATGGGTCCGAATTTTTATTTAAAATCTCCCAAAGAGCAAATGGCTCCTCTGGAGTGTCAGGAAGAATCCGGAATAGGAAACTGATCGTATAATCAGAAGGCAATCCTTCTGGATGCAAGTACCTGAAAATGGAAAGAAAAAAATATTTTATTGTATCCCTCCTCAAAAGGTTACTTGTCTGATTATAAAAGCATAAATAAAAATCTTAAGGAATCCACCTTAAAATGTTGAATAAGCAAGACTGTGTTTATAAAACTTCAGTCGATGGCTTTGAAGAGATTCAAAAATCACACACTGCAGTCATCCAACAGTGAAATAAAAACATTGTCAGCTAACCCCTCTCCCCCCAAACACAAAAAAATGTGGACACTGAAAATGTTTCACATTAAAACACTGAAGGCATTTTGAGACAAACGTTGACTTGGAATGTGCAGTGGCAGATCTTGAGAGATGACCCCTTAAGCCAGGAAGTCTCAACTGTAATCTCAAGTACCTCCAGAGCCTGCAGAATGACTGCAAAGGACCCCAGGAATCCCTAGGTGTAGCACAGACTGTAAAGCAAGGAGGTAATGTGATTTTTATGTAAATCCAATACTACTCTTCAGCTATATGGGGCTGCTGTTATGATTTTTCAAAAATATAAAAACCATCTGAATTCATGGCACTAACATGAAATGGCTCAAAGAAGGATGTGGGCCTGATGGTCAGGTGCAATTCCCAACATTGTCACTTAACAAAGTATGTGATCTCATTCAAGTCGTTCCTTGTGCTTCAGTTTCATTATCTGTAAAACTGAGAAAATAATTGAATCTTCCTTGTAGAGCGGTGTGGAGGTTTGAGTGAGTTAATATACACAAGCATGTAGAACAATGTCTGAATTATGAAAGTGCTATATATCAGCTATCTTCATATATTTTTTTTAGATCAACAGATATTAAAGTTCAACCAGCATTATATATGAGTCTAATGTTTTTAAACAAAGAAATCTAAACATCATCTGCTCTAAATATTATAGAAAATCCTACTGGGGACTATTACAGCCTATCATAAGTGGGCATAATTTTCACATTGAGATGTAATAAACAAATGATTGGTTTTAGTATCTTGCAATGGAAACATACTTGGTTGGCTGGGAAACCAGGGCATCTTTATGAAGTCGGTAACAAGGATACACATTGAAGGTACCAGGTTCCATAGAAACTCCATCCACGGATGAAAAATCCTTTTCAACCAAACCAAACATTTCCATCATCTTAAATCCTAAAAACAAATAAACAAACAAAAACAAACAAACAGAGAAAAAGAATAAACAGGGATTTTAGACTTTTAAATTTCAAAATTAGCCTATTAAAATTTAAAAGAAAAATATGGACCCCAAATGGGAGTTAATATATTTCTATTTGGAAAAATTGTGATAATGCATACCTGCAAGATCAATGCCATCCTTTTGCACCAGTGGGCAGGCTGGAAAACAAAACAAAACAAACAGTATAAAAACCCTAATTTAGATATTTTCCAAAACATATTCTTTCCCTGCCCTGAGAACAGGAAGCTAACAATCTTTCCGGAAGTCAGTGGTGAAAGGAATCCAAACCATATGTGGCTACAGTTTTCTGTGGATTCCTAAATATGGAAATGCTCTCACTTCTTCTATTAACACCAAAGGGGCATCTCCTTCTCCTCTCCTGGGTCCATGAAAACCTACAGTGGTCACTCAGGAGCATGTGTTGGGATAGTCTCACTTCTAATGCATTACCCTGATGTATTAATGTCTTAATACATTTTTTAAAACTATTTGCTACAATGTCATCCCAATAAATTTAATTTTAAAAAAGAGTTGCATTTAAACACAGGCTCTCATCTTGATTAGGATGGTCTTGATCAACCTAAAACTCTACACCTGGGAGAGGGTAGGTTTACTTCCAAATGCTCTAAAACATAAAACAATGTCTGCATAACAAACAGCTCTGCGAGACAATATTCTTTCCTTAGATTAAGATGGGACCCATTATTTAACTGGTATGAAACATCTCAGCCTTGAAGCAACATGAGTAAGCACGTTTCAAAGAACTCACTTGCGGAAGCGGTTTCGCAGACAAAAGTAATCAACTCATCTTCAATCTTCTTAAAGGCGTCGAAGTCATCCACAAAGAAGACGTGGCGCGCGCTGGGCTTGCTGCCAATGCTCACCAGCTCCGAGTAATCTGCATCGGCCACACCGATTGCAAAAATGCTGTAGCCTGTGGCAGAACGCAAACAGATTTCTGATTACTTTAAATTGCACAAGATACAAGTATTGCAATATAAGACATCCACATGTTTAAAATATGTTTGTGAAGGAGGGCTAGTGGGGTGGATAATTCATTCTTTATAGTTCATCAGAATTCTGCCTGCTCGTATTTCATTATATGAAAATTATTCCATCGTCCCCTACAGAAATTTTCCATTTTAAAGAAACTCAAGAAGGCCTATGCCCCCTTTAGTACTTGAGACAAAACAGTTACCGTTTGAGTAACATTGTTATGTCTGCATGTTTTTAATAATTATTTTAAAATTTATACGATGCAGTGTAGTTGAAACAGAGAAATTTTATCTCAGCTTTTATTTCAGATATAGAAACTGAGATGTTAATAGGCTTAGCAGCCTGAGGTGGGTCATGGGTCAATGCTTGGCAAATAAACAGTAAATTACTATTTGCCGGGCATATCTTACATAATGTAATCTTCATGACACTGTTATGAGAATCCCCATTTTACAGATGATGAGGCTGAGGCGCTTCTATGCAGGTTCCCTCCCTGGCCCTTTGAAACTAGGTCTTTTGCATAGTATTGCACTTAATTGCTGGCATTTCTTATATAGGGAATCTTGCGTGTAGCAAAAAGTATTGGAGGAAATACAGCAAATAACAGATTTGTAACCTGGAAAGTATCTTTAAAATCACAGTGTCCAGGTATATGAAGAAAGACTTAGAAATATTTAAGCCATACAGATATAGCTTACGAACGTGTATTCAGAAAACAGCAGTGCTACCATATTGGTAGCCACTATTGCTCATCTGTGTAAAACTCACCATCTGATTGCATCTCCCTGGAGATTTTGTTCACGTCATCTTGTGATCGCCCATCAGTTATGACCACGATGACCCTCGGGATGCCTTTTCTGGTCCCTGAATCTGAATTAAACAAGGTATCTCGGACATGCTTAATTGCTTTTCCTGAAACAAAGGAAGGCAACAGTTCAATTTCATGACCTCTTATTTTTGTTCTGCTGGGGAGGGAAAGGTAAAAACAAAGCTCTTAAATCAGTGAAAAATTTTTTAAAAATAAATCTATATTATTATGCCTAAAAAAAAGGTGACTTTGGATGATTAGATAATGAAGATGTGGTGTGTGTATATATATATAAATAATATTCAGCCATAAAAAGATGAAATATTGCCACTTTTGACAACATGTACAGATCTTGGGAATATTATGCTAAGTAAAATAAATCAGACCAAGCCCGGCCAGGCATGGCTCAGCGGTTGAGCATCAACCTAGGATCCAGGAGATCGGGGTTCAATTCCCGGTCAGGGCACATGCCTGGGGTGCGGGCTAGGCAGCCGATCAATGACTCTCTCATCATTGATGTTTCTGTCTCTCTCTCTCTCCCCCCTCCTTTTCTCTCTCTGAAATCAATAAAGATATGTTTAAAAAAAAAAAAAAAAAATCAGACCCCAAAAAAAGAAAAGAACCATGTGATTTCACTTATATGTGGGATATAAAGCAAAAAAGCAACACATGAACAAACAAGATAAACTCATAGACAAGACAACAGAATCACTGGGAAGGGCACTGGTGGGGGGCGGAAAAGGCGACGGGAGTCAAATACATGGTGGCGGAAGGAGACTAGGGTTCGGGTGGTAAGCAAACAATAGCGTATACAGATGTCATATCATGAAGTTGTACACCTGAAATTTACATGATGTCATTAACCAATGTTATCCAATAAATATAATTTTTCAAAGGTAATTTCACTAATTACTAATAGTTAGTTACTTTAGGTCTTAACTGGACTTTCTTTGGTCTTACCTGTTTTTGTATTTCCTCCTTTGTATGAAATACGTTTAATTGCATCAAGAAGAGTCTCTTTGGTTTTGTAAGTGTTTAGCTTAAATTCTGTTCTGGGGTCATCAGTAAACTGAACCATTGCAACCTGGAGAGAGAAGGTGTACTTGGTTTTACATATACATAGATTTCTCCTGGGCCAGAGAGCACACACAAGATATCCACAATTTAATTTCTTACTTAACCCAGTCCACAGTTTCCTCGGTTTAAAATTCCATACAAGTTACGTACCAAATCTGATGACACATTAAATAGAATTTTTTCTCTGAGTACCTTTCAGAAACTATTTTTAAAATCTCTAATGGTTGTGGGTTTTCAACAGATGGAAAAATGGCAGCATAAGCCTTGTAACTTGACCAAGGTCAGAGAATCAGAGTTGGATTCTTTACAAGGATTTATTATTATTATTATTATTATTTTAATCCTCACCAAAGGATATTTTTTCCATTGCTTCTCAGAGAGAGTGGAAGGGAGAGAGAGAGAAAGAGATCAATGCGAGAGACACACATCGATTGGTTGCCTCCCCAGGGCAGGAGATTGAGCCTACAACCGAGGTACATGCCCTTGGCTGGATTCAAACCCAGGGCCCTTCAGTCTGCGGGCCAATGTTCTAACCACTGAGCCAAACCGGCTAGGGCATTACAAGGATTTCTTTACAGAGCAAACCTGTGAAGGACTTACTACTGTCCTACCATTTTACAGATGTTGAAACTGAGGCGCTCAAAGTCAAGTAACTTGCACAAATCACAAGAGTAGTCACTGGCAGAACCAACAGTTGAAGCCAGGTATATTCTACTTCAAAATCTGTTCTTAACTACTGCAATATAAGCCTTCCTGGCTCCATTTCCTACAATTTACTTTCATTTTCGTGGAACTTTGGGGCCATTTTTAACTCACCGTTTTGTTTGTTTTTCAGAACTACAACGAGGGTAGTAAACACAGTATCTTCAGGTTGCTTTCTCTGATTTCACAGGCCTTCAACTGCTACCAGTTTATCAAGGTCTACTGCAGATATCACCGCCTTTAGGAAACCTCCTCTAATTCCTCTATTCAAAACAAATTCCTGCCTCCCTGAAATGCCTCGGCAACATGATGTATCCTGCTCATACATTCAACTGCTCTTCCAAAACAAAGGCGTTCATTTCAGTGCATCCCTTGCTACCATCCTTGCCAAGACCTCCATCATCTCTCTGATGGACGATGAAAGCAGCAACTTAACTGGTTCTCTGCTCCATTCCTACCCTTATTAATATTCACACTCCATAAAGCTGCTATTAATCTTTTTGAAAAAGCACATCAGATCTTTCTGCTGGCTTCCACTGCATTTATGATGACCTCCAACTCCTTCAATAGTCCATTAGACTCAAGATAACCTGGCTTTTGTCTACTTCTCCCACCTCTTCTGCACTCCACATGCTCACCCACCATATTCCAGCTATAAGTTTTAGTGTCTGAAGTCTCAAATTCCATCCTTATCTTAGATCCTTTGCACTCACTATTTTTCTTGTCTGGAAAGTCTACTCTCAGATCCCTTTGTTATCATTTACATCTCAGTTCAAAAACCACCTCCTCAAAGAGGCCTTCGTTGACCACAAAATTTAAAATACCCCTCCTACACACACAGACACACACAGACACACACAGACACACACAGACACACACACACACACACAGACACACACACACACACACACACACACACTTGTAAGTAATAACCCTCAGGGAATTTAAATCCTATCACTGTTTTCAGAGCTCACCTCCCTACCTCAGGAATCTATTTATTTGCCTATTTCTATCTGTCTCTCGCCCTCCTCCTCTCTATGCCTTTAAGAGTATGATCACCAAGACATTAAGGACACTGTTTGTCATATCCATTATGACAGCACTGTGTCTGGCCATAATAAATTCTCAATAAATATTTTTGGAATGAATAAGTTAGTTTTATGTTCTACTTGATCTATACTAGTGTGACCACAACCCCCGTCTTTCAAGACTTTAATGTCCTTGAGAGCAGGGGAAATACTGGGTGTACCCATAGAGGAGATGCTCTACCCTAGTATATATAAAAGGAGCATCTGCTGGCATGGCCATTCTAACCGGCCTTAGTTTGCTGAACTCAGTAGCTTTTAAGGACTAGCATCTTCCCAATCTCCATCAGGCATCAGTAAGCTGCTTCCAAACCCAGACCTGTGTATCCTCTCGTTTAGGGATAGATTTGATCATTAAAGTTCTTTATCCAGATTCCCTGACTAATAGCCATAATAATACATTAGAATAACTTCTTAATGCATATAATGAATTAATAATTGACCTATTAGCCTTACTTGAGTTCCATCTGCGCCGATCTTGTTCAGGGCTCCGACAGTGTTATACAGAAAGTCAGTGATCTTGTTGAAATTTTCATCTCCAATACTCCAGGATCCATCCACCATAAATACCAGGTCTGCCTTGGCAGCTTTACATACTGAAGACCAAGAATACAAATTTTTAATCAGACATAAGAGGAAAACATAGCTGTTATTAAACCAACAAAGCAGATAGTGATTTCCCTCCGGTATCTCGAGCTTTTTCCTGGAGAAAAGGTATCATTCCTCTAAGGTTTATATCCCAAACTCTTCCTCCTTATGCTTTCTGACCATCATTTCTCTTCCGCACTCAAGGTTCCTATTCACAACTGGGAAGCTTCTAGTAAACATGTGGAATTTGAAAGGAAAAAAATCCACCAACCTTAGTCCCAAAGAACAAAAATGAGAGAAGAGAAAAATGTGGAACTGAAGAGATTCACAGACAGAAGACTCAGTAAACATTTTTAGTGCCTATGATCAGCAGGAAGGTCAAGCCATGCACCGAGTACCCTGTCCTCTGCCTGTTGAGTTAGTCATTCAGAGTGAGTCAACTTCAGGAGGACAGATATGACACCTACAGCTGGGTATGCATTTGTGCTGAGGTCACAAGCAAACTTTAATTACAGCCTCATTCAAACATTCTGTCTGTGACTTTCTGCCACCCGTTGATATGTGCCAAAAAGGTATGTTAATGAAAAAACAGGATCAGTAGGTATTACTGATGCCAATGCTAACAAACAAGCAAAAAATATACCAACAAAGGCCTCCTCCACTGAAAGCATTTTTATTGTCATTTTTTGGTATGTACACTTTCAAACAATCTATGCCTCTTTCTCTTTCATTAGTGTAGATCACTGTGGCTGAGTCTGTTTTACAGCGAAACAATTTTCTCTTCAATAATAATCTGAATCTGCTAAGGTTAGGTTAGTTACATACAAATATTCTTTGAGATAATGTGCCTTTCTCCTGTCTTTAGGGGAAAATATACCCTTCATTTGGTTTTTATTTTTATTCCCTTTAAGCTATTTATTAAGTAAAATAAACCATCTCCAAGTGAGGTATTACTCCAGGAACAATAAGGATCTGGCAAAGCTGTTCTCATGAGTTCTATGATTCACAAAATTGCACAACTTTATGATTTGAATTTAGAGCTGAAAGGGACACAAGACCTGCTAATTATAAGCTTATAAAGGAAAGCCTGGTCCTCTCTTTCCAAGGAAAGATGAAATCTAGATTAGGTTTCACCTATCAAAATGAAAAATTAATAAATCAAAGAAAATACACCAAAATACACGAAGAAATTACCTCTGGGATAGAAAATTGTGTTTTTAGTTTCTTCTGTGTACTCTTTTGTACTTATTAACATTTGTTTAATAAATACTCAATATCACTTTAACAATAAACATTTACAGGCTTTTTAATTAAACACACTCAATACAAACAGAGCCTAAGATGCATAATGCCTTCGAGGTGGAAAAGCCATCTAAAACCATCCTGATGAAAACTTCAGGAGCAAGGTCTCTGCGTTGGCAATCCTCACTCTCACAGACCCTTCACACAACTTCCACGAGCACTCATGAACGATATAGCTGAATGATATCCACATTCAGCTATAAATAAAAACATTCTGACCTCAGAGAGCTCTGTGATATCTGCGCACCGGAAATGTCTAACTAGTAAATTTATCAATCAGGATTCTGCTTTCAGTTCCAACAGTGAAAATAATCATAGCTATCGAGACTAAAGAAGGCTACGTCTAAGCCAGAAGAAGCAAGATTCCGGCACTCCAGCTGGAGCAAGTAGCCCCAAATGATGCCGGGCAGCAGGGGACATGTGCGGGAACCCCAAGCTGTACAATGCTGCTGGGACCTGACGTGACCTGGGAAATGAGCTCACCAAGGAGGCTGCTCATTGCGGACTGTGCGTGCTGTGCTAGGAAGGAGGCTGGCCCTCATTAGAGCTTCCCATTGCCTCTTTGTTTCCGTGACGCTTACACTCTCCGGCACCTGACCCCACTGACTTGAAGCTGCTGCAAGACAGGAAGGACTTCGTTTTCATCGCATCCCCGATGCACAGCAGGTACTTTAAAAGGCATGATGAAAGGAAGATCTCTTCCGAAACAACCTTCCACTCCCTTCTCCCCCGAGCCCTCCTGTCCCCTGCACCGAGGTTAACTTTCTCAAACACGGGTGTCCTCAGAGCAGCGTCCCTTCTTAAACTCCTCCCGCACACCATGTCCCACAGCACCAAGCTCAAACTCCTCACTGCAGCAAAACCGCCCTGCACCTGACTCCGCCCTTCTCCAAGGGCCGCTTCTTGTTCCCCAGACACACTGTGCGCTTAGATCATTCCACGACTTGGAGTGCTCTTCTCCCATTTACTTCCCTGTAAAACTCATTTTTCAAAATGCAGATCAAATTTCTCCTCCCCCTTTACAAGTAATTAACCTGCAGTAGCATTAACTGCTCTCATTTCTGCACCGCCACCGAAGGATCTCCATTTTCAGACTCACATCCTTGACTCGTCATGATCTAGGCAAACCTGCTCTCTTTCAATACCGACCATAAGCACACGGCAGCAATCACACGTTATTACTGTATTTCAGGTGCATTTACGACTCTGATATTTTCAATGAAAAAAACATGAAGCAAAATTCTGTTAGAAAATCTACCCTGTGTCAGAATCCATAATTACAGGGATTTTTATCTATTTTTTTCATTCAATATATTTGATATATGATATTGTATAAATTTAAGGTGCACAACATGTTAATTTGATACATTTATACACTGTCATATGGGTGCCACTGTAGGGATATTTAGTGCCTCTGTCACATTACGTAATTATTGAACAGTGTTGTCCTCAGTGTTCATTATATTGAGCATTAGCTCTGTATGTCTTATTTACTACTGGCTGCAAGTTTGTACCTTATCAGTATTTGATAAGCATTTATATTAAGGAGAAAAAATTTTTTATTAATACCTTGGTTTTTAAATAAACAAACAAAACCAACAAAATCTTCCACCTAAAATCACATCATTATTGTATTCTTTTACCTTCTTTCGCTGGTGGAATGGTTGGAGGAAACGTAGGGGGCTGAGTCGGAAGGGATTCTGGAAAGGAGGGAGAAAGAACATCAATTAGCCATCTCATCCATGGCAAAGAGAAGCAGGTCATGGAGAAGTAATTCTTCAGGGGACTCGATGAGTGGCAGAGCTCTCTTCTTAGAGAGTTTAGTGACTGCTACAAATCAGCCACAGCCTGTGAACACTGGCTCCACCATCCCCTCAACCTTAGAAGGAAGGCTTGAAATGTCACTTCACCAGAGGTCCATTTACCCAGCAGGAGCTGATACAATCAGACTGTCAACTACAAAGTGGTTCTCATGTTGATTTAAGGCAGGAGTCCTGCCAACGGATTTCACACTAGTCTGGCTGCTTTCACACATGCAAACTTCATTTCCATTCTGCCTAAGTAAGGACTGACCATCAATCCTTGTTCAACAGCGCTCCCCCCTTCGCACCCTGCATCCCCAGGATGTGGTCCCCAGTGGAACCTGATTCCCTCTCTATTCTACCCAGACTGTTTCTGGAAAACTTTCAGTTCTGAGGACCAAATGGTGACAGTGCACCAGCGCAGTGACTATCACACCAGTACAAATTCCTGTGGCAAATCAGCAGGAAGTTACGGCATCAATAGGAAAGTATCCTAAATATTATTTTTCACATGTTCTTTTCTATTCTTATTTGACACTAAAAAATTAAGAAAAACTGAGAAAATTCTTATCCCAGTTTAACATGTGGTAAGATCTTCAGTAAACCACAGCCATTCGCACAGGGGGATGTTCAGCTTCTGGACACAGAAAGCGCCAAGTAACTGGAAGGATCTGAGCTCAGGCAGAAGGGTTATTTGCCAGGGATGTTGTAAAGGGAATTCCTTCACTGGCAGGAAGGTTGGAAGAGATGAATTTTAAGGTCTCTTCCAAATCTAAGAGCCAATAAAATAAAATTGAGTAAAATTTTTCAATATTTAAAAGAATGAGGTCATTGTATATTACTGATATGAAAAAGTGTTAGACATTAATTATTATGTGAAATGAAGCGAGTCACTGAATACTATGGAATGATCCCATTCGTGAGACACACAAAAAATTCTATCTTTGTGATATATGCATCTGTCAGATATATATCTACATATTTATACTGATATATGTCTCTCTCTATACATGTGTCAGGTAGATTTTCTTGGAGGAGACCAAGCTGGCAGCAATGGGTATTTCTGGGCAGGAAGGATGGAGAAACCGGGAGGCTGACAATGTACTTTATACCTTCTGTTGCATTAGTATGAATATGTGTCAGTATATATATATATATGAAGTTGTCTTTTAAAGGCAACTTTTGAAGCTAAAAAGTTTCAAAAGTAAAAAAAAAAAAGAGAAAGAGAGAAATTTTAATACTAAAACTAGGATTGCAAAACTTTCTTTAAAGCACCAAAAAATGCTATGAAAGCCAGATTTATTTATCTTCAAATCCAAGGAAGCAAGATTTGTGCATTTTCTTTCATGTGGAAAAGTGATGCATATCCAAAGTTCAGTCAATAAATCAAGAACAAATCAATGGGAGGCTACAGCAGATAGATCAATACGTCTGGGTAGAACATCTGGCCAAAGAATCCCTTGGGTAGCGAGAACAAAAAACTGATGACACGTGTTTATATCCTCTGTGTGGCATGCAGATGGCCCCTGTCTTCAAGCATGTGAGGGGCTGTCACATAGAAGAAGGAAAGGTCCTGATCTGCGTGGGTTCAGAAGGTTGCACTAGAGCCAGTGCGTGGAAGCTGCAAAAAGACAGATGTCCCCAACATAAGGAAAACATTTACATCAACCTATGCGATTTAACCCTTAGTTGGCAGTTAGTTGGGGTCACAAACTCAGATGTTTTCTGAGGCCAGGCAAGTAATGAATGTGAGCAAAGAACTAGCCCAAACATTAAACAGGAGCAGCCTGAGAGCACAGACACTGTCTAAGGGAGACAGCAGTCACTTGGTTCCAGCAGACTGGCACCGTCAGGGTATGTGTGCCCTGTGCTGTCAAAGCTTTCGAATTTTCAAAACATTTAAAACTTAAAAAGTGTATTATATATATCTCCCAAGAAAACATGCGACCCCATGACCATTACTTTGTGACTTCCAAATGATGACAAAAAAGTATTTGTTCAGTAAGATAAAAATTGAAAAGCTGCTCAACACATTCTCTTTTACTGGATCTTGACCACCACCACTGGGCTGAGAGAGTAGGTATTTCATTTCACTGATGAGCAAAAAGAAGCTCAGAGATGTTGAACTGCCTAAGGCCACAATGCTAGAAAGGGACCCTGCTGAGCCTGTTTGAGGCTAGATCTTGTGTACTACCAGGGCTCTAATAACTTTTAAATGATGTGATCCCCTATCCATAAATAGAATTCTAATCAGCAATAAAAAGAAACAAAATGCTGATACATTCTACAACATGAGTAAACCTCAAAAACACCTGCTAAGTGAAAGATGCCACATGCAAAAGGTTACATATTATATATTTCCATTTATATGAAATGTCTAGAAAAGGCCAACATATAAGTAAAGAAAGTAAATTGCCTGGGGCTGAAGATGGGACTGGGGATTGACTGAATAGACATGAAAGATGTCTTCGGGTTGATGAAAATGTTTCAAAGTTGGACTGTAGTGATGGCTGTACAACTCTTCAGATTAAATAGTATTGAATTGTGCATTTTAAATGGGTGAGTTTTACAGTATAGAACTTATACCTCAAATACACGTATAATATAAATGTTGAATATTTCAGTTATGAAATAAAGTCTTAATATTAGGAAAAAATTAGATGATTCAGTTTATTAAACTTGGGCTTTCTGTTTTTGAAGGTCACACACTGATGATTTCTTTCTGTATGTCCCAGATCAAGTGAGAGACTGACACTTGGGCAGCAGAACTTTCCAAATGTCACACAGATGATAGGGGGGCTTCCCAGAAAGCCCACTGCCCACCGCCTCTTCTGGCACAAATCCTCAGGGATTTGAGTTTAAGTTCAAGATTCTGAGTTAAGCACACAAATGTCCCCCAGAATTCACTGCAGTTCAAATCATTTTGATGCTTGTGGCCTCTAGGTCAGGAATCCTTGATTAAAAGCCATTCCAAGACGTTGACACCCTCCTTGCTCTTTAGAACATGTAAAAAGTGCTTTGTTTTAATTTTATACTTTGCCTTTCCCTTCAGTGCATCAGATCTGCAGCCAACTTGGAAAAAGTACAAGAGCCTCTTAAGTAGGCAATAACTCTAGGGTCAGCCAGTTGGAACATGCTGGCTCCATGCCCACCCGCAGGGCTGTGGTAATATGCCATTGTTTTAATGTCAGGACCCGGTCCTTAAACTTCATTTCACACTCCACATACCACAAATGTTCCTTATGGATACAGATCACAATAGAGGTCATTGTTTCAAGCACTTCGCCTTGTGGAGCATATGGAAGATGGGGAAAAATATACAGATGCTTCAATGGGCCCCTGCAGTGAATGCTGGGACTGGACAGGAGGAACAAATCTTATAGTACAGATATCCCTGGGCAGCAAGAGCTAATATTTTTCTAAATGGAATAAAGTTTTTGAACCCAAACAGGATGCCTAAAAACTATTCATGGAGATGGGGATCAGGAGAGAAGGCACTACACTTACGTGTTTTTTCCGTTACGCTCACACTGGGTCCTTCAATCTCCTGAACTTTTGTGTAAACACTGATTTTATATTGTGAATCAGGCTGAAGTCCGTAGAAGCAATGCCTGCTTGTCCCTCCACCCACAGTAGATTCTTGCTTTTGTGTATCTATAATAAAAACAAAACAAAACACATACACATGAAATTTTTAAAAATAGTCAACAGTGGGTGATTTGCTTCTAAAATGCTTAATATGCCTGGTTTAATCAGATAACTCCAGAATGAATTATACTTGTTTGAGGTATTGTGCTGTATAATTGGTTTAAAAAAGAATCACTGTGCTACGCAAATTTCCATTTATGCAATTTTCCCTCTAGAACAATTGTGCAAATTTACGTCTAGATTGATTTTTATCTGATTCATAAGTTGCATCCATCTAGCCAAAGCCTTACACAGCTTTATTTCTAGAAATTCAAAAACCAGTGTCAAAAAACTGCATTGATTAAATACATCACACATATTATTTAGTGGTTAAAAAACTGTCCTTCAAAATGTTATCTGCAGTTAATGAAATATAAACAAAATAGAGAAAACATGAAAAAAGACTAGTTGCTTTTTTAAATGCAAAATGCAAAAATGTTAAATATTTATTTTTGACTATTTTGAAAATATAATGACTATTAAATTTCAATCTATATTTTAATATATAGGAACAAAACATATATATATATATACACACACATATGTCAGAACAAGCATAACATATGTCATTTAAATTTTTGTCAATGAGCAAATCCTGATTTTTAAAAATATAAGCTAAAGTCATTTGTTCAGTGAAATTTAAAATTTATTTTTATAACTGTGGATATTAAAGAGTGTCAAAAGTGAACTTTATAATATAATCTTTAGTGATATATTTGTTCAGAATGAATTAAGGTCTAACTCAATAATTTCTCTATCACATATTTTGCAAAATGATGAAATGAAAACATTGTTAAGGTGTTTGTAAGATTACATACTGCTGTGAAAGGAGTTTGATAGTAAGGAAATGTTAGTAACCCTGTGCTCTGCTTTGCTGATGTCCAAGTTCAATCTGGCTCAGAACCCCACAAAAGCTGCTTCTTGCTAACCCTTAACCACAACTTTGGAGCCTCTTGCAAGTTTCTGTGAGCCACCTGTAATGCAAACATTTCCTAAATCCTATGCATGAATCACATTTATCTATCTCCATAAAACTTTCCAGGGACTCTCCTGGAATCAATTCTAGAAATGTGCTTTTCTGTCTGTCATCTCTATTTCTTGTGGATACCCATATACTTTACAGACCCTTGACAATAAGAATATAAATGGGTTTTACTTCTAAAAAAAAATCTACAAACCTTTGGAAAACTGGAACAGTCACTGTAAAATTAATGGGAAACAGTATGGTTTGATTCCCAATACTAACAAAGAGGGGTTACATGAATGGGGGTGTATCCATGTTGCTTTTGGCATGTGTGATTCAGGTCTAATGGCTTTGCCCTAAAGGAAAACATTTAAACTGATCAAATGATGACTAATTTCCTCAATCCTTTGTGCCAAAAGCAGCGAGTTAATTTATTTTTTGGAACAGGGAGAAAAAAATTGTCTTTGTGCATTCATTCCTATGAATCAAGGCAAAATACATGCTCTCGGTTGTTAGCATGCTGATAGTGATGCCACCAATTTCACTCACCAAAATATCCTAAGAATAGTTACTGAGATTCCCAACCAAAGAATATACAGAATCCAGGATACTCTGCTGGGACTTTATTATATAAATGCTTCCATTCCCCAAGTGTCTCAAATACCCTGACCCCCAATCATAACGTCACAGCTTCAAAAGTTTAATCATGATCCGGAAACAGCCCAAGTGCCCATCAGCAGATAAGTGGATATGAAAGCTGTGGGACATTTACACCATGGAATACTATGCAGCTGTAAAAAAGATCTCTTACCCTTGGAGACAGCATGGATGGACTCGGCTAATATTATGCTAAGCAAAATAAGCCAGTTAGGCAAAGACAAATATTGCATGATCTCACTTATAAGTGGGGTCTAAAGAACAAAATAAACTGACCAACAAAAAGGTCCAGAGACATGGATGCATGAAACAGACTAATAGATCTCCGTGGGGGGATGTTGAGGGGGAGGGGGCAGGAAGAGATTAACCAAAGAACACTTATACATATATGCATAATCCATGGACACAGACAAAAACATGGGGAAGGCCTGGCCTGGGGCGGGGCAGGGGGGGCAAAAAGGGAGAAAATGGGAGACATCTGTAATAATGTCAACAATAAGATAAAATTTAAAAACACACACAAAAGTTTAATCTTGAGAATAGATTATGTTTCATAACCCTTTTTTAAAGGTAGGCTCTCCACTATGCTGCAATTCTCTCTCTTTGTTAATGGATGATACTGTAAAATTGACATTTTCAACACCTATAGGTAGAAGACAAGTTGAGCATCCTTTGAAACCTATTTTTCAAGCAGGCTGAAAAGAAATCCAACCAAGTTATGGAGATGAGGAAGGGAATACAGTATTGGGCCCATGTGGTGTATAAACACATGAACCCAACCTCAGACGCCAAGTCAACTCGAAAACAGCTGGAGGAGACAGAACTCCAGAGCATCCACACAACTAATGGAGGCTCTCACGGGGTTCTGATTTACCCGAGACCAACCAAAAGTCTCTGACTTTGGTCTGTCCTACTATTAACCAAAAGCCTACAATTTAATTTGGCAAGTGAAGGACTGACTCAAAATCAGATTTTATTTCAATCTCTCCTGAGAGGAGCTTATCCTTCTGGTGATCTTCTTTTTGGAGGCAGTCTTGGCGATGAAAAAAGTCATAATATTTACATGGGTACAGGACATCTGCTGTTTTTGCATGTCTGGTATCTAATCCCTATCTCTCTGAACCCATTCTTCCCCACTCTTGGTCTTTATGATTTGGGAAGGACAGAAAAACAACCCCTCTCCCCCTGCAGATATAGCGGTGGAAGGCAACCAGGTCTGATCAGTCAATTTATTTCATGCCCTTGAGTCCAATGATAGGTTTAGGGGCATCTGACACAAACCGAGCCAATATGACTCAGTTCCTAGACTTTTGTTACAGTTATTGAGAAAGAGAAGCTCTTTTTTTTTATTTTTTTATTTTTTTAACAAAGACTGTTAAGCTGGAAGCCGGAGGATGCAATTCTGGATCTGACTGGGGATGACTCACAGAACCTGGTTGAGAATGAAGGCAGAGGAGAGAGGGCAGAGGATGAAGCAAGACACTGTTTGAACACCTAGATCCAGATGTGCCTGAAGCCAGACAGGACTGAACTTTCCAGTATATTAGCCAAGAAATCAGTCCTCTTGCTTAAGTCCCTTTTACCTGCCTTTTTGCCATTTACAAACCATCAAACCTGAATGATACAGCCTCCCTACCTTTGCTCACAAAAAAACTTGGAAATGTGTAGGTATTACCGCAAGTAGAAACCTCAAAAGAAGTAATTTTAAAGAAACTGAAGCCCAAAGAAGAAAACTGACCAGCAATTATGGTTAGAACAGAGGACTCTCCCCTGACTTTATCTCAAAACACAAGTGCACATGACCAGACCATAGGGAATATATTTTTTTTAAAAAAAGAAAGGGGGGGGGGAGGGAGGGAGGGAGGGAGGGAGGGAGGGAGGGAGGGAGGGAGGGAGGGAGGGAGGGAGGGAGGGAGGAAGGAAAATCCTGGAAAAAATTACCTGTCAAAATTACCTAGGAATTTGCCAGAGGCATTTAGAAATAGGTCAGCCTGGGATTAAGTTTCTCCACCACATGGAGGAATTAAGTTCCATTTCTCTTTAGTATTTGGGGTGCAAATACTAAAGTTTCTGCAAAAGCAATCAATGTAGCCAATGGGAGCTACTGCAGAATTAAAACAGAAGGGGCTCCGGGACTCATCAGCCCGTGGAAGAATGGGCATCTGACCACAAGTCCTTCGATGCAGTGGTTGGGATGATGGTGATCACATTTCTCTCTGAGATAAAGAAACTCACCCTAAACTAAGCTCACACAGAGAAGAGATCAGTGGCTGCCAGAGGCAGGAGGTGGCAGGTGGGAGAAATGGGTGGAGGTAAAAGGTAAAAAGAAACAGACAACCTAATTTGTTCCCCACTCCAAAGTAGAAAGACTATTCCTTCGCCTAAACTGTATAAGTTAAAATATTTAAACATATTCTTCACTGCTATCTTCCACATTCACTCCTCGCCCCCAATACTCTTTTAGAGGCTGTCAGTTAGAGTCTATTGATGTCCAGTAGGTTAATACTATTCAGTTAGACAACTGGGTAAATGAGCTGTAGGCTAATTGAGCCCATAAATCTCTCAGCTATAAATGTTGATGAAAAATAAATACTTTTGTTCATTCGTGTTTAAATGAGTCTATTGAGTCTCTGTTAAAGAGGTTTCTGGCAGCCTGAAAATTACACTGAAGGAGTACAAGTTAATTTAACTTCAAGATAAGATGGAAATGTGGACTCATGATTTTTTTGCCAGTAAAGATCTTGGTTTTGGAAAGAGCTTACTGAGGTTTTGGATTACCAGATCAGTGTTCCCAGATACACCAATCATATCCTCTGATAAGAATCCTAATGATAGTTTGCAAATATGCTAAACTAAAAGCATTTAGCTAAAATACTTATGGATTTCACTAATTCCACTGATAAGTCAGTTTTCATACAATTTTATATCAATCTACATAATTATAATTTTTATGGAAAACAATAAACATATCCACAGGAGCCTATGTCCCTTCATGTCAACCTCTTAAATTTATAAAAAGATAAAGGCATGATGGGGTAATTTGGGAGTGTGATTTTTATGTTTAGTATTTTTTAAAGCTTAACAAATACCACTGAACATCAACCCTCCCCTATTAAAGTGTGAATTAGCTAGTTGCTTAAAGATATATGATACATAACTCAAGATTTTATAGTTGCTTCATGAATAGTTGCATATCTTTCATCTACTCCTGCTTAAGCATCCCATTAATCATGTTAAATACAATCTCCACAAAACCTCCGTGATTTGTCCTGACTTTCCCTTACTCAGTGTTCATTCTGGATTAAAGCCACTCCCTTATGCTTAGCTGGTGTCAGGCTAAAGGAATTCCTACAGGATCACACACAGGAACGAAGGGCTTCTCATGGTGCTCTTACTCTATTCTCACATTCTCAGCATATTTCCAAATGCTGGCAGCACTCTGTGCTCACAAACTGTGCTTTCCACTTTCAGGATTGGATCGAAAGTGGGATTTCTACATTGTGGATGTAGGTATAGCCAGGGATATAGGCTACTAACCCCATTCTTATCCAGACCCTCAAAATTAGCTCCTTCTGCTTCTTTCAAATGAGAAACCATAATCATTTGTCCAGAAAGAAAACATAAATGAGCAGTTTTATTAGCTTAAAAGATTTAAAAAAATCACTGGGGATTCTCTAGTTCTTCTATCATCCCCCTAGCGTAACAAGACAAATCTTTTCTACTGATAATACAAATCTGATTAAAGTAATTTTCATTATTTGAGCTCATCTTCTGAATATTATCCATGCTGATAATGTGGAAAGGGAATTAACGGTCCCTAGAAACTCACTTTTTGGGAATCAGCCTTTTGTTGTTGTTCTTGACATTTTAATGAAAATAAGCAGACATTTTTAGTCTTTCAACTTCAAAACAAAGTCCCAAATTGCAGATGAACTTGAGAACTGTAATACAGTATACCATTTCCTGAATGAGAGTTTGCTGCTCACCAATTACCTCCCAAAGTAAAAAGAATCACTAAGAAAAACATTCAAGTCAAACTTAGAGCCCCACTAGGTGCCGAAATAATAGTGCCATCTAATTTTCATGTATGTTAACCCCGGCTATTCGGTTCCTACTACCAATAGCAGCTACCATTTCTCATGTACTAAATGTGTGCAAAGCACTGTTGCAAGTTCTTTACACAGATTTATCTCAGCTTAATCCTCACAGGATGCCACCAGATCTGCACTATGGTTCCACCTATTCACAGAGAGAAAGTGGAGGTTGGAGAGGTTCAATGATTGGCTTAACCAGCCACGTTGACTCCATATCCAGCATGATCCATAACACAATATTGCCTCCTCGGCGAGAGGGTTCTGGACTAATGTTATGTGCATGTTGTCCATAGTGGCTTGCACAGACTAGGTACTCAATCCTTGACCAAAACAGATGTGATGAATTCCACTTACCCTGGACGGATTCTATAACTATCCTGTAGGCAGTGGCATGACGCTGCACCTGCCACTGAGCACACAAGCTGGTCATTTGAATCTGGTCTGCTTGAAGATTGGTCACACCCAGAAACACTGTAAGGAAATAGAAACGTAGCTGCGTCACATTGCAGACAATGCCACGAAAGTCTCCAAGTCCGAAATTAACTTTACCACAATAAAATTCTAATTCAGCGTGCCTCAGCGAGAGGTGGGAAGAAACCTATCAACTCACAATAAATTCTTGCACACAAAAAAGAACTATTTTATGACATGAAAAGGCAGTTGCAAAACATTATGTATTTTTTAGTCTGCCATATTAGTAAACAAGAAAGGAAATATATATTCAGAGGAAAAAGACCAGATGCAATGGATGGTGAAATTATGGGAGACGTTTAATCTTCCCTCCTTATTTATTTGTGTTTTCTAACTATTCAAAAGTTAATATATAAAACCTGTATAGTAAAAGTGAAATACAATGTGTACTTATCAACCAGTGAAAGACAGCGATGGTTTAAACAAAAGGAAAGAGCAAAGCGCACAGAATGAAAGTCTTACTCAAAGGAGAGCAGTCTCCCAAGGACTGGCCTTCAAAACACCGCCGAGGGAGGGTGAACACATTTTTGAAAATTTTAAAATGAAAGGTTTAACACGGATAACAAGAAATTATTTTTAAAAAACCCCAGGACAGCCCGGCCAGCGTGGCTCAGCGGTTGAGCGTTGACCTAGCATCCAGGAGATCACGGTTCGATTCCCGGTCAGGGCACTTGCCCGGGTTGCGGGCTCGATCCCCAGCCAGGGGCGTGCAGGAGGCGGCCGATCAATGACTCTCTCACCATTGATGTTTCTCTCTCTCTCTCCCTCTCTCTTCCTCTCTCTGAGATCAATAAAAAATATATATTAAAAAAAATTAAAAACCCAGGACATAGATTGCTGTTAATCTTGGGACACTGGTATTCAAAAATGATTCAGCAAAAAGTTAACTTGGGTAGCAGTAAAAATATTGTTTCTCCAAGACAATAAAGGAGTAAGCGTATGATGTTTATCATTTAACCCAAGAAGGAAAAGCCAAACATTAACGATATTTGCTTCCTCCAATGACCTCTGATTCCCATTGGTCTCAAGTTTTCTTATTTCTTCCTTTCTCTTAGCTACCTCATAAAAATTTTTTAAAAGCTCAAAAATATTTTTCAAGATGGTAAAAATAATCTTGTCTAATCACAACTGACATCTTTACAGCATTCCTTTTTATCAGAGAAGGAAGACCTATCTTCCTACGACCCCATTAAACGCCTCCTCTAACCCCACGAAATCAATCGTGACCCACAAAACCACACTAAATTTAAAAAACAACTGAAATTAACTTAGTTGCCACTGTATGGAGTTTTATTTTGCTTCAGAGAAAGGGAGAAAACACATAAGGAGCTGATCTAATTTTTCACTTTGAGGACACAATATAAAATAATTCAGTACTCTCACTCTTTTAGCATCTATTTGGAATACTCAGTGTATTTATTAAAGGGGAGAAGAGGAATGGAACAAAGGTGGATAGAAAGAAACAAAAAGATTAAGGAGAAGAGAGATAGATAAGAGAATCACAGAGGCAGGAAAATGGCACAGACGGAAAGGGTAACTTAGGAAGGAAATGGAGATAAACTGGAGGAGGAGAGAGGAGGTGGAGGTGGGAGAATGCACAGGGAATACTAAGGCACTTCTAAGGAAGGCTGCGGGTTGCTCTACTAGCACAACAGGAAATTACTTGGAAGTTAAGGTAGTGTCCAGAAAAATAGCGCTTGCACAGCCAACTACAAGGTCAGGACCACAGTCCAAAGGCTTCCTGGATCTGTTGGAGACAGAGACTATTTCTTTTGAGGTTAAATTGATTCTGTATTAGCCTATAAGATTTGAAGATACTCCATGAAAGAGCTGTCTCTAGGTAAAACATGGGTGGCCAAATATAGGTGGCTTGGGGTCTGGTAAAATAGGTATCCCATTCTTGCACAGCACCATTCATCAGTTTAATGGATTAGAGATGGGCGTGAGCTAGGCGCCAAGTGCATAAAGCACAATTACTTCAATAGTAATACTTGTTAACTGAGCACTTGCCACATCGTGGACACGTTTCATATATTATCTGTTTAATCCTCACAATCAGCCTGTATACGGCTATGATGACCTTCACTTTAGCGTGGAGAAAACTTGGGTTAGGACAAGCTAAGTAATTTGCTCAAGGCCGTAGCTAACAAGTAGCAGATTTAAGGCTCTTACTTTTGATTGCACCATGACTATCACTCTCAAGGGTGGGGCATGCACTCAGGATGAATTTCATTAACATGCAGCCAAACCATTTTTATTTGGGGCTTTTCTGTATTATCGTTCATGTGTATTCAAAATATCAGTCTTCTGTTTAGGGTGATTATGTGGGTTTTGGAAAGTATTTAAGTAAAAAAAACCAACAAAACTGTAAGTCGACTTAAAGAAATATATTAGGCAGATGGTGTGGACGTAAACCAAGCACGCTGGAGTTTGGAAACACTGCATTATGCCACGGGTGTCTGGGAGTCGCAGATGCCAATGAGAAGTACCAGATGGCGTGCAGATAGCACGAAAAACCTTAAAGGGTAGAGAAGAAAGTCCTTAGACTGGTGCATATGTCATTTCAGCATGGCATGCGTGTGTGTGTGTGTATGTGTGTGTGTGTAAGGGGGGAGGGGTGAACGTTCTGAGAAAAGGCCCAACTTTGACTGGCTCGGCTGCATGAGGCTACACGCTAGTTGGAAAATTTCACCTAACTCGAAAAATGCCAACAGAGACTTTCCAGAAGGAAACCCTATCCGCCACCATCAAGGACAGTTGGACGCCAGGCTATGACATTGCGCCTGCCAACCAGGACTCTGAACTACAGCCCCCAGTTAGGAACACACCTTTCTTTCCATGAACCACCATCCAGACAGGGCAACGCTGAGGAGAAAAAAACAAAAACCAACCGCCAAGTTGAAGGAGGAGTTGAGTTACAGTAAAAACAGAGCAGCAAAACCACATGTGGGGGCTGAGGCAACGGGGACATCGGTCTTACGTGTTTTCACCACGCCTGTCAGGGCATCGCTGAAGCCAGAGGCCTGGGAGGCAAATATCTTCACATTGTAGTCCATTCCACTGAGGAGGTTTGTGATAAGAATGGTGTTAATGTTAGCTCCCACAAAAGTTTCTAGGGTTGGGCCAGCAACTAAAAGGAGAGAGAGTATATTGCCGTTATAACAGAATATGAAAAAAGTGGAAACACCCCTGAAGTGAACTGTACTTGAATTCAACTCTTTCCCGGTTGCCCAGGTTATACAACAGGGCTGGGGTTTGAATCTAGCTCCATGGACCTCGAAGATGTGCACCCTTGACTGCCACGCTAGGGCTTTTTCCAGGGATCTCGTCCTTTCCTCAAGTACAATTCTTTCCTTAGGGCTCACTCAAAGAAGCTGGCCCACCTCAGTCCACCATCCTCCGTATTGTGAGGCCTTGACAGTGGAGCTATGATGCGGCCATAGGCTCTGGGACACTTGCCAAACTGAAGAAGTCGTCCTCAATTGCCCCTGCTCAGACACCCAGTCATTTCTCAGGTACGGTAATAACTTCATCATTCTGATGATATCTGCTCTAACAAGCCATCCTAGAAATGATGTTTTATCCTCAAAAAATGGTAGGAGACTCTTCCACCCTCTTAAAACCAAAGATAAAGCCAAAGATAGAAAGTCAAAACAAAAATAGCT
The DNA here is from genome assembly GCF_054644295.1 of Miniopterus natalensis. Classification (NCBI taxonomy): domain Eukaryota; kingdom Metazoa; phylum Chordata; class Mammalia; order Chiroptera; family Miniopteridae; genus Miniopterus; species Miniopterus natalensis. Next base: position 15,735,182 of record NC_142096.1, on the reverse strand, counting down.
TATCTTAAAAGACATTTGAGATGCCTAATTGCGCTATTTTTTTAAAAGCATACTTACCACTAACAGGTTTATAGACGATCCTATAGCCCTTTACAGGGGAAGATGGGGGATCCCATGTAATACGCAACCTGTTGTACCATTCTTCTGAGACCCGTAAGTTTTGGGGACCAGATGGTGGCACTGAGCAGGAAAGAAAGGGAAAAACAGGGTTGAGTGAGGTTTCCATCTTTACAACCTACAGCGTTGTTAACAAAACCTGAGATATCTTCCCACAGTGTTAAAAATATTTACAGGTGAAAATGCAAACACATGGGGAGGAACCTTTGAGAGTCCAGGGCTGTTTTAAGTATTAAATATACAGAAAATAATTGTGCTTGTGGTGAAATGCTTTTATCTGAAGATCAGCAGCACATTCAATGTCATTTTGGTTTCTTCAATTAATTTTAAGTAAAACTCAATTAAGTAGTGTTTATTAACATTTCTGTATACACGCCACCCTGTTCCACTAGCAAAATATGTTTGTTTAGCAATATCAAGGGTGATCACACAATAGTAATGAAGTAGTTCTCGGAGGTAAGATTCTGATGATTTTTTTTTTGCTTTCATCTTTGTATTGCCTATATTGTTTAACATTTTACCTTATTGTTTATCAACTTTTTATCAAACCATGAAAGCCATTTATGTGGAGGGCCTTTATAAACTGTTGTGCATACTGATGGGTAATAGCCTTATGATTTTGTTGTTGATGGAATTTAGTTGTGTTGATCACTGCTTAAAATAAGTGGGCCAGGCACTAACACTTTGAAACAATTGTACTATGTAGCTATTGCTATATGTGATGGTATTTCTTTAATGAGATTTAAGTCGTATTTCTACAGCAATAGTCTTTAAATAGTTTTTATTTATATGAGTATATATATGTGTTTAACATAAAACCCTTTTGCAAATTATGCTAATTTTTAACATATGAAAGCTAAAAATAGATCTTTGAACCCAGGTCGTTGGCAGTTAGAGGGAAACCCTTTGCCTTCCCATATCCTTCCTCCCCCCTGTCTCCCCTCAGTGAAGGGGTTTATGGTTACTTTATGAAACATTAGAGTGCTAAATAACACAGTTCAAAACCATCTCAGAACAGCAGAATTTACTAAGCTTATTTTAAAATAATCCTTACATACATTTTTTAACAACGTGGATATAAGACAGACAAGGATGATGTATTTAAAACACATAGTAGGGCCCAGCCAGTGTGGTTTAGCATTTGAGCATTGACCTATGATCCAGGAGATCGCAGTTCAATTCCCAGTCAGGGCACATGCCTGGGTTGCAGGCTCAATCTCCAGCAGGGTGCGTGCAGGAGGCAGCCGATTAATGACTCTCTCATCATTGATGTTTCTATCTCTCCCTCCCTCTCCCTTCCTTTCTCTGAAATCAATAAAAATATAATCAATCAATCAATCACATAGTAGGTGCTCCATAAATGTTAGGTGAATACTATTCAATTTTCTTCCTTAATTACTGTTTAAGCCTGTGGTTTCCAAACATTGATTTCGCAGCAAAATACCAAAATATGCTAGAAATTCCAGTGTGTGATCAAAGCCAACATCAAGTCAAGAAGCCCATGTACAGGTGAAGTGGAAGAAGAGCTTGGAGCTCTCCCACTGCTCTGCCCTTCCCCTGCCTTCTCTCCTTCCACATAGCCCCTGAAGAGGTAACTGTAGCAACTCTTAGAATTCACAGTACCCTAGGTGATCTTTAGCAAAATGTGCAGCTTGGTGGGGGTCTGGGTGGAAGAATTCATAGAGGTGCCAGCGCTGTCAAATAAGGAGGTAACACCCATTTGCTCAGCAGAGCAGAGTCAGGACTTTGGGCTGCAGCTACAGAATTTTAATGACTTGCACACTTACTTGAAAACTCCATACTTAGATGCCCAGGTACAGAATTCAGGCCTTGCCACCATTCTGCACCAGTCATGCTTAACCACTGGGTAACTGTGATAGATTCAAGATGGGTGCAATTTTTCTGATTTTCCTCCCATTAGATGGTGGAGGCTATAACCCTCTCTTTGAATCTGGGTGGATTCTATGACCACCTTGACCTATAGACTACAGCAGAAGTGACACTGTACAAGTTCCAGGCATAGACCGTAACTGTTCTGGTAGTTCCCACTTTCTGCCTCTCGGAACCCTTGCTCTTATAGTCCTGAATCACCATCTAAGAACTATGACTATCATGCTGGATACACCGCATGGAGAAGCTCTCAGACTACATGGAGACAGAGGGACTCCGCTGAGTCCAGACTTCCAGGCATCCGCATCGAGATGCCAGGCATGTGGGTGAACTTGTCCTGAACACTCCACACCAACCCAGCTACCAGGTGGCCATAATCAATACTATGTGAAATGGAAGGATTTCCCAGCAAGCCTTGTCTAATTTCCTGACCCACAAAGTCACACAATATAATAAAACGGTTGCTATTTGAGGCCACTAGGTTCTGGGGCAGTCTTCACGCAAGTACAGACCAGGACACAGAAATGAAGACAACTGAGACTTTGCAGTGCTTTGACCACGGGTTTTCAAGCAAGCGTCTCACTTGATCACCACGGCCAGTTCACCTAAAACAAGAGCTTCGTGAGGACCGCTCTGCACTGCAGGAGTTTGGCATGCAGAGGCGAACAGATGAGGTCCTGGGCTCCCATGACGCTGCTCTCCGGGCATGGGAGACAGACACTGAACAAATACAGGAGTAAACAAGAAAACATCAGACAGCAGATCATGCCGTGACATGAGCAAAACAAAACCAAACTCAGTGGGATGACATCCTAGCAAGTGGGAGCTACTTCGCGTGGATGGTCAGAAAATTCGGAGGAGATGACATTCAGATGACATCAAAATAGCAAGGAACAGTCGGAAATGCAAACATCTGGGGAAGGGGATTCCACATGGAAGGAATAGTTAGCTCATAAGCCCTATGGCAGGAACAATCTTCAAATGTCCAATGAAGAGCAGAAAGGAGGTATGGCTGGGGCAGCTGTCAGGAGGTGAGGCGAAAGGGGTCACCAGGGTGGAAGACACACAGGGCCTGGCAGCCTCCGGAAGAAAGTGCGATTTTAATCTGAGAACAATGGAAAGCCATTAGGAGGCTCCAAACAGAGGCAGGAGAGATCCTTTCTATTTTGAAAAGCCCCTCGGGCTGTTGTGAGGAGAACAAAGGATCCAAACAGAGAAGCAGAAAGATTCCTAGGCTCTGAGGTGCTCATTTCAGTGAGAGAGACTGGGGCTTGGGTTAGGGGGAGCAGTTAGAGGAAGACAGAGCGAGCGGACAGGCACCTAGAATGCATATTGGACAATCCACAGAGCTTGTGATGAATTTGATGCTGAAGGAGTAAGATGCAGTTGTTTTTAAGTCTTAGCTTTTACAGACAAGAAAACTGAAGCCCAGAGAAGTGAAGCAACTTGCCCAAAGTCACACAGCTTGAATGTGTGAAGACAGAATTCAAACCCAGATTGTCTGTCTCCAAATCTCTTTTGCTCTTTTCACCACAGTATTTTCTGCTATTTGGGGTGAATTACAGGGTAGGAGCATTTTTATGAATTAGTCAGCCAGTATCCACAGAGAGAAAGCTTCACTCACAGGTCTTTCCAGGGGCAGAGACGCTGACGCCTTCTCCGTCATCGTAGATGGGAGTCACCGTGACCTTGTACTCGGTGTCGGAAAGCAGAGGCTTCAGAAGGAGGTTGTTCTGGCTTCCAGGCACCATGACCTGCACAGAAAAACAAAGGGTGTGGTCTTAGTGAGACCTCTGTTCCCACTGGTCTAATGGAGCAGGACCATAGGCATTTTCAAATTATCAGAAGCGAGATGTGTTTGGAGAATGAGATAAAAAGCATCCATGCAAAGCATTTCTCTCTGAAATCTCCCTCCCAGTAACCCGTAGTTTATAATCACTAATGCAGAAGGTTTAAATGGGAAGCCCTTTTGCCCTGAGGAATGGTCTTCTCTCAACACCCTTTCAGCATTTGTAAAGTATCCGGAACAGACAGTCATCATCTATTTGGAAAGCAAGTGTTCATAGCTTCAGAGGGTTCATTCTAGAACCCAGCCTGCTTATCCTGTCTGATTCTACTTAAGTATCCTCTTGAAAATTCAGCCTTCTATTCTTTACCCTTTCAGAGATAACCTAGTGTCAGTGTTTTGGAAAAGAATGGGTGCTGGCCAAGAACAACAGAACCAAGCATTCGATCCAAGTTTTCCGGATCAAAACACATTGACCGGTAACACTAAAAACTGTTGCAGCTTTTTCACTCCTAAAAGAAGTTGTTTTCCTCATTCTGAAATCACCATCACTCTGTCCCAAAGGCTACAAGAAATGAAAGGCAGCCATGGGGTCGACCCCACACAAGCATCGCTGCACAGCGCCATGGGGCTCAGCAGTGCAAATTCTGGCATCCCCAGAAGAGTACGTGGACCAGAAAAGCCACATGTTCTCAATGCAAAAACCACAAACCTTCCTGCCTGCACTCCAGCAGTGAGATGCTGACACATCTTGGGCCGTTTAAGGAACTTAATCACGGCTGGAAAAATGCTGGGGTGTAAGAACTGACCCAAACACATTTAAGGCAGTCACAAGACCCGGACAGCTGGAGATGCTTTTCGGTGCAAATGCCAGCAGGCAAAGGGCTGCGCTGTCTACTTCTGGATGACAGAAGGAACCTATAAATCATGGAATAAGCCCTAGAAAGCCTCCAGTTGAACCTAGAAGCAGCTGTTGCTAGGATATTGCTCAGCTCTAAAAACAATGGTTTTTATATATATGAAAAAAGGAAGTCTGAATTAAGACAATTTTCTATTGGATTAATATGATTTTTATTCCTCATAGGAAAGGGATATTGAAATATACAGGGTTGCACTGATGCGGTCCTGGGAGGGAGATTTTTTAAACAGGAGCTTTGCTTCATTCTAGAATGAGTAAGATAACCCTGGCATTAAGTAACATGTAAAGGAAGAATTGTGGTTGCCCTGACTTGTATTATTAGCCCATCAATGTAGCTTCCTTCAGGGTATTTCTTTTAAATAGAACTCCTCTGGACCACAGAGCCTGGGCTTTCATTCTAAGTGGTTTATTTAGCAAACCACCCATGTTGCTGGTGCTTAAATAAGGTCCTTTCTCATGCCCTTGGAACCAATCATATTTCATCAGCATCAACAGATGCTGTTGAAATACTGAAAAGCAGTGGAGCCAGTTTGGAGGATACGTTTAGCTTGCCAGGACGTAGTTGCTGTGGTTTATAATAATAGCCATCATTTACTCATCAATTATTATGTTCCAGGTGCTACTCTAAGCAGTCTAATATAGTCATTCACATCATCTTCAACACAACCCTTTGAGTCAAATATAACATGACACTCATTTTACAGATGGGGAAACTGAGGTCCACACAGTTATTGAGTGAAGGAGCCAAGTTGAAATGCTGGACATGTGGCCTGAGCCCCGCTTTAACCACTGCCCCCTACTCCACACTGCACTGCTTGGGCCTTTCTCCCTTAATGACAGTCATTCACAGGAATGAAATGTAAATCTCCTCTGGGGCATGCAGAGTTCCTCTCCTTGGCCTCTGCTTGTTTGCACAAAGCAAGGTAAAGATGGGCCTTTACCAAAAACAGATGCTGGAGATCATAGCAGATGCTGGTTCTGTTTATAAAACAATTCTATACAAGATGCTCATGGTTAAGTGAGATGCAAATCTAACCAGCACACTTCATGTTTTTAATTTTTGTCACAAATGCAACTTCACATCTGGTTCCATCATCACCCAAAGCTCTTCAGAGCAGCCTGAATCCATCCGGGAAGCTGTTCCCTCAGCAGAAAGAGGATTTCCCACATCTCACTGTGCTACCGTCTTACAAAGTTCTCTTTCTGGACAGTGGGTTCTTATGCTATCTGTGGTGTTGATGCTGTTGTTTTAATTCCAATCCAGTGAAGACCAATATTTTTATGAAATACACTGAAACAAAACTGCTCTGTAAACGATCATGTTCTTGGATGTTGCAGCAACGTCAAGTTGCTATAACTGTTTCTAAAGCTTCATCTTAATCTCAGTTTATCTTGTAGGAGATTGAGCCACACTCTGAGCATCCCTGCTCTAGAAAGTTTCTTGCAAGTCAGAATTCAGGTCACAGTTATGAATTTTGAAACCTGGGCTCTAGGAAAGTCTGGAATCCTGATTAGCCTTTCACAAATAAATAAGTGTGAAACCTCCCTACCCTGACAACAAAATCCAGGAAAATGTCATTGCCACTCCTCTGGATTTCAGAGCAGAGGTGAAAGTCAATCCTTATGAAACATCTGAGAGGTAGCTTTACTTTCTAAGAGTTCAAAAGCTTTTTATTGGAAATATTGAGTAGATTTTATTATGCTTAGAAAATACATAAATACATCACTTCAACTGGCAAAGTCAAATCCATTCCCTTTTTTAATATATACAGGGTGTCCCCCAAAAATGTATACACACTTAACAGCTGATAGCTCCATTGATGTTTCTTTCTTTTCAAATTTAACCCATTGGAATTAATAATTACTCAAAGTGTGTATACATTTTTGGGACACCCTAGATATATTAAAGCTTGACTTTGGTTTATAATCTTCTATACATACACTGTTCTCCAACTTCAATACTCTATCTTGTCATTTCCTCAAGTAAATGTAATCAGCTTTTACAGTTAGGGAAAATTTAGAGAGATGGTAAGAGGCATTTCTCAATCCACACACATTTCCTTTATCATTTGTAATATATTTCAGCCATCTGTCATTCCGTCATGTATCATTATTTTAGGATATTTCTTTGGTGTATGGGAGTTCAATGCCCTTGGATTTTGACATAGCTCTGCAACAGTCTGTCCTGCCCTGGTTCATAATCTAAATCTAGATGCACCCATTTTCTGTCTCCAATAACAATGCGTTACATTTATATAGCAGTAACACTTCATAAAACACTGAGACATCAACTCCCAATTAATCCTCAGGTCCTAACAATATGCCTATAAAGTAAGTGTGCACAATTTAATTAGAATTCACTAAAGGTGTTTGATATTCAGAGAATTCTAGAGTATAGTACTTTGTTCTACATAGTGAAAACACTTCTGCACAGTAATCACCACCAAATTTACTGATATTTTTCATATTTACTAAGGGTTTGTTTAATTGGGGCACATGTGCTTGAAGACTTTTGATCTTTTCCCCCTTCATTTAAGTTGTCCAAGTATTTCGAAATAAACAGTGTAAAATGAAAGAAACTACCAAAGGGAAAATTATCTAGGGACAACCCAAAGAAAATGTTATTATTTTACCTTGCATAGCTTACAAGTTCATGCATGTGATTAAATTGTTACTCTTTCCAAATTAGTAAGAATAATTTAGCAAGAAGCTTAATGTGTTTCTTGGAAAGAGTAGAAACAAAAACCAAAAAACAAAACTCCCATTCGGGGGAAGTTTTTATGGGTCTCATTTTTAGGAACTAAATTAAATATGAGGACAATAACAGAGGGAAGTAAAACATCCAAATTATATCTTTAGTTACCCTTGCTAAGCACAGTTTTCTTTTTTTTTTGTAATTGTCAATCATGGATCATTTGAAATCTATGGCCCGAGTTAATTTATAATTCAACCTGTTTTGTTTAAGCGTTCATTAACTTTCCAAAAGTACTCCCAGACCAACTTCCAGGACCTTCTGGATGTTCACAGTAGATGTGGCTATTCTAGGGTTGTCATTGGGTTCTGTGATGATTCTTCTACCAGCCTGAAATAAAGTACATTCCTGACAGTATTTTAGGCTCAAATAAGCACATGAATAAAAATAGTTTTCTATGAAAGGCTCTATAAGTAAAGAGGAGGGAGAAAGGATAATGATGCTGTTCTTGAGCAATAATGAACTTGGAGATTTCTTCCCTAGAATGGCCCGAATACAATGCACTGACAAGAAATGCAAGTCATGAGGTTAAAGAAAGCATGTTCCAGGCCAGAAAAAAAAGGAAAACTATCTTCTGGATGCAAACTGGAGTTATCTGGTTTGATAAGAAGCATACCTAGGAAACAATTTTCAGGTTCTAGATTAAAAGGAATGACGCAGTATAAATTAAGAAAACATGGGAAGGCCATGATAAAGAATGTGTCCAGGTTTCCAATATAGAAAAACAAACATAGATGACACAACTTAAAGAAAATGCAACACATAAAAATCTAAATCCTCTAAGGGAGACACTCTTGATTAAGAATAAATTAAAAATGACTATAGATCTGTTCAAAAATAGTTGATGTTAATGAAAAATATAACTATTTGTTAATGGGTGGCATTTTATTACGAACACTTCAACTACATAAAGAAGACCTTTCATGTATGTTTTGCTTAAAAAGTAATCAGATTCCCAAGATAAGAATATATATATAAAGTTTATATGTTAAATGCATATATAGAGAGAGATTGAGACAAATGTCTGATGGACTGTTTGTGACCCAACTTTGCTTTGGTGCTCTAAGAAGTTGTCAAGGCAGCAGAAGCAACGTGAGAAACAAGGTTCAGAGCCTTTATCAATTTGAAGCAGGTCATATGTGGAGCAAGGTTTGGAGGTAGAAAGGTCATCAGGAAGCCAGTACTTAAGTTTGGATTAAATGAAAACATTAGTTCTGGAGACGGTAGAGTCACAAGAAAGTAGCAGTAGAAAGAGCTTTCATCAGTCTCTGGAGATAGCCTTGTTAGCTCTGTTAGTCAGGAAACCTCAGAGTTTCTATGAGCTGTATTTATACAGACCGTTCCTACCACTTCTTCCGCAGGGTCCCCTTGAGCAGTCAGGTAGGTGACCCTGAACTGCTGCACACTGCTGTCTGAAATGTCCCATTTTACCCGCAGGCTAGAAGTGGTCTCATCATCTACAACCAGGTTTCTGATTCCTGTCCGGAAAACTGGAATAAACACAACCAAGGATTAACAAATTCTTAACCCATCATGTCCCAAAATAAGCTACAGAGACCGTTTGCGGACATGGCAACAGGTATCATTTCGTATATTTCTCAAACATAGACCCAACATGAAGAACAACTTAGCTTTAGTGGTTAACGGGGAGTCATGGTACCTACTGGCAGCAAATAAAAATGGTTTTAAGAGATGCTGACAAGGTGAGACCATGGACACCTCAAAACTACCAGTTCTGCATATACACTAGTAAGAGGAACTGGGGAGAAGCCCCTGGACTAGGAAACCCAAAGGGGAGCCCACTGGGGAGCGTGCTCATGAAAACCTCACTCTCGTGCTCTGCTGGAGAAGCAGACGCGGTGGACCAGGTGAGGTCAGCCTCGGTGTGAGATCCATCCAGCATCCAACACGCGCCTCAGTCGCCTGCTCCCCGTTTCTGCTTTGACACTTGTCCCTTAAGCACAAATCTCTCGCCATGGCTGCCTCTACCCACTCAGCCATACGGAGAACATCCCTTCCCTGCTACCTGTCCAAACGCCTTCACCTATATCCTCTGACCTATTCCTCCTGGTCTCCCAAGGTGCCGGCTCCCTAATTTGTCCCGTTTTCCCTTCTCCTTTGTGTGCTGACTTCCTGTTATTCTGTCCATCCCTACTAAGTCTTTCTTTTCTTCATTCATTTCCTCAGTTATCCGGCCAACATTCACCAAGCTTTTTCTGGTGTGTCAGACTGTGTTAGGCCTTTCAGATAGACAGTGATTAACACTTGACAAAAATAATGAAAGTGTCACAGAGGACGCAGGAGAGTGACATTTACAGGAATACTGGGGAAGGTGCCAGGACTAGATCTAGATGGCAAGGGGAAACCAGAAAGAGAAGCAGAACACAGTCTGAATCTTGGACGTTATGATAAAGAGATTTGGGGGAACAAAGAGCGAATCAACAAAGATTAACTGAAGAATGGATCAGTGAATGAATGAATCAATCAATAAATCAGTCAATCAATGATGGAAAATCCAGACACCCACAGAAGGGCTTTAGGTAGGGAAATAAATGATATCCTTAACACTGTGTTTTACCTAGTTGACTCTGACAGCTGGTTGAGAGGTGTATTATAATGGAGGGAGAGCTTAAGATGAGATTAAAGCGCCCGGCTGGGCATGGCTCAGCAGTTGGGCATCGACCTAGGACCCAGGAGATCAAGGTTCAATTCCCTGTCAGGGCACATGCCCGGGTTGTGGGCTCGATCCCTTGTCGGGGGCATGCAGGAGGCAGCCGATCAATGACGACTCCCTCATCATTGATGTTTCTCTCTCTCTCTCTCTCTCCCCCTCTCCCTTCCTGTCTCTGAAATCAATAAAGATATATATATTTTTTTAATTTGGAAAAAAAAAAAAATGAGATCGGAGACAGCTGATATAGGAAGACCAACAGACCAGCCAGATCTTAGTTACCCACAAAATGCAAGGAAACCATGACGTGAATAATTGTGAACAGAGAGCAATAGGAGAAGTCACTGAGATCAAGAGGAGGACAAGGACTCCAGGGCTTGCTCTGCTAACATCCCCTGAAAGATTACACGGAAATGCAAACCAAAGATGGAAAAGGTAGAGAGATGTAACAGTGAGAGGGGTAGACTAGAGGACCTATTGGCATTTAGGGGTAAAAAGAGGTTGAGAGGTCCTGAGAGGCGTGAAATTTGAGCTGGCATGCCCTGTTCCTAATTAATAATACAAAGTAAATAAAACTGGGATAACATAACTTTGGTTTAAATCAAACTTTTCTTATAGGTAAATACACTTTGATTTGTCCTTACCTGATGTCACAGGCTTGGTAGGTTCTACAGTTGTAGCTGGTTCAGTCCAAACACTGTCAACTAAAAAAATATGTATCTCTTTAAAATTCTGTAGTAGTAATAACTCTATATATTTGTGCATAGCATTTTATAGTTTTCAAAGAAAATTTCACCTATATTATTTCACCTGCTTCGCACAACAATCTTGGCTGTGGTTGCAAGAATGAAGAAATGAGTTGTAAGTAAGGCAGACATTGTTATCTATTCCACAGATAAGAAAACTGAAGCCCAAAGAAGTTAAAGTTCCTAATCACAGATACCAACCTTCCTATAAATATTTGACTTATACCTATAGAACTGTGAAACCTCCCAGTTACTTTGAAATGAGGCATAACCATGGTAATTCAAGGAACTTAAACAGTGCTGTAGATCAAGTTGTGAAAGGGCTGCCAAACAAGGCCACCAAGGTGGACAATAGAAGCTCACCTTCTATTTCTTGTATCCCCTCTGGGTAACTAGTAGATGGAGCAGCTGTGTGGTGCTCCAACAAGATTCCCTTTTCGGGGTCAACGTACTCATCCACCAGTTTCTGAAATACTGGCTGCGGTGGCTTTGCACTCTGGGAACTGCCTTGCCTGAGATCATATACTCTGTCAGGGGATGGCCTATCTCCAATGACAGGGGATGCAGGGATACAAAGGCCCAGCCCCTTTGACTCAATTTGAGATAACTCAGAAGAGTCATCCTAGGTCTAGATCTCCTAACAGAATTAGCTGAAGACTCAGTTTTAGCTCCTTTTTATGCCCTGTCCGGCCAGCCTTACTTCCTTACAAATGTATCTCCCAATTACTCTCTTAAATAAACCTTCTGGATGCAATTTCTGTTTCAGAATCTGATTCCAGGGAACCCAATCAAAGAAAATTTAATATGTGCTTAATACTTCATATTTCAAAAATGAAGGGATGAATGAATCAGCGAGTGAGTTTTGTACATGATTCTTGGAACCAAGATCAACTTGGGAAATTCCATAAACTCTTGATGGACACGTTTTCCTTAGGTTTGTTTGCTCATTTATTCATTTATAAATTATTTCATCCATCTATCCATCCATCCATCCATCCATGCAGCAAGTATTTATTGCACAGTTAAAATATGCCAAGTACTGTGCTAAGCGCTGGAGATACTATGGTGAACAAGATAGATACAGTCCCAGCCTTTATAGTGGTAACAGCCTAAGATGCAAAGGTGCTGCACATATTGGTTTCATTACAGGTGAAGATACATGAAGCATTCTGGGGACAAAGAGAAATGGAAGCCTCTGTAGCCCAGGATAAGGCTGATGGACAGGGAACCTGGTGGGGTGAAGAGGGTGTCAGATGGTGGGAGTTGGTGATGTCCATCTTGGCCAGACCAAGACTTACGTGTGGTCCCGACAGCAGTCACCACTTCACTCTCGCTTCCATCATCCAGTACAGCCAACAGGGAAACTTCGTATTCAGTGCCAGGCTCCAGGCCTTTAATAACATGTGAGTCTTGGTCTTCTTTTAGGACAACCTGAAAAGCATTTAGTGTTTAGTAACTGCGTTTACTTGAATAACAGAGGAGAAAGTTAAGAAAAAAATAATAAAATGGAAAAATGTTGCCCCAAGGGTAAGCAAGAAACAACTAAGCCTAAAGAACGCTAGGGCCATGGGATTCAATTTTAAGGTCAAACCAGAGACTTTCTTCCTTTCACTTTCCTCAGCAAATAAACTATGGATATCTCAAGGGTGGAATTTTGAAGTTTTATTTAAATGTCACTTAGGAAAGGGAAAGAATTTGAAAAGATATAAAATACTAACTGAAACACTAGCAAAAACGCATTTCAAATCACATGATTTGACAATTATAAAACTCCATGCTGTGCAAAACATTAATTACTCCTGGGATTCTCAATCTGTTTTCAAGGGAAGATCAACTCAGATGTCATGCTGGGTGCTCACTTCCAGACAAAATGCTCCGGATTAATTTTCAGGCTGTTTCACGCGACTCACCTCTTCAGTCTTCCCGCCGTAGACTGGGATCCACATCAGCTTGTGCTGCCCTTCATCTGCCGAGAGGGGATGCCAGGTCACCCTGAAGCTCTCTGTCGTCACCTCATCAATTTCCAAGTATTGCTGGGCTGGAACTTCCTCTGTGAGCCAAGGAAAGAGATCTCGTGAGGAAACTGAGAAGGTGAGAAAGCCATCACTCCCGGGGGCCGCAGGAAGAGACGGCTCCCCCTGCGAACCCCCTGCTCCAGGAAGGGAAGCCGGGGAGCAGCACCCACCCGTCCACCCGCCCACGGTGGCCTTCCTGCCCTGCCACGTCCAGCATCTACCCCCAGCATAAAACAGGAAGACCTTGGACACAACAGATTTGACAAGTTTCCCAGTAATTTCCAGAACTCTTAGGTTCTCTAGCTGACTCTTTTCACTAACTATAAAAAATAAGAATGTCACATTCATTATTTTACAAAGATGATATTTTCCCAGTACTTGAGGAAATTAACAGAATGGTGCCCTAGAGGTCTGAGACGTCCCTTTTAGCTTTTATGCACTGTCTTTTTAAAAAATTTTTCTATTACAGTCTTCCTTCAACAGTATTTTGTATCGGCTGCAGGTGTGCAGCACAGCAGTTAGACAATCATATGCTTTACAGCGTCCCCCGGACACCTGCAGCATCCACGGCACCACGCAGTCATCACAGCATCACTGACTATATTCCCCGGGGCCTTACTCACTAACATACTCTCTAGGAGCAAGGTAAGCCCTGGAGAACCTTCACCCTTTCCATCTTGTACATACGGCTGCCATCAGAAGTGAAATATAGCCCCAGACAATTTAGCTCGGTGGTTAGAGAGTTGGCCAGAAGACTGAAGGGTCTCGGGTTCGATTCTGGTCAAGGGCACGTACCTTGGTCGCAGGCTCAATCGGGGCTTGAGCGGGAGGCAACCAATCGATGTGTCTCTCTCACGTCTCTCTCCCTCTCTCCCTTCCACTCTCTCTGGAAAGCAATGGAAAATATATCCTCGTGTGAGGCTTAAAAAAAAAAAGTGAAATATAACTTATCAGACCTTTCACTATTTCACTGCTTACACGTGTCTGAGATGTACAACAGAGGATACAACATTCAACTACACCCCAAATGAACTGTCTGTCGAGCACTGATTTTTATTATTTGAAATCAGAGATTTTTAAAGCTCTTTGACAGGACACCATGGGGATTCCAACTGGGTTTTGCCTTTGGGAGGTTTTGTGAAATGGCTGAACATTTTTTGGTGAATATTATTTCTCAGTCCAGCTTAATTCTCATCTCTCTCTGAATTACCTTCTCACCTCCTCGAATTTGTTTCCAGTGCAATCTGAATAGTTTCAGAAAGCAAACAAGAGGATTGTGGCCACAAGGAGCCAAAAAGTTTGCACATTTACTGACTACAGAGTGTAGGAAAGAAAAATAATCCATTCATGCCTTATTTTTTTATTTTAGTACTTAAAATATCCCATATTGTTGTATTAATATTTTAGGCTGCATTTCAATTATTGGCTATAAATTGATGTATTAGGTTAAATAGAATAAAACTGTCATTTTGTAAAATTGTGGATTTCAGCATTTTGGAAGTTCAACATAATATACACACATAGGAATGCAAGAAAGTTGTGAAAAGTTTGCATCGACAGAACCAAAGAAACAATGTGAGATTAGGAAGAAAGCAATGTTCACTCTCATTTAGCGGAGACCTTTCGGATTTCGATGGTCTTTCCTCTCTTTCCCTTGCTCTAATAGAAAATGATAGGCCAGTATGCATTCTAGTCACCTGTTGGTTTGTTAATAACAACAGAAAATAAACAAAAATGAAAATGCAATCTCTTTCAAATCACAATTGAAAAAGCTGCTCCATTTTGTGGTTTCTACAGAGTTACTCTTGGAAACTTTTTTTTTAATATATCTTTATTGATTTCAGAGAGAGGAAGGGAGAGGGAGAGAGAGAGAGAGAGAAACATCAATGATGAGCAAGAGTCATTGATCAACTGCCTCCTGCATGCCCCCTGCTGCGGATCGAGCCCCCAACCGGGGCATGTGCCCTGACAGGGAATTGAACCACAATCTCCTGGATCCTAGGTCGATGCTCAGCCGCTGAGCCATGCCCAGCCGGGCACTCTCGGGAACTTTTCAAACCATAACAAGGCTCACTTACCCGTGGTAAAAACTCCAGTCAGAGGCTCTGACTGCCCTTCATCGTACATGGAGGAGATGGCAATAGTGTACTCCGTGAGGGGAGTCAGGCCCTTCAGAGGGAAGGTAGTAATAGGATCGACTTCGACCTGCAAAGGAGAGAAGGCATAATAGCTATATCAGACACTCGCAACTGCTGGAAACGGAAATCATTTTATTATTGTCTTTAGTTCACCTGGCTGCCAGTAGAGCTATAAATACTGCAAAAATATTACTGAATTATAAAACCAGTCCATTTATATATACACATTTCTAAGCTTACACCCTTAAGTAGATTACCTATCAGTGAATTTGCAGGGCATCTTTGCAACCAATATTATTTCCATCCATTAACAATATAGAAAGTAAAGCGCACACAGTTTACTATGCTAATATAAATAGAATGTTCTCAGACTGGCCTGCTAGGAGCAGCCAGTTTTGGGCTGCATTGCCTGGACTCTGCTAACTCCACGACTAAGTAATGCATAGTAACTCCCATAAGAGATGCGTAGATTAGTCACCATGTAGGGCAGAATCAAGGAATAGTCATGTTAAAAATAATAGTAAATACTTGAAATTTTCCTTTATCTTCCACAGAGGTATAGGAAACATATGTATCCATAGCTTTAGGGCACACAAGGGATGAAGCCCTGAGGGTAAGGACCAAGGGTGTAAAGAAAGAGAACTGGAAAAGGGAAGAACAGAGCTTGAAGAAAAAAACATACAGTAGGAGGCGATGAGGGCAGGATCCAGAAGACAGAGACCTGAGCAAAGTCATTCTCAGACTCAGACAAAGAACAGACACAGCTTTATCTTTGAGAGGCTGGGTCTTGGGCTGCAAGGGACATATCATAGAGCAAGGAAATGGAGCCTCCCACCTGAGCGCTTGACATGCATTGACTCAGCCGATACTCACCAAACCCCTTTAAGGTAGGTACTCAGAGTAAGGCACCCTTGCTCTACTGAAGAAATGAACCTGTTTCCCTGAGAGCAGACTCTGCCAAGAAGTATCTCACTTAAAATGTTTTCAAGAGACATTCTGGAGAAACATCACCAAGATCTGGTGTTTACAATACTATCAATAACTAATCTTGATGTTACCTGAGGTTAAGGGGAAGGTGACATAACTCACTGTATTTGTTCATGGCAGTCAACGTGATTTTTACCAAAATATAAAACATGTCACATTCCCATGTAAAACCTTCATCGGCTACCTATTGCCTTCCAAATCAAACCAGGCACCCTGCGAGGACCTCTTGGCCTTGCATAATCTGGAGTGCTGCTGATTTTTTCTACCACACTCTCCATTGCCCTCTGGGCTCCGGTCACACTGACTTTCTATCAGGTCCCAGTTTTTCTCACCTCAGGGCCTTTGCACACGCAATTCATTTTGTCTGGGACCCTATTTCCCCAGGTCTTTCAAAATTAGGCCTTCCTCATCTGTCAAGACTGAGCTTAAATTTCACCTCCTCAGAGGGGGTTTCTCTTTGCACCTCTCTCAGGAGGGTTATTCTCTAACAACGCCCTTGTTTGTTTCCTTCCTAGCACCAATCACAGCCTGAAATTATTGGATTTCCTTACATACACGTTTATTGTTTACCTCCTGCATAGAGTGTAAGCTCCTTGAGGGCAATATGCTGTTCAGCTTTTTCACTACTGTATGTTGAACTGTATTTTTTTTGAGTGAATAGCATTAAGTAAATGAAAATTAAGATGGAGGCAAAAAAGAGCCTTTTCAAAAGAGATAATAAAGGGCTCATCTAACCTAAGGGCCAATCCAGAAACCACATGCATCTCTAAAAAATCAATTATAGTTCAATAACAGAGTGCCAACCCCAGAGGAGCTTCCATTTTCATCCTTCTGAAACCCAACCAATCTGTTAGAGAGGGGAGCGACAAGCCTTTTCAGCCATCCCCGCTGAGATGTCAGACATGGAAGTGAAGTCATCTTGGAAGTTCTGGCCCAGTCAAGGTCCCAGATGAGTACAGGAGTCACCCCAGCTGACACTACGTGGAGCAGAGGCAAGCTGTCCCTGCTGAACCCTACCCAAGTTGCATAATCATGGGTTGTTATTTAAGCCAGGGTATTAGTTACATAGCAATAGTTAACTGAAAAAAAAGATGTAATTACTTTTTCTGAATCTGAGCTTGATAATATTATAGGTCATGCTTAGCGTTTACTGTTTACTCTGGTCTGGATACTGTCTGCAAACTTTGCGTGTATCTGTCCACTTAATCCTTAGGCAACCTTGTAGAGTAGCTAATGATTACCCGTAATTTGAAGATGGCAAAATGAGACTCCAGAAAGTTAAGGAACTTGCCCAAGGGAAAAGCAGCTAGTACACAGGTCTTAGATACAAGGGCTTCCGACTCTAAACCTTATGCTCATAAACACTATTTACAATAGGGATTCATTATTTAAACTCATAGAAAAGACAAACCCATATTTATTTATTTTGCTTGTTTGTTTGACAAATCCATATTTAAAGCATGAGTTCTAGACATGTTCTTGTAAACTGCACTTGGATATTGCTTTCTGTTGTTTTAAATTGTAATAGCTAAGATTTACTGAGCCCTTAACAACTCCTCAGGAACTTTGCATTCATTGTCTTACTTAGCTCCTTCTCCTCCCGCCACCAAACCCGTGTTATTTATAGTAACTATTTTACTAACAAGGAATCTGAGGCCCAAAGAGCTTAACTAACTTTCCTGGAGCCATGAGACTATTAACTGATATATAATTAGGCCATGACCTCTAAACTCCTAAGTCTCAAATATGCACTCAGTTTTCTGTGTGCATGTCTGTATGTACATATACATACTTAAAAGTACATATATAAATATATATCTTTTCAACAGATATGTTTATTTACTTATTTAATAAATTAGATACTGAACAGGCCATACTTTATGCATTAATTATTTTATTTCATCAAATAAAAACTTTTAGGTATCATTTATATTTATTAATTGTCATAGTTGTGTTTTAGACTAAGTTCTGAAACTGGTTTTATTGGTAACACTTTTAAGATGTAGGCTGATTTGGAAAAATGGTAACAAATGACCAGAATCTCATTTTTATGCAAGTATTTTTGAGAATAAATTTTCAAACAGTCTAGCTAAAAGCTTAACGTCAGCCTAACTCTGGGCCGGATGAAGACACAGCCCTTGATGAGGAACCAGGGACTTGAGCTCCGCTCTGGGCTCTCATGTTGAGTCACTGCTGTCGGAAACTGGACTTGCTTCTGAGAGTCTAAAAACTGTGACCCTTCATTTATAAAACTCAAATGGCAGCACTTCAGGTCTCCATCCTGTTTGCACACTTCCCCCAGTCCTTTCACAGCACATGCTATCTGAGATGGCTTCTGTCCTTGGTTTGACATGGCATGTGTTAGCAGCATTTTCCTATAAGGACTGAACTAGGTGCTCTTGGTAGAGCTCTCGGGACAGTGGCTGGCTCAGGGTAAGCGCCCAACATGTGTTAGCTGTTATCATCATCATCATCATCATCATCATCATCAACATTTAAGTGCTCTGCTTTATTTTTCTTCTTTAGTTGACAAAAAGTTGAGGAAAAGGGTAATGCAGAAAAGACAGAGGGAGGACCAGGAGGGGAATATAAATTAAGTCAAAAGGAAAGCTTTTACAATCATGCTACATATTAATATTTTAATTGGGACATTTTAAAGTTCATTCCAGAATGTTTTGGAAATTTCTTAAAAACCCAATTGTAAAATTGTCTGTAAATAAAAGCTTAATAGACATTAAAGCAAAATATGATAGGAAGATTCACAATGAACTCATGTATCCTAAAATTAGATAAAATAATATTTCATTTAAACAAGAGACACCTATTGAGCAACCTCTAGTCTCAACTGCATGGTAAAAAATTAAAAAATAAGAACACACATGCACACATACACATACACACATACCAGTCAAAATGAAAATATTACAAAATCTACACATTGTTTATGCATTTACTCAAATAAAATTTCCTCAAGTTTTCACTCCAAGTCCATTTAACCAAACATATTTTTCTAATTTCCAAGTGCAATAAAAATTAGAAATAGCCAAGTGCCAAAGCATCTTCAAGATTGAAAAACACTACAAAAAAAACAAATGTATTTCTGAACAAATGTATTAGTCTGGGGCCATTCTTTATAAAGGCAAATAATGTAAAATACCATAAGAGGCTACAACTATAATTTTTAAATGAATGTTAACTGGATTTATTGTGGTGATCATTTTGCAATTATACAAATATCAAATCATTACATTGTACACCTGAAACTAATAATATGTTGTATGTAGATTATACCTCAATAAAACATTTTATGATTTAATTATATTTACACATATAACTCACATATACATCTACATCACATTTTATTTTTGTTTTATGAAAAATTATTACCAAAGAAGGATGCTCTACAGTGAACAAGTATTTACTGGTGAATATGGCTGTTGTGTTATTTTGGTGGTTCAATGAGTCAACATTTTTAAGTTGGTAAGCTTCACCTAAAAATAGAAATCCCTGGACACAAGATCAAGGGTCACAAGATCTGGCAGCCCCTGCCTGAATTTCTACGCAGTAGCAACCTGCAGGAGCTGCCCCTGGCTGAGTCCTGGATGGACACATATGCACTCCCAAGCACATCAGTCCCCACCACAACCTAGCATCCCTGTCACTGTGCCCCACTATCCATGGTCACTTATCATAAGTCTTGAATTACTTTCTTCCTTTCAATGGAGAGTTTTTTCTACATCCATGTCCCAAAAATGGGAATATAAAATATATGAAATATAGCCCCCAAGTCAGCCTCATGTTTCAAGAAAAACAGGAGAAAGTATATTTCTTTGCAGGCGTGACTGTTTCTGCACCTTTAATGGCAGGCAGGTTTCGGTCATTTATATTATCTGCCTGATCTTCCTACACAGTAGAATTTGTAAACCTTGAGAGTGTAGCTTATCACTGATAACAAAGAGACACTGATAGCTCAGTGTTTTCTATTTCAACCCTTTTACTATTTCAGTGGAAAGTCTTCAAAAGCAAAGCAGCTAATCCAAATGATCCCAGCTTTGTTGGAATTATTTGCTGGGGCTTTATAAAAAGACTGAATGACAGATGTTGAACTGCATTTCCTTATTGTTAGCAAATGTGTAGTTATTGCCTGTTCACTACCCAATGTCCTGTATGAGGGTGCATGCTGAAAAATACTAATTGGATTTAATTACAGGAAAAAGTTTGTCTCTGCATATGAAAATACTTGCTTTATTTGGTCAGAAAGCAGAAATGATGTAATCCAACATGTTTCCCTCTTTGTCTTAGCTTCTTGGACCAAGATAAGGAAAATAATAAAAATAACTTCGCTAACTATTCTGCTAAAGCCTATTGCCAGGAAAAGAATTTCTAAGGAGTATTAATCACTGAGTACAAGATACTGTATCTTCATGGGTTTTAGTGAGGTCTTGTATGTGAAAGTGCCTTCCTGCACAAAATGTGCATTATTCAGGGCTCAATTTAAGTTCATCTAACCAGGGTCTCTCAGTTGTCACTTACTCAAAAGCAGAGGCATAAACTGGGTAACACTGACATCGTTTCTAGTTTGCTATTTCTCTGAAGATACATACTTCCCCACCCTAGTCCAATGGGAAGACGGTATTCTCCAAAGATGGCCACATCAATTTATCTCTCCCATCCCACACGCCTCCCACCCTAGATGGGACCTGGTGTCCTCCCCGTCTTGAATCCATCAGGGAACTGCCACATCTCCGGCCAAAGGACTGTGGCGGAGGTGATATTCTGTGACTTCTGATGCGAGGCAACTCAAGGTGACACAGCTTGCATGTAACTGTTGCTCTGCCTTTGCCTCTTTGAACACGTGTCTGGGGACTACTGAGCCAACACAAAAAGTGAGCTCCCCTAAAGCTGCCACCGAGAGGGATCATGGGAAGAGTCTACTTAGAAACACAGAGGGCTGCTCCAACGCCCAGCTGACCCAGTGTCCCCAGACCAGGCGCCAGATATGTGAATTAGGAAGCCACTGTGACGACACCAGCTTCAGCCACTATCTGGCTACAGTCTCATGAGTGACCCCAAACCAGAACTACACACTCAAGCCCCAATTCCCGACCCACAGAAACTGGGAAAGAAAGTAATTAGTATTGTTTTAAGCTACTATGTTTTGGAATGGTGGGTTATGCAGCCATAAAAAACTGATACACAACCAGTGGAAAAACAGACATCATGTTCCACAGCTTACCTCATTGATTTCAGTCCCATCTGCATTGTTATATACAATTCGATAACCAGTGACCGTTCTAGAAGTCGGGTCCCAGGCTAGCCGAGCACTGTTAGAGCCAACATTGGAGATTCTCAGGTTCCTTGGTGGACTTAAGGGCACTTTGCAGGAAATGGAATAGAAAATAATTAAAGTTTTAAATAACATACGTGTAAAAAAGACAAAAAACAGTGTCTTTGACTTCTAAGCTACCTACAAATGGAAATTTTCACCCAGTAATAACTTATAACAAAAAATTAACAAGTAAAAAGTTTTTCCAGTATGAAATGAATAATAGTAATAAATTACACAAGAAATTAATAAGATTTAGGTAAGTTTTCTGTGCCTTTCTTCTCAGTCAATGATATTATACCCTGGTGTAAATAAGCAACCTAACAGATCAACCAGGACACCTAAAATTAAATCTTAGCTATTCCACTCACTTATATGATTCTGGCAAAGTCACTCAACTTGTCCATTCCATAATCTCCCATTTCTAAAATGAGGGTGATGCCTATCTACCATCTCCACTTGGGTCTATTAGGCATTTCCAAACATGCCCAAAACTAAGCCACTGACTCCTGCCACCTCTCTCAATCTTCTCTCTCAGTTTCTCTATCTGAGCAAATAGAAACTCCATTCTTTCCCATTGCTCAGGCCCAAAACCTTGGAGTCAGCCAAGATTCGGGTTTCTGAATATGTGTTGCCTTCTCAGTGAGGCTTCCCATGATCACCTTATGTAAAATAATCCATCCATGCTCCCTGATTTTTTTTATTGCACATTTATTGGCCTATTGTCTCTCTTCCCCACTATATTATAATCTCAGAGGGTTAGGGAATTTGGTTTAATTTTGTTCTGGGTTTTAACCCTAATACAGCAAGTACTCAATAAATATTTGTTGAATCAATGAGCAGCATTCCTGCCTGAATAAGTCTCAGTGACTTTGTGAGACTAGATAAAAATAAACACTTTGTTGTTGCTTTAAAAAATATTTAAAGAGGTGTTGGTATTTCTGCAGATTCCTATCAATCTCATAACATAGCTTTGAGGGTTTTGTGAGCTTTTACAGGTTTATAGTAAAAACAATAGTTAAGATTTACTGCATGTTTTCCATGAGTCTGAGATATAACATATCCCATTAAATCCTTAAGTTAGACTGCAAGGATAGAGTTACAGTTACCCCTGTTATATAGATCATATAACTAACGTAATTTGGCCAAGGTCACAGTTAGTAGGAGTAGAAGAGCAGCTAGGGTTTAACCCAGGCAACTGATCAACTGATTTAAGGACTTGTGATATAGTACTGATAGAACCAACAGAGCAAAAATTTAGAAGATAAATAATGACGACTATCAGCCATAGTACAAAGTATAATGTTTCCTCACTCTGAGAGGCCAATTCTTTCATGAATTCTATATATATAGGATTGGCGATAAAGAGCTTATGAGGCTTACTGACTCTCAAACTTACCCTTAAGTAATGAGAGAGAAATTGTAGGAGAGAGAAAAGCAATATAATTTTATTAAGTGTTGTACACACTTAGCTCTAAATTTTCATGGAGTTCAGTTAAATCTGGCAGTATGAGGGAGCAATGTCTAGTTTCCTTAGTTCATAAATGGTGATGGCAGGAGACTCGTCTTTGGGTGGTAAACACCCAATACAATATACAGATGATGTATTATAGAACTGTACACTTGAAACCTATATAATTTATTAGCCAATGTAACCCCAATAAGTTCAATAAAAATATTTAAAATTTAAATAAAAAGTAGACTAATTTTTAAAATGCCAGTCTCAGGAACAAGTACCCAGGATATCAGTTTTTAGGACTATTACTCAACTGCTAATGGTGGAAAAGAGTAATGTACATTTTTCTTTAATATAAAGAATTGAGTATTCTGAGGGAAAGATAGATGGGCAGTTGGGAAAAGTTCACTTAAGTCAACTGATACATCAGATGCTGCCTGGAGTAATTAACTTCTTTTCTTCTGTGTTGAGCTGTCCCAGTTGCTTTTTGTTTGCTTCTTTGCTGTTTTAATTACATCTGTCTTTCTTCGAAGAGCAAGAACAAGTCATTCTTGATTAACAAAGAATGAATGTGGAGAAAACTTCTTTCCTTACATTAAGCGTCTATGTACGTTTCCCAAATAGAATCTTAAAGACAAAAGCGCTGTAGGAACCGTGCTATTCACCTCCTCCCAAGGCTCAGAGGGGTGGGCGAGACCCTGACCCTCTCTATGCTTTCTTATATTTACCTTTTCTAAAAATATTATAAACTCCCTACATTGAACCAAAAGTAGACTTGCCAACAAAATTATTACTCCATTAAAATACGAATTATAATAGACTTGAGATAGAGGACTGCAAATGTTATATGAAAAAATGTGTTAATTCTGATAACAGTAGGGAAAAAAAGAAATATTGAGTAAATGTGTGTTAAGTGCTTTCACCTATACTACTGTATTTCACCTGTACTGCTATTGTTCCTCCTTTTACAGACTCAAAAATGTGGCATTACTTGCCCATTGTCACCCAGTTAAAATGTGACTTGAGCTAGGATTCCCATCTCAGCTGTTCTGATTCCAAAGTCCATGTTCTTTCCCCGGTATTCGGATCTAGCCTTTGGATTTAGACAAAGACGTTGGTGGCTAGAGGATGCTCAATTTCAGTTCTAGCATCCATATGACTCATAATAATAAGACTAAATGAAATATATTCCTTTCCCCTAAATAAAATAAACATTTTCTGTTTTATTTTAAAAAAACTTTTTTCAATTACAGTTGAAATTCAATGTTATTTTATATTAGTTTCAGGTGTATAGCACAGTGGTTAGACATTTATATAACTTCAGACGTGACCCTCCTGACAAGTCTAGTACCCACCTGGCACCATACATAGTTATTACGATATTATTGACTATCTTCCCTGTGCTGTACTTTAAATCCCAAAATACACATTTTCTCAAGTTACGATTAGCTCTGAAGAGATTGCAGCCTAAACCAGTATTTCCAATTGAGGATCCCAGTGTTGATCTGGGCTTTCATTACAGCATTTCATCTGAATGACGGAACTGCTCACATGTTGTTTCTTGTCCTGAAACGGGATCGCTGGCCTCTTCTCCAAACATAGCATACACTGTAACTGTGTATTCCGTGTTGGGCAACAACCCACTCAGTTCAATATCGGTGTGGGTCTCTCCAAGTTTCATCTGAAAAGAACACACGTTGTCAGATGGTGTGCCAACGTGTACTGTTCACGCTGATCAGAGTGGACCTGGATAAAGGTGAGACTCCACAGAATAAGCCTGTTTCCTCACAACCCCTTCATCAAACAGGCTGCAGTCATAACTTGTTCATTGTCACATCATTTTATATTAGGAACAGATGCTATGGAATCACATAAAACTAAACCCGTGTGTGCTGTTTTAGGAGAACTCTTTACATCTGGACAAGCGGCAACTGCAGCAAGAAGAACAGTGTTGAATATTTGGTCCCCAGAAGAGCGTGGTGGCAGCTGAATCAGAAGTGTTCTCTAGAAAGAGTGTAAGCTCCAGGCCAGCGTGCTGGGGGCAGTGCCAAGTGGGCATCTTTCAGCACTTGGCTAATTCTAATTCTAACCAGTCACCTGGCTGGAGGCCCAGACTTTACTTCAAACCCAACTGAGCTGGGCCAGTTTTGTCGCCCAGTTCAACAAAGGGGCCTGTCCACCTGGACTGCAAGTCTTTTCCAGGATTCAGAAGAGATCAACCCCCTCGATGCCCAAGTTGGCCACTTCCTTTTTGATTCTGGGATGATTTTTATGACCCTAGGAATCAAGCAAGCCAACATTCTCAGTTGTGTAACAACTGAGTACAGCTGCGTAACAGGATGGTTTTATTTTTGGTTTGGAAGGAAGAAAAATTATCTCCATAGACAAGTGTCCAGTCACAAAACTTCCTGTTATTATCAAATTAAAAATTTTAATTTTGAGACATCTCAACATAGATAATAGAAATGTAGAGGAAATACTATAATACACCCTGATGTAGCCACCACTCAAATTTAATAAATATCAACAGTTTGTCATACTGACTTCAGGTCTTATTCTGAAAAGAACTAATATATACAGATAAAATAAAAGCCCTCTCTCATTCTTTCTGTTCACCATCTCTACCTTCATGTTGAGGTATATCTTATTGACCCTTTTTTTTTTTTACACACATATGTATCTATCTGTAAAGAATATACAGAAATGGAACTATAACAACATAATATTTTTACAATTTTTTTCTCTGTCAATATTATTGTTCAAGATTTATCCATGTTGATACACAGGGACAGAGCTGACATTATTTAATTCTTTTATGATATTCTTTTGTATAAATATGCCGCTATTTTCCATTCCTCTATTGATGAACATGTCATTTGTTTGTAATATTTTGTTCTGACCGAGTCTCTCCATTGAAAAATCCTTGCAGGATGTTTCCCTATGATAAATACCTCGAAAACTATATCTATCTTTAACTTGATGAAACATTTCAAATTATTCTCCAAGGCAACTGTACCAATTTATATGAGTGATTCTGTTTCCCCACATGCTCACTAATATGTAATATTTCAGATCAGACTTTAAAAATTGTTTACTAACCTATTGGGTATGAACTAGTATCCCCTTCTTTTTTAATTTGTCTCTTTCTTTGTGAAACTGAACATCTTTCCAACATCATTTTTAAGTTTCCCTTCTGCCAAAAGGGAATTACAATCAACATTAAATCCAAATGGGCAAAAGCTGTCTAAACTTTGCAAATAAAAGAACACGTCACCAATGCTATGTTCTTGACACTCAGATTCGCCATATTTTTGACCCTAAAAATTTCTGTCCCCAGAGGCAGATTTTAGACAATGTTAAAGAATCAAGTTCTGAACTCTCTCTTGTCCACCTGCCTGTCAGGACACTCCCAAGTGTCACAGACACTCCCTCTTTATTCCTTGAGCATCTGTATTATAGTAACTGCTTCCTATAAATTGAAACTGAGGACTAAAATAAATCATTCAAAAGTCAAAGATTCATTATTTAAACTGGAATAAATACAAAAAACTCCACATCAATGAGATACATTTGCCTACCTTGCAAATTAATTTTTTAAAAAATTTCCAAAGTCAGTATACATAGGGAAAATAGTCATTTGTGAACTGCATATAGAAATGTAAATTATGTAAAATTTCTCTCGAGTCATTTGGTAATACTTAGTGCAATAACTGGCATACCCTTAGAAAAAAGAAACCCCATTTCTAGCACTTTATCCTAAGGAAATAATCAGACGACCAAACAAAGTTATATGTTAAAAATGGTCACGAGGCATATATATACAGAAAATTATCTAAATGTCCAATAATATGAGATTGAACAACAATGGAAAAGTTTAAAGATGTTTAGAGTGACTATATAAAGTATTATTTAATGGTATGGAAACATATGGTCACAACCACCAAAATGAAAAAAGAAGGGTACAAAACCTTTCCCATTTGCTGTGTTCAAAATGCATCGAAAAAGACTTTAAATGTGAACAACTTATTACCTCGAGGTGGTGCGATTACAAGTGATTTTTCCCCCTCCTGCTTAATGTGAATTTTCTAAATTATATACACTAAATTTTCATGCCAAAAGTCTATTTTAAGAAAGGCAAAGATTCTAGGACGCTAGTGGGCAGCAGTTACCTCTTTTTCGTCGCCAGCCAGGCCCTCGGTGAGGGGAGCATAGAGGATGAGGTACCCCGAGGCCCCGGCCACCGCTTTCCACTTGGCCCGCAGGCTGTTCTCAGTCACGTCGTACAGTTCAAGGTCGGAGGCCATGGGCAAGGCAACTGCAAGAGGAGATTGCGTTTTGTGATGCTCAGCCATTACCAGGGTGGCTGCTTATTTCAAAGTATCCACATGCTACTGAAGGAAACATAGCTTATTTTTCAGATAATTTTCATCCTTAAATCTGTTCACATAGCCCTCTGGGAGGGTAAACAGTGAACGTTTAAAGCAGGAATGACATATTTTCTGGTTTCTTATATCCCACTGCAGTGATGGGCACCTGTCTCTGGGAGCCATTCAAGAGCAAGAAGACCATTCTGACCGTTTTATGTCCATCACCCATGTCTGACATGCAGCAGACATTAAAAACAGTTGTTGGGTCACTTACTAAAGTGACAGAATAGGTGGCTGGATGGACAAATACACAAATGAATCAATTCTCATTGCCCCATTCAAATGAGTTTGAGAAAAATGGAACCACCAAGAAATAAGACTGGCCATCTTTGAGAGGTAGGGAGAAAGAGATTAAGGACAAATGACAAGTTTCTGGCTTTAACAATGCCAATGAAAACTACGAAATGTTGTTTTCAGAGATAAATCTAGGCCCTCCATACTCTGGCCCTGCCCCCTTTTCCAACCACAATGTCAAGTTCAGGGCTTTGTTTACATGTGCAGCTCCCTGTCACACTTGGACAGGAGGGCCTGCAGCAGCTCATCCCTGTCACACTTGAGTGCCTGTAGCAGCTCATCCCCGTCACACTTGAGTGCCTGTAGCAGCTCATTGTACTAATTTGTTTGCACATCCTTGGTTTGCATTTCCTCACTTTAGACAAAAGCTTCCTTAAGGGCAGGGACGGTTACTAAAATATTTCTGCAAAGTGAGAATATTGATACCCGCCTTAGGAATCATTGTCAGGGATAAATCCGACAGTGCATCGGGCTGGCGTGTCATCATCGAGCCTGCCACATTGTTACTGGTGCTCTTTATGTTGTTATTATTGTTCCATCAAAGGTAGAGTTTTTAGACCAACTCTGCATAGTGCCAAGCATGTAATAGGACTTCAATTCAAGTCTGCAATAGCTGAGTGGGTAGTTGTGTTTTTTAAGGTTATCTTTTCCCAGGATTGTGTGTGTGTGTGTGTGTGTGTGTTATCATGATCATGCTCAGGTAAGGAATTACTAGTATTCAGACGCTTGTTTTAACTGCAATGATATAAAAAAAA
Organism: Miniopterus natalensis; assembly: GCF_054644295.1. Lineage (NCBI taxonomy): Eukaryota > Metazoa > Chordata > Mammalia > Chiroptera > Miniopteridae > Miniopterus > Miniopterus natalensis. Next base: position 15,706,903 of record NC_142096.1, on the reverse strand, counting down.
AAAATGAAAGTAGATGTAACCTAATTCCCTTGTAATCTACTGGGCAGGAGAGCTACAGAGCTCCTTCTCTACTTCTACTGACAAATTCAAGCTCAGGGCTTAGTTCCTAATAGGCATTCACTAACTGTTTGCTTATTAAATGTATTTTGCACCCTTCACCACTAAGGCTGCTTCTCCTAAACACACCAGAGTCTTACAATGTCCCTCCCAATATGTAGCCCCTGCACAACCCAACAAAAGCATGGTCTAGGACAGCACTCAGCAGGACAGCTGCTTCCTAGGAATGTGGCTCAGGATGTCCATCAGCACAACCGGAGCCGACGTCCATTTCAGGAAAGGCCACCTAGCAGTGCCACACAGGGTCAGGAGCGGGGCGGGATCCAGTACGCACGAGTGGTCTCGGTGCCCCGCAGGCCTTCACTGGCGGTGTGAGAATAAACTGCGAACACTGCGACCTGATATTCAGTGAAGGACATCAAGTTTTTCAGCACCGTGGAAGCTACGCTCCCGTCCACCACCACCTGTTTAAACCACACGCAGAGTTAAAATTAAAAAGCCAAAATATCTCTAGCAAGAACTTTTCATTAAATGTTTTATTTGTGCCGCATCTTCTTTCCACTGTGCAGTCGATTCTTCTTGAATTCCTATCTGAGGTGACACACCTTTAATGGAACGTGTCCAAGACTCCCTTACTAATTCCTACCTAATGGGAACGGTGCCGTTTTTAGCCTAATCACACCCACTTAATAACAGTTAACATGTGGTATTTTTCCATGGAGCTTTGGGAAGCATTTAAAAGGTTTATTAGTCATGAAAAAGATAGAGCCATTGGAAACATTCTGATTTATTTTTTTTTTGTCCAGGTGATTTAAACCTCTGTGATCTACTTCTCTAACACTTATAACAATTATAACTCCTGCCATAATCCAGAGGAAAACTGTGTAACATGCTGAGGTTAGGGGTTAGAACAATAAAAGGTTAGCACTTAAAAAAAAAACACAAAAAACAGAGAGATTTCATCACATGTGAACATATTCCCTGTGAATTGATGTATCAAAGGTAGGAACTGGGAAGAATCCAATCATTTGGCAACACGAATCCTCCGGTGATGGCCAGCCCATGAGAAAGGCCAGCCACACATGCTTTCTATGGCTTCTCCATTGCACTAATCTCCCCACAACCGTCCAGGAAACCCCAAGCCCCGGAGGAACACGTGCTCACATAATTTGGAACACACAGGCATCTTTAAGGCAGAAAGTTCAGACTGCTCCCGAAGTAGAAAGAATACATGAATAGCAAAAGGGATCTCTGGCCAGATAGCCAACTACCGACTTCTTTGGCCTTAGGCCTCATTAATTTTTAAAAAAAGAAGAAGTCAAAATAAGTTGTGCTAGAAATGGATACATGACCTGTTCTGAGGGTTACTGATGGAGGTGAGAAGAAAAGATGGAAGTAAACTACATGGACACGTGGAAATGTACTTAAGTCAAATAATGTTAAATGCCTGTGACAGAATAATCTCCTTATGTATCCATTTCTGTCTCCACTGTAGATGACTTGGGAAAATGAAAATAATGGTTTAAAAATATTATCTCCTCGTTACCTCGTCTGGTTTTCCACCCCTGGTAGGATAATACACGACTCTGTATTTTTCCACCTTTCCTGGGGCATGAGTCCAGTTAACCATAAAGCTTCTGGCAGTGACTTCAGAAGTGATCAACTCCGTAGGCGGCCCAATGGTGGCAAGGGCCAAGGCTAAATTAAAAAAACACATAAAATGAACCTCTTCCCCAAAGTTATTTCTTATTAGTCAGAAATGACTATTAATTTTATGCTACCTCTAAGATTCTCATCTCTAGATAAGTTGATTCACTTATTCATTCCTACATTTGTTCATCAAAACATTTAAGCGTCTATTAAGTACCAATCCCTACACGAGGTTCTGAGGACACAAACTTAAATAACACATAGTCCTCAACTCTAAGGAACTTGCTTAAAGAAACTGTTACGGAATAGTAAAAAACAAAAACATAGCATTAATTGAGCCTGTGTGCATCTACAGGCACTCTTCTAAGCTCTTTAGAGTATTATTTTATTTAATTCTCAGTTGTTACTATTAGTCTTCCCATTTCATAGGTGAGAAAACCAAGGCACGATGAACTTAAATAACTCGCCCAAGCCTCACAATTAGTAAGTATCAGAGCCGAGGTTGCTACACAAGCTTCGTGAAACACAAGAGTCTGTGTTTTTAAACATCAGAAGGTACAGTAGCGATGCTGAAGATTTCAAGTCAACAAATGGCCAATATCTAACAGTGAAAAGAGAAGACAAAGCAGCCAACCTACTGAATACCGACTATGAGCTAAACAACATAAAAACACTGTGTGTTATATACACGTTAAAGCAGATGATTCCACAAAAGACTTGGGACATGTAGAGTTCAGGGTCCTTGAATTCTAGGATTTCCTACCCTCTAGGGGCACTTACTCAAGGGACTTCAGTAACCATTACACTGTGGGGTGCGGGGGCATAGTTATTGAACACTAACTGTGACCAGGAACTATATTACATGCTTTATCAGCATCCACATGTAGAGATTGTTTTTGTGGGAAAATCTGGGTTCTAAAGTACTCTCAGAGAATTTTGTTCAGGAAACTATTGCTTGGCTGCCCAACCTAGTCCCTCACCAAAATTAAAAATAATTGTCCTACAAAAGACCTTGTTAAAAAGATGATAAGACAAGCTACAGATCAGAAGAAAATATTAACAAACCACATATCCAAAAAAAGGATTAGTATCTAGAATATAAGTAAAGAATTCTCAAAACTCAACTGTTAAAACTAAACATAAGAAAAAAAAAACTAAAAGAAGTCCAATTAGAAAATGGGTAAAAGAAATGAACTGACATTTCACCAAAGAGCACACCACAGATGTGAAATGAGCACATGAAAAGATGTTAAACTTCACTGGGCATCTGGGAAGTGTAAATTAAAACCACAAAGAGCTATCACTACACACTGATCAGAATGGCTAAATAAAAAATAGTAGCAATAATAAATGTTGGTGACAATGCATAGAAACTGGATCACTCATACAGGGTGTCCCCAAAAATGTATACACACTTTAACAGCTGATAGCTCAATTTTGAAAATGAAATGTATTTTTAATAAGCAGTGCCTTCAGAATTATTCAAAGTGTGTGTATACATTCTTGGGGATACCCTACACATTGCTGGTGGGAATGTTGAATGCTTTGGTCACCCTGGAAAATAGCTTGGCAATTTCTTAACTAAAACTAAACTACACATAAAACTACAATATGATATAGCAATTGCACTCCTGGACTTTATCCCAAGAGAAATTAAAACGTATGTTCACAGAAGAACCTATACATGAGTGTTCACAGCCAAAGAATGGAAACAACTCAGATGTCTTTCAATGTGGGAATGGTTAAACAAACTGTGGTACATCCATACCATGGAATACGACACAGCAATGAAAAGGAAAGAGCTATCAATATACATCAACAACTTGAATGCATCTCCAGGGAATTACTCTGAGTAAAGATAGCCAATCCCAAAAGGTTACATACTACATGATTCCATTTATGTAATATTTTCAAAATGAAAACTATATAGAGATGGAGAACCTATTAGTGGTTGTCAGGGGTTTGGGAGAGGTTGGGGGAGAGATCGAAGTGAATAAGGCTATGAAAGGACAAGAGGAATGATCCTGGTGGTGATGGAAATGTTCTGTATTGTGACTGTATCAGTGCCAACCCCGGGCCTGGGATACTGTACTGCAGTTTTGCAATATGTTACCAGTGAGGGAAACTGGAAAAGTATACATGATCTCTCTATATACTATTTCTTATAACTATGTAAATGGGCAATTATCTCAAAATCCGAAGTTGAATTAAAAGAAACAAACGTGATGGTCTAAAGGAGGAAATTATCAAGTGGTTAAAGTATTCCTCCCTCACCCACTCTGAGCCACCAGTATAACCCGTTTCTACTGATGATTCGCTTCTCAGGAGAGTAAAGGGCTCTGTTTAGAAAGTCAAGATGAAAGGCGGTAAGAATCTCCCTAAGAGCCCGTGCGCAGGCCGCGGCTGTCCCGCGTTACCTTTGATCTCCCTGTCCTGCTCTTCCACGCGCAGGCAGACGGTCCTGGTCAGGCTCTCCACCACCGTGTGCATCAGGTCGAACTCGGCCACGTTGTACACGTGCGTGCTGTCCGGCTCGGAGGCGATCTCCTGCAGCTCGTTCTCGTCCGCGTTTTTCACCCCTTGCGTTGAGGACGACAGGGACGGTTGTGACATCATGTCCCATTGGAAAAGGCAATGGGCAGCGTGCCCTACCTGAGCCCCTCGGCCTCACTGCAAGCAGAGCGTCTGCTACTTTAAAGGGGCGCATCTCTCCCATGTGATGTTTTTTAAAAGTCACCTTCGCAATCATTAAGTGGTTTATCTTCATGCTCCTCAGCATGAAGATACTGAGGATGTATCAACGAAACTCATTTCTGTCTTGCACGAGTATTGCAGAAGCAATAGTAATTAAACCAGTATTCTAAACTATCCAAAGTTCAGGTTTGAATTTCTAAAAAAAGTTTACTTAAATTGAGAGATACTGCTAGAATAAAAATAATATATAATGATTATCATGAATATTATTATAACATAGTGTTAAGAGACAGCTTGGGAAAAAGATTTTTACACAAACACAATGGGCTGTCTAGTAACCACTGCAAATAGGGAAGCTCTGGTTCTTCCATAATATTTATTGAATTCCCTTGCTACGGGTCAAGCACAAGGCTGGGTGTTTAGAATACAGCAGGCACTAGAGTAATAGGGAAAACCCTGGGCCCTCACGCAACTCCTCCAGCCTCTGTCTTAGCAGTGGATGTTAACACTTAGAGTGTGCTTACTATGCCCCAAGTACTTCAGTGTTTTACGTATATTAACGCATTTAATCCTCACAACCAACCCTATGAGTTTGGCATAATCGTTTCTCCCATTATACAGATGAGTAAACTGATGCACAGAGAGATTAATTAACTTGCTGAAAGAAACACAGCCAGGAAGTGTACACCTGGGCTTCCGCTCAGCAGTCTAGATCCAAAGTCATATGCTCTTAACCACTCTATGATGCTGCCTCTCAGAAGGCTGCACCTTAAAATGAGTAAATATTTACCAATGAAATGACAAACAGAAAAAGGGAGGCACAGGATTGGGTTTCATGGGTGTAAAGGTAGATTTCTCTTCCCCAGGCTTCAATAAACAAGGAGCATTTCTTATAAACCCCCAACACTGCAATGATCTAAGGGTGTTAAAACAGGTACTACGAAGACAGGAAAAGAGATTACCTGGGGCAACATGAATTACTTCTTAGATGCCAGGCTGTGCTATTGAATTCATTTTCCGACCTCAACACACTGAGTAACAAAGAATTGGTTGTCTCTCAACTATTTGCCTTAGGGGGTCACAGCAGGATAATAAATACTACTAGTTTTCAGGTAATTTCCAAAAAAAAACACACAAAAAAGGTCCAAATCACATCTGAATTCACTTAAAGCTTTGTTTAAAAGCTCATCCATTCATTATGAACACGACCACAAAATGGAGAGTAAACACATGAATGAATCCCCCATTAGTTTATGTCTTCTGAAGGGATTTCCTTTGTTGGAGAAAAAGATTGCAAAATAAAAAATGAAAATTAAATCAATCTCTCTGATGTTTCTTGCCCGAAGGACTTCTACAATAGCTTCTAAAATGCACAGTTGGATCTGGGTCCACAATAACAAAATCACATTAGTGCATGCTGAAGCAATGAGCTTAATATCAGCGATGTTTTTCGTGGCATTTAGTTAAAACCAACAAGTTCGAATTTATATATATAGAAACCTATTCTAGGGAAGATACTCCCAAATCTATATCTATTTCTCCCTCTCTTTCTCTCTCTCTCTCCAAACAAAATATCAAAATAGTTTGTTGCAAACAGTACAGGAAGAGGAGATGGTGATCATGGCTTGGAAGGGACTTGTCCTGTAAGGATTTGGCTCTCTTCATGTCTGTGCCCAAGCACCCACCGCAATGCCTGGCACACAGCAGATAAGCAAATACTTCTTGAATGAAACATTCTATAAACCACATTTTGATAGCAAATCTAGGAATAGCCCAAAAGAACGGCATCTTGATTTAGGGTTTGTTTTTGTTTTGTCGGTCTCTACTAAATAGAAGGCCTTCCTACTGCCAAAGAAAACGTAAACATTTTAATCAAGAGCACAGCTGCATCATTAAATTTTTGCAGTTATTCTGCATTACACACACACACACGCACACACACACACACACTTTTCCACAAGAAATACCTTTCAAAGAGTTCCAGAGAAATAATACTGCATACCTGGAACTTTGTGCTTTCTTTAAGTAACTGCAGGACCTTAATTACTTAAAAATGACAAATTGGTTTCTCCATAGACTACCAGAAAAGAAACAGCCTACAGACAGATACTAAAGAGAAAAGTCCTGACTGGTAAAAGGTAACAAGTATGAACCTAACCATTGCATGTTATGCTTTTCACAAAGTTTTTATGCAGAAAACTTTGCACCTAGAGGCCTTCACACTACAGGTACATGACAGTAGCCATCACTTCCATTGTAAATGTAAAGATGTAGGGCTCAGATCACATGACTCATTGTGATGAGAGTCAAGACTAGAAAATGTGCAGGTCTCCTGGCTTCCCATGAAGTGTGTTTTGCATCTTAAATTATTTTAAGTGGTTGTGTGTCTGTCCCCATTTTTGAAACAGGACATACATAACACATACCTATGGCAAACAGCTCCACACCAGATTCACGAAGGTTTCTGGATGGTGGAATAATATCATCCTGGGACTTCCCGTCTGTGATTAAAATGCCAATTTTGGATACTCCAGTCCTTGCTCCTGCTTCTGGCTTAAAGCTATTTTCAAAAATGTAGTTCAAAGCAAGACCTGGCAGAAAACAAGGAAAAATAAACACAAACCAACCACCTCTAATAAAAATCCTTCCAATCCTGCAAATGTAACCACAAGATGAGTAACTTATTGAACTAAAGGGATTTTTATTAGATGCAAACTTTCATCTTCATTTTTACAACAACCTCTTCACTGACAGATCGGATGAAAAACTAAAATCCACCAGAAGAGAGGCAATACAAATAACTGAATACTGCATCGTTTCGGAAGTTAACATTTACAAAGAACATTGAATTCATGGCCAGCTAGACATTACAGATCTGTGTACAGAAAAATCTAAACCTTTATAAGTAAAGATAAAGCAAGAATGCCCAAATAATAGAGTCTGTTGCAAACATTATCACTACACCTTGTTTTGATAATTATGGCCCATAGAATCAAAAATTTCTATCTCTCTTTTTTAGAGGTAGTGGGGGAAGACCTCAAAGAGTAACTGAATTTCTGCCTTTTGAGTGTGACACTTTTCAGCAAGAAAAAATAAGAAATGCTGTAATATTGTTATAAGATTTGTGTTAAATATTTTGTTGTTGTTGTATTTAAAAAATACCCATTAGATTATTCCCTCAAATTGGCAAAGCAATTGTCAGGATTTCTGTGGTTTCCTTAAAAGTCAATGACAACATCTATATATTTTAATTGAGCATCTATATTATATGCCTGTGAAGGGAAATAGCATGCAGTAAGGGTAAAAACCTGTGACAACCCCTTATGGCTAGGATAATTATCACCTAAATATTCTTACATTCTCCGTTTATCAAAAATATCAGTGAGCCAAAGATCCACAGATATTTTCATGATAACGACTGATTGCAGAATAAGTGCCAAGAAAATACCTTCCTTGAATATAAGGTAGGAATTTGTTTTTATTTCATTGACAGGGTGGCTGGAGGAGAAAACAGGTGAAAAGAGAGGGAAGGAAAAAGACTCACAAAGGTTAATACAGCTACTGAACACTGGAGAAATAAAACTATTCTTAGGTAAAATATGTTGCTCAAAATGTGGACCAAAAACATACCCGTTAGCGTATTTCCTCCCTTGTATGGCAGATTTCGGACAGCTTCGATCACCTCCTCTTTTGTGCTAAAGGCATTCAAGTGCCATTCTATTCTGGGGTCACCACTATACTGTGCAAGACCTGGAAAAGAAAAGAAAGCCCACCCAGAAATGATGGGTTAATCAAAGTTCTAGTGGACTAGTCAAGAAGCGACAATGATGTACGACCTAATCCTTGCAACATTTTTTTCCCTACATTGCTATGTGCTTTCAAGAAGGATTCCTGTGGGAGGTGGGGGGAGGAGGGGAGATTCCTGGCATTAATTTAAGGAATTAATCAGGAGAATTAATTATCTGGGGGCTGAGGGAATGTATCTGCTTTCTAGCCATTTAGAAGTGATCACCTAACTGGGTACTTAGTGTGTGTTTTTAAAAGTCTGATTATGTTTGTAGATAAAAGGTCTAGCTTTATATGTATGTTTTTATTCTCAAAAGAAGGAGTTTCCTTAATGGCCATTTAAAAGCAAAATTAGGGGACTTTTTGTAATAAAGTGAACATGTTGCTCAAAGATTTTAAGTTTTTTTAGTTGCTTTTTATCTCAGCTAGATTTAATGTGGCAAAGATTATCTTGTACTATAAAACTCTTTCCAATTTCCACTTGTTTTAGTTTAATGTTTCACTAGACTGAGCTGTTTCCTTTAAAAAGAAAACTTTTACCTGATAAACTCATAAGCCAACTCTAACTTTTAAAATATTATTATTATTATTATTAGACAGAGAAGATTTTGACTTCCACAAAATTAAAACGTGTTCAATAATTAATTGAATGACAATATCATAGCAAAATTAGTAGGAATAAATATTTACTGATCCTAACTCGCACTTTGGGGAACACCACCATGGTTGATCCTGCAATTCTGAAAGCCACTTGGTAGAGTTTTTGAAATTTCTTAAGAAGCTTCCCCAAAGTATTACACTGACAGCTGACTGCTGTTAATAGCAGAATGTGTACCGATTCGTGTCTTCTCTGAGCCCACATCGAATGCTGTAACCAGGTTTTCCAAGAAAAGCCGAACTAGCCTGAAGTTGAATCTTCCAATACTCCACGAGCCATCAACCAGGATTACAATATCAGCAATAGCTGGAGTTTGACAGAAAAATTTCACTTCTGCAAAGTACAAACCAGAAAAGCGCCCGTGTTACCGTTGGAACTTTTAAAAGAGCGAGTCTCTTTTAATGTCTTTCAAATAACTTAGTACTAAGAATACAATAAAGTTCCCATTAAGGCAACCAGATTTTTACAACCCTTCCCTTAAATGCATTTTCAGTGGGAAAAACTCATGGTAATAGCTGGCCGTAGAGCCAGGGTTCTGGAAATAGTGAAGCACTGGCAGGTTCACACCATCCTGGCAACTCAAGCCTTCTGCATATTTGAGAAAGTAATGTCTGTGCAAAATCATCCAGCTTCGGTTTCAGCCTGCAGAGTCCTTCCAGGAAAGGTCTCAGCAACACCAGGGTGAGAGAGTAAGCAGAGATGGGGAGGGTGGCCAGGGGGCAGAGGCAGCTCTCCTGTTCTGATAAGCAAGCTAGAGGGAGTGACAGAAGAGAAATAAGGGCTTCCCGAATTCAAGGACAAGTCAGGGCCATGCACTCAGTCTAGGAAAGGCACACAGGCCTTTGCTAAAGTAGGAAGGGTTTGTGGAAGAAGAAAACTGGAAAGGGCCCAAGAGTTTGTCCAGATTCAAATTCTTGTGTCCATAGCAGTCCCCCCTTCTCCGGGAGGGATACATTCCAAGACCCACCAGTAGATTCCTGAAACCACGATAATATCGATCCACATATATGCACCCATATATGTTTCTTTCTATACACGCAAACCTATGAGAAAGCTTTGACTTCTCTTTGGCATATCCTAACTGCTGGCATCACTATTCTTGCACTTTGGGGCCATTATTAAGTCAAAGGTGACCTGAACACAAGCACTGCGATACCTCGCCAGTTTATCTGATCACCTAGGTGACTAAGCGACCAACAGGTGGGAAGCAGAGACAGTGTGGATACGCTGGACAAAGGGATGATTCACGACCTGAGCGGGGTGGATCAAGATGGTGCAGGATGGTGGGATATTTCTTCACATTACTCAGAATGGCGCACAATTTAAAACTTACCAATTGTTTATTTCTGGAATTTCCCATTTAATATGTTCGGGCCACAGTTGACCACGGGTAACTGAAACCACACAAAGCCAGACAGCCTATAAGGGGGGGGCTACTGTATTGTGTCCTTGTGGCTATAAGATTTTGTCCCTTAAAAGCATCTCAGTAACTGATTTTTTAAATGGCTCAAGTAGGTCTCAGAATAAGGCTGTAGAACAGGATGCCCAGGGGCTGGAAAGTCCCAGCCTGCAGCGATCATGGGCAAGGTGCCAAGGGCAGACAGCTGTCCCTGCAACACAGGAGGAGGCTGTGATACGCAGGGTAGGTCTGCGCTTGACTAGGTGAAAACTGCCACTTTCATGCACGCAGAACCAAGATGCTAAAATATTCTCAATGTGCTTAAGAACCCTTGAAAATTACACGGTATTGTTAGTACCTTTAGTAGCATTCCTTCTCACTGTAATTTGTGCTCCCCAAAAAACTGTTTAACTTTGCTGAATTTTCATATTGGGACTGGAAATCATGAAGAGAGAGAGAGAGAGAGAGAGAGAGAGAGAGAGAGAGAGAGAGAGAGAGAGAGAGAGAGAGAGTGTGTGTGTGTGTGTGTGTGTGTGTGTGTTTTTCTTTGTGTCTTGCTCTCAACTTCTTGAAACTGCCCAAAAAATCCTCAGGATTTTTTTCTAACACTAAATGACAATAAGACAATATTTGAAATATAATTTATGCAATAAAACCCAAAATAAAAGTATTCATAAATAAATTGTTTTTCCTGGGAGAAAAACAGTTGAATTGCTATGGTTGGGCTAGGCAGTTTAATATATATCTCTGCCCCTAGCAAGCCACACTTTGCTAAAAGGATCTTGTTTTTTTCCCCCAGACACAAATATGCATGGAATATCTAGATCCTTTTACCAGATGGGGAAAAAATGTATTTGCCAATGAAATACTCAGATATTCATATGGAAACTATACAGTACAGCTCAATCCAAAGTTGATATATTACATTTTAAGGTAGCAAATTTCCCTTCTTTAATAACGAAATACAAAGCCACCACCAACTTGGGGTATGATCCTACTGTATCAGACTGAAATATTCTAAAACAGAATACTGCAAGCAATCATGGGATAGAAATTTATTTTTTTTAAATAATCAAGAAAATTGAAGTCTGATGAAGCATTACGAATCTATTTCTCTCATTTTTAATGGGGAAACTTGCCTCAAACTGAGAGTAGTTTTCTTTCTTTTCCAAAACTATTGGGAATATTATTTCACTTTTTTGTTTGGGTACATTGAAAATATGGTCTTAGAAAGGGAACAACTCTCTGTTTATGTAGAAGAGGAGACTATGAAAACAGTATTTTCTATTTCAAAATTTTTCCAATAAAATGTTCTGTCTTTTGAGCTCAGTCAAGTCATTTTGACTTGGAGATATAAATTCTATATAGTTCCAAAGTAAGATATAAAATTAATTGACTATAAATCAGAAGATAATTAAATATTTAAGTATATGGTTAAAACATCTGCAGGATCGGTGTGCTGAAAATTACACTTGATAGAAGAAATCAAAAAAGACGTAACTAACTAACTAACTAACTAACTAAATAAATAAATAAATAAATAAATGGAGAGGTTTACCATGTTCATGGATTGGAAGACTGAACACAGTAAAGATGCAATTATATCCAAATTTACCTATAGGTTTAATATGATTCCTACCAAACCTCAAAAAAGCTTTTTTTAGATATAGCCAGGATTATTCTAAAATTTATAAGATACAAACCCTAGACAAAGAAGATATTTAGCCTACTAACTATACAGATTTAGTAATCAGTCTAGTCTGGTATCTCAGAGGAATAGGCACATATATTAATGGAAAAGAATAGAAAAGCCAAAAAGAGACCCATACAAATATGCTCAACTATATGACTTAAAATCTAATTTTAGACAAATGTGCAAAAATACTTCAACAGATGGTGCTGGAACAATTGGGTATTCATGCAAACAAACAAACAATTTGATCAAAACCTCATACCTTATACCAAAATTAATTCAAAGTGAATCATCAACTTAAATGTAATTAATTCTATCTTTCCCTCTTCCTTCCTCTCTCTAAAATCAATATATATATATATATATATATTTTTTTTTTAATGTAATTAAGTAAAACTATGAAATTTTTAGGAAAAAATAGAAGAAAATATTTGGAATGTAGAGCTAGACAAAGAGTTCTTAAAGCTAGCACCAAAGTACAAACCCATAAAAAGAAAAGTTGATAAATTAGACTTCATCAAAATAAAATACTGTGCTCTATAAAAACTCATATGAAGAAAATGGAAAGATAAGCTACAAATTGGGAAAAATATTTCCAAACCACACACTCAACAAAGGATTATTAGTACATAGAATACATAAAGAACTCTCAAACTCACTAGTAAATAAAACCAAACAATGCAATTAGAAAATGGGTAAAAGACTTGAACAGCTCTTTCACCAGAGGATATACAGATGGCAAGTAAGCACATGAAAAGATGTTCACCATTGTTAACCATCAGGAAAGTGCAAATTAAAACCACAATGAGTTTTCACGGTACACACCAATACAAAACAGCTAAAAATAAAACAGGGATAACAAATGCTGGAAAGTAAGTGTAGAAACTGGATCACTCACACATTGCTCAGGGGACTATAGAATGGTATAACCACTCTGAAAACAGTTCGGCAGTTTCTTTAAAAAGTACACATAAAATTACCATACACACCAAACAATTGCACTCATGGGCATGGATTCCAGAAAAATAGAAATTTACATTCACACAAAAAACTGTACACAAATATTCATAGCAGTTTTAGTCATAATAGCCAAAAACTTAACTTAGCCCAGGTGCCCTTCAAAGGTTAATGGTTAAACAAACTGTGGGACATCCATACCATGTACTATTTACTACTCAGTAATAAAAAGAAAATAACTACCATACACACAACCTGGATGAATCTTCAGGGAATTGTCCTGAATATTTACCTATCTTGCTGTCTAAGAATTCTACTCTCATCTCTATATCCAGGAGAAATTCTTGCACCTATACAACAGGAAGCAAGTAGAAGTTGGATAATAGCACTTTTAACAATAGCAAAAAGCTGGAAATACCTCATATGCCCATCAGTGGGAGAGTGGGTCAGTAACTGTGGCATATAATGAAGTATTACATAAGAACAAAAGTAAATGAGCTGCACTGAAAATAAGTCCCGAAAGATTGCTATTAGCATGATCTCTTTTTATAAAGGTAAAAATAACTGATACAAAAATATTCTCTTTTTAGAAATATATATGAATACAGTAGATCTATATAAAATGAAAAGTAAGGGGCTGATAAAGACAGTGTTCAACATGGTGATTGCCTTGTGTATGGGGAACCAAGGAGTTGGGATGGTGATATGGGGTTGTGGTCAAAGGCTTAGTTTATTTTGGGTGGGGGGGGGGTTTGTGTGCATAAGACATTAAAATAACTAAATAATTGATTTGAAAAGTAATCCTCTCTGGCATGCAGAAAATATTAAGTAAAAAATTAATTGTAGTGTTTATATCACACAACATAAGCATCCAACTTTAAAAACAAGCTGCAATTCCAGACATTTCATTTGAAATGAAGACCTGTGCCCTGTTTTCTAGTTCAAGTCCAGTCTCTTTTAGATCAGCAGGAAGATGTTGTTTTTAAGGATTTCAGGAGTCAAAATCTGTAATTGAATCTGCATTCCAAAGTGTGATTTTTTTCTTCAAGATTAGTGTACACTCACTTGGGAATGTAAAAACGTATTTTTATTCAAATGCCCTAAACCCTGGTTATTAGCAGCCAGATAAATCTAATACAATGATCTGAAGGGCTATTTCCCACTCTAGCAGGCATAAATGCAGTGTACCCAGCTCTGGTCAGCTTTAGAGTAGGTAGAACTCTCTCTATGGCATGTACTATGCTTACCCTATCAGCAGGTTTGTCTGCACCAGAGGCAGACAAATGTCCACATACTTGGGGCAAGACGTGGTTTGAAAGCCGCCACGTTCAAGTACAATAATCCCACATCTCAAGCATAACTCTAGCTGCTATAGTGAATCTTTTAAGAAACACTTTCAAATTTTTATTAAAGTCTGAGTATATTCAAATGTTATTCAAAAATAAGAGCTCAGATTTATCACTGATGACAAATAATATCTCCTTCCACTGGCAAATACATTACTCATTTCAGCATCCTTCAATGGAGAGAGACCAATCAGAAAGAAAGCATTAAGCATCTTAATGTGCTAGGGACTTCAGTGGTGAAAAAACAGACACACCTGGGAGCCCAGGTGACTGCTTTGCAAAGCTCCGCAGCCAAATATAATTTAAAACTGCATTTCAAAGGGATAATAAGTCCATACGCTATTACTGTTAAAACTATATTTCATAACCAATTATTTTAAATAAAATAAATTTTTTAACCTCAATATTGCATTGAAAGTTAAAGCAAAGAAGCAAAGAAAATGACCTTAAACTGTATTTTAATTCAGCTCTTGGTTTAACATCGTCTTTACCTAAAATACAATTCTGAAAATAAAGGTAGTGTTAAAAACAAGAAAAAAAGGAAAAAAAATGCTAAGCAGCTGACTGCAGTCAAAGGAAAGCACCCATCACAGACATAGTAACATTCTGATGTCACAGATAAAACTGGAAGGAACTATTCCCATTATATTCTACACTTTCTGGAGGTGCATAAGGAGGGGGCTTGGGAAAGCTAACAATTTGCCAACACGCTGTATCTGAAAGTTGTGTACATGAAGCCTCACCTGCCTCTCTTTACTGCTTCTGCATTTTACCTGGCTTGTTGTACAATCACTGGAATATTACGATTTGTTTCCACTTCTATCTCCTGGCCTAGACTGAATGCTTGAGAGGTAAGAATTTGTGCTTTATCTTCTCCCTTTTTTCTGGCTCAGCTCTTGGCATATAGCTCATCAGTGAATGTGAACTACATTGAATTTTGCTGTTGAGAAAAATTCCTCTTTTCACATAATTCATCTGTCCACAGGGCACTAGAAAAATGAACCACAACGGCTGAATTAAATGTGGCCTCTCCTCCTGCCCTGCTCCACGACCACACTGGGAAAGCGATTACAGTTATTTAGGGATCAGGGAGATTGTATCAGCTTTGCCTGTCTTCCTTGATACTTTTCCAGTGCTGGAGGCAAAGCTGAATGAAAGGCGAGTGTGCACTATTTTTACTCACATTATTTTAACACGCAATCAGAAAAATCTCACGATAATTTTCCCCAGCATTAGTCTGATTCATTTAGTGGCTTTGAATTATTTTTTCTATGCCACTAGCAAAATACCTAGGTACACCACTCCTAAACCAAGACATACGAAGGAAAGCTGTGGTCATAGAACAATTTTTTCACTTCAGGTCAAGTTTTCAAACTAAGAGGTCGCTCTCATGATTGGCTTCAGCTGCATCGCTGGATTAAAAAAAAAAAAGAGTTAATATCGTTTTACATTGTTAAGAGTTCAATGGTTCTGAAACGGTTTGTTCAATACATTGGCACATCTAATACAACATCCTTGTGGAGAGCCACTAATTGTTCTCATTTTTCGGAAAATGAAATTGAGGTTCAGACAGACAAGTGAATGGCTTGGTGGTTCTAAATATTTGGTCCAATATGCCGTTCCCATCACACCATGTTGCTACCACCACAGACGATGTCCTCACATGATGGATGGCCACTAGTTAGTTACCTGTCGGATTAACGTTACAATCTGTCCATCAGCAGATGGGGAGCAGGAGGCTGATTTCAGTTGTACTTGGGGTTCACATTAATCAAAGTGAACTTAGTCCAGTCTTGGAGTAGACTTGCCTTTCAAAGCATCCCTGACAGATGACTACACCCTACAACGGCACCTCCCATCCCTGTCTTCTCTTATTCTGTTTTATGTTTCTTTGCAGAACTTCCTGCTTCCTAGAAATATACTACATAGTGGTAGTTAATTTTATGTGTCAACTTGACTAGTCCATGAGGTGCCCAGACATCTGAGCGGTCTGTGTTTCTGGGTGAGACGAACACTCGAATCTGCAGGCTGAGGAAAGCGGATGGCCCTCCCTAGTGTGGGTGGCCCTCATCCAACTGACTGAAGACCTGAACGGAACAAAGAGGCTGAGTAAAAGGTAAGTGCTCCTGCCTGGCTGCCTGAGTCGGAACATTGGGCTCAAACCGAAACACACGCTCTTCTTGGATATGGAGCCTGCCAGTTTTCAGGCTGGAACTTACACAATGGGCTCTCCTGGGTGTCCAGCTTGCCAACTGCAAATTTTGGGATTCTAGCCTCCAAAATCACATGAGACAATTCCTTACAAGAAATCTCTCTCTCTATGTATATATATGTCCTTGATTAATCATATAGTCATTTATTTATTGACTATGGCAGACACTTTTCATTGCTTTCTACCATTTAATGACTGCTTTCATCAGATGCTTTGCATATGTCTTTTCCATTTAAGCCTGATATTAATTCTGTAAGATAGATGTTCTTCTCACTCCACTAAAAAAGAAAGGTTAAGTAATTTGAAAGGTTAAATAACTTGCCCATCATCACACTGGGCAGGTAGAAAAGCTGGAATTCAAATCCAGAACTGACTCCATAGCCTAAATCACTTAGCTATTGGAGTATTCAACTCTTATCACAGAAGTATTTGAAAGGAAAGAAGGGAGAAAGTGGGGGTGGGGGGCAGAGGAGAAGAGAGGGAAAGGGAGGGATGGGAGGGAGGAAAGGAGGGAGGAGGAGGGAAGGAGAGAGGAAAGGAGGGAGGGGGAGGGAGGAAAGGAGGGAAGAGGGGAGGGAGGGAGGAAACATTGCCAAGCCTTGCAATCAAACATAGCCTGAAATCAAAGGCATACTCATTTCTGCAATATCTAACCTGGAATAAATAACACCATGACAACTTGCAGGCATGAGATGCCAAGTCCCTGAACCACAGCCAAAAGAACATTTCTGTCACTCACGGCCCTGCATCTCAACAGTAACTGGCAATCCTGTAAACATCACATTTCTCCTTTGCTCATAAACCACAAGAGACTTGGAGAGAGCATGACAGCTGTCTTCAAATATTAAAAGGGCTGTCATACAGAAGGGCAATTAGGAGTGTTCTGTATGCCCACAAAGAGACAGATTTCAACTCAATTCAAGAAAGAACTTTCTAACAGTTGAGATTTCCACAGACCACTGCCTCGGAAAACAGTGAGATCTTTGTCAATAAAAGCAGATGTCAGACAATCCTTGATGGCATGGCTGAAGAGCCTCAACCATCTTCCCAAATGCCTGAACTACATGACTCTCAAAGTACCTTCCAGCTCTAAATTTTAAGATTATTTCTTCCCTCCCCCACCTACCAAGTTAAGCCTAAACTATTCACTGTGCTCTTCAAAGCTCTCCGTAACTCAGCTCCACTTGACCTGTCCATAATTATTTCTCACTTCATCATAATGCAATTCCTCTTCTTCCTCCAAACAACATTCTCATCTCTGAGACTTCTGACTCCATTCTTAGCCCCACCCCCTTTACCATCTCTTCCTATCTATCCACTCCAAACTCTACCTACCACAATGGAAGATACCCAAAACGGGTTTTACTTCCTTTGAAAAGATATGGTCCTTTTAAAATACTTTTATATAAAGCTTGCTCTAAAATTTTATTTGTACAATTCTCTGGTTATTTCCTGTTTATCATAAATTAATACTAACCCAAGAGAGGGTACTTGGCCTAACCATCACTACTTAAAACTAAAACACCCTCTCCCCAGGAGCCAGTGTATTACATTCACAATTATTTTCAGCTCTGTATGAAGTACTACATGATTTGCCTATATGTTTACCTTGGTTGTTCAAGGTGATTTTCTGAAAAATACAACCACTCAATCATCCCTGTTACTTCAATTTATTAACAACAAACAGATCCTGACATTGCGCCATTTCGAAGGCTGAAACACCTGCTCAATTTGACACCAACAGCCCTGCAGGTATAGAAACAAGATGTTTAACAGAAAATTCTTAGACAAGAAAAAAGGTATCCGTCAGACAAGCCCAAGCATACCTAAGGGGGACAGACTCTGCCAAAATCTATAGCAATGTTCATAGCTGAGAAGTGTCTGATTAAAAAGAAAAAAAGATATCTACAAGTTCTTTTAAAAATGAAAACGTCTGTAAGGCAGAGCTATGATTTCTTACCACCAGAGAAGCCACAGGTTAAGAATAATAAAATTAGCTGGAGGCCAACAGAAAAAAGGTGTCAAAATCTTTGAAAACTGTCTTATCAAGAGAGATGGGGTTGGGGGGCAAGAGAAAATTGGAGGTCTATTGCTAAGAGAATCCCATCCCCTTGCCCTCAGGGAAATCTCAGAATTTTACTCACAGGTAAAATGCACTTTGCAAGTGTTCCAGTGATTATTTTCTGAATGACTAATTCTGTCTCAGGTTTTGTTTGAATTCCTAAAAATATAAATTATAATGCCTCACATCAAGGCTATGCTCTTAGTAAAATGATCTTAGGAAAATACCTGCTTTCTAGCAAGAGGGACAACAAAGGAAGTATTTGTATTATACTAAGTTCCATATGGGAGAAAATTGTCTCTCCTATGAATTTGTTACTATGGACCAGCTCTGAATGTCCCAAGACAAAAAAATTAACACAAAATGATTCTAATTTGGTACCAACCAAAGCCCACCTCTCTAGAGAGGCACACTCCTAAACCACGCTTTAAAGAATTCCACAAATGAGCTCACAAACCAAAGTGACACATCAAACAAGGAAACAAGCACCACAAATGAAAACCAAGCTTAAAAGTAGGAAAGGCAGGCTTTTGAATTTGGGCGGGCAAATGCAATGCTCATGCAGTTTACAACTAGGCTATGGTGTCTCCTCTGTGCAATAACATAGAAAGTTCTGAAAATGACGAAGTGATGCACAGAACAAGAAATGCAATACAGCAGACTGTACCTATGTTTGTATATTCATAGAAGAGTTAGTTGTTGTATGAGGGCCTGTAATAGGGGAGAAAGGTTAGGAAATATTTAGGAAAAAATAATGACTGAACTGAGCTTTGAAAGGGAAAAACTGTATTTAAGCAGAGTGGTGATGTGGGGGGTGTTCCATGCAGAAGGTATGGCAGGTGCTATGACTTGTATGGGAGAGACCATGGTCTTTAAAGAATTTGAGAGACGGCCAGTGGGTAAAAAGCATTGAGTTGTTAGATGACGAAGGAGAGGAAGGCAGGTTTGTTAGCAGACATCGCAGGGCCTTGGAGGTCTTGCTAAGGATACCGCCTCTATTCTAAGAGCAGTAGGAAGCTATTGAAGGGGTTTTAAGATGTGTATAGGGAGAAAATAAGGTCAGATTTATTTTTAAAAGATTGCTCTAATTTCTAAGTAGAGAACCCATTGAGATTTTGCTTATATATGTATATATATATATATATAGTATCCAAGAAAGAAATGGAACCTTAGCTGAGTACTGGCAATAGACACAGAAAGAAATGAACAGATTGTGTCAGTATTTCAACAGAAAATAAATTCACTAGAACTTGGTGGTGTGTTGAATACGGGAAAGTAAGGGAAGTGTTGACAGTTACGATGTGTGAGGAAGGAAGGAGGGGTGAAACAGGGCTGAGGAAGATTTTCACATTAGATCCCATCTTCTGATGGGATCAACAGCCACATATGTGTGCATTGCCTGTGTTACTAAAACAACTCAACCCCCAAAATAAGCAAATAAAAAAAAACTGACCTTCTGGTACAGATGGTTTATTCCCATTTACTTTGTCCACCTTGACTCTGGGTTTTGGATCCTTTCTTTTTTCCAAATCTTTAACTGGAAGAAAAGTAGAAGTACAGCAGCATGTTATGTTAAAGTCTAAAAAAAATAATCAGTGAGTTTTTCTAAAACCCTTGCAAGTACTGAGAGTACTAAGTAGAAATTAGCTCCGTGATAGAATCTCAGTCCCAAAGGCTGGAAGTGCTATTCTTTGCACCCATGTCATGAGAAGGTGTAGAAAACACTTAAGAAATTACTTTGATCAGATACCCAGATGTGGAACTGCTGGGTCATATGGAACACCCCCTTCATTAAATTCTCTTTTTCCTCAGGTTTTACAAAGACATTATCCTGGGTTTCTTGTATTCCTGTGACCCCTCCTTAACAGTCTCATTCTTTGGGTCCTTTTTCTGCTTCCATTCCTAAAGCATGATATACTAAATCTGCCTTGCATCTCTGTATGCCCCACCTATAATTTTATTATCTCACAAGTTTAATTCTCACCCTTCCTTGGGTAATTTCCAAATCTACATCTTCAATCCCACCCACATATAGGCCATGGCCTCAGATTGCTTACATGTGTGGGGGAAAAAAAAAAAGTCAACAACTTTAATATAAGAAAATTATGCTGAGCAGTGCTAAAAGTAGAAATAGATCTGAGAAAGAATAATTGCAGGGACTTGGGAAACATCACCGGGAAAATGACATTTGAGGCAGACTTTGAAAGATGAGCCAATTCTGCAGGGAGAGCTAAGCAAAATGTCATTCCGAAGAGGCAAATGGTGGCTGAAAAGAAAGTTTGCTAAAATAGGGCCATCGCCCGGCCGGGCGTGGCTCAGCAGTTGAGCATCGACCTAGGATCTAGGCGATCAGGGTTTGATTCCCGGTCAGGGCACATGCCCAGGTTGAGGGCTTGATCAATGACTCTCTCATCATTGATGTTTCTCTCTCTCTTTCTCTCCTTTCCTCTCTCTGAAATCAATAAAGATATATTATAAATAAATAAATAAATAAATAAATAAATAAATAAATAAATAGAATAGGGCCATCAACCAGTCAACAAATGAAGGAGAAAAAATAACAGTCATCTTGAATCGGGCCACTAGGTCACATATAAGATGTAACACGTATGTCACAGGAAACTGCATTCTCCCTCACACAGGGGGAGAATCAGTAGAAGACACACTGTCAAAGCAAAGTGGCATTAATCCTAACACTAGCTACCGTGCCCCTTCCTATGTGCTGAAACGAGCTAATCCACACAATAATACGTACAAGTCATCACCCCCATTTGCAGATGAGGTCACTGAGGCTAGACAAGGTTGAGTTGCTTGGTCAAATGCACGCACCAGACACGGCTTTTGTCTTCAAAACACAAAGACTGTTTCTTGGGCTTCCCTGTCTCATAAGATGGACTTCTGAAGAATTAAATTCCCTACACAATTCCAAATCTGTATTTACAGGAGTTGTCTGGATCATATTTTCCTGGATCCACCCATGAAAATTTTCCAGGGAAGGGAGACCAGGCTTTAGCTCCATTTCAGAGGGAGCAAAAATGTAACTGAAATGCAAAATGGGGAAAAAGCCATCCAAACAAAGTTACTGTAATCTCATTCTTACAAACTGTTCTTGGGGTAGAGCTAATCTCTCTACCCTGCCAATAAAAACAGCATAGCTAAAAAATATAA
Source organism: Miniopterus natalensis (assembly GCF_054644295.1). NCBI lineage: Eukaryota > Metazoa > Chordata > Mammalia > Chiroptera > Miniopteridae > Miniopterus > Miniopterus natalensis. The sequence continues at coordinate 15,685,221 of NC_142096.1, read as the reverse complement.
GCTTACATATAATTTACCCAACTAACCAGTTAGATTGTTTCACTAAGATAATTTCAGCAGAGCTACAGGAGCTGAAAACAAAGGCAAGTTCTCTTAAGTGTTTAGAGTAAATAGCTACTGGGAAACCTTCTAAAGGCCACCTGTGTTTCTTAAGCTGCCCGGTCAGTGGAATATGCGAAATCAGTAATCACAATACCTTCAGACTATTGTAAAATGATCATTTCCCCTTGTCCCTTTTACTGCGTCTCACAAACTAAAGTTATTTTGCTTGTTCATGTAGGAATGTCAGAGGCCAGCAACTGAAGCACAGTGCCAATAAACTGAGACAGAAAGCTGTTTTATATTGAAAATAACATTAAAAACCTTTCCCTGGGTTTCCAGACAATGCAAATCTCAAAAGAATGCAACATTTAAAACATTTGTATGTCCTGCTGACAGATTTACCAAACATCTTTGTTCACAAATTTCAAGAGGTAGCAGGTTAACAAAGTTGTGGAGTTTTTTTTAATTTTTAAAAAAGTCACAAAATAGGTCTCATAAAACATTACTTAGAAGAGGAAGAAAAAAAGAGAGGGAGAGATTGGAAATCCAGATAAACCCTGCTGCACACACAGTTCTAGAACCCACAGCCTCCCATTTGTGGATTTAATCCCAGTGGCAAGATTTAAAAAGCTACTGTTACGTGAAATGATGTCTAGGATTTGCTTCAAAATAGTATGGGGGGTGGGGTAAGAGATGAAACAAGACTAGCCACGAATGGCTAATTGTTGAAGTCAGTGATGGATACTTAGGGGTTCATTGTACTATTCTGCTCATTTTTTATTATGTTTAAAATTGTCCTTAATTATAAGGCGGATGCTTTGAAGAGTCTATCTTAACAATGAAGGAACACAAAAAGTTAAGCAGGAAGGGCCTCTCCCGTTTGCATTCATGATACACAGAGCTGTGCCCTCCACATTTGAAAGGCCACCTCCAAGAAGAAGTTGATATAGTCTCTAGTGACTAGAATATAAGGTCCATGGGGACAGGGATTTATCATGTCCCAATGCCCAGAATAGGGCCTGACACTTAGTAGACAAGCAATATCTTTTTTTATTTAAAAAAATGAATGAATGAATGAATGAATGAATGAATGAATATCTCCTGAAAGGCAGAAGAATCAGGGCCCATGTGAACAAGTTTTAAACTCAATTTCTAATGAAATGGTGCAGACACGGATTGGGCTGCCTGAGCGCTTTCTGCCCTGCTTAGAATTTCTCTGCACGCCCCACCCTTTCTTTGTTTGCACAACTGACTACTTGAGAAGTAGTTCAAATACGAAGCCATTCCCTATCCACTCTCTTCCCAGCCCATTACTGGGGCAGAGAGAGAACATCCCCTCACAGAGTCCTAAGTTTGTCTCTTTCTCTAATATTTACCATGTTGCATTTGTTCACAAATCTGTTGATCATGGGACCTAGCCAACATAAATGTCAACTGATTCGCTATTGGAAAGAGTTAAACTCCTTGTTGTATAGGTTGGTTTTATACAGGCTGGACTGGCACTTACTAGGAATACCATAGAGGAGGCAGAGGCACCATCCATTCAGTCATTCGTTAAGTATGTATTGAGCACCTATTACATGCTGGATAGATAAGATGTCTGGGGAAGGTTCAGCAGTGTCAGGAATAGCATTTGAAAACTAAAACTTAAAGGGTAGTGAAACAGGTGGAGCAAGAGGCAGAAGAAGAGTATTAATGATAGAAGGAGCTCATGGAGCATTATACTAAATGTCTTTTAAGATCTCTTCAAACCTAAACAATTTAGAATTTTAGCCTGTTCCAATATTTACCACAGACTCAAACTCATACAGCTGGGACAGGTCCCATGGCAGCACCTTAAGACCTGTAAATACGTACTTCTGAATTGACCTTGGGCTGGCTTGCTTTCTTTGTCTTTATTATAAGCAATAAGTTGAACGGTGTAATTCTGGTCTGGCATAAGACCTTGAATAATTGCTTTTGTCGCAGTGTTCTGGAGATTCAATTGATTGGTTTTTCCACCTATAATAAAACAGAAAGATAAATCAGTTCTAAAAAGTAGGTGAACTGTGTACATTAAGAGATTTTACTAACCAGCAATCAAGATTTTAAAAGGGGAAAACATTTAAAATTATATATTATGGTATGTATGTGCATAGCACTTAATTTTAATATACTTTTCATGTTCAGTTGTACTCTTTGCATTAGAAAACTTAAAGTTGTTGGTTGTCTAAATTAGATAAAAACACATTCACAAAAATCTTTCATCATAACACTCGATTACATTTTTACCATAGGAAAAACAATAGTACCAGATCAGAGGACAGGAAGCCGTCAACATCAGATATACTCCTCAAGGAAAGAATTTCATTTAAAAGTGAAAGGAAAGACATGGGCAGGCTGAATGCAATTATCTATGCTGGAACTTTTTCTGTGGCCTTTCTAAAGCGGGTCAAAGCATCCTTGAAGCTCTAGCAATTTAATTATCTTAAATCTGAGCATCACTGGCTCAGGATGTTGAAGGAACCACTCATTACCTGGCTACTTAAAAGTTAGCCTGGTTCATGAAAAGATTCCAAACCCTCATTATCTCTCCATCAAATTAGATTGACATCTAAGGCTTTCCTTTAAAATGCTATGGATTAAATACTCAGTCTTCTATACAAAATCTCAAATATACCTTTCTTCTCTAATTTCTGGAGTGTTTACTATGTCTGAGAAAAGGGAAATTGATTTAAAGCATGTGCACTTCTAAAAGTAACAGCACAAAGGGCCTGAAATTCTCTGGTTTAATAAAACATAACACAGATTATAATACATTTTAATCACATTGTAATAAAAATTAATGACATTAAGTCTGAAATGTGATGCTATCATCATCCATGCCTCCTGCTATAAGAAGGCAGAATGGAGTGTTTCTCTTGCCAAAATCCATTTCCTTAAATGCATTTGTGTCCAAGATGTTAAATCTGGCTTCACGAACTTCTATCAATTAAAACCCATCTAGGACAAAAAAATTATCTTAGAAAACTTCATAGAAGAATCCCTCTCTGAGAGGCATGCGGTGTATTATTTTAAAGGCTTTGTGAATCCTGCAATAAATAAGCTTTAAACTCTGTTTAAAATAGCACTTCTCAAATTTATTTGACCATTAAACTATTTGGTTGTATAATAGCTATTAGCCTCCTACAGGATACCATGAAATATGCTTTACAAAAAATTGATATAAACAATACTTGAAACATATCTTGTAGTGCTAAACATCTACAAAACCCATTAATGACTAGATATACTTACTACTCTTTTTATTTACTCAATTTATTTTATGTTTGATGAAGCAGATACCAGAGTGTCAAGACTGTCTTATTCGATTGGGCCGCTGCATGAAGGACATTAGGTCACTGAGGAAAATAAACCCAGTATTTATGAAGGAATAATTTGCTTTAGCCCTCAATTATTATTTTGTTACTGGAGGTGTGTGAACAAGAGTTGGAAATGTCTGACTCCTCAATGGCACCTGCATGGGGGCACTTCATAGTTTGGTATTATCAGCAATTAATGAGGAAAAGTTGACACATTCATCACCTGGAAGAAAAATTCACCTTTCGAGATCTGACATGGGAAGTTCTCAGCTGTACCACATATTAGCAATTTATATTTTGACCTTTAGAATCATACTAATGTTCAAGAATCTCTTAAACTGAAATTTCCCAGAATGGCTTATTTTAGAAAACAAACTATATTTTTAAAAGTCAGAGTTATTTCAAAATTGGGCCATGTTCCAAAATGAAAACTCTGAACCAAACAAAGTTTGAGAATAAAATATTGCTTTCTACAAGTGAGTCACTTCTGTCAGCCAACACAGGGAAAGCTGGCATCTGGTAGCACTAAACCAGAAGTCATTCCAAGAAACCTATGTATAATATTTGCTAATAAAAGAAGGTTCCTTTTTAGTGACAGAGCAAGAAGCCAGGTGTTCTATCCGCTTGTTGTGTTTGAGATTTTAAATCTGTTATTAGGTAAGAGGTCCTCACTTAGAACAATAGACCATCTGTCTGCCTGACTTAATGAGTTGGGGAAAGGTCTCCAACGGAAAAGGAGTCCACCTCCATACAACCATCTTTATCATCAGTAAAGAAAAAAAGTATTTATATAAATATACATGTATATTATACAAATGTGTTATTATTAAGTACATATTATGTACTATGTGAAAATGGATCCTAGAAGAAATGAGAGCTAATGGTACTAGAGATACTAACGAGCAACTTTTTTTACATAACTACTTTATCTTCCTGATCAATAAATTTGTTTAACTTTGCTTCTCCTGCTTTAATTTATCACTTATTTTTACAATATCTACTAGGCTTATATAATTTTAATTTATAATTGCTGAATAATATTCTATCAGGTTAATGAATCATAATGTATTCAGCCAGTCACCACTGTTGGCCATCCAGATGTATGGTATTTTTTTAAGTGTCCTTAGACCAAAAGTACTCACCCTATGTTGAAACATATGTAGTAAGAATTTTTGATAGCCTGGAAATTTTGCCTGAGGAGAATTACGGTGAACTCAATGGCCATTCTTTATACTTTGGGAACATTATTTCCTTAATTAGAATGTAAGATATCAAGTTCAAATATTACATTAATAAAAAAAAAAACTTCCAGATGATTTTAAAGCAACATTTAGCACTACACATTTTTAGTTACCTATGTGTAAACATTGCTATACTCTAGAAAATACAGTTAATGGTTTTTACCTGAAGCTGGAGACACAAGAAGTTTGTATCCACCAAATTTCCCTCTTGGAGCCTTCCATGAAATCTGTATACTATCATGAGATAACACATTATATCTTAACCGTGTGGGTGGAGCCACTGAAAAGGAAAAACAAAAAACGGCTAAAACATTTAACCTACCATTTACGCTAAATAAAAAAATCAACATAATGTATTCAAAATACCCAAGATTTCTTCAGCCTCAAAATGTGCTCTTTCGACAATCCAATTAATGAATTAATCAGTTTGCAAAATAACATAAACCTAAGAGATTTGTTTCTTCATCTTGAGATAAGCATTTCTCAAACAGTACAGGCCTTATGACAAAGAACTATGACTTAGGGTTAGAATTTAATACTCTAATCTAGTTTAAAAATTAGAAGCCAATCTTGCAAAATGCTTTCATTATGTTACAAGGATGAATTTTTCTTCTTGGAACATGTGACCTGTGACAGTCAACTCTAGTAGGACCTGTTTTATGCCTTTAGGTTTTTCACTACAGTAATCCAATATTCATTATAATAAGATCATTTAAGAAGACTATTATGGACATATTATAGTTAAAAGATCTTTGTTTAAAAACACTTAAGAAAAAGATTGTAAAGAACCAAAATTAAAAAGGCCAAATACAAAATAATTACATTTTATAAACTTCTATTTATTCTTCAAGTGTAGCTTATTTCTACCTTTCAGAACGATACATAGCACATGGTCATGAAGCATCCCCGTATATTTCATTTGTTCTGAGAGTTCAGAAAATGGGTAAATCTGTTATTACTCTTTGTGTAACTCATTCAAACTTCAAAACATATTTTTGAAACTCTATATCAATGTTACAGACTTTCAAAAGAAATTATATAATATCTAAATTAGTTTGTCCAAAAAAAAGGCTAATGCCCTAATTACCCACTTTTATGCCCAGCCTTTCTTTCTCACCTTAGGAAACAGAGTGTGGGGAAAGGAAGCAAACGCTCTTCTTTTTTATTGAATTTATTGGGGTGACATTGGTTAATAAAATTATATAGGTTTCAGGTGTACAATTCTATATTACAACATCCGTATATTGTATTGTGTGTTCACCACCCCAAGTCAAACCAAGTCTCCTTCCATCACCATTCATCCCCCCTGTACCTTCTTCTACCTCCCCCACCCCCTTTCCCTCTGATGATCACCACACTGTTGTCTGTGTTTATGAATTTTGGGGGGTTCTGCTTAATCCCTTCACCTTTTCCACCCAGCCCCCTACCCACTCCCCTCTGATAGCACGTATGCAGTTTGAATATTGGTTTGATTTCCAGTCTGTCACTCATTAGATAAATGACCTTGAGCAAGTGACTGTTTCTCCCAAAGCCTTGTTTCTTTTTAAGGCGACAGCAATACTTTCTGCCCATGATAGATGACATTAAACAGCGTAATGGATATAACACATTAGAATAGATGATCAATACATGTTGGCTCCCCTTCCCTCTTATCTCATCTGATGGGTAATCTCAGAAGTTTGTTTAATTTTCACAAAAATACATTGCTATCTCAATTTTATGTATAAAGAAACCAAGGAGAAGCTAAGAGACTTGCCCAGGTTCACATACTGGTGAATGATCATCTCTGACCACAGACAAAATGCTGCTTCTTTGGGAGGAGATCCGTATTAAGAAGTCATCCTTCACTGAACTAGATTAAGGAGTAATTTACTCCCCTACAAACGATCCACTCATCTGAAAGCAGTAAGCACTGAAGCGCACAACCTTAAGAGGAGCTTTCTCTTTCTCATTGCCCTTTATGACCTGTCAGGAGAGAATGCTGGCCATGCAAAACAAAAACATTAGCTACCCATTCTCAATTTGACACGAATGGAAGAGTTTACACTTCTCTGGATTATGGGAAAACATAGATTCATCATAAGGACAATGACTTTGAAATAGAAGAGGAAGGTGGCTAACTCACACATTTGGATGAACGGGGAAACCATTATTATTTTGCTTAGTCTGAAACTTGGGGAGAGAAATCTACTTATAGATAGGTTTTATTACTTATGGAAGAAAATTAAAAGTAAGAATTTTAAAAATTTAACCGACATATCCAGTTTCTGAGCCAAATCTCAGTGGGCCGACAGACATCATTGGCCAAGCTTATTGCAAAGTTTTGCATGAATGCACTGATGAAAGAAAGCTGGTGTGCCTGGGAACCGTCAAGTGGGAAAGGACAAGCAGCAGAATGGAGGCTTCAGTCCAGGCAGTTCCAAGAGGGTCAACCAATTCTGTCAGCACCCCAGGTGTGTTGACATCCCAAGGAGGGCAAAGAAGTTAACACCATTCAGGATTCCTAGGTTAAAGATTAGAAACCTTTAGAGCATTTTCTACCGAGGCTGCTGTTCTTTAAATGTGCTCTGAGCTTACAGCCTGCAGTTTAGAGTCTATAGCTCACCTTCTGAACCTATGAGGGCTTAATGCGGATAACACCGGCCATGCCCTGACACCAGGGGCACGCTCAGACCACGCGGACGGCGCTCCGGACCCCAGAGTGGCACTGGCTTCCACTGAGCTACTCCAGGGAATGGATTAGGAAGCAAGTGCTTCATCAGTATCCAAACACATCAATATTCAACTCTTTAAACAATTTACAAATGATTCGTGTGCCTACAGTCCCATTACAACTGCTAGCAAATAGCAATACACCATTTTCTCTTATCAATGGGCCACATCGATTGCCTATATAAGCATAAATGCTCTCACGATCATTAAAAGAAAATCTTAGACAAAAAGTTCACATTTCCTTTAGGTTTTTGCCTTTAGGGGGAAAGCACTGGAAAGAAGAAATGCTAGTTAAGAAAGAAAGAGGCATAAGGTCACAGTTATGAACTTCACAGTTAGCTCCTTTTTCTCTATACGGGGGGCACCGGGGCCTGTGCCAAAGCCGGGGCAGCAAGACTGGCAGAAACACTGTAAGTGCACTGGAGAAATCATTGTTCTTATCTCATGGAACAAAAACTTGTGAATATTTAATACCAGACCCATGGTTTTTCTTTTTGTGAGCACAAAGCTCCTATACAGATACTTAATTCCAGTAATAATTGTGAATGCTTGCATGAACTTGACTCAAAAGTTGATTTGTGTCAGTTAAACGCCTAAGCTTTTTAAAAAGACAAAAATCAAGTGTAAAGCTCGATGTCTGACCCACACCAAGAACCAAGAGCAAGCTAACAAACTCATTCTTTGTATGGTGAAGCCAGACTTCCTATGTGGGATTGGGCCAAATACAACATTTGTGAATATGTGCACTTCATCCCAAAGGGGATTGAGGAGGAAGACCAAGGAGGGCCCACTGGGCATCTCCTTCTCTAGAAGTAGGCTTGTTACTGTAAAATATGGGGTATTTTTGTTCCATTGTGTTGTATTTTTAAGAGGGAAGGTTTTCTTTAAACCCCAAGAATTTCACTGCAATAATTCTCATAGAAATCAAATCCTGTGGGCAGAAAAGGAACATTTATGCGATTCCATTGCAGTTTCACTGTTATCAGGTACTTTGGAAATTTTATTTCATAATATGTCTGTTCATTAAAAGGCTAATTTTCTCTACCCTTCCCTCCTTCCTTCCTTCTTATCTCCCTTTCCTCTTTCCTTCCTTCTTCCTTCCTTTCTTTAACGTTAACTAAACTCAACTGAAATCTTGCTCTTTTGACAAGTGACAACCTATGCAAAGGTTTGCTTCCAATGAAATATTCTCATTGTTTCTTGAAACACCACTTTTCACACAGGAACACTGAAATGGAAATCCTCTGTTCTCCACTCCCCACACCCACCTCCCCTCTTCTTTCTCTAGCAGCACCTTGGTTTTCTTCCAAAAAACAACACTCCCTTTCACTGCACGGGGCCTTGGCTGTGCTATCAATCAACCATCCTCCCCTGGCTCAGGGGTAGGAGGTCCGGCTGACTCTCCCAAGAATCTGTCCAATGATGGCAGGATGGAAAATCGGTCCAGTCATTTCATTCCAAAGACATGCCCTAAAAAAAAAAGGTCACTACTTCTAGAAACTACATCCAGGATGTTCCCAAAATCCTACCCTTTTCAAAGCTTAATTATTTAACTTTAATTTTATGAGCTACTTCATTACCTACAGTAAATACATGTTTTGCTTAAATTGGCCAGAATGAGTTTCTTTTATTTGGCACCAAAAATCTCTGACTGATAGAGATGGAGCAGTATGGGCACTGAGAGTGTTTTCCCCTTCAAAACATAGTGTAGGGTGCTGTGTCGATGGAACAACATTATATTTATTAAGTAAAAGACCTTTAAGCAGCAGAGAATTATTTGGCTAACTTTTCCAAGTGATCTAAAAACAACCTCAAACAAACAACAACAACAAACACCTTAGTTTTTTTTAAAATCTCAGTCATTTTTCAATTACATGCATTGCCCAAACGCTCTATAAATAGAAGAAATTAAAATTTGAGGGAAATTTACTGTGGGATATGCTAGAGGGTTCTTTTTATCTTGCTGAGAGCCTAATATGTTATAATTTCATGATCCATTATAAAGATGCCGAACACAGAAGTAAGGAAAATATTCTCAACTTCCAAACATGTTTGACTACTAATAACAGCAAATAACATGTGTAAATATGTTAACACAGAGGTCTTTATAAAGTTAAATCTAGCCCTGATGCAAAGTCTCCAACTTTATATGCTTTGAGGTTTTTAAATGACAGTTACTTTACCTTCAGTGGTTCCTTCTTGTAACCACCCAAAACAAACATTGCTGGGACCAAGTACAGGTTTACTGTGAAATTCTGAGAAAGTCCTGGTGCCACCACTCTGTCATACTATACACATTCTGACCCTGCAGCCAACACATTACTTTTTCTGTGTTCCAGCTCATTTAACAACTTGTCTTGAAAAGAAGATGCTGAACTAAGCCAGGTGTAAACAGTTATTTGAGCCAATGTGGGCTCACACTCTGTGGAGAGAGAAAGTAATTCATAAAGACTCACCTGGACACACTAGTGGGAAAGCATTATCTGTTCACTAGCGATTTAAGAGGGGAGTGTTAATTTCCCATATGCCTTTAACACTGACTGTATTAGTTCCCTATTGCTGCTGTAACAAATTACCGCAAAGTAGCTGAAAACAACAAAAATGTATTATCTTACAGTCCTGGGGGACAAAAGCCTGAAATGGGTCTCACTGGGCTAAAATCAAGCGTCCCGGGTTCGACTCCAGCCAAAGGCACGTACCTTGGTTGCAGGCTTGATCCCTGGCTCTGGCTGGAGCTTGTGTAGGAGACAACCAATCGACGTGTCTCTCTCACATTAATGTTCCTCTCTCGTTCCCTCTCCCCCCCCCCTTTCTCTTTCTCCCTTCCACTCTCTCTGAAAAGCAATGGAAATATCCTCGGTGAGGATTTTTTTTAAATGGCCTATCAGCAGCCTCTGTTAGGCCCTTAGTAACTTTTAGACTATGTGCTCAGTTTTTTAAAAAGGAGCAAAATTCAGGACCAGGTATGAAGTGGTAGGAATATTTTGTAGACACTCTAAGAAACAAATGCACGATTGGGATACACACACATTACAGCCCCTTGTTAACAGAATTGATTTTATAACATGCAAATTTGTGTTACTCATTAAATTTGCACAGACTGAAAAGAAACAAGTTAAGAATGAGCTGTTTAACCAACTGCCACAAAATTACTATGCTCAGTCACTGGTGAGGTCGTCACCCTCATCAAAGTTGCGGCACATTTCTACAATGTAAATAATTGGTAATATTGAGTAAAAACCAACATATAA